>NW_023425401.1:83582421-84284480 GCF_014108415.1 Molossus molossus | reverse complement strand
AGTCTGGATGAGCCTTCAGATTACCATGGAATGTGCCTGCCTTTCTGGCATTCCCAGCATTCCTTCTGTGATGCAAACACCAATTTCCAAAAGAAAAGTAATCTATTTTATACTATAGCTGTGAATTTGGATTTTCATGCTGTACTCATAGAATAACAGGTAAAGTTCTCATTCTTAAAACAACCTCACTTAATAAAATGACAGTTTTGATATTGATGAGGTTTGGTAAGATGGGAAGCTCCTTGCATATCGAATGGACAATGCTTTAACTTTCTCAGGTAGAATTTTGACAACATGAGTGAAGAGCTTTGAAATAGATTCTCATTCTTCATACCATTAAATTTAATTTTAGAAATCTATGCTAAATAAGTAATTTGAAATGTACACAAAGACTTAGATACAAAAATTTTATGAGTGCATTATTTACAACAAAACATTGAAAATACCATACATATCTAGATTAAGAAAATAAAATTAAGTTAAACATTAAATACATCTATATAGTATAATTTTATATAGCCATCGAAATATGTTTACAAAGTGTTTATGGCATGTGTTTGGGATAAATCATGTGTCCATATTTTTACCTTGATTCCATTATCTTCAAGCAAACCCAACATGTCCAAAGACAGTCTAAATACAGCTACTTATTTTTCAAATAAGGTCACTGGCCTTGACTGTAAAGAATTGAGCTAAGATGTATTAAGACTTTGCATATCAACTCATAATTAATGGGTTTAGCATCTATGTATATTTAGGTGGGACTTTTCACCAATGTAGAAGGTTGATTCAGGGTCCAGGTAAGGCAAATGGGAAATTATTTGGCCACTAACTACTTTTTATTAAATCCTCCTGTGAGGATTTTCATTTATTTATTTATATATTTTTTTCTTTATTGGTCTTTTTTTTAAAGAGAGAGGAAGGGAGAGGGAGAGAGAGAAACATTGATTAGAGAGAACATCGACTGACCACCTCCTGCATGCCCCCCACTGGGGATTTGGCCCACGACCTGGGCATGTTACCTGGCTGGGAATCGAACCAGAGACCTCTTGGTACATGGGTCGACACACAACCACTGAGCCACACCAGCCGGGTGGCCACTAACTACTTAAATAGCAAATAGGCAGAACTTCTTTGTGCTTCTGGAAGAAACACAAAATACCTGCAATAAAGAAGTAACTAGCACAGCAGTTCTCACTGTATAGTGCAGGACCAGCATGTCAGCATTACTGGTAACTTATTTCTTAACCAGCCTTCTACTGTTACTGAATCAGATCTGCTGGGAGTAGAGCCCAGCAATCTGTGACTTACTTAACAAGCCTTCCCAACAGTTCTGATGCATACTAAATATGAGCATCAGGGTCCTAGCAAATAGGTAGGTACTATGGTGAAGCTTTGCAAAACTATGTTCTTTAAGCAAACATCCAGACAGGGATTTTCTTTACTTTTGATAATTACAAAACATAAAGCTAGCTAATAGAGAAGCAAGGCACTGGGAGTCATCTTTGCCCTCTACACCCCTTTATCACTTGTTACTCTGATAATGAGGTGGAATGCTAAACAAGATTTTTTAAATTCCAAGACTTCCCTGATCTAAATGAATCATTTTGTTACATTGATAATGAGATTATGACTTTCCCATTTTTCCTTAGAGAAAGAGCTGAAATGAGTTATTATGATTATTAAAAGGTTATTATTAACTAGTTTGTGGAATTCTTCCTTCTTTGAAAACTGAGACCTCACTGGCTTGACCAACTCTGAAACAAGGTTGCAAAGAACACAGCAGTACAAGTTCTGTTCTTCCCTTGGTTTTGCTCAGATACAGCCTGGTGCACATTTCATTTTGCTTTACCATACAGCTACCAATCATACTCACTATTGTTTCCCTAAACTTCAAAAAGACCAAATGGTGCTTGAATATCTGAAGGAAAAACTCAGCTATTGTAGTAGTGTATTTGTAGGGTTTATGGTTTGAGTGGTCAATTCATTTAATTGACCTACTGGATATATGCAAGGCACTGTCTTATGCAGAATAGTGTGCAAGATAGACCAATAAAAGCCTGCCTCCTTTTTAAGTTTATAACATAGAAGGGCAAATGAGATAAAAATACAAAAGTTATAAAAAGTGTAGCACAAGCATACTTTGGACATCAGAGGTGTATAAACAATCTGTGATGAGGTCTCAGAAAACTTGTTTACCAATTCTAGTTTCAGGGGAATTTATGGGGGAATATATATATTAATTTGGATTTTAAGAGAAGGCAGAACGTTGACTCTAGGAGACAAAAAATCTCAATAGTATTGAAAGGTATAAAGCTTTCCATTGTGATCAGGCAAAGGTGAGTAGGCCAGTCTCATTAATTCACCTACCTGCCCACACATTAATATCACCTAGCAAGTGTTTGTTTGTTTTCTTAATTACAGTTTTCATTCATTCATTGTGTTAGTTTCAGGTGTATAGCATAGTGGTCAGATAATCATACACTTTAAAATGTGTTCCCCTCGATTTCCAGTACCCACCTGGCACCATATATAGTTATTACCATATTATTGACTATATTCCCTATGCTGTAATTTACACCCCTGTGACTATTTCGTAACACTCAGTTTGGACTTCTTAATCCCTTCACTTGGAAAGTTTTTTAAAAAATATAATGACCTCCAGGTCCATCCCCTCCCTGATAGCTTTGATATAATTTTCTGAAATGGGGCCTGGGCATTGGTTTCTCTAATTTTTAAGTTCCCTGGCTAATTCAAGAGTGAGGACAGCCCTAAGAACCATGCTACAGCAGGGATGTGAGGGGCTGACACCAGAGTAGGAAAGCTTTGAATGCAAGGCTAAGGGACATGGATGCGGTGCCGGAGGAAGGAGAGGTCACTGCAGACTTCTGCAGAGGGCAGTGGTATGACCAGGGCTGTGCTTGTGGAACATGAAACCGGAAGTTGTGGGGGAGCTGTACCGTAGAAGGCAGACACCAGCAGCTGGGAGAATACAGGTATGTACTGTGATAGCACATGAGAGAGACACAGAAACTGTAAGAAATATGGAGCCATAGCCAAGAGGAAGCATACTTTAAAGAGCTTGGTCCAAATGTGTGCTGTGGTTGAAGGAGAGAGAGGACCTGACCATGAGCTTCAGAGCCTGAGGGAATGCCATGCTAACAGAATCAAGGTGGGCAAGAAGCACCAATAACACTGAAGTGGAGGACCATGGTTCAGCTTTATACAGGTTGAGGTAGTAGGACACACAAACCAGAACGCCTTATAGGTACTTCGAAAATCTGGACTTTCACAATCCTGCCTATAGAGGACAGATTAGGATTCGACATTATTTAAAGGTTATATCCCCTGAGGAGACTATTGAATCTGCAGAGTAGAAAAATTTCCTGATGGTGTATCAAGAGAAGGTACAAAAAGACGACTAGGGATAAATGTCTTGGAGAATGCCCATATTTGGAGGAAGAACATAAAAAAGGAGGGGTCAGAAAGGTGGCAGAAGCAGGAGACAGCAGGATTAAGGAAACTAAAAGAATAAAGGATTTACAAGAAGATTCTAGACCCCGTAGAGCCCACTCTGTGCTAGGACAGGTGTTTAATTCACTCTGATTCACACATTTCACCACATTTGAGAAACACTGCTAGAGAAAGATAAACAAAACTGAGAAGTTACCACAGCGAATTCACACTAAAGCTTATTTTATAGTTTTTAAAAATGTTTATATAATTTGAGAAACACTGATATTCTACATGTACTCAAATCTGCTCTTGTACCAAAAATAATGCAATCATAAACTTAGTGACTTGATTTTGTAACAAAAAGAAATTTCTTGGTAAATTTTGAAAGGACACTTTTGGGAGGAGGGATATGGGAAGGGTGAAAGTCACATTATTGAGGGTTAATTGGAGAGAGATTGCTAAGGAAAAAAGTATCTACTTTTCCTTAAGTCTTTGATTCCCAAATTGAATGAAAAAAACATTGTAAGGAAGAAGCAATTTTAGCCAGAAAAAAGATGATAAATCACAAAAGATATTCAGAGGGAAATAGTGTTTACCTGGGGAAAGTCAAATCTGAAAAGAAAGTGATTTGGGAGGTTTCAAAAATATTTGTAATATGGAGGGTGGAAAGTAAAAGTGGTACAAAAATTAAAAGGTAGTTTTGAAAATATGGTTAGATGCTCTTAAACTCCTCCCAAATTGGGGATGTCTGAAATATTTTAAGCAGCTAATTCTAGCATAGGGAACACACAATCCCTGGAGCCCCAACTCCCTTTGAGTTAATCTACACAATCAATTGAAAGGTCCCATATAAAGTTTATTTTTCTTTCCTGGAGTCTTTCCTCATCTAAATATAATATGAGTATTATTTGTTTTTGCAAATTAAATCTGTCATTCAAAGCACAGTTTAGTCTTTGACAAACCAAACAATAATTTCTAATTTCTTTAAAAGAAAAAAAAAAAGTATTTTAAAGAAATATGAGAACAATGACCTAAAATGAATTACTTATAAAAAATTTAATGCTGCATCCTTTTAAAAATTAAAGTACTAGAAAATGCATTTAAACAAACAGAACAGAGAAAGTATCCTCAAAGCTATATTAAACATTTCCCAGTTTTGGGAAGTTCACATTCCCAATCTGGTTTCTATGAAACTTAAAAAGATCAAACAATTAGAAAGAAGCTAGGCTTGAAGGAGAAATGCTAGGGATTTTAGTAAACATCTGGTTACTATTTTCAATTGTAAGAAGTAACCCACTTAAGGAAGCAGTTTAGTTCCTTTGGAGTAAAAATGAGACACTGGCTTTTTGTTCTCTTTGCACAGTGGAAGGCAGAGGAAACATCAGAATGGGGAGGTCACTTGAAACTCAACTTTTATAAATAAAAAAGTTTTTTTCAAAAGCTAAAGTAAATTGAACTCAGGTCCCCGTAGTATAAACAACTCAACTGACTTAAGGTTAAATAAACATTCCTTGAGCTCTACTGTGCCAATTAAAGAACACATTCTATTTGGTCATAAATACATCAGTAATTCTATAAGCATTGAGGAAAACAACAATCAACCTGAACATACAATTACCGTGTGACATAATATGATAAAATAAAATAGTGCAGGCTTATAAGTTTATTTGATTCAATCCCCCCCCCCCCCCCGCCCCAGTTTGATTAACTAAAGGCACAGAAGCACTTCTGATACCGTCCAAAACCTATTACTTGCATAATAAAAAACGTATGTCCAATGTGTCCTAGGTGAAATACTGACAAGGCAAAACACACTGTGCCTTTTAAATGTGACCTTTACTCTTCAGTCTTCCTGGTAAATAGTCATGCAGCATATTAAATTCAGGAAGCAGCAGGGGTGCTATGGGGTTGCAGGAGGAAAGGGAATGAGCAGAGAAGTTCATTAGGCTCTCAAGTTTTAAATGATTGGTAGACGCATCTGCTGTAAATGTGCCTACAAGCCAAAAGGGGCCACTGCCGACTGCCTCCAGATTCGCATCTCTCCTCGCCTTTGCCACCCACCCCTCTCTACTGCCCACAGATCACAAGACTAAAAGCAAGGACTGAAGGAAAGAAATTCCTAGAGTGATGGAAATTTAAAATCTTGTCTTGCTTTCTCTCATTTTTTGTATGTAAATGTTATAGTGCCTCACAGAACTGCAAATTTGAAAAAGACATTGGTAGTTAGTTGACATTCTCCCGAGTCATAAAGCAACTGTCTCAGCAGCATCCCTAATCTGCTTTTGTTCCAACAAAAACTTCCTACTATTTGAGATGGGCTGTTCCATTGCTGGATAACTCTGATTGATACAATGTTCATCCTTAAATTGGTCCTGGTAACACCTTCTAGAGTTACTACAAATACATCTTATACTCAAGTATCCCATTAAACAGTGGGAATACAAAAATATTGGTCCAACTCCTTGCAAGCCCTCCCAGAAACATTCTTTTCAATTGGAACAATTGATTTTTTTGTTCCTACTGCCATTCTGGTTTTGGCTACAACTGTAGAAATGTGCCCTCTTTGAGGGTACATAAATAATTCTGACCCGATGATAACATATATTGTGTCAGCGTCTTTGAGTTACATATTACTTAGACTGTACCTTGGGAGCAAGTTGAAAACTTTTGAAAAACACTTATTTTCTCT
This sequence comes from Molossus molossus, assembly GCF_014108415.1. NCBI lineage: Eukaryota > Metazoa > Chordata > Mammalia > Chiroptera > Molossidae > Molossus > Molossus molossus. The sequence continues at coordinate 84,278,335 of NW_023425401.1, read as the reverse complement.
TAGGTCACTATTTCATTCTATAAACTAAATCAATAACTTGCTAAATAGTACCTGGATGATATGAAAGACAATGATTTGATGGTGGCTCTATCTTTTTTTTTTAGCTATAAATCCCTGGGTTGTATGATATATTTTCCAAAGCAAGGGGCTAGAAGAGCATAAAAGTGAATATTTTACACCATAGTGAGAAAAGAACTAGAGAGCTTAATGTAGAGGACACAAAGGGACCATAATGACATGATGGGGGGCTGGCCCTTAATGCTTTCTGTGTTCTCCAGCAGCAAAAGCTGCATCTGTATTTCACATGTCCTTTACTGGAGAGCATTTAGGTAACATTATATGTTCCACTGTTTATGGAATATTAAACCTTTATTGAGTCAATTATCAACTCTAAGCAGATAACTCACAAATCTTTATATCCTTCCTGGCTTCTGTTCTGCTAAATATATTCATGTGAAAAGCTCGAGGCACCAGTGACTGAAATAATAAATATAGACCTAAACTCATCCACCCGTTCCCCAAACCAACAGGCTGAATAACACTGGTAAATGACAGGGGAGCTTTAAAAGCAAAAGAAGAGAGGAACTGTGAAAAATGGATACAAGCACTTAAAAGCCTCCACGGTCTAGAATCATTACTGTATAAAGTATCAGCCCAATCTATATACTACTGTATTGGTGTTTGCATTATTTTCGTTCTAAGAGCAGATTTGAGCATGAGTAGCATATTGGTGTTCCTCTAAAGTTATATAAAAATTAAAGGTTTATCAATTAAGTTTTAATGTGAATTTTCTCAGGCAATTTACTAATTAAGGGGCCTAAATATTGGTGTACCACTTGATCTACATTTATTTATGTATTCAGTAAATATTTTTTATGTGTCCCTATGTGGAGGGCATGCTTTTAAGTGATAGGCAGAACAGACACAATCCCTGACCTCGAGATTTGGGGGAATTAAGTTTTTTTCCCAAATGGAATGATCCAGGATATGTGTGTTGTATTTTCAGGAGTATTTACAACCCAGACCTTTCAATGAGAATTTGTAAGTTGAGACAGAAGTACCTTGAAAGCACCTAAAAAGTTAATTTATCCTAAAATATCCACCAACAGCAGCTGTAATCTCCTTTCTGTAACTAGTTTGTAACAGTAGTAACAATATCATTTCCCATTTTGGAGTTCTACAGTGTTCTACTCACAGAACAATCCAAAACAACCAATTTGCAGACCAAAAAAAACCAAGGCTTTGAGAGGGTAAGTAACTTGCCCAGGGTTATGTAACCATGAAACGGAAAGACTACAGACTCCGACCCTGGTTCAATCTTACTTATTCTTTTTAATTACTACAGTCTACTACTTTCCCAAGAAAACAATTATTGTGTTTAAGCTCTTCTTACTTATGGGTAATTTAAATCTCAACTTTCTTAGAGCTTCTTTTTGAATACAAATAAACAAAAGAATTTGAAATAGGTTTTTCATTACAAAAATTAAGATTGGTTTTTTTTGTAGATTTTTTTTTTTCCATACGAACTTCAGAAACAGCTTTTGGCAAGTAGCCATTATAAATAAACCTTCAAAGTCAGACTAAATTTCAAATGATACATGGATGTGTTAGAAATGTTTTAAGAGTGCAAGTGAAAGTAAATGAAAATACAAGAAAATAGAAATCTATTATAAACAGAAGAATAGCCTTTTTTCTTTTTAAATATATTTTCTACAACATTAAGTATGATCTGTATCTCTCACTCCATTATCTGCTAATAGTGTTCCTGAGAACATAATTCAGTAAATTATAGTGTCTTTTGGGTGGGGGGAAGCTATAAAGCAACATTATTTAAAGTACCATTTTCCAGAATACAATATAACAACACAAATATTAATAAGCACTATTTATCATGGTCTTAACTCTAGCCTTTCATAGATATGTCTTCACTATACCATGCTGTGATGTCATCTCCCAGCTTGTGTTAGAAGGTCGCTATATGAAATATATGACATGTATTCCTTTGTAATACAAATGTTGTTCCGGTCCTTGGCCTGTTACTCAACAGTGTTGTCTACTTAAGAATCCCTTTGAGAAAGTTGTTTTAGATATACTACCTGGGCACACAAAAGATTACAGGAAGGAACAGAAATGTTCCCTTCCTGAGAGTAAAGTACATTCTTTCCCTGTTGCTCTAAGTATGCCAAATCTCAAAGCCTAAATTATGGTAGCTAAGCTATCCATATCTACTTTGAGTCCAATTTTTAAATTTTCATTTTAGTAATTTTATAATTATATGTTTTTATAAACTATCAAATCCCTTTTGAATGAGGTTTGGTATAAGTTAAAAATAGTAAACTATCTCAATCCCAGACTTTAATCATCAGCTTGGTAAGGGATCAAATGACATAGAATTAGTCTAGATACAAGGGTCAGCACACTTTTTCTGTAAAGGGTCCAATAATAAATATTTTAGGTATTGAGAGCCATGCAGTCTCTGTTGCAGAACAAAAGCAACAAAGCGACTAGGAAAATAAATATGTGGCTGTGTTCCAACAAAGCTTTGTTACAAAAACAGGAATTGGGCTTGATTTGGCCCATGGGCCATTGATTGCCAATGGCTGGCAAGAAAATCTATAAAGTCTTTCACTTTTTGTATTTCTACAGAAAGCATTCCATATAGAACCCAAAATTACAAAAACAAGAACAATTTCAAACCATAAGAGTGACTCCAATTCTATAGCTTTGATAGCAGGTTGGTATTTGTTTATCATGTGAACTATATAACATTTTCAATTTAAAAGTACAAGATGCATTCAGAAGTGGACAGAAAATTGCTAAATATGCACACTATCCTTTGATTTCCATTTTTAACATGTGTACATAAAAATTCTAACCAATGATAAAATCTACTGAGTCAGTCTCTTAGAGTACATACTACTTGGATGTTACCAAGGAATAAATTAAGAACTTTTGGAAAACATCTACTCTCTTTTAGACCACTATACAATTTCATGTACTAAAGTACTGATTTACAAAATACTACCTAGATACTGGGAAAGGAAATAATTGGTTGGTTCTATCTTTTCCTTTAGAGAATTATATGTTCTTATAAATACAAAGACATAAGATATATTTTTTCAAAGCAAGAGATTGAAGGACCATAAAAGTATGTGTTTTACATTCTAAGTTTTACAGGCCTATTTCTAAAGGCAATTGTCTTTTTACTGTACTCAAAATCAGCCTAAAGATGAAATGCTTATAAATACCTATAGAGTTAAATCTTAAGTAGTGCAATGGCATTATAGCAAGCTGATTTTTACATTATTTTATTCCCAAAATTAACTCTAAAGATTGTTGCTCCCTGAACTGATAGTATTCCTTAGGACAATGCTCCCCAAACTGGGCTACACATCAGAATTACTTGTTTTCATTTTAACATATAAATTTCTGAGCCCCACTCCCAGACTATTGAATGAAAAAAATATTGCCTGTGTTTTACTGTGTCTCCTCCAAGAACTGTGAAGGGGTGGACAAAGTGATTAAATTCTCACCACATCCTACTGTGAAGTAAATATCATTACTGCTTTTCACAGCTAAGAGAACTAGTGTTCAGAGAACTTGACTTTCTTAAGGTCAGGCAGCCACAGCTTCTGTTGGAGCCACCAACTTCTGTAATGTCACTGAAATAGAATTAATCATATTCTACTTTAGAACCCAAGACTTCTTTTCTTTTCAATGAATGTTTACTAAGTAGAAAAAAATTAAATAAAATATAAAGTCTAAATGTTACTTCACAAGAACAGATTCTATGCAATAGTGGCATGCTGCCTGCTTGGCCTATGATCCCCTTTTATTCTTTTTCTAATTTTTATGAATTTCTGGCCTTAAAAGTTCAAAAGAAAATAGTGGCCCCAAACTGGAAAGAGGCCACAGTGCTTCAAAGGAAAACACAGAAAGAGGTCAGCAGGAGTAACTAGGATCGAGTCAAGTGAGGAGAGAAAAGCAGGTGAAATGGATAAGTAGAACAGGAAAAACGCATTTTGTATTTAATTTTCTATAACCAGAATATATTTTATAAATGTTTCAAGTCAGGTCAGAGGGAAATGGGGAGGAAGGGCAGGTAGAGATTAACCAAAGAATTTATATGCATATATGCATAACCCATGGACACAAACAACACTGCTGTGAAGGCCGGGGGTGCTGGAGCAGGAGCCAGGTGGAGAAGGGTAATGGGGGAAATATGGGAGACATCTGTAATACTCTCAAAAATAAAGATAAATAATAATAATAAAAAAACCACACATAAAGTAGAAAATAAATTTTAAATAGATTTGGAGATATTTCACCCCATTAGCTTGTACAGTGAAGTCCTCAGTACATAAATGTAAACTGACTATGCTGCCTCTGTGACATTAAGATTTAAAGTACCGCCCTGGCCAGTTTGGCTCAGTGATTGGAGTGTTGGCCTGCGGACCAGAGAGTCCTGGGTTCAGTTCCCGCTAGGGGCATGTACCCCCCCCCCCAAAAAAAAGATTTAAGGTACAGTGGGTGACCTCTATCTCTCTATCTATATAACTATAGTGACCTTTTTTCTCAGCAACCTATATCTTTGCCTAGAAGTCGGTCAGTCCTCAATTTATATTCAATGAGTGCATGACAGAATTTCTCATTAAAAGTAGAGAACAAATGACCACTGGGGGAAAAGGCTGAGTGTGGGACAGGAATTCCTACTAATTGTTCCAACTAAGAAACTAAATGAGTAACAAATACAAGAATATATATATGCAACCTTGCCAGTAATAAAATAATTCAAAGTAAAAATAAAGTAAAATGTGTCAAGTCTGCACCTGGGTATTTAGTAACTTCTGTGGGAGTACCTATTTTGTTTCTAATGTGATATTTCAAATTTCAGGTTAGCTAACTGCAGAAACTGCAATGTCAAGTGAAAGGTGGGTGATTAGAGTTCCAGATCACTCTGAACTGCTTCGACTTCCTCTAGGCTGCTCCACATGAGGAGATTAAGTTTAAATGCACCAACATAGTGTCATACTTTCTGTTGCTGCACATATAACAAAATAAGCATGAGGTGAATATGTGAAACTAAAGCAAAACAAATTCTTATGAGACTCAAATGTCTAGAAAATATTTTTTGTAGTAAGCACCTAAATTCAAACATAATTTGTACATCAAACTTGTAGCCATGGCAAATAAACTGTAATTAAAAGTAGTTTTTTTATATATGTTAGATGATCAAGGAAATATTAGCAGATAGTCACAGAACTTTTTAATTTTAGGTAGTCAATGCATATTAATTTCAGTGAAAACTACAAAATCAAGTGAAAAAAAAATCAATTTTTCATACTCGTGGAATTGCTACCCTTTCTTGAGGACTATCCAGGAATAATATCTAACTATGCAAAGTAAAAGAATTCCAAGAGTTAGGATATGGATGTTTTAAAAGCTGAGGGAATGTAAGAAAGAACAGCCAAGTCAGCCTTTACACGTCATGCTCCCATGACACCATCTAGTTATCTGTGCTGCTGGGCCCAGTGGCTCCTTGGACTGACTGCCAGAGTCTATTGCCTTGGGGCTATCTTTGCACTTTCTTGATACTTGGAAGCGGCAAAGTAATCCTCTTTTTTTTTTGTAAAACTGACCCACGGACATCAAGGGAGAGAGGAGACATAGTTCCTCTGTTTTGCAACTAGAGAAAACTGAAAATTGAGATGGAATGAAAGCTGAAATGTACAGATAAACCATGTTGTGACCATACCCAGCCTGTGGCAGCACCCAGTAGGGAGAGGGACAGGAATTCAGACAACAGTGGTGTGTTATCAGAGATAACACTCTGCATGACTCAAGAGCACAGCTCACAAGCCATACAGGCGATGGTTATACACAGTCAGCCACCTGGTTCAGTGATGGGCTAAACTATTTTGAGGGATGAGAGAGAGAATAAATGTTTTATTTATTTGTTTGCTTATTTATTGATGAATGGGTGTGTCTGTTATGGGTTTTGGAGGAGGATCTAAAAGTTCCTGTGTAGGGTCTCTTACATAGTTTCTTGGTATCTGAAAGCCCGTTTGGGGGTATCTGGTGGTTTCTGGATGAAAGGGTGTGGTATTTTGGGGATATTTGGCATGTTTTGCAGATTCTGAATGTTAGTGCTGGGGATCTAACAGACCTAAATGGGATGTGTAAACAATTTTCTGGTGCCTAAAAGCATGTTCGGGGTATCTGATGGCACATGTGTGGGTGTCTGGCATGTATTTGAAATACCTGTGGGTACCTTTGTTAAAAGGTGTCTGGGACCAACTGAGAGAAATATAATTAATTTTTCTCAGACTTTTAGTCAATTCTGCCTGTAGTAAACACTGCCCCTTCTCCACAGGTGACATATCTGTTTTCTCCAACTTCTTGCCCCCAGACTCGCCCTCAACCCCACAAATGTCCTCAGGCACCCGATTCCCATAAAACCCCTGAGCCCCACAATCCTCCTCACCCAGAACCCAGCCCTGCTAAAGCCAATCACCTTGGCTGGGCCTCTGTTAACCCCGTCCACCCGTCCACCCTTGGCCTCCTAGCAAGTCCCCTCCTCAGCAGTCCCTGAGCCCCTCAAACAGGGCAGACCACAGCCTCTAACCCGTCCTCGACAATAAATGTTTGTATCTTTCCTTAACACCTATGCTGATCAGTGGTTTTCTGACAATATCATTTATAGATGTTCTAGAACTCTAGATCGGTCCTTCTTACTGGAACCCACTGCAACTAGGTGTATCAAGTTTGTTTCCAGGCCTCTTTGATCTTCCAGAGTTTCCCCTTCCCCTCCTGCTTCCAGGAGCCAAGTACTCTAGTTTCCACACCATCCCCTAGGGGGCAGGGTCCAGCAAATGGCATTTCTGTCCTTGTGGCTCATACTCTCCACACTTTCAGTATCTTTCTTTTCATCAAGGTGGGTTTTGGGGGGTTCTAATCCCTGGGAGCTTTGCTAGCTAAGTAGCTTACAACATTACAGCCAATGTGGTGGAAAGGAACGCGGTAGAGTGATCATGGCTAAATGTCCCCCAGCCTCTTTCATTCACCGGCATAAACCCAGCACTTAAAGAGTAAAGGGGCACCTAACTGAAGAAGTGCTATGATGATGGCAAGATTTGAAACTTAAAGGAAAAATAAATATTGTTATAGGACCAGGATCTGCATATTCTCTCCCAAAGAAAACCACTGCTGAGATCAGCAGTTGATTTAAATTGCCTTTTCTTCCTTCCTTTATAAAGAGAAATATCTGCTTTGATCATGCTGAATGAGTGCTCCCCATTCTTACAGATTTAATAATGACAGAGTCATGCGGGATATTGGGCCGAAGGAGAGACTGAGGCAACAAGAAGGTGAAGACCACGAGCAGACATGAGAATTGGAACACAGGGGTTCAAATCCTCCCTTCCTTCAACCCAGGTTTCAGATATAGGCTGAGTCACTTCACTTCTTGAACCTCAGTTTTCTCTCCTGGAATATCAGGGAGAATATTTAATATTTCTTAATCTCAGGGTACTCATGGGGCTTCAGTGAGGATTAAATGAGATCATGAATACAGAATACAACATAGTATCTGTCACAGGTTCATTGTCCAACAAGTGGGAGCTATTGTTTCTGCCCTTTTTGACCCTCATCATCTATTTGGCTCTGTTTTCAAATAACTTGTTTAAAGACTTGTCTTTTATTTTTTACTTCAGATGAAAGAAATAAAAGTAGTTGACTAGTAATAATAGTGTGTGTGATAAATATTCACACTTCTTTCACATTTAGAGACAATCTATGAATCACATTTAAGCTGGCTCCTCGAAACAATTTCCAGCACTTTCTACTTGCAGTCAGATGAATTGGCAATTTTCTTAAAATATGGAGCAGTTTGGTGCTGGGCAGAACAAGTATTCAGGCTCATAAACATAAACATTTTTTATGTAGCATTTAAACATGAACTATGCAACTCCAAAATGCTACAAAAATATAAACAAAATAATTTCAAGAATAAAGACATATAGCTAAAGAAAAATTGAGAAGTAGAAAAGGAGCCAAGTTTTCTATGATGTAAGAAAGTTGATCAAGGATAACAATTTGTTTTAGTGAATTTTCTACAGAAAGACAGTAGCACATTCCAGAAATTATTTAACATTCCATGTTATGCCACTTTGGTAATTACTTTCGTATTCTGACCTTTTTCTAGCAGCTCCAGCCCAAGGTCAGCACCAAGCCCTTCTTCAGCGATGACAACAGTGTAGTGGAGCTGAGTGAGAATGTGCTGGTGGAGCAGAAGCTCTGTTTTGCTGTAGGAAGGAGGTCTGTAGAGTATGGCCCTTCTGCCATGGCTGCCAAAGTGTGTCTTGATCAATTCTTGGATCTAAAAAAGAAAAACTCTCTTGAAGGACATCATTAATGCAAATCAAGGGCCTTTCAGACAGTTTTCCTTTAAGTTTTTCTCTAGACATTAAAGACAGATTCTCTGAAAGTCTGACAAGGACAAAGAAAACCTCTTATGCAAGAACTGAAGTTCAGCTAAATTTTTCTCACTATTACAGAAAGTTGAAAACTTGGGGCCATTAAAATACAGAACTCCTAGAGGAATACTGTGGCATAGAAATATGGAACTCAACTCTAACTGAAAATGTAAATTAATAGAAATGCCTTTCATCTGCACTGTGCTTTTATAAAGGAGTTCCAGCTGCATTATCTTATAACAGTACTTTTAGGCAAACATGATAGACGCAGAAAGAGGATGGATTTTGTGCTGGAAGGAATTATTCAGGAAGTGGAACAGCTGAGAAACAATCTCAGAACTATTTGGAGACATTTATTGCTACAGCTTCTCTCAGGATGCAGCAAAATTTGAATACATCTCAATGTGACTTGATGGATCTTTGTGTGAGGAGAGCTAGCCAAGTATCATAATTTTAGTTTATCCCTTCAACAGTTCATTGTCCATCAAATAAATATTCCTGTTTCTCACAAAAATGTTTGGAAATATCATTAACAAAAGGGAGTTTGCAAATTGACAAGTCGAAAGAATGATGACATTCATAATAAGGTTTAATGGAAGATACTGAGTATTTTCCTGAAAACTTGAAATTAACTCTTGATAAAGTATACATTTTTTATTACTAGAAGGTGTGAGGAGAATTGACAGGAACGAGGGCAAAAAATGGAAGAAGAAAGGATCAAGGAGATGGAGGAAGAAGATGAGGGGGAAGAGGTAAACAACAAAATTGGGAATCAAAATTAGTTCTAGTGGAAGCTCTGAATCAAAGTGTCCATTTCATGGATCTAAAACACAGTATGCACCATGTCTTTTCACTACTTAAGTTTCTTCATTATTTTCTATTACTGACAGAATCAATTTGACATCGTTATTAAGGGACACAAGACTATTCAAACTTAGACCCTATTTCCTGGGTCTCTGGTCATATCACACTCTTAATAATTTCCATTCCTGAGTCCACCCTGCTCCTTCATATACATGCCACTGTGCCTTCCACCTGCAATTCCTTCCTTTCTCTCTCCATTCATCCATCTAGTACACTCCAAATCGAACATTATCCCTTCTGAAAATTTTTGTAATTTTCCCCAAAAGGATGTAATTAAAATACATTCTTCTATTAGCACTCATCAAATTGCATCTCTTCCTGATGTGAGATCCTTAAGAGGCAGCCTGTATTACCCTGGTCTTCAGTACATCATACATACTTTATAAATGAAGGTATCTATAAATTAATGAGCTGTAGGGCTCTATCTAGATCTTTGAAGATAAGTATAAAATGAACAAAGAAAGAGATTTAGATTGTAAATTCCTCTGAGGGCAGGAATCACATCTTGTTTTTCACTTCATACAAATGATTGCTATCTGAAAATTACTAGACAAAGCACAGTGGAGTGCAAGAGAACAAACTCTGGAGCCAGACTGCTGGCTTTGAATCCCTGGCTCCACTACCACTGTGTGTGTGACCTTGGACAATACCTTCCTCCTAAGGGTGCTGTGAGGATTAAGAAGTTAATATTTGTAAATATTTCTAACTGTTCCTGGCATATAGGGAGGACCACATACGTGTTTTTAAAATAATAATATATTATAAAGAGCAAAGAGGCAGGAAAATGTTTCTGATTCTGAGCTCTGCCTGCCACATGTTATAACATTGGTGCTTACTACATGTGTGATGAATACAGTAAAAAGGAATAGAACACTACCTGATCACACTTTGTGCATGGCACTTTGGCAAAACATGACTGATTAGATCTTCTCCCTTGTTAAAGGATATTGCATTGATCGGAAATGAAACTATTTAAATTCAAGAATGTAACTGCTATTTGGGACATGATTCCCCCCAAAATCTGGTTATAATTTATAATGATAAACTTATAAGAAGGAGTACTTGAACCCACATGCAGTGAACCTTTGGACACAGAAGTTAGAAGGAACCGGTAGCCCATAGTAGGCCAAAATAAACAAACATGCATTTAGGTGGAAGGGGAAGACACATGCTTCCAAATATATCAGTGTCACTCAAACAAAATGCACAGTGCCCAGAATTCCCTTCTCATATTATTTTCTTACGTAATCACAGGATGTGTCTCTATTACAACCGGCTCAAGTATAGCTGTGATTTCACATGAAGAGACTCTATTTTAAAGATTAAGTTATTATTTAGGAAGAAACTATTTCTCCTTTCCCCCAACCAGGATCAGTTTAAGCAACACAGAGTAGTTCTTACCAATATATCTTATATAGAGTATATTCTAAATAAGATATAATTACTGACCATAATTTGTCATAACCTTGACATAGGCTGAAATTTTAACTCACATCTCAGACTGTAGGGACTAAATAAAAAATGAGTTTGTTAGTTACATTATATTGTATTACCCTGTCCTACAAACTGTTCTACTCTTGCAATATTTATAACACACTGTATCAGCAAAATGGCCCAATACCAAGGAGCGAGAACTGTTTTAGCCGGTCCGACAACAGGTGCACACGCTGCATATGCGAAATAAAAACTGTGCGAACAATTATGCCAACCACACCAGCAAGTGCAGGATTAGCAAATGCCAAGAGCAGCACTTTTGCAAATAAAAGCTCCTGATTACTCATACAATTTTGAAGATATATATTTAGTGGAAAAATACACTTAACCTGGCCACCACTACAACTAAACTTGAGACTTGCAAGCCTGCTGATGAAAATTTGGAAATTCTGGATATTGATACTCTAATCTCTAAGTCACTTCCCTCTCTCTCTTCTTTTTGAGAGATCTGCAGAATATTCTCTCAGAAATCATTTTGCTAGACTACATGAAAGTTGGTTTTATTAACTGAACACATTTTTATTGAAAGGACTTCCAAATCTGAGACCTTTATACCACCATCAATAAATCAAAAGATGGAGTGTTGTAATAAACTACTTGGTAGTGTTAGATGCAGCAAGGTAGAGTAAAAACAGAGAAGCATTGAGAAATCAAAAATCTGGATGTGAATTCTGGCTGTGCCAATTGCTTGTTTCAGCCATAGGGGTGAGTTATTATGGAATCTCTCTTTATCGGAGTTTTCTCAATAAAACCTCATGAGAATGTTTTGGGAATTTAATAAATTTTCTATGTGAAAGTGTGCAACATAGTGTCCTATCAATAAATTCTGTTAAATTTGATGATGAATAAAATTGAATAATAAATGTTATATTGAAACTCTGCTTTTACATTAGGAATTCTGTAAGCTTTTCAATTAATATAGTTTGGTCTCTGTCAAAAAGAAATAATTCTACAATAAATTATGTACTTCCATATGTCTTGTTATAGCACTCATTACATCTTAATGCAAAAATATAATTTACTTATTATGTTTGTTTTCTATCTCCACACACCATAAAGAAAAGTAAATGAAAAAGCATGTATTTTTGTCTGTTTTCTTCACTTTTGTTTCCTCAGCCTAAGAATAGTATTTGGAACATAATAGGCACATAATAAATATTCTTTGAATGAATGAATGCAAACATCCTTTTTCTCAATATGTAAAAGTCTTCGTTATAAATACTACCATAGAATATTGGGAATGAAAAGGGGGGAAATTTGTATTAAGAAATTTACTTCAGTAGAATTAATGGCGAATTCTAACAAGAATGATAAAAATAGAGTTAAATATTTAAGCAAAATAATAAATTTTAGTAAAAATTAATAAAAATTTATAGTATATCAGTTTGTTTAGTTCATTATATTCCACAAATAAGTGAGATCATGTGATATTTGTCTTTCTCTGTTTGGCTTGTTTCGCTTAGCATAATACTCTCCAGGTCCCTCCATGTCATCTCAAATCATAAGAGATCTTTCTTTCTTACAGCTGCATTGTATTCCATTGTGTACATGTACCACAGCTTTTTCATCCACTCATCTACTAATGGACACTTGGGATGTTTCCAGATCTTAGCTATTGTAAATAGTGCTGCTATGAACTGACAAACACCAGAAGAGGGGCGGGAACAGATAAACCACAGAACTTATATGCATATATGCATAACCAATGGACATAGACAACACAGCTGGGGAAGGGGCGGAGGGAATGGGGAGGAGGGTGTCAATGGGGAAAAAGGAGAAACATCTGTAACAAAATGAAATTAATAAAAATATTTTTTTAAAAAAGCTGTAGTATAAAAGTACTATATTTCTCACTTACACTATTAAAAAGTTTTCACTAGAAAACCAGGAAATACAGATCTTTAAAATACAGTAGGAATTATGGAATAGAATAGAGAACACAGAAATTGACCCAAGACAATATGCTCAATTAATATTTGACAAAGGTGGCAAGAGAATACAGTGGAGTCAAGACAGTCGCTTCAATAAATGGTGTTGGGAAAATTGGACAGCTACTTGCAGAAAAATGAAGCTAGAACACCAACTTACACCATACACAAAAATAAACTCAAAATGGATAAAAGACTTAAATGTAACTTGTGAATCCATAAAAATTCTAGACAAAAATGTAGGCAACAAAATCTCAGACATCATACAACAGCAGAATTTTCACTGATACATCACCTAAGGCAAGAGCAACAAAGGAAAAAATGAACACATGGGACTACATCAAACTAAAAAGCTTCTGCACAGCAAAAGAAACAACCATCAAAACAGAAAGGGATCTCATTATATGGGAGATCATAATCACCAATGATGCATCAGATGAGGATTAATTTCCAAAATATATAGTGTTCATACAACACAACAAATGGAAGACAAAGAACCCAATTAAAAAATGGGCAGAGGATCTAAATACACACCTCTCCAAAAAGAACATACAAATGGCCAAGAGACATATGAAGAAATGCTCAACATCACTAATCATCAGAGAGATGCAAATTAAAACAACTATGAGGTGTCACCTCACAACTGTCAGAATGACCGCCATCAACAAATCATCAAACAACATGTGTTGGCAAGGGTATGGAGAAAAGGGGACTCTAGTACATTGTTGGTGGGAATGCAGACTAGTGCAGCCACTGTGGAAAACACTATGGTGTTACCTCAAAAAGTTAAAAATTGAACTGCCGTTTGACCCAGTGATCTCACTTCTAGGAATATACCCTGAAACACCAATCAGAAAGAATATATGTACCCCCATGTTCATAGCAACACTATTTACAATAGCTAAGATCTGGAAACAGCCCAAGTGTCCATCAGTAGATGAATGGATGAAAAAGCTGTGGTACATGTACATAATGGAATACTACACAGCTGTAAGAAAGAAAGATCTCTTATCATTTGAGATGGCATGGAAAGACCTGGAGAATATAATGCTAAGCGAAACAAGCCAAACAGAGAAAGACAAATACCACGTGATCTTACTTATTTGTGGAATATAATTAACTAAACAAACTGATGAACAAAATTAACCCAGAGACATAGAGGAGGTGTATGTCTGACAAGCCTCAGAGGGGTGGGGGGTTGGAGAGGGAAGAGATAAACCACAGAACTTACATGCATATATGCATGACCAATGAACATAGACAATAAAAAGCTGGGGATGGGCAGGGGGGGAAGGGTGGAGGGGAGGAGGGTGCCAATGGGGAGAAAAATGAGAAACATCTATAACAAAAACAAATTAATAAAAATAAATAAATAAATATATAAATACATAAAGAAATAAATAAAAATATAGTAGGAATCAAAAAATAAAACATTTTTTTCTACACAACAGAAAGATTATTTCTGGATTTGTTAAAGTAGCCATGTATTTATGACAGCTTTTGATGCTTCTACAAATATATAGTAGGGCTAAGATATGTGTCATACGTAATTAAAAGTCAAATTGTTTTGCTGGTCTAGATTTCTGGCATTTTAGAAATATTACAGAGCCTATTATTGTGAATTATGTTTTAATTTTTCCACTATAAGAACAAAATAGAGTTTTTTTCAATTGATGAAATGTACACTTATTTTAGAGAATTCAAGAAATAAAATGGATAAAGTTTGCTAGGATGTCTATATTACACATTTTCTACTTAAAAATTATTTATAAATATAGGATGGTTTAAGGACCACAGGATCCCTGGAAGTGCAGGTAGAGTCTCTGGAGAATGTTACTTACTTAAATGGACCTTTTGTGAACTTCTGCCTTCAATCTTACAGTGGACTCAAATGAATTTTAAGTTCATCATGGAACAATCACACAGTTCTCAGAAGTTCTCCATAATAGTGAGCACCTTCTGATTGTACTTCCAAACTGTACCTTAGGGCTATCCCAACACTTAACACCCAGGGAAAGGCAAGTTTGCTTATCTGTGGCTCTGTGTAAGTTCAAAACAAATAATAAGCAAAAGCAATAATGTTTTAATATAAAAAATGTATCTTCAGTATAGCTTTGAGAAAATGGCACTCACTTAAATAGTCATTGCCAAAACCCATCATCACCTATTTTTCAATCTAATTTTTCCTTTGGTACTCTTCACAATTTATAATATATGTAATTTGTTTAATGCCTACCTCTCCTAGTAGTCTGTGTGTTCCATGAGGGCCTAGACTTGTCTGCTTTGGTCATTGTTGTACATACAGCTTACTGCCAGGTTATGAATAAGAGGGAATGAATGAATGAATGAATGAATGAATGAATGAATGAGCAAATGAATTAATGCATAAATGCAAAGAATTAATGCATAATGAGCAAATGAATTAATGCATAAATGCAAATAATGTGTTCATTATTTGTAAATACATGCATTGCATGACCTTTAATTATTTACTCACCATCAGGTGGAAAATCCACTAGACAATCTCAATGGAGGCTTCGATGTCTGCATCTCAAGACATTATATATCCATGATCTCTTCATTCCCAATGACTAGCTCCTCTATGTCATTGCCACTATCTATTTCAATGGCTATATTTTGGACTCTGTGGTTCCCCCCACAGCCTCACCTCTGACAAGGCATGGCAACATAACAGTAAGGTAACCCCTAGCCTGATGATGCACTCATTGTACTACATTAGCATGCTAAACCATACTCCACATGCCACCATAAGCAGATATGGAAAGCCCATATAAGGACACAAAATGGCCACAGAGCTCCTCAGAGAAGTCTCCACCCCTTTCCCAGGAGGATCCTGAATAATCCTCCCCCTCCTTGAATATCCTACCCCCGATTAAATAAAGCTCGAGAAATGAAGCAAATTCTGCTAAAAGGGTTGAAGCTCTGTCTCACAGCTTCACCAATAAACTCATTTTCACTTTAAACTCTGTGTTGGCTAATATTTGAATTCTTTCCTGTGCGAAGCCAAGAACCCACGAGTCACAGAGCCCAGGGTCCCCAGCCCCAGAAAGCCTGTATCAGGAGGCAGGCACAGTAAGTACTGCACTGTGGAGCCTGGTTTGGTGAGAAAGAGTCAAGGGAAGCAGCCACAGGTCAGTCAAATCACAAGGCACAGTGTGTGTCGCTGAGAGTTAAGTACAAGGATCAAAACATTCCAGGAATGGAGAGAAAAGTCCAGAAAAGGATTTGCTGCACAGATACTACGTAAACAGAGAGGGGGTCAGTAAACTGTGAGAATAAGAGAGCGCAGCATAAAGGGGGGGCACAGACGAGAACAGCAGGACAGACCCTGGAGTGGGCGTCCTAAGCTAGAAAATCTGTAATGATAATGACAAGTTGCCTTAGTCCACTGGGAACATCTGAAATACTGAGATTTAAGAGATATACAGTGTCCCTCGCCATCTCGCACTTCATCTTTCGCGGTTTCCCTCTATCGCGTTTTTTTCAAATATACTCATTAAAACGTGATTGAGGCAGTGAAAATGATACAGCGTGCACTCGGTTGTCTGAGTCAATTATACACCCCTGTATTACAATTAAAATTAAGATTACTGTACATATGGCCTGTAGGCCTATCCATTTGAGCACCCCAGGAATCCTTCAATGCCAGGTGCAACTGCTAGAGTCTGGAATGGATTAACCTCAATAAATGAGGGATGACTGTACTATGATATTTGCTTATCAGAAAAGACTTTCCATCACACCTATAAAATATTAAGCCTATGATCTGAAGGTAAACCCTGAGAATTCCTAGGTCATCTCTAGTTAAATGCCCATTCTCCTCACTCACAACCTGGAACCACACAGTGCCTTTTTAAAGGAGTGCACAGTGTTGAGCTGCCTACCTGGAAGCAAAAAAGGAGAAGCTAAAGAAGAGCAAGTTGCAAGACAAAAGAAGGATGGAAGGAAGGAAGGAAGGAAGGAAGGAAGGAAGGAAGGAAGGAAGGAAGGAAGGAAGGAAGGAAGGAAGGAAGAAAGGGAGAGAAGAAGGAAGGAAGGAAGGAAGAAAGGAAGGAGGGAAAAAAGGAAGGAAGGAAGGAAGGAAGGAAGGAAGGAAGGAAGGAAGGAAGGAAGGGAGGGAGGGAGGGAGGGAGGGAGGGAGGGAGGGAGGGAGGAAGGAAGGAAGGAAGGAAGGAAGGAAGGAAGGAAGACTAAACAGCTTCTCAGCACTTCAATCGTGCTGGGTGCTGCTTCAACTGTGTGCTGCTTGCTGGTCCCTTCCCCCAGGCTAACCCTCACACAGAGCAGGAATCTTGGAGACAGGGAGAAATTAAAAACAAAACCAAGGGCACAAGAACAGTGATTTCTCTTCCAGTCCACATCTGAAGTCTCCTGCTGTGACTTCTTGCACCGCACCCAGGCATGACAGTAGTTGTTGGCTGCCTCTGTTTACCCAACCAAAATGCACCCACTCCAACCAGTGTGGAGGAGCTTCTCGGAGTCTCCCAATTTTTTTTCTCTTTTCTGTTTTCAAAGTCATATTAAGCATCTTTTTCAGACTCCTCTGGAGGCTTTTCCTCCAATTAATTTTCCTTGAGGTGCCACCCACGATGCACAGCTGTGGGTCATCAGTTTGCTATTTGCTGTAACTTTGCAGACATAACAAAGACGAAACTAAGATTATAAACACTGGGAAATAGCTGGGAGATGGTGGTCATGATAGTTTCCTTCAAGGTATCTTTTCTAAAAAAGATAAAACTTTAAATGCTATCAGGAGAGAATGATTGCTTTTTCTTTTGTGTCAGCTGATTTTGCTTCCTACTTTGGAGCAAACCAAAACCACTCTGCTGTTTCTGTTTTGTATGTTCTCCTTCCTCAGCTTTCTTCTTTCCCAGCCCCTAACCCCACCCCTTCCCCATCTTCTCAGAAACTCACATAGAGTTTAAGAGGAGGAAGAACTTATTTTCTTTCTATCCTCAACCCTGAGGGCATTTGCTGGCTTTTCAGTAATGTTCTATAGCCCCCTGAATTTTACCACAGTGCCAACAATAAAGGGAATCCATAATGAAAAAAATCAACAACTAACAATTATGAAAACCAAGCAGAGCACAAGGAGAGACCCTGTTCTTTTGAAAAAGTGTTCAAATAATGGCAAGTCTCTGTCCCCTAATGCCGAAACAACAAGTTAATTCAGCAATTCAGTCTTAAAATAGTAAGTCCATACAAATGCAACATAAAAAAAAAAAAAAAAAGAAGAAAACACCAGGTTCATTACATCATCATCAATACCTAAGCATCATACAATCTACCAACCATTTTCATAGATGAATCTAAGCTCCAGGCTTTGCCAGGAACATCCCAAGGCCCTCTGAACCCTGGGTCTCCCCTCTACTTCTCACTCCCCATTCATTACCTGCTGACTGTTACAGTCATTAGCTAGCTATTAAAGGAAGAGAGCAAGGGAAATCAGATTGTTAAGCATGGTCAACTGGGGACACTAAGCCTGTTTGCTTCACCAGGAAGCTACAGCTTCACACCCTAGGGAACTGCAGCATTGTCCCTCCAAGGGGATTAACACCCCTCCCTTCCTCCCCTTCAGTACCAGATTGGGGGTGGGGGGAGCAAGGGTGGGGCAGGGGGAGATAAGGACATGCACAATAAAGTTAAAATGGTGCAAGGGGAGGTACTTAACCTTAGAGGACTGTCAGTCTAACTTGGTAGAAAGCTCATTGGGTGGATCCCAATGCAAGCTGGGAAAAACTTGGGAAGTTGATTGGTTGTTTTGAAAAAGTTCCTGGTTAAAACCCCAGAGGAACAAAGAGCTCTCTCTCTCCTACTTGGTGACCTGCACTCGGCCCCTTCGTTTGTGTTCTCTCCCGCCTGGGAACACATGACCATGAGCGTCTAGTGGCCTCCTGGAGCCCGTGGAAGACTGCTCAGGCTCCAAAGAACTGTGAAGCAGAAACTCTGGACACTGGCTTTTATTGTGGCCCTGCTGAAGACACAGTTGGACTTTTTCCATGGTGGGATGGAGGGAGACGGGACATTGGAAGCCTAGAGGCGGTAGCAGACTTCCTGAATAAATTTTGCCAGGGGACCACAATCTTCAGTGCCTGGGTCCTTAGAATCTTTTCTCCAGTGCCTGGCGATCCCATGGAAGAGCCTGTTTTACACTGACAACACCACTTATGCTCCACCTGATGTACTTTATTTTCCTAATCACGCTGTTATAGGGATCAAAATAGACTCAGATGGTGAGCTTAAAAGCATTTGAAGAGATATAGTCCCTCATAAATGTAAAGCGCATTTAAATATCTCTTAAAGAAGTTATTGCATAAAAGAACCTCCTGACAAATTAAAATATTTTAAATTATTAATAGGTAAACTGCAGTATATTAAAAATTTTAAGATTATTTGGACAAAAGTCAATTGGAATCAGTGTCAACCCAGAAGTGGTTAGGAGTGCTCCCCCGAAACCCCATATAGGAACCAGGGGGAAAACTTTATATGTAAACTGTAGAAGCAAAGAAAGGAAATTATTTGATTGCCTGTGCCTCGAGGCATTTATAGGCTTAGATTTCGTTTGCTTACAAAGACCACTACAGCATTAGAGCCACCTCAATATAATGGCCTCCTTGTTTAATTAATTTAACAAAATAAAAACCTTAAAAAAAAATCATATCATTTTATAAGCTCTGTCAAATTACAAGTGGAATGTGAGAAAGGTAGTGTTTGCATATTAGGGACAATAAAACATTTATTTTATTTTATTTTTAATTTTATTTTTCAATTACAGTTTATGTTCAATGTTATTTTGTATTAGTTTCAGGTGTACACCACAGTGGTTAGACAATCATATAATTTACAAAGTGATCCCCCTGATATTTCCAGTACCCACCCGGCACCATACATAGTTATTACAATATCATTGACTATGTTCCCTATGCTGTACTTTACATACCCATGACTATTTTGTAACTACCAATTTATACTTACTAATCCCTTCACCTTTTGAGACAATAAAGCATTTAAAAATAACTGTTACCAAACCCTGGTGTTCAAATTCCTATTATGTTCTCGTCCAGTGGTGGTAGTTGGGGTTGCGGATGACACTGGTTCTGGGCACAGCCTCTGGGAGAGGCCAAAGCTCTCTCCACAGCACATGCTTCTGCTGCATGACTTGCAGTTTTGGCCTGTTGTCTCCAAAAAGGAACTCAGGCCCTGGCCAGTTTGGCTCAGCAGTTAGAGCGACGGCCTGCGGTCCAGAGAGTCCCGGGTTCGGTTCCCACTAAGGGCACGTACCTCGGTTGCAGTTTGTCCCCAGGCCTGGTTGGTCGTGCGGATGGCAGCCACTGGATGTGTCCCTTTCACGTCGATGTTTCTCTCTCTCTCTCTCTCTCTCTCCTTCCCACTCTACCTGAACAAAAAATGGAAAAATGTCCTTGGGTGAGGATAAAAAAAAAAAAGGAACTCAGTACCTTGTTAAACATGGTAGGACCATTTTGAGCTGGGTCTGAGGTTATATAATCAATGGATCACTATCTCTTCTATTCTTCTCTGATAAAAATCCAGTGTTAGAGCAAACATATCATATGAAAAAAAATGGCCATTGATATCATGTATACAATGAATATACTTAGGTTTGGGTGCTAGATAAAAAATAGTCAGTTTGTTAATTGCACAACTAAATATGATTTAATTAGATACTTGGTTATAATGTTCTATAAATAATTTCACACTTGAGATATAAAAGGCCCTTTATGACACTCCCTTTTTTTGGCTTAGGAAATATGGTCACTATTGTGTAGTCTTAGGACTTTCAAAAGTATTCGCCTATTAAATTTCTGAACCTCCCATTTTCATTCCTCATTCTCTTTTCTCCACTCTCCCTGCAAGGCTTGCTGCTCATCCTCCCATCACCCTTCTTGCCCAGTTATGACTTCAACACTCCTCCGAGCCCTGCAGTCTTCCCTGCATTTACCATTGCATGCATGCAGACCCCAGGCTTCAGCAGTAGACCATCATGAAGGAATCTGTGGTGGCCAGCCTGAAATCTTTTTTAGCATTATAACACACATGCCCTACTCTGGACAGAGTCTAGTCAAATAAAACAACTGTGGACATAAGGGTAGAATTCGGGCACTGATTTGGAGATTAAGTTTTTTCATCTCCTGCCTATCCAGTTATCACAGTCACACCCCATCCCTTCCCCTCACCCCAACTCTTGAAAAATAGATAGGTTCCTAAGACCACTTCAAGCGTCTAACTTGTCAATCCATGTACATAGCATCTCTGGCTCCTGTCTTCTTCCCTCAGTTTTCACATCCCTGTACCAGCAAGTTCATTTGGATTCTCTCCTGAAATCCAGGGTCCCTAGGAACTGCACAGATGGTTAAGTATGAAAGCCAACGTACTCCATGCAGGTGGCCCCACAACTCCAGGGCAGCAATGGTCAGCGCCAGTTCTTGATTGAATGAAAGGCTACAGGATAGAGGCACACACCTCACAAACCCAGAGGACTCTGCCTTATCCTCCCCAAGTGGGGGCCAAAGTGTTAAGAATAATGGGGAAGAGAATGTGAAAGATTCAGACACTACCCTCAATAAAATAAACATGCTGACTTATACCAGATTTGTACACCAACTCTCCTTAAGCACTCATTTACTCTTCGGTACTTATTCTGACTTTTTGTTTACTCTGAGCACCCTTGTAGCTGTTCACTTTCCATGGCTTCCTCGTCCCTTCAGCCCACTGCCAGTACTAATATGCAACTTTAGTTTTCCTTGACCACTACCCTGACTGAGCCCTAAGAACCCTAGAAGCCTGTACTCAGTCTACCCTGATCTTGTTTATGATGCCAGATGCCGTACTATTATACCCACACATCATAACACAACCTCACATATCCTTTTCAAACTCTGTCTCAAGAGCTTTCAAAATTACATACTCAATCTAGAATATTTATATATTTGATGACCAACTTTTTGGTTTAAAAATAAAACATTGGCAGGATAACAATATCTAGTAATAGCACAACATAAGCACTATCTCTAAAGGAAAGAATATATCATCTAAAACTGTTATCAAATTTGCAATTCCCTCAACTTTATATTTCCTTTAGGGGATGAATTATTGCAGAATAGAATTTGGCCCTCTTCTGTGACTGTATAGAAAAATGAGTTCCCTTCCTAGAAATACAGTTTATTCTTAAAAGGTCCAGCATAAAGCCTCACAGGCCAGGCCTCAAGAAGAAATCATCTTTTCTAACACCACAGATTGCTTTGGTCTTCTCAGAAGAGCAGGAGGTAAGGACATCTTATAAATGGAGAAAGACCTGGATGGGGACAGAATCCAAATGAAAGTACAAAAAAAGAATTTAAGGACTGCAGGCCACCTCAGGAAGCCCTACACTGGACACACAGCATAAATTATACTAGATCCTATTCATCCATCCCTTCAACCTGTTTTGTGCCAGGCATTCTATAAACTTGATCCTTGCCCTGATCTAGCTACCAGTAATTAGGTTTTGTTTAAATGCTAAACTTCACAGGAAGTAGTTAAATTATTACAAATGCCTGGTGACTTTGTAAAGGGTTTTGCTAAGAATTGTGCTTAGTAACATGAGCACATCATTGGCTAATGAGATATCCTCCCATTTATATCATAAAAAGGGGCTTCCTTTTATTTATTTATTTATTTATTTATTTATTTATTTATTTATTTTTTAATCCTCACTCGAGGATACCCTTCCATTTTTGTTCAGATAGAGTGGGAGGGAGAGAGAGAAAGAGAGAGAGAGAGAAACATCGATGCAAAAGAAACATATCAAGTGATTGCCCCCTACATGAACCCAATCAGGGCTGGGGACTAATCACAATCGAGGTATGTGCCCTTGACCGGAATCGAACCCACAATTCATCAGTTTGAGGGCAAATGCTCTAACCCAGCCAGGGCAAGGGGCTTCTTTTTAAAATGTCATTATGAGTTGAAGTAACAACTCACAACACAGAAATACAAAGTATTGTAAGAAAATACTATGAACAATTATATGCCAACAAATTTGATAACCTAGGTAAAATGGACAAATTCCTAGAATCATATAATCTTCCAAAACTCAACCAGGAAGAGTCAGAAAACCTGAACAAACCAATAACAATTAAGAAGATTGAAGCAGTAATCAATAAACTCCCGGCAAACAAAAACCCTGATCCTGAAGGCTTCACAGGGGAGTTTTACCAAACATTCAAAAACAAACACCTACTCTCCTCAAACTATTCCAAAAAATTCATGAGGAAGGAAGACTGCCAAGCTCTTTTTATGAGGCCAGCATAATCTTAATTCCAAAACTAGATAAAGACACCACAAAGTAAGAAAATTACAGGCCAATATCCCTGATGAACATAGAGCCCAAAATCCTCAACAAACTATTAACAAATTGGATCCAGCACTATATTTTTAAAAATTATTCACCACGACCAAGTGGGATTTATCCCAGGGATAAATAGCAGTGCTATTTACAACAGCTAAGATCTGGAAACAGCCTCCAAATGGAAGCATATACCATGTTCATGGATTGGAAGCATCAACATCATTAAAATGTCCATACCACACAAAGCAATCTATAGATTCAATTCAATGCCTATTAAAATACCAATGGCATATTTCACAGATCTAGAACAAATTCTCCAAGAGTTTATATAGACCCAAACAAGACCCCAAAAACAATCCAATTAAAAATGAGCAGAGGACTTGAACAGGCACTTCTCCAAAGAGGACATACAAATGGTGAAGAGACATAAGAAAAAATGCTCAACATCATTAATCGTCAGAGAGATGCAAATTAAAAGAACTATATGATATCACCTCAATCTACCAGAATGGGTACCATCAACAAATCATCAAACAACAAGGGCTGGCAATGATGTGGAGAAAAGGGGACTCTAGGACACTGCCGGTGGGAATGCAGACTGGTGCAGCCACTGTGGAAAACAATATGGTGTTTCCTCAAAAAATTAAAAATGAATCTGCCTTTTGACTCAGTGATCCCACTTCTAGAATATATCCTAAAAAACCTAAAACATCAATCAGAAAGAATATATACAAGAGAATACTATGCAGCTGTAAGAAACAAAGATCTCTCACCTTTTGAGAGATCATAAAAAGGGGCTTCCTTTATTTATTTATTTATTTATTTATTTATTTAATTTATTTTTTAATTCTCACCCAAGGATACCTTTCCATTGACATGGAGAGACCCGGACAGTATTATGTTGAGCAAAATAAGCCAGTCAGAGAAAGACAAGTATCATATGATCTCACGTATTTGTGGAATATAATGAACAAAATAAACTGATGAACAAAATAGATCTAGAGACATGGAAGTAGGGAACAGGTTGAAAAACCTCAGAGAGAAGGGGGGTTGGAGGGATCTGAAGAGATAAACCAGAGTACTTCTATGCATATATGCAGAACCAAAGGACACAGACCGTGGTACTGTGAAGGCAGGGCAGGGGGCGGGTGAGAGGGGGAAGGACAGTATCAATGGGGGAAAAAGGGAGGAACATCTGTAATATTTTTAACAATAAAGATGATTAATTTAAAAAATAAAATAAATAGCCTGGTCAGTGTGGCTAAGTGGTTGAGCATGCCCAGGAGGTTGCCAGTTCGATTCCCAGTCAGGACACATGCCCAGGTTGTGAGCCCAATCCCCAGTGGGGGGCATGCAGGAGGCAGTGACTCAATGTTCTCTCTCATTGATGTTTTTATCTCTCTCTCCTTCTTCTTTCCTCTCTCTCTAAAAATCAATAAAGAAAAAAAATTAAAATTAAATGTCATTATTTTATAATAAAAAGAGGAGACAATTCTAGCCTTCTTAGGTTTGTATTTCTGGCAGAATATTTTCTCACAAATACATTTATCTGCTCTCCAGCAATCAAATATGTTTAAAGCAGACACATTATTACTTTAACCATTGCTTCTGTTTGTTTTTTTTTTAAATTATTTTTATTGTTAAAAGTATTACAGATGTTTCTCCTTTTATCCCTCATTGTCTCCCTCTACCCTGCTCCCTGCCCCAAAATCAGCTTCCCTCCTTTTTCCCTATCTTTATCTACTCTTCCACCAAAAAGAAAATTAACTCTGCCCCAATTCTATCTGCTTTTAAATTAGCTTATGCTTCACTAAATTACTTGAATAAATAGGTTTAGCTTGTGTGTAGAAAGCTTCAGATGTGTTAATAATGTTTTCAATGTTTACTCAGGAAAAATAAAATAAAGATATTTAATAAGAAAGGGAGGAGTGAGGAAAAGCCCATTTGAATTCACTTCTGCCTCTGTGTATATCCAGTAGGGAAGGTTTACTGCTCAGTATGAAAATTGACTTTCTGGTTGGTATTTTTCTAAGGTTAGGTAGCTCCTGCACTGCTACAAAAAAGTTAATTTCCTGTTCCATTTTTCCTGAAGCATTTGTGCACTTTGGCTAAATTAATGCTAGATTTTCCACTAGGGAAGAACCAGGCTGAGGGCTGAAACTGTTACACTTTCTATTGCTTGTTAAAGAAACAATGAAACATCAAGAGGAAACTCAATTGTGATGGCACAATTTTGGACTCCTAGTGGCATTTTTAAACATAACTGTATAACTTGACATTTAAATAGCACACTATACTATAACTTTTTAATGAAAAAGGGAGCATTCCTGGTACTTGCGTGGATGTTGCTTATATGCATTCTTTCCCTCAAGAGGTGCCAAATGCAATGAGAAAATGTTCATGACGTTATTTTTTGGGATGTGTTAAATTAACTGAACAAGGAGGCCATTAGACTGACGTGGATCTAATGCCTTAGCAGCCTACATAAGCACACCGAAATCTAAGTCTGTAAATGCCTCAAAATTGTGAAATCAAAACATAAAAACAACCAATCACAAACAGCCAACTAGGCTTCAAGCTATACCCAATCAATAATTTCCTTGCTTTGCTTCCACCTTTTCTCTATAAAAGTCTCTATCTGATCTTCTGCTGGTTAGGTTCTCCTAACCACTTCCTGCTGGAAGCTGCCTGATTTTAATAGATTTTTGTTTAAATACTCTTAAATTTTTTTAATATGCGTGTTTCTCCTTTAACAATGTTTATTCCCCTACTTATAATCTCAATATGTTCCAAAGCACGCTGCTACAGTGTCTAACTTGATCCCATAACATCTCTGCAACAGACATTTCCATCCCTATGCTATAGTCTAGAAAAGTGGAACCCAAAGAAGTCACTTGACCATGGTCACTCAAGTCTTCATAATTGAAACTGGGTCCCCACTGGTACTTTTTTGTTTAGAGAGAGTGTGTGGGGCAAAGCAGGATCTGTCTCAGATACATAGACCTCTGACAGGGGTTCAGAATGTTTCCAAAATCTGTACCACTATCCCAACAACATCTACTTTTTCCTATGTTCCTATGTCACTAGGACCCTGGAGCAATATTACCATTTAATTAAATTTTATTTTCTCCCCATAAGCTATTCACTACTACAGGCTTTTTCACTTGCCGGACTCTGCCATCCTGAATTGGCCACTTTTTTCCAGATCCCTTTCTTAGGCTAGTCAGAATGTAACCAGGGCAGCAATGAAATCAGCTCAATTTGTCAAGATCAGCTGTGAGGTGTTCTATAAGAAATTGGTTATAGCCCTGGCTGGTGTGCCTCAGTTGGTTGGGCATCCTCCCATGCAGTGAGAGGTCGCCAGTTTGATTCCCAGTCAGGGCACATGCCCAGGAAACGGGCTCAATCCCTAGTAGAGAGTGTGCAGGAGGCAGCTGATGACTATTTCTCTCTCATCAATGTTTCTCCACCACCCTCCCTCTCCCTTCCTCTTTTTCTAAAATCAATAAAAACATATTTTTAAAAAATAAATTGGCACCCTGGCCTGTTTGGTTCAGCGGTTAGAGTGTCAGCCTGCGGTCCAGAGAGACCAGGGTTCAGTTCCCGCTAAGGGCATGTACCTCCGTTGCAGTTTGTCCCCAGCCTGGTTGTGTTGTGTGGGTGTCAACCACTTGATGTGTCCCTTTCACATCGATGTTTCTCTCTCTCTCTTTCTTCCTCTCTCTCCCTCCCACTCTATCTGAACAAAAAATGGAAAAAGTGTCCTCGGGTGAGAATAAAAAAAAAAAATTGGCTATAAAAAGAATTAAAATATCAAAATTTATAAATAGTTTACACTTTACAAGTCAGAGAAAATGTGCCACATTCTCACTCCTTGAAGCTGAATACTTTGTTGATCCAGAAAGAAAGGAAGTGCCATGCACAGCCCTGGAAAAACCAGTGGAATGTGCCTGCATCTTACTGCATTTAGAGTTTTCAGAGAAGAGTAACCCAAGACTCCTGGCATGGGGCACACAGACTTAAACATTTGCTTGAGCAAAATCTAATGAAGAAAACGTAGGCTAAAGATGAAAAATATGTACTACATGTGCATTCTTGAAACAAATCTAATATAAATCATCTAAAGTGCTTGTTTTCGTGCTAGAGCTTAAACCAAGCTTCTCAAAGGCAAGAAGGACACATTGATTGAATGCCAACTCTGGTCAGCCACTATGCTTGGTGTTTTCAGACACATATTTAGTTCTTATAAGGATGGCTTAGTTAGGTCCATATTTCCAGTGAGAAAACTGAGAGTTTAGAAATCCAGGTAACATTTCTCTGTGTCCTATAGCTAGTAAATGACAGCAGAAATTTGAAGCAACATGTACCAAAGCCCATGTTTGTTCCACAAAATACCTATGCTCTGTTAGATGTCTTATCCAATATACTTAACAGGTTTGAAAGTAGAAGCCTTGCTGGAGGGAGATAGATCTATTCTCACCAGCAATGTGCAGAGTCACAGAGTCTCCTGCTTAGCAAGTTGCTCTGATTGGGATGCACTATAAGCACACGAGTGCAGGGTTCTATCAAGAGTCTCCATGTAAGGATCAGAGATACCAAATATAGTCATATCTCAGAACACATGATCTGACCCATGTACCTCCAAATCCATGTTCTCCTCTTAATAATTATTTTAGTTTATTTTTAAAATTTTGAACCATAAGTACTCTTAGCCTCCATTAGTGAATTAAGTAAAAAAAAAAAATTTTCATTAAGATTGCCATTTTATTCCTTTTTAAATCCTGTACATAATAAATAGTCAATATGTTTTGTTTTACATTTTGACCATAGTTAACAAAGTGCTGTTTACCTTGCAAACTTCCAATTTTGGTATAGTTTCTGTTAGAGAACATAAACCCTATTTTAGAACATGAGCTCACCCTTTTAGTGAACATGGCTACCTAGAAAAAAAATATCCAAAGGAAACCAAAGGGGAAAATGAAAGGAAAACATTCCTTTTACTCCAAAAGGCCAAGGTTCAAAGTTGATAACAGTAAGCACTTCTTATAATGTCAGTGGTTTTCATTTCAAAGTGTTTATCTAAGGTGTGTTTCTAATTACTTGCATTAGAGCAAGAAACAGAGTTACAGAAAGAAGCAGAAGCTATTGCCACTGTCCTCATAAAATCAAGAGAGAATGAAATTTATAAACTAATTAATTATTTGATTCATAGGAAATTTAACATAACTTTCTTAAATGAGCTTCATCAAGGCTACATTAAAATGTATGTAATGTACACAAATTTAAATTCAAAATTCTTTCAGTATGAACAGTTTCACTCATGTGCATACTTTATTATAAAAATGTAACATAGGTCTAATCAACTATCTCAGAGAAATCTACAGGCATTAAATGCTCATCAGGAAGACCAACTAATTTTATGAAAGTTGTATACCTGTTAGTATGCTGACAACATCTCCTGAGATCCTTTTATGGATAGACCCTTGTATTTACATGCTATCAGCATGATTTTAAAATCATTACCTTCAAATCTGAGGTTAGATGATGGTGACATAGAATCCAAGAGAAATGTGAAGTAGTTAGAAAGTAGTTGTGAAAGAATGTTGTTTTTGTGCTTTGTTTGTTTGTTTTAATATGGTAGATCTTTGAGAATGTTTATAGTATAAAGATCCCAACAAGACAAATGAGCTGAAAAGGACAGGAGAGATGGATGATAACTGAAGAAGCAGATTCAACATAGGTAGCCAAATGGAAGGAGGGTTAATAAAAAGTGCAAGAAATGGTACTGGAGTTCAAGAGATACTGGTACAGGAGAAAGATGGACTGGAAAACTTGAGAGTTCAACAAAGGGGAAAAAAAGAGAGGAAAGAAGTGATTCCTCTCATTTCCTTTCCTGGCCTCTGCTCTAAAGTAGCCCTTCTGTGACTCTTAAGTTCATGACTCATTTATTTAACTAGATATTTACTCAGTGCTCACTATC
Source organism: Molossus molossus (assembly GCF_014108415.1). Classification (NCBI taxonomy): domain Eukaryota; kingdom Metazoa; phylum Chordata; class Mammalia; order Chiroptera; family Molossidae; genus Molossus; species Molossus molossus. The sequence continues at coordinate 84,249,226 of NW_023425401.1, read as the reverse complement.
TGTCAGATACCGTTCGGGTAGAGAGGATGTAGCAATAAGTGAAATAAAGTCCTTGCTCTTAAAGAGCTTATATTCTATGTAGGAAGGCAGACCGTACATACACAGGATGGGGCAAAATAGGTTTATAGTTGTTCATATAAAAAATAATACGGCCCTGGCCGGTTTGGCTCAGCGGTTAGAGCGTAGGCCTGCGGTCTGGAGAGACCCGGGTTCGGTTCCAGCTAAGGGCACGTACCTCGGTTGCAGTTTGTCCCCAGCTCTGGTTGGTCATGCCGGTGGCAGCCACTAGATGTGTCCCTTCACATCGATGTTTCTCTCCTCTCTCTCTGTTCTTCTCTCTCCCTCCCACTCTACCTGAACAAAAAATAGAAAAATGTCCTCGGGTGAGGATAAAAAAATAATAATAATACGATATTAATAAATAATAATACAAAAATAAACTGTGTTTTGCACACTCATAATTGTAGAACTACTTTTACCCCACCTGGTACATATGTTTGTTCACGGTCCAAAATCTTAACCTCTTTCTCCTACTGTCCCAACTCAACCTTCTGCATCCCTGGCTATCGCATGTTATTTATCCCAACATCTCAAACTAAAACAAACAAACAAACAAAACAAAAAAACCCCACAGTATTCAGCCCAAACTGAAGACCTTGCCCACAGATAAGCAGGCCTGACCCTGAAGAAACACATCAGCCTCCCTAAATTTTGTCTTGATTCTAACAGTTCATTTTCCTGTGAAAAGGCATCAGCTTAGAGGCCGGCACACAGAGAGAGAAACCCAACAAGGTTTTCTTCTCAGACACACTTGCCCAAGTAGTTCTGTTCACTACAACTGTTTATGCTCACCTACTTTGTGAATGCCTGATGTTAGTGTCTGCAAGGGACTACAGAAATGAGTCAGTGCTCAAAGATATGAAATAATAATTATACCGATACTTAATATTCAATGAGCACTTTCTACCTGCCAAACACTTTAGGCCTTCACATGATTTATTTAATTTAAGCTTCACATTAGCCTTGTAAGTTAGGTGATAATATAGCTCTTTTTATGGCTATATTATCCATATATAGGTGTGAAAACAAAATCCTAAAGAGGTCCAGAGATGTGCCCAAGGTAGTGAGGAAACAAATGCCATTAATCTGACTCCACAGCTCATGTGCTGAACTATGCTGCCTCCCCAATTTTACTAGTTTTTTTTGGCTGCCGTAACAAAGGACAACAGAAATGTATTGTCTCACAGTTCTGGAGGCCAGAAGCCTGAAATCACAGCAGCCGCAGCACGGTGCTCTCCCTGCAAACTGCAGGGGGACCCTTCTAAGCTTCCGGTGGTTTGCCAGCAATTTCGGGGTTCTTTGGCTTGCAGCTGCATAATTCCGATGTCTGTCTTTATCATCACATGGTGGTCTTCCTGTGTGTCTCTGTCTTCCTATGGTTTTCTTCTTCTAATATCAGTCATATTATAAGTAGGGCCCACCCTACTACAGTGTGACCTCATATTACCTAGTATATCTACAAAAACCATGTTTCCCAATAAGGTCACAGTCTGAGGTACTGGGAGGTTAGGATTTCAATGTATACATTCACAATGCCAATGAATGGGAATAGTATATGGAAATAGAATGGAGATAGAAAAAGCACAGGTCTTGCCCTGGCTGGTTTGGCTTAGCAATTAGATTGTTGGCTGGCACACTGAAGGATCACAGGTTTGATTCCTGGTCAAGGGCACGTACCTGGGTTTCAGGTTCAATTCCCCAGCTGGTGGAGGTCATGCGGGAGGCAACCAATCGATGTGTCTCCCTCACCTTGATGTCTCTCTCTCTCTCTCTCTCTCTCTCTCTCTCTTCCCCCCTCCCTTCCACACCATCTAAAATTCAATGAAAAAATATCCTTGGCTGGGGATTTAAAAAGAAAAAACACAGGCCTTATGTTAATCCAGTTATCATTGTCCACTCATTGTGTTACTTTGAGAGAGGCACTTTCCTTCTGTGGGCATCATTTTCCTTACTTATAGAATAAAGACCTTGAGCTTGATCTCTAACTTGTTTCCAGTTCTAATATCCTCATGTTTCTTCATTTGTAAATAATTATAATGAAAAATAAGTTTTCTTAGGCATGTTTAAGTACACATCAGCTGATAGAGATAAGGTCTGCCACAATGGAGGAGGTGAAATTCCACAGGTTTCAGGATGCTTTGGGAATGATCAGAAAGATTACTAGAGATGTCGACTAGAGCAGAGTTGCTGGAGGAGGCTTCAAGCAGAGGTAGCAATGTTGGCATTTGGAGAATAGGATATGGACTGGTTTATGGATTACAAATAAAGGTAGAGTGAAAGATAAGGCTAGAAAGCTATCTTGGAACATGCTAGGAGCAGAAGAGACGGTTTGTACTCAATTTAGTGGGCACTCAACATTACAACCACTGAAGGTTTTTTAGGAGCAATATAATAGGAGTTGTGCATAGATGGCTTTGAATGTGAAGGTAGATTGAGGGGTAACTAGTTAGACTACTGAAATAGTCCAGGTTGATGACAATGAAGACACAGCAATGAGACTGTAGAGGTAGACTCTGAGATTCTGAAATGCTTTTTAGTTATTCTGTGAATTCATTTGGGGGGGCTAAAGAAAAGTCCACTTTACACAGCCATAAAGTTTGTGCAAAGATGATATTTACTAAAGTCATTCAGTATGATAAAGAGCCAAAGGTACATCATGGTCTCAGAAGTTCAAAGTCAGAGCTAGAAAGGGAAGAGCATGTTAAAAGGCAGTGTATAAACTGCACAGAGGGAATCTAGGTATTGTCCAGAAACCAGGGAGATGCAGAACAGACTGGGAACAAACATTCAAGTTGAAACAAATGATTCAAATAAGGGCTGTGAATAAGGCAAGTATATTGTAGCCTCTGCACAACAATGTAAATGTAATTAGTACAACTCAACTGTACTCTTAAAAATGGCAATAAGGGTAAATTTTATATTTTGTGTTTTTACCTCGATTTAATTATTATTATTATTTTTTTGTACATGCCCCTAGCGGGAACCAAACCCGGGACTCTGGTCTGCAGGCTGATGCTCTAACCGCTGAGCCAAACTGGCCAGGGCCAATTTAAAATTTTTAAATAAATAATTTTTAAAAAGAAATCTGAAAAATGTCACCTCTCTAACTTGGAGCTCTCTATGCAGATCAGTGACAGGCCTACAGATTTGGTGAGGAGAGAGGCCAGACTGATGGGCAAGGTATGGAGAAAGTGCAATAAATATTGAATATAACTTTAAGTTTTAAAATCTATGCATCCAGGGATATGGAGGAGGGTAGTCCTATTCCTGAAAATAGAGAGGTAAATAATAGTTATTGATTTGGGCATGAAATTTTCGAGAAGAAATTATTTGAGTTTTCATAGTTCTTTATACTCCTCAATAAAAGATAACGAGAAATGGAGACACAGGTCTGGAGGTACAAGAGTGAGATCCAAGCTAAAAAAGGGTGAAAATTAGCAATATGCAAAGTTGATATAATCGCCAAAGGAAAGTATAAAACAAGATAATAAAGGCCCAATAAACTAAACTTGGGAATGTCTACTTTTAGCACCAAAGTAAATAGACCCTGAAAGGAGACCACAAGTTATTCTTATTGGTCGGAGAAAAACCCTGTTGTGTCATGGAATTCAAAAGGGGAGTTTCAAGAAAAAGTTGTTGCCCAACAGTGTAAAATTATTCAGAGAAGAATGATGTGGATTGAAACTAAATAATTTTATTTGGTAGCCAAGGAATCATCAAGATGGACAGTTCAGTAGAAAAGACAAAATGAAAAGGGTACGGAATGGGTAGGGGTGATGAAAAGTGCACCCAGAGAGAACCAGCTATAGAAAGAAGAGAGAAGGAGCATGTGGGGTGAGGTGGATTGCCAGGTACAGAGAAGCCTTGTTTATCAGTTACAAGCATGTTTACTAGCAGAAGGGATGGTTTAATGGAAAGATTTAAAATGTTAACTAATATAGAGTAATTCTGGAATCAGTTCTGGAAAAAGTTGAAAGGCCATGAAGAGCACGAGAGGAAAGTGAGATTTGGCAAAGAAGAGGTATTTTGAAATTGCCTCCCAACTCCTCTGCCTGCATTCACTTCTACCCACTCCAGTCTATTCTGCAATGTGCTTTCTGGAGCGTTCTCTTTACAATATAAAACTATTCATGTACATATAAACTATTCAATGAATATTTACTTAATGAATGAAGAAATAAATTAATGAGTGAATGGGATGAGGAGGAGAAAGAGGAGAATTCTCATTGAGATAATTATAAACATTTCACTTAAAGAAAGGGATGCCATTTCCCAAGAGTAAGAGCACATTTTGACATTTTCTGTGTATTTCAAAAAACAAAATTATCACAACTACTGTATCAGACACCAGAGTACTTGCCTCATGTATCCCTTCAGTGGGCATCATTCAGGCCATTGTTGTGGTAAGCTATGGACACTGTTTTCCCCACCTCAGCTGCCACAGACCTGGGAGTTCTTCTATACAGTACAGATTGAACAGGAGGAAGAAGCTCACCTTTGCCCCAGCAGGACCACAGCCACTGAGGCCCTGGCTCCCCAGTGGCTGCCCAGAGAGTCCAGGTTGGAAGTAGGATGGGACAAATTCTAGCCAATGAAAGACAGAAGAATGGGAAAGCAAGGAGATAAGATACTAGCTCTTCTTGCCCACTTCCACCAGTGCTAATTCTGAGATGCAATAGTTTAATACAGTCTCTCGGGAAATGTCTCCCAATAATGCGTCCATCTGTGTTTGCTCTCCCTCTTCCTTTTTTCTCTCCACTTTTGTGTTCTGGGGTTGTACCATTCAATAAAGTGTTAGCATTAAGTGTGTGCCTCTGCTTCTATTTCTTCTAAATCTGGTCTCAAGTAATTTTAAGAAAATTTAAATGTTAAATATATTGGAAGATATTAAAAGCACATTATTAGAAGCACAAACGAAAAACATAATTGTAATGAAAACATTCATTTATTTGCATTGGGTTATGGCTGAACACTAAAAAGGGTAGTTGTAAAGAATAGCCACTGAAGGAGAATGAAAAGTCAAGAAGATTTGGTGAATAAACAGTCAAGTAACAAAGAAATAGTAATCCTTCTTGTGTAGAACATCAGCATGAGATAATCAGAAACACATGGCTATGGTGAATACAAATGTAGTCCCCAAATAGCAAAGTTTCCATTAAAGGAGCACATACTAAGGAGATTTTCTTCCATTGTGTCTGTTTATAATTAATGTGTTCCTATGTTACGACATATTAAAATGTTAGATTCCCAAAAAAAGGAAAAGGAAATCTACTGAGTGACCTATTTCAGTGAAGGCAAATTGTCTTCAGTTTATATATTAAAATGAAATAATTTTAAGACACGATAAATTACCAGCCAAAATTCAAACAACTAATGTCGGGAGAAAACCCAGAAGAAATGACAAAAGTATATCTGCTTAGCAAAGCCCCTTGGGAAGTTAAAATGGAAAAAAGAATTAAAAGTTGGCCAGAAGGAGGGAGAATACTTCCTCACTGTGGAAAGTTGGCATACATTAGACTGTGATCTCAATCTGCACTGAAAACAGCTTTACACATTGAACCAGATCCCAATTGTAAAGATGTAAAGGGCACAGTCAGTCACCCATCTTTAAATATTTGCTACCACAGTATCTTCTGTTGCTAGGCTGATACAGTACAAAAGGTCTTCTCCTAAAACAACAGAGACCAGATTGGGACACACTCATTGCTCATTCATGAAAGTATGAAAACTATGATTCAAGAAATACTCTGTGAGTACACTTTGGTTTCTGAATGTGTATTCCTGCAGACTCCACAGCATTCATTAAGTCTCTTTTTCAAATGTCCTCAGGTGGATTCTTTAAGATTTTTTTTTTCCTTTTTTAGATTTATAAATGCAACTTGCACTTCCTGGAGGAGCAGTTAGTTTCAAGTTTAAGTAAACCTTTTAAGCATTTTTCATGTTTCTTAGTACTTGTTTAGGTCTGAATAGCTGAAAGGAACCAGGATTTCTCCTAGAGAATTGCACATATACATAAACACAACATTTTCTATAAAATACGTGTGCTTGGTAGACACTTTATACATCCAAATACTTTCCGGGAGTCCATGAACCTCAGGTCAAAAGCAGCTATTTCAAGTAACTTTAAAAACGACTTAAAGGTGAATGGACATAAGTAAGGGCAAGCCCTCGTAACATGCAGATTTTGGTATGCCAATAAAAGTAAAAATAAAACCCAGCTTTTATAGATAGAAATAATGCTTCTTCTACAAAAGGCCTAAAAGCTATATATCAGGTCTTAAGAAAAATCTATGTAGCATCTCATCAGTTATTTTTAAGTAAACTTCATAAGTAGCTGTTTTTGAGAATAATGTATTGGTTGACCACAAAGACGTTTCTTTCTTTACTTAAGCTATCTGAAAGAATATTAATCTTCAAAACTAGATTATAATTAAATTATCTTTTGGCTCATATACTACAAGAATAACTAATTTATACCTCATTTAAACTAACTTCCACATGATACATTCCTTCTAGCTTCCTTTCTGTCTTTAATTTTAAAAAAATGGCTCTAAACCAATGGCTGGTACAAGCTAAGTTAAAAATAGAGGCACATGGCAAATGTTTGGAAATTCAGTGTTCATATCTATTGAATTTCTGGACTATAATTATGAATTTGGAATCTTGCTAAATATTTAAGACTGTCAACAATTTGAAAAAAAAAATCATGCGTTTGTCATTTTTTGTGAAGAAAATTCTAGAGTAAATATTTTACACAAATAGCCAATAAGTTTCAGATGGTTTATAAGTAGCAGAAGATCCAAAGCTGAAATAAAATTTTCTGTGAGGAGCCTACAAATAATAGTTAACATATGCCTAAGTTACAGACAAAAGCAGGACACACATAAAGTCAAGTAGGGAGAAAGAAGGATGGTAAGTTAATGAAAAAAAATCTTTTTGTCCAAAATTCTCAGCAAAAATGTAGCTACTTAAGGAGAAAAACCATCTGAACTATTTTTAAAGAAATTCTATTTATTAATATTAGAAACAAATAAGTGATTTTCAAAGTTACAGTTTATACCCATTATTGAAATATTCGAAAGAAACACAAAACGTGCAAGAGTTAAGTTAATGCTAGTATAAGTAAACAAAATAATTGATTCACACTTGCAGTTTAAGTTCATCTAGAAGTGTTTTTAGTTAACTTATTGTGTGCTATTCTTTGCATAACGTGTTTCTTGGTCAAGAAGCTTCTTGACATTATTTATACAATAAGTCATTCATTTAAAAGTTTCAAATGTTCTTCATTGTAACCTAATATTATGTTGTATTTCAAAAAGATCTTAGGGCTATGGTTTCACAAATTATTATTAGACCTTTGAACTTATTTTTATTTAAAGCATCAGCCCTGCAGTAGGAACCAGGTAGATGTACCATGTTCACCCAGTGGCCTGCCTGAACATCTTTGAGTGTCAGTCATCTTGTCTGTAAAATAATGACACTCATTATTACCTATCTTGTAGGATTATGAGTCTGACATGAAATCCATAAAGAGTTTTAAAAACAAAATGGTACTAGTGCTGGAGGTGTTAGCAATAATTATAGAAGTACTGTTAGTATTTAATGAGAAATTCTGCTCCAAACTATAACCATGATCATAGGGTTTACTGCAAGTATAAGACAATAGTTTATAGATTCCTATTGTCTTTCTATAATACCTGCTGTAGCATACAAATCATTGACTTTCCTACTGTAAATATTATCTGTGTATATTTTCTTTTTCTTTTAGGTTGGACTATTTTAAATGTCATCATTTCACTGAAAGCTTAAATACAATTGTTATATTAAAATAGAAATTCTGAGTGTTTTTATGTGTTGTCACTTGACAAGTGAGATTAATAAAGTTAATTAGCGTAGTATAAGTATAAAATAATCTATATTTTCCTAATTCTATAAACAATAAAATGCAGTGTGTGAATTCTTTTGAAGAAAACTATTCTATTTTTCTTTTAAATGCTTCAGAAATAAATATTTGCTCTAGAAATGTGTTCACCAATGAAAAATTGACTTAATTAATTACAAAATGAAGTTTTGAAGTATCTTTGAGTCTGGATGGTCTGAGTACTATACTGAATGCCTTGAGGAAAGAGATACTCAAGTATTTATCAAATGTTAGACATCTTTGATTTATGTCTTTAAACTTTAAGTCTATTGGAATCCTAATATTTTAGAAAGCATTCACATCACTCCCACCTCCTCCAAATTGTCTATTTCATTCAGCTAACATGAAGTGAAATTCTAAGACACAAAGTAATGGCCAGCACTTTCTGGAAATAAAATAAGAAGCTGAAACTCACATGTGTTTCACTGTCATAAGGTCACTCTCTGGGCTGGGTATATCCTGGATCTCTTTCAAACCTCATGGAAGTTAATTTTAGTTTTATGGAAAGGACAGAGAGAGGCAGGCTGTTATCTTTGCAGAAAATGTCAAGGTTAAGCTTCTGACCATCTTACCTTTCTGATTTCCTGAGCATTGCTCGAGAGAAGGAAGCACTGTTTGTCCACAGAGAATCCTTTCTTGCATCTGCTTGCCTGGCTTTCAGTGAGTGTGTTTGGGGCAGCCCCAGGGACAGTGACTGTGAGCTTCCTCGTCCCTCGAAGAGTCAGGGTCTGGTAGAAGAGGCAGATCGCCACCACCAAGCCCACCAAGTAGGGCCGGGGGCAAAATCGCCGACGACAAAGGAACACTGGACGACAGACCATGACCAGTTCAGCTTCTCTTGGCTCCTGTTCACGTTGCCGGAAAAGTCATAGCAACTATTTTTTGTCAGCATGAAGAATATAAATCTGTCTTCTTTTTCCACAACTTAAATCAAGATTGCTCCATCCCGCTTAAGAACTTTCCGAAGAATCATGGCAAAGAATTATAGATCCCAAAAGTCTGAGACAGTTACTAAGAGCCTTTCCATGGATGACAGTAAAAAGTGGCTGGCCTGGGTTTTAAAAAAAGACATAAAAATAATAGTAGTTGTATCTAATAACCTGAGCGTACCGCAGTCTGCCAAACTGTTACTTCCGGCAATGCCCTATTTCCACAACATCCTTAAACTCACAGTGAAGACTTTACAGGAAAACAGAAGACAACGCCAGGATAAATCTGGAGCCTAAAAACAGCATTGAAGAACGCAATCGGTTAAAACCAAAAGTGCCTGTTGCACAGCTGGGTGCAGGCCAGCTTGCCTTAGCAGTTCCTCATTTTTCCTCCGGTTTTAAAAGCAGTCCTGCTTTCCGCCTTTCAAGTTCCTTAACTGCTTCCCTTCTTTCCGTTTTAAATGGACACTTTTCTGTAAGCATTTAGAGCTTTTAACATAAAGGGGGAATAAACAGCTTGAATGGACATGGTTACTGTTAGGATTTTGCTTGTATTTGTTGCATTCCATTTCAAGTTCAAAGTTCTATGTACTTACTCGGTTTTCATCTTTTTAGGCAGAAACAAGTTTCCATGATCCCCTAATGGATTGTTGATCAGCACCACTCGGAAGAAGACACCCCGTCTTGTGAACTCCAATGCATCTCCCACACCCAGACACACACGCGCGCGGACACACAGACACACGCGCGCGCCTGCCGCCCTCCCGGCGGGGAGCTGCGGCCCGGGCACCGCAGCCACAGCGGCCGGCGGAGCGGGGCGGAGCTACGCCCGGTGCGGCTGCGGTCCTGGGGGGCTGCTGGAGCAGCGAGGTCAGCTCTGTTATCAGACACGGTGGGCTTCCACAGACAGGAACAGTAGTACTCATTTCCCCGATGTGTCATTGCCTCCCCAGAGCTGCAGAATTTTAAATACATATTCGATGTTCTATGCCTTATGTAATTTCTTTTTCCTAATATAATGTTGCAAAAACAAATAGCCCTTCGTCAACTGATGACAAAAGTCTATCTTCACTTAGGGAATTGTGGTCGCTCTTATGGGAATAAGTGGTCACTATTGCTGTCCGGACCTCAGTACAGCAAGCCTGTTGTATGCACAGAATAACAAACTTCTGTTTTAGTACCTAACTCATATCACAGTTACTATTAGTCCTTCCCTGGACTAATGGCTGAGTCTTTCAAAGGCTAATTGCTGACACTTGTCTTATAATGAGTTGATTGTAGCAGGTAATGGGTAACTTTTGCTCAGTAGGAAGGGGTACACAGCAGGCTTTGTCCAGATTCCACTCAATATACAGCTGCTATACAGACTGCCACAAGGACACTCCCACTCAGGCAATTCTTCAAACTCCATCCACCTTTGCTAAATCAGCTGAGGAAATCTCAAGGAGAAAGGCAATCTGTCTTGTGCGTGGTGCTCACCTCTCCCTGGGTTTGCGAACCCTGTATACCCAAAACCGGGTTAGGCTCGTAGCAGACATTCTCCAAAGGCTTTGCATCTAAATAGTGTAACCTGTTTCTAACTCAAACTCATTCTTGGGGGCTGAGGTTCTCTTGTGAGACCACATCCCCAGAGTGATCCCATCCTTTAGGCACGCGCCTGTCAGTCACTTAGATTCCATGAGACGGAGCGCCCCCTGGAGGTGCCCAGCTATTATAGACTCAGAAATGGGCATCTACAGATAGGAAACTATTTTAACACATTTATAACTATTTTAACTTTTTAAACAGATTAAAGTTTTACAGAATAAATATTCACACTAAATCTAGACTTATCCCAAGTATTTTCATATATTTCCTCCAGTGTTCTTAATACTAATTTATAGAGTCAGGGTCCTCAATCCCATGACAAATGGAGTAAAGAAAAACAAGTGGCACTTGACTTTAGGAAGCTGAGAGAGTTTATTAGAAGAAATGGCTAAATTATAGTGTTTGGAAAATATAGTTTTGGTGGATGCAGTGTGATTTGAGACATCATAGAAATTATGAGAGCTCTAAATTGGAATTGTTCCTGTGTTGATGAGATGTAGGATGTGACAAAATTACTAGGTGAAAAGGAATGGACATGCAGTTCCATTAAGGCAAAAAGTCTGAAAAACCAAGAGTTTGAGGAATACAAAGGGTCATTGACAAGCATTACTAATTGTTAAGTACAGGATACAAAAGAGATAGTAAATCAGATACTAAAATCATATTGCCTTTGGGTTGGGAGAAGTGAAAAACAACAGCATAGATAATTTTAGAGCTAGACTTCAGATAATAGGAGTCAGAAAGAATATGGAAAATGATGCTGGCAGATTAAAAAACCCAATTTCCTCTGTTACCAATAGTCCGAGGGAGTGGAAGAAGATGGTAGATAAAGGGATGTCTCCAGAAGACAAAAAGGGTCAGTTAGAATGGGATGGTAGAAAGAGGAGCTGGGAAGAGGTTACAACAGGAATTAGCACCAAACTAAGGGAGACCATAAAAAACATTTGATATTACAGTTAACCCAACATGGGTATAAATCATGTTGATTTTTATCAAATATTTTAAAGCATGTGATTTATGAAATGAGGATACCAATGCCTCCTTTAAAGTGTTGGCATGCTAAATGAAATAACGTATAGAAATCACCTAAGCACTCTGCACATTTGTTGGAAAAATGCAATATGCAGACTGCATGTCTATTATGTTTGGGATCCTGAGGCTGAGCTGAGTCTTGTGTGGTGTCAAACAATATAATTATCAATATAATGGGGTCCTTGGAACACAGAAGCACCAAAAGCAACATGAGCACTTAGTGTTAGATCCCTTCCCTTTACTCTGTGAGACAGAGGGGGGTGGCAGATGCTACTTTGAAGAGTGACAGCACAGGTAGGATGGGAGTGGGGAGTGGGTGGGGACTACAGGTGGGAGGGTTTTATTCCGGAGTGGTAATGGAAGCATGTGTTAGAGTATGAAGGTGTCAGAACAGGAAAGAATGAAGACAGAGTAAGTGAAGAATGAAGTTCAGTGTAGGGAGTGGGAGGATAAATATGCAACAGAACTACAAACCTGTGAATTCCCGCAGTGTTTTTCAGAGTGAATGTTTTGTGCATATAGTTTCATAAAGTACCCCTTCCAGTAACTCATTTCAGTATCCAAGAGTCGGTATGTAGGCAGCATCAACCTGGGATAGTAGAGTTACAGACTTCTCCAACACAAAATACAGCCTTCTATCTCACCCACTTCAATTCTGCTTTTGGTATGGAGTGGAGATGGATGCATTTAATAATCATTTGAAGAAGGTATTTTTAAATTTTTACTTTATTATTTAAGCTAGAGTAATGCAACTATCCATAACAGGGAATATTCCAGTGTGGGATCAGAAACTTTGGGAAATTAATTTACTTCTTTAAAAATTAGCTTCCTCATAAAACACTTCCTCTTTGAGTATTGGCTTCAGTAATCACCAGACGTCAAAGGTCCCTGGAAACTTTAAAGTTATGCTTTGAATGATGCATTTTGACACAAATTTCCTCTCTGTTACAACCTGGTAGGCAGGTGAAATCTTTAGATTCTGGGCCCTCTTGGTTTCCTACAGGGAAAAGCCTTTCTATTTCAAGAGGCTCTTGACCATGGTGATGTAAAATCCAGCTGTAGCAACTAATAGTGATGTCATGAAGTAAGTCCAGGCAGTGCTGCCAACAACACCTGGGCTCTCGCTTTCAGTACTTCTTCCCTTGAGAGTCTGACTGCCTCTTCTCAATTCCTATCACCTTTCATCCAATACTGACTTTAGAACTTTCTCCATTAGCTCTAAACATAAGATGATGTTTATAGATTGTGAATCACATATTTGAATCTCTACTATGCCAAAACATTGTCCTAGGAACTGTGAAAATAAAAGACATATGACAAATACTATAAAGGACAAAATATAATAAACACACTGATAAATTGGTTAATGTAGAATAATTTCTAACAAACAACCTCAACATCTCAGTGGCTTGATATAATAAAAGCACTCATCATTTTCTTGTGTTTGTAAGTTTATATTAAAACTTTGGCACTCAGGGTTCTTCCACCTGGTGACTTTCCATACCCCAGAATCTTGGCTACCCACTGTGGTCCTCTGAATCCAACAGGCAGATGTAGAATGAGAGAAGGGCATGGAGGATTGTGCAGGAGGTCTTTTGGGGTCAAGCTTCAAATTGTCATATATTCTTTGGCCCACTTTCTGTTGACCAGAACCCAGTCACATGGACCCACCTAACTGAAAGTGACCTGGTAAATGAGGTTTAGCTACATGCCCAGGAGGAAAATTAAATGCGGCTGACAAACATATAGCTGTTCCAGCCACAACTAAGATGAAGATAAATGCCATGGAGACTCAAAATAGAAAAATCACATTTTTTGGAGGTGATAAGGAAAGAGGTTGTTTCTTAACTGGACCCTGAAGAGTCACAAAGATTTCAACTGCCTCAAAAGAGAAAATACAGGTATTATGTCTTAGTGGAAGACCACTAAGAATAAAAATGGAGAGTTATGTCCAAGTCAAGGATGGATATACTTCTAAATTAAAGAGTTTATTTAGCCTTTATCGGAAGAATGTAGGAACCCCCAAATAAAAATGTTTCTTCCCCAGAATACTTATTAATAAAGATATCATGACAGCTGTCAGGGTATAGGACGACCTTTATTTATAGTTATCTGAGAATATTGTTACATTACCATTAACTTTAATGGTAAACACCCAGAGCAAAATCTTTCTTTTTTTAAGGTAGAATAAGGACAACATTAGTCAAGGTCATGTGGTTACTCTCAATGGTGTGAAATGCTCACGTGATTTAAAAGAAAAGTGTGTGCAGTGCCTTAGAGCCCTCACTGTCCTGAAGAGGAAAACTCTATACTCAGTTATGATTATGCATTATCCCATAAAGTTATGTAAAAATGAGTATTAATTTATATCAGGTTTAGGATCATGAATCCTTTCACCTAAATTTAGAACTTTAGATCTGCCATTCATTACAATGATACTCCAGAAACTCAGTCTACAGTTAGGCCACATCTAGTTCTTTATATGCCGGAGGACAGTGAACACAAATCCTAAGACAGTTCTGCCATTTCTGATGCAGTCAACATTTAAACTTGCTTAATTTCCTTTCAACTCAGTTATATTGCTTCTCTCCACATCTTTTCACTTATATACAGTCACTTTTGTATAAATCTATGAGTTTCAATTTCAGACCACTAAACCTTGTATGGAGCTTTCTATGCATTTAAAAAAAAAAAAAATAGTAAAGATTTTCCTCTCCCTTTCCAGTGGTTCTGGCTGGTGACAGCAGGCTTCACCAGAGGTCCAAGAATCGCGCCAGAGAGTAAAAGGGACGGTGTGCAGGACTTCCCTCTGACACAGCATTTGTAAATTTCCATATGGAAATGAGATGCTATAGTGCAAATCTTCATTTTTCTACTATCCTTTTCTTGTTTGATGTTTACTTAAACAAACACATTCTACAGTCTCTTTAAGTTTCTAGATCAACAGTCCAGATAGACCAAATGCTTCAAACTAAATGATTTTCATTTCAAATTGTCCATGAGACCTATATTTCTGAGACTACAAATCACCTGGAGGTCCCATATGACAACACTTGGCACTGCCTTTTTGAATGGTGGACATACAGTGAGTCCTTGCTTAATGTTATCAATATATTCTGAGAAATGGTGACTTTAGGCAAAACAACAATGAGATCAATTTTACTATAGGCTACTTGATATAAATAAGGGATAAGTTCTTACACAATACTTCTGGTTACAGAAACATCACCAAACTTCTAAATAAAGACCCCAAAACACTTCTAATATTAAACATCAAAATATATGTGAACTATACATACATTTAAGAAAGATTAACAGCCCAGCCAGAGTGGCTCAGTTGGTTGAGCATCATCCTGTCCTCTGAAAGGTTTCCGGTTCAATTCAAGATTGGGCACATACCTGGGTTCCGGGTTTGATCCCCAGTCGGGGAGCATATGGAAGGCAACTGTCAATGTTTCTCTCTCACATCAATGTTTCACTCGCTCTGTCTCTATCTCGTTCTCTCTCACTTTCTCTCTCTAAGCACGTCCTCGGGTGAGGAGTAAAAAAAATAAAGATTAATAAAACAAGATAACTTTCCAACCCGCTGATTCCAGAGCCTACCTCAGCAGCTCAAGGCACAAGGCAGGAACCCACCCTGGACAGGACGTCCTTCCATAGCAGGGTCACTCACACCCACCACACTCAGACTGGGACAATGTGGACACACCAGGTCACCGCAAGTGCTCATCTTTGACATGTGAAAGGAAACTGGAATCCCTGGAGAAAACCCACAAAGACATGGGAGAATGAAAAACTCCAGACAGTGGCCCAACCAAGAATCAATTTTATTTCTCTCATCAATGTTATAACCAAATGACGTTGAACAAAATGATGCTGTTCAAGGACCTACTGTACACGGTCCCGCTCTTTCTTCACAGTTCTCAGCTGCTCACATTGCTCACTTTAGCACGTTCCTTTCTTTATAAGCATTTTGAATTTGCTTGCATCAGTACCAAAATTACTTTTATTATATTGTACTGTATTTTAGTTACTAGTGTACTTATCTCTTTACAGTATAAACTGCTTTATAACAGAACTATTTTATATCTCCATATTTTGTGGCATCTAGCAGTGTCTTCCTGTGAGTGATTAAAAAAAGTTGATTGATTTTAGAGAGAGAGGGGAACATCGATTTGTTATTCATTCCACTTATTTATGAATTCCTTGGTTGATTCTTGCATGTGCCCTGACTGGGGATTGAAGCTGCCACCTTGGTGTATCGGGATGATGCTCTAACCAATTGAGCTATCCGGCCAGGGCTTCCTGTAATTTAATAATTCATACTTGTTGCGGTCTATCTGTCATAAATTTAAATACTTTCCATTATCATTCCCAATTTTTCCACAAGAAGTATTTCACATCTTGGTAACATTTAACCCAGTGGGACAATTTTGTTTCCCAGAACACTGGCAATGTCTAGACATTTTTGGTAGTCACAACTTGAAGGTGAGGGTGCTACAGACATCTAATGTGAGGGGTGAGGGAAGCAACAAAGAAACATCTGGCACAAATGTCAACAGTGCTGAGGTTGGGAAACAAATTTAACCAGAGGACTTGTTGCACAATTTTTATATGTGGCTAAGATTGTCTGTTACTTAAATTAGAATAGTGAGTACTTCAGTAGTCTGTGGCAATGACATTGGGATTTAGCCACTTCTGAATGTGTAATTATACTGCTTCCCAAAACAAACACAACTTCGTGCATATAATCTCCTTTAAGTATCTCAGATTTGCTTTTAAGATTTGCACCCTCTAAAAGATGATATATACACATATATATGTATATGTACATGTATACACATACATACATTTACATACATACTTTCTAAAAGACAAAGATAGATGATATAGTTAGATGATAAACTATTTCAAGCAGTGAGCACACAGGTAGAATGGCAAACAAATATATATATTTTTTCTTTATTGATTTTTAGAGAGAAAGAGAGAGGAAGAGAGAGATAAAACATTGATGAGAGAGAACATCGATCGGCCGCCCCCTGCATGCCCACCCCTGGGGATTTGGCCCACAGCCTGGGCATGTGCCCTGACTGGGAATGGAACCGGCGATTGACCTCTTGGTGCATGGGTCGACGCTCAACCAGTGAGCCACACCAGCTGGTCAAATATTTAATCCAATAAATCATTTTTTACTTTCTTTATTACACTATACTTTGGCATAAAGCCAGAATTCCTAACTTTTTATCAATCAATATATAAAACATAAACAAATAGTTTTCTATTGTCATACCATAGTATCAAATTATGTTCTTTTACCCAACTAGAAATCTCATTTGTCTTCTCTGGAAATATATTCCTTAGAATGATAATACATTTTAAAAATTGTCTCAAGAAAGCCACATGATTTAGTAGGTTTCTTTTATTTATATTTTAAAAGACTTAATTATTATTTTATTCTTTTGAAAGAGAGAGTAAGGGAGAGATAGAAACACTGGTGTGAGAAACATCAATCAGCTGCCTCCTGGTATGCCCCCTACTAGGGATCAAGCCCACAACCCAGGTATGTGCCCCGAGTGGGAATCGAACCGGGACTGCTCAGTCCATGGAGCAATGCTCAATTCACTGAGCCACACCAGCTGGGCTAGAGTGCTTTTTAAAGTAACTTGGTACCTATTACAATTGCTCTTATTTTCAACATAGAGAGTCCCTCTACTGGGATAGATTTAAAAATGCAAAGAAATAAAATATGACTATTGCTTTTTCCTACAACTGATGTTAAATTTGTGAATGTTTTAAATTAGCTCATCACTGGAGACCAGCTCTTATACACTTCCCTATGGAGAGTTGTTCTTCATTACCACAGGCAGTTAGAATCGGGAATGAGAATAAGCAGCAGGCACACAAGCAGACGCAGTCCTCATCCTCCCTTCCCGCACTGGCTTCTGAATTGTTAATAAGCAGCAAGAAAATAATGATTATTTCTCTTTTCCTTCAGTAAAGAAAATAAAAAGTGTCTATGAATTAACTAAAAACTGAATCATATGGCTCTTAAGAATTTATTAAGAAATTAAATTTTTCAAAAAACATTTTAATATATCATTCTCTAATAATTTAAGATATTGACTTACAATGTATACATAACTTACTGCCTTAACATGTAAATGGCCAGGGGATATACCTCTTTCTTACGTCAAACTTTAACTAAAATAACAAAAAAAATCCTGAAGTCAGTTCATAACTTGAATCTTCAACTTACTTCTCTATAGCAGAATCAAATCATGAATATTAAGATCCTGGGTCAGAAATCACTGTTTGAGTAGTTTAGATTTTAGCATCTAAAAAAGGAAATCTAAAAGTCTTGACCAGCAATTCTAATTCATAGAGTTTCAAAATATGGGAGAAGAGATTCAACCCATACATTTAGAATTTTAAAAATATTTCCAAATAGACTAAGTATTGTCATCCTTTTATAATCGTAATTAAAAAAAAAAAAATGCTGCCCTAGCTGGTTTGGCTCAGTTGGTTGGGCTTAGTCCCATGCACCAAGAGACTGCTGGTTCAATTCCTGGTCAGGGCACATGCCCTGGTTGCTGGTTCAATCCCCAGTAGGGGGTGTGCAGGAGGCAGCCCATTGATGTTTCCCTCTCATGTCGATGATTCTCTCTCTCCCCCTTCCTCTCTCTCTAAAAATCAACAAAAATATTTTTAAATGCTATGACTTGAACTGTTAAAATAATAATGATGATAATTATAATAATACGTTTAACCGACAATAAGTAAATGTCACCATTATTCCTGTTAAAAACAATTCCATGGCACAATGTAAAATGTTCTTCCTGAATAGACTCTTGCTCAGCTTCTGGCTTCATTCCCTGACCTGACACATCTCTCTCCCCTATGTCCATTCCCTCCTGGCTACTGAAGTTCCAGGAATGTATGTAGCTCTTGAACAGTCTCTTCTTGCCTTAAAAACCTTCCTTATTTATCTGTCTTTAGGAATCAGTTCAGATGAAACCTCCTATGTGAAAGCTCCCAGTGTCCCAGAGTGCTCTGTATACCCATACATGATAACATGTATCAAAATACTGCAGTTGTTTGTAAACATGTCTGTCCTTCCCACTTCCCACAGGAACACACACACACACCCTCCCCCTCTTTATTTCTGTATTCTCAACATTTAGGTGCTTAATGTTTGTAAAATTATAAACATTTTTTATGGTACTTTTTCTCCCCCCCCCTCTATTGAGTTTAGAGAGAGAGGAAGTGAGAAGGAGATAGAAACATCAATGCTAGAGAACATTGATTGGCCACCTCCTACACGCCCCCCACTGAGGATTGGGCCCACAACCCAGGTATGTGTCCTGACTGGGAATCAAACCAGCGACCTCTTGGTGCATGGGTTGATGCTCAACCAGTGAGCCACAGCAGCCAGACGGGTACTTTTTCTCTTAAAGCCCATTTGTTGAAAGATTTATTTTTAAACATGTGAGAGTTAAATGTCTACATTCTACAATGTCTACATATTCAAAGAGTATATGGACATTTATTTTTCTAAGACTGAAATAATTAATTAGATCAAGAAGACCATTTATGAGTTCTAAGGATGTTGTTGTACAAGCCTAAGATGTAAAAATCTAAAATAAGTGTAATTTGCTTTAAAAAAGAGCAAAAAAAATTAACTGCCCTTAAAAAGAATGACTGTATGTTTATCAAACACTCAGCTTCATTTAGGCATTTAATTAAGCCATTTATTGCTCCAAGTGTGTTACCATAAACATTTTAATATACACTCCACAGCAGTAAGGCCTCAATTTTCACCACCTATAAATTGTGAACCCACATTTGTATCTTTTTGTGCCACCAATTGTTACACGAGTTTTGTACAACAAAGATTTTGAATGTGTATTTTATAATACCAAAAATGTTTATTATACCCCTTGGTGTAAATGTCACAAAGAATACTAATAGTTGGCCACATTTTTCTTGATGAGGTAGTTCCATGCCTGGCTATAGGAGATAGTAACAGGTTCCACCCATTATTAAATAACTGCACAAAGTTTTGGTTTACTTCTTTATAAACACTTCACAAAATATTCAATGTTTGAGTTTAAGATTTGTCAAAATGTTTTCTGAGTGAATGTGGTAAGCAGTGGAATTCACATACAGAAAAGGGCTGTTAGCAGCTGGAAACGGGGATGTTCCTGACTCTGACAAGGAACTGTCTCTTAAAATAAGGCTACATATAAGGCTTTTTCTTTTGACCAATTCCTATAATACAAGGTTGGAAAAATCATTATATATAATTAGAACATTAAACAATTACCACTAAGCATCTCCAGGCAACATGCTGATAAGCTAACTGAATATTATACGTTATATATTATTTCTTAAAGGTTTATAAAATCTCCATGAAAATACTGAGTACCACTAAATCATAATACTCATGATACTAGAAAATCATGATAACCCACAAATGAACCTAACTTAGCGTTATGGGCTGTCCAGTTATGAAATCAGACTGCAGCAGCTCAGAACTGTGGGAAGGCAAAGCTGGAAGAGACCTCTGAAATCCCCTATCTAACCCATGTCATTTGGGTAGCATTGCATAGACTTCACAGTTTTCTGACTAAGTTCTAAGAGGCTCATTAAGTGGTTTTCATTAAAGGAAAAATCTAATGGGCCCAGTAAGTTTTTATATAAAAAATATGACATAATAAGTGTTTTAAAAGCTTTAAGGATTTTTCTACCGACCAGACTCGGTAAGTACGCAAAATTTACAATTTGAATAGCACCTACAGAATAAAGCCTTTAGAAGTGCTTTAGAGACTTCCTATAGCTAGCATCACCCTGGTTTAATAAGGCCCAGAGTGATTCAAAATTTGAATTAATTGTCATACCAGTATGTGGTAAAATAAAAAATAGAACTGAAATTTAAGCTCCAATCCAGGGGGTCACTTTACCTAAACTGGCCACACTGCCTAAAGTTAAACATCTATAATCATTATTTTCATTTTATTTGCTGTAATTAGATTCCTTTCATGTCCCTCCAACGGAAGGAAAAGCCAGAGAGATGATCTAAAAAAATACATTTGCATTTCAAACTTACATTAAAAATGTCTTTCCCTTATTTTCACATCACAAATGCTAAATCACAGATTACACAGTTTTCTGTGATCTGGGCCTCTGTCTTTTATAGATTATGAAAATTGGAATTTAATTGGAATTAAGAAATTTTCATTAAGTGTGTAAAGTATAAATACAAGTAATTTTTTAAAAACTTTATTTTAACACCTAATACAATTCCAATTTTAAGGATTACTTGCACAAAAAAATAAACACATTTGGTATAAAAATGTATCACTTTAACACCCTTTCCCCTTCAGTCCCTCCCCTCCCACCCTCATGAACTGCACTCTGTCTGGATGTAGAAACATATAAAGACTAATGGCACAGATTAGTTTTCACCTACAGGAGTTTCTGTTTATGTACCCAGGTACTCTAGAGGACACCAGCTCACTTTATCACATGAACCATTTCCTTCAGCCTGCTGAATGTAGTTTCACAAAGAAACAAAGCTTATTATAAAGGCATTTAAAAAACCATTATCTTAAATTCTTTTTAGAAGCACTAACTTTTTTTTTGGTAACCATTTATATACAGTGTTACATAACAGCTCTGGAGTACAGTACATGCAGCAGAACATACCTGTTGAATATAAAATACTTTTCTTAAAATCTTCATCGTTGGAATTCTTTGAAGTTTAAATTATAGAATGCCCATTACTTTGTGAAAATGGCTGAGGAATACAAATGTCTGCATATGTTGGCCACTGAAATAATCCAAGGCTAACTGGAATAATATTCATAGCACAACAGGAGTGCATAAATAATTTACTTACATTATTAAAATACAACCCATAAAATTCAAGTTCAAGATCTTACAGGATTGTCTATGTAAATCCTTTAACTGGTTGCCTGGAAATGCACTGTATCTTCTTTCTCTTTTCTTCTTTTTTTAAAGTCCTATATAAAATGTTTAGCTGAAGTTTCTTTTTCTTTCTCAAATGAAACGACCATTTTTATTTGTGCCGACTGCCTCTTCTCTTCATGGCCGCAGTACACTGTGGACAGTACCATTTTCCTTTTGGTGCTTCTGTCAATCCAACACATCCATAATGGAACCATTCTATAGGGCACTAGAAATTGCAAAGAAATCGTTTTTAGTACCTCTAAATTAACAGTATATTAAAATATGTCCACTAGACAATATTAATTAGATTAATGGAAACAGAATTATTAGATTTAGGAGCTGGTTTAGAAATCATATGGTCCAAATGATACATTTCAGAGATGAGGAAATGGAGGCACAGAAAAATTACGCATCTCTGTTAATTCTGAGATTCATATAATCTATTTCCATAATGCTAAAATGAACTAAAATTCACTAATTTTCGTTTTCTTGAAGAGTAAGTCAATACCAACTTTTAAAGACAAGAAGAAGTGAGATGGGTTTCTTATGTAGAAATAAAATGTATTTCAAAGATTTTATTTAATATTCAGCCCTATTCGCTCCCACATAGAATGGAATAAGCTACTTGTAATTAAAGACATAAAGGACAGCTCTGGCTTTCCCTTTGGATGTACCCATTTCCAGATATGCAGAGGAAAGGTACTGTGCCCTGCAATGTATTAGGCAGTTCTATACTTCCATAGAAAATCTTGCCATTCAGAAGAATGTAAATGGGAATGAGAGAGATCAGAGTATGATAGGGTATTCACAGAAATCTTCTTATTCATCATTTTCACTAACTGCCCAGAAGACAGTTTCCAATGGTGTTCTTTAAATGTCTGGGCAATAACGTTTTACGATAATCACAAAAAACCCGTAAGTGACTTTAAAGAGGGAAGTGGAAGGAGATTCTTTTTCTCTCTGTGTGAACATGTTTTGGGGACCTTGTCAGGTCAGGGAAAGTCCAAATTTTAATGCACCTAGCCAATCCCGCTCAATCTTTACACTGTTTAAACAATTTTAATCTTAGCATTAACCTTAGGATCCTGACATCACTGAGTAGGTAATTCTATTTCTATTTCTATAGAATTCTAATTCTATTTCTATAAAATTCAGAGCTGTTACCCCTGTGGAGTAAAAGATGGACAGAAGAGTTATATGAAAGTAAGGAGGGAGAGAAAATGACTAAACAAACATTCTCAGCATTCAATAAAAGCATATCTCTAACCAAAATTGAGCTTTCAAAAGAGCAATTTCAAACCTCCTTTATTTTTTATATCAGAAGTGATATTTTTCCTGTCAGCTGACAGCTGCAGAGTACAACAGGACCTGCTATACGAACTGGAGGAAAATAATCTCACATTAGCTCCTCAGTATTTCCACCCTTCACCTGAGCATCGCACTTCTTGAAAGAATGTATTGTCTACGAGTTCCAATGCTTCACTATGATGAGTGAATTGGATTCTAATTTCCATACATTGCAACACCTTTTAGAGAAATATAATCTGCATAAAACCATAAAATTAGCTTTAAAAGTTAAAATAGGGAACACATTAAGGAACACTATCCTATTTTGGAAAGGAATATTCTAGCATTAACACAACATAATTAATGTAACTGCAAACTGTTTTCTTAGACTGAAAGACACAGTAAATAGAAATATTCAAGTAATAGTATGCAATTTTTTTTCATTTCTAAACAGAAAAATTTAAGACTTACATCTTGGTTATCACAGCCCACCATCTCACCATAGGATACCTAGTTTAAAAAAAAAATCTTATTAAACTATATAACAAGCATCTAAATCCAAATTAATTTCTTGTTTATTATACTGTTAGAAAATAGAAATACACTGAATATACAATTGCATTAAGAAACAAAGTATATAGATTTATAGTTTATATATTTTTTCTAAAAGACATGCAGGGCACGGGGGAGTTATACAGAAATTATGTGCTCTTTGAATCTCTGAAAGAACCTGCTTGATGTGGGAGTTGCCTTTGTGGGTGGTTCCTTTTGTAAGGATTTTCTTTTTTGATTACTTAACTACTTAGGTTCTTATTTTTCTTGGGTCATGTTAGGTCGTTTATATTTTACCAGTCAATAGTCTATTTCACTGAAACTTCTAAACTTATTACCTATTATATGTCCTTTCCCATTTTCTTTTGACTGTTCACTACTAGCACTTTATGGCACAACTTCTTGATTCCTGAATTCATTGAAGTTCTCAATGGACTGAATAATTTTCCATAAAAGGGTTATGGCATACTTTTTGATTCTATGTGCATGAACAACTTCTCTGGGTAACAATTTTTTGGAGGAACACTCATTACTCCCTCAAAGCTCTCTCTATATATTTCATCAACTTCTAGTTTTTAGTGTTATTAAGGGGGACTTGTGGGTCAATCTGACTTTGTTCTTTTGTAGGTAACCTACTTTTATTGCCAAGCTATTTACAGGATTTTCTTTCCTTAACCCAGGAATGGAAGCAGTCAGCACCTTAATCTTGGACTACCGTCTCCAGAACTGTGAGAAATAAATTTCTGGTCTTTAAACCATCCAGTCTGTGGTATACTATCATGGCAACAGGAGCAGACTAAGACAATATGCACGTGCAGTGTACAGTAGTGGTACATCAAAATGCTTAGTTACAGGTTACATCTGAGGGCTGAGATTATGGATGACTTACATGTTTCTTTATATCCTTTGTATTTATAACAAACATATTTTTATAAGAAGCAGGAGAAAATTGTTTAAAGTAAAAAACAGCAAGGGTATTTTAACTGGTGTAAAAACAGCACTTGAAAAAAATAAAGTTGTTCTTCTTCCTAGTTTATTTAGATTATGCTTTTATAGACATATGCCAGACTTTTACCTGATTACAAATGCAATATCGTGGTTCATTTGGGTCATAAGTCCAATCAACTTGACTATTTGAATCAGATTCTGGTACTACTGTTGTTTGTTGGGAGATTTCTTGTACAACGGTTGATGATGAAGAACATGATGACAAGGAAGAGGAGGAGGAGGAAGATGATGACTGTTGACTTGAAGACTTGTTGTTGTTTCTGAAAAAAATAGTGTCAGTTTTATTTGCTCAGTATCCAGAAGTTACCTGAGAATAACTCCTAAATAAAAGTGGTATGAAATAAAATGAAATGTATAAATTGAGGTTTAAAATCAAATTAATCTGATAAACAGATTTAAAAGCATAAGTGTTTAGAACAAAAAAGAGCAACATTTTTCATAATGGTTTATTTTTGTTTAAAATGTTTTATCTAGAGAATAAAGGTATTCAAAAGGAAATTTTTTTTTCAAAATATTTCAAAGTTTTGCCCTGGCCAGTTTTGCTCAGTGGTTAGAGCGTTAGCCCGCGGACCAGAGAGTCCTGGGTTTGGTTCCTGCTAAGGGCACGTACCTCAGTTACAGTTTGTCCCTGGCCCCGGTTGGCCCTGGTTGGGGTTGTGTGGGTGGCGACCACTCGATGTGTCTCTCTCACATCGATGTTTCCCTTTCTTCCCTCTCTCCCTCCCACTCTATCTCAAGATAAATGAAAAAATATCCTCAGGTGAGGATGAAAAAAAAATATTTCAAAGTTTTTAAAATAATTTTTAATCAGTTACTATTTACCCTTTAGTTAAATTATAGGCAATACTTTTAAGAATCAGTATTAGTTATAGCTCACTTAAAGATATTCTTTGCATTTTTAAGCACACTGAATACTCTTCATCAAAATCTATAATACAAATATGTACACAGAAGCATTTGGTGAAAACGATCACGACCATCTACCAACGTGTGAAACTTACCGACTGTGTAGGGCAGGAAACAGAGTTGTAAAATTTACAAGTAATTTATCATTATCTGCACGTTAATTAAATTTTTAAAATACAGACATTTATCACCAACAGTTATAATAAATTTGGGTCTTTAAGATAAACTTATTTTTAAACTACTTAACAATTTTGTGGTAATTCTATATTGATTATTCTTTAAGGGACTTACAAAAATAGACTATATTAAAAATTATAATACAATTATTCAGTAACTAGTTCTGTTGTCCTAGCATTTGAACTTTCATTATGTATCAACACTTAGCATATGTAGGTACTCAGGACAGACAATGCCAAATACCGTTAAATTTTCATATTTAAAGTTCATACAATCATTCTAAGAGTGTCATATACAAAATCTAGGGTTATTTTTATAATTTCAGTTTTGGGGACATAAAACCAAGAATTAAGAAACCTTATTCTTTTTTTTTTTTTTTAATCCTCACCCGAGGACATTTTTCCATTTTTTGTTCAGGTAGAGTGGGAGGGAGAGAGAGGAACAGAGAGAGAGAGAGAAACATCGATGTGAAAGGAACACATCGAGTGGCTGCCACCCGCACAACCGACCAGGGCCGGGGACAAACTGCAGCCGAGGTACGCGCCCTTAGCGGGAACTGAACCCGGGTCTCTCAGGACCGCAGGCCGAGGCTCTAATCGCTGAGCCAAACCGGCCAGGGCAAGAAACCTTATTCTTAATCAAAATGAAGAATCTTACTTAAAAACAAAAAATCCCCAGGACACAATTTGTATTTTATGTTGTGATTTACCTAAAACACATGACAAAATAAAGGGTTATAAATAAAAAAAAGTTTCATAAAATGGTTTATCCTAATGAACAAAAAAGAATTAAACAGACAGTTCTGTTCAGCGGTTAGAGCACTGGACCAATGAGTCACGGGTTCAATTCCGGTGAAGGGTATGTACCTAGGTTGCAGTTCGTCCCTGGCCCTGGTCAGGGTCTTGTAGGAGGCATCCAGTCCACGTGTCTCTCTCACATCGACATTTCTCTGTTTCTCTCTTTCCCTCCCTCCCACTCTATCTGAAGATAAATAGAAAAATATTCCCGGGTGAGGATTAAAAAAAAAGTAAACAGAAGTAATTCATTAATAGCGCCAATTTAAGACTCTAGAAAAATGAAAGACTCTTAACCTTCTTTAAAGACTTTACCCCTTCAAAGTATGGCAGCATGAATGACGTCACGTCTGCCACCTTTCCAGAGTGCACCCTAATCCCTGATATGCTGCCTCTGTTTAACATATGAAAGCCCAGCGGATGCCAAGCTGATCTGACGGTAAGACTTACTTGCTCTTTCTCCCACTCCGTGAGTCCGCAGCTGATGAACTGGCATTCTGTGTCAGTGTAGTCATGAGTGCTGAGGATGATGAATAGCCAGCTGTTTCCCTGGGCATTGAAAATTCTTTTCCCAGCTGAAAGTCATTATTTTTAAATGCTTCATAACTGGCTTTTAAACTTGATGTCCTTCGGCCCTCTTTCATCTTGAATAGACATTCATTGATAGCATTAATATATATGAATGTGTAGATTTTCTTTCTCAAGTGTTACTAGTGACAACATTATTTTGATTTAACCAATACTACCTTATTTTGTTTAAATCATTTTATCATTGTAATTTCAAGCTATTTTATGGAAAAAATTAAAAGTCAGTTTTTACACAGTTATAAAGTTACTACAGGATTGGTAACTTAATTTGGAAGAGACAAACTTTATAGAAGTAATTCAATTTAAGGAAATCTAAGTTCTGAGGCCAGAGAGAAAGCTCTGGAACTGGCAGAGAGACCAAAGCACTGTCCTGACAGGTGCTGTGGGTCACAGTAAAGAACATGGACAGCATGAGCGATTATTGTGAGAAGGAATCTGCATCAGACTGTACGAATCCCTTTTTTCACTTTTCATTATCAATCAAGTAAATTCTACATGTTCATTTCATTAAATAAAATATCAGATCTCAAAAAATTATGATTTAAAAATAAAACTACATAATTCAAAAACACTTTTTGTTCACACCTTGTTACTACTAGAGTTTGCCAATATTTCTAACAAAATGAAACACTCTGTTTCCAAACCTTTTCCTCTTTTTACCTGAGCTGTAGCTTGAACTGCTTGAGCGGCTGCCATGGTAATTGCCCCTGCACCAGTTCCTGAAGATAATGAGCCAATATTATAGGATGCCAGAGGTTGTGAGGAATTCACATTGTAAGCATTGTTGGAAGAGGCTGTAGAATTATTGTTTCGACAACCTGTGTAGAATTAAAATCAGAAATGGTCAGAGAGAACATAAAGATAGTGTGCTTAAAATACATCATTTCTCCCTACAGATATAATCATTAATTAAAAATTTTCATGTCACTATAAAATTTTCATGTGATATTTTTCCTTTTTCTTCTTTCCCCTTATGTAGACTTTAACCAGGTAAAGAATCTGTATGATTCATTAATCCTGAATACTTTCATTTCCCCTTATTTTAACATGAACAAAAAAGGCAACCAACCATATTTAAGAAATAAACTGACCTAGTGTATTTTCCTTAGAGGCATCTGATGTTAGGGTAGACAGAAGAGCTTCAGATTTAAACTTCTTTTCAGGAATATGATCTGTTGTCGTATGGTGAGAAGTTGGATTATACTTCCTTTCTGCATATGAATAAAGAACTCGTGTTTTTAAACGTTAGAGAACTACAGACAAGGCATAATACTTCTATCTAGTTATAAACTGGTACAGTTATGAGTTCCTCATGAAATAGATACATTATGTTTTCTTAGAAGACAGGACAAACAGACCTCTCTGTGTCACATGTTTTATCAACAGCAGACTGCTCAGACATTAAAAAAAAAAACTTCAGTAGCAAAGTACTGAAGATAACCCATGATGCTTCAGTAGCAAAGTACTGAAGATAACCCATGATGCATCATGGTTTCACATGTAGCATGAGGGAAATTCTGTTTTGAAAACATTATCTACAATTTAGATAAGTTTTCAATCAACCCTTCTTTCATGTCAAATTTGTCAAAAAATGTACAGAGAGTCATCAAGCCAATTGACTAACCATTCAGTCACTAAATGAAACTTGATTATATGCCAAACAGTAGACTAAGCACTGGAGAAGCAAGAAAGAAAAGGACAAAGAGCCCACCATTAAGTAGTTTACTGTTTGATTCAGTTGTAAGACTCCCTAGAGAGAATCAAGTATTTGTATGTGGGAAGTATTGCTGCTATTAGTACCATACATTCTTCCTCTATGGATTCTAGGAAAAAACAGATTCTTCGTTCCCAAATCAAATATGCTTTTCTAAAGTGAAGAAGTCTGTCAATAATTGCACTGAAAAATATATATATCTAATAAAAGGAAGGGAAAGATATTTATTTCTCAATTAGTTGTGTAGATCTAATAAAAAAGAATATACAGATAACATGAATTTTTAATTGTATTTCAAATTTTATTTGCACTAAACCAGACTTACTTTCCACTGGAGTATGTGAATGAGCATGGTGATTGTTCACTGGCTGTGCAGGAGTATCTAATTCCAAAGATCCTAAATAAAAAAAAAAAAAGCAGAGATTTACTGCCATTAATGGTCACCACAGAACTTTACATGTCAATCAACTATAGGTACTGTGTACCTTCACCCGGCAGAGGACTAGCAAACTGATGTACATACATGCCTGAGTGTTTTTGGTCAAACATGTTAGGTCACCACTGCCAATTTCAACCTTAAATAATTTCATACTTTCTGTAAATAATAATTAATCCATTTCTCAATATTCACCTTAAGTTCAAAACAGCTGAAGGCATGCTAATATCTAATAAGGGAATTCACAACAGTAGGTACTACATAAGTGGATGAATGGATATTATAACCCCATAAGAGGTAAAAAACTCAACCTAGGTTTACTGAGTTAAGATTTTGCTATGGGAGATCCTAATGTATTAAGCAATGAGACATTACTATATGAAAGAAAATTCTTTGATCATTAAGATTTAGCTTGTGGAAAGTGAAGCACAGAATCTCTACCTCCAGGCTTTAAAATACTTTTAAATTAATGTTCTGGGTTTATTTTGATCCCTTGAGATGAAATTATGGCATGGCATAGGGTGGAACAGTTTTTCTACCCCAATGCAATTTAGTTTCATTTGTCTGTGTCCTTATAAGGATGCTTCATGAATCTTCTTATAGTACTGAATAGGCATGAATTATCATTACAGCTATTACAGCATATCAAAAAAAAAAAAAAAATCAAAGCAGTTATAGGATATTTTATTTTCTCTCAAAATATTTATTATCCTCAAACAGGGTTCCTCTGGAATAAAAGTACCACAAATAAATCAGATGATCATCTAAATTGATAGATCTACTTATGAATACAAATGCAGCTATGGACACCAAGATGAAGTCATGCCTGGCTGCTTCTCTAGTTGACTTTTAGTGAGTATATCAACAGAGATAAATACCCTAACACTGTAAAAACACCTTTCATGTGTATGTAGAAATATGTGCATGTTCTTGCCACTAAAATGCAGCAAGAAAAAAAGATGTTTGTACCCTTTAACTAAATTCTAGTAGAAGTCAGCCATAATACAGATTTGGTTCACTAGCATTTAGCTGGTGTTCACTCTGGGCTTAGCACCACATTGTATGCTTTTATGGACATGACCTATTTAGGTGGGAAGAAATGCTAAATTAGTTAAAGAAACAAAGCTCATGTCTCCATTTTTGGGAAGTCTCCTTAGTTAAATTCAAGAAGTGATAACAGTAAACTATAATAACCTTCTTGAAAGCTTACAGTTTATACAAAGTATAAATAGGCAGGGCAAAGACAAACCAGTTAATGACAGATGGTTGACTGGTGTCTAGATGGTTATTTTTCTTTCAAACTCTGCTCTTACCACTCATCTCACTAGCATATATGCATATTAAAAATAAAATGACTTAATATGTTATTTTTACAGCGAGTGAATGAATATCCGATGTTATCTCCGTTTCCATGACTCAAACAGTTCCAACTGCCAAGGTCCAAGCTCTCCAACCTGGTTGCCACCATCCACTGAAGCGCAGGATCTGAGAAATTTCTGCGGTTCAAGTGTCTCTTCAATGATTTGCACACATACTGTCCAACATTGACGGAAAACTGTAAATTTTACTTACGCCTCTCTAATATTTCTGTGATTCCAGCATTATCGGCTTCCAGTTCCATTTTAAACTTAGCCAGTTCCTGATCCAGCTTTCTCAAGTGTCGATCTACCTGTTTCAAAGAAGATCAAAGATAAACATCAAAATCTGGAACACTATTCAAGTGTCAGTTTAATAAGGAAACTTACTTCTTTGTTTCTGTTAATGAATCTGTTTTGTGTCTTTGAGCAGATCAATTAACCTACACCTCAGGTTTTAAATCTATAAAATGAGGATGCTGGCTAAATAATCTCCAAAGTCCCCTTTAATAAATTTTAAGTTTTAAGAAAATAGAATTGCAATTTGTTGGAAAATGTTTGGAAAAAAGTGGGATATAAAAACTAAAGCAAAGATGATATTAGAGATTTGGGGGAGGGGGAAAGGCACAGGAGGGCTTGTAACTTTTCACAGTGTGCCCTGGATTATTTTTAGCCTAACCTCGTCGTATGTATAACAAGGCCATCCACACTGCCATGCCACATCACTGTTACTTAGAATGAGTAATGAAAGATCCTCAGTCTAGAAAGAAGCTATGACATCCAACACATACATTTCTCTAAGTCAGGAAAGAAGACCGTTACACTTGTAAACATTTATGTAAAGGGTTGAAATAAAAGGAATTTTTAGCCAAAAAACCCCATTCTCCAGAGAGCCTGGTTAAAATGGTTTTATTGTAAAACTACTGCTCTTGTAAACATGGCACATTTTATTTTCTCATTCACCTAGAAATCTTTTTTTGACTGATTTAAGAAAATGATATGACACCTCAAATTAGCAATAAGTCTTAATTTATTTCTTAAGCTTAATGTTAAATATATTTTCAAGTTTACTACTTTGAAATTAAACAAAAAATCATGAATTCTTTGAAAAATATTCATGTTATATTAGTGACATCTTTTTTCAACCTCTTAATTTCCCACAGGATCACTGTTATAATTAGTAACTTTCTTACAAATATCAAAATGTCTATGATACCCTAGAAAAGCAAAACATTTAAATAAGAATTTCAATTAAATAACGTGTATCTAAAAAGTAGGGGAAGGGGAGAAAAGTAGTAAAAGACAATTTGTGTGTGTTAGATACCAGGTAAATGCTTGGTGCATTAGATGGTCTATCATTTCTAGCCCTCCCCCTAAATTTTTGAGATAGGTAATTATGGTTTCCATTTCACAAGAAGAAACTAAGGCTCATATGGGTTAAGTGACATGCCCAAAGTCAATAGCTAATGCATTATAGAAATGAGCTCTAACTCTAATCTATTTGTAATAAATTGTGCTTCACCATTTATGCCCAACGTTGTCCTCTGAACTTGTATATGCAGAAGTCAATTTTTTTTTTTCACTCAGAGTAATATAATTTAAATGAAAAAAAAAAAAAAAGGAATATTGTCTTGTTACTTGTATTTTGTATATTAACAGCAACCACTGGGGTGTCAGTTTGTGATTTTTCAATAGTTTAAAGCCCAGCTGTCCCTCCATCTTCACAGATAGGTTATTTTTCAGAGCTTGGTTGAAGTTGTAATTACAATATTTAAAATCCTTTAGGGTCACAAATTATGGACACTGCTCATGTTCAAAGAACCTGCAGGTAATTGAGCATCCTTTAAAGGAACCTCCCTTCCAAAAATAAAGTGAGAACACAGACCTCAATTATTCAAGAATGTATTTTACATTGTCAAAATTTAACCTCAAGGGAAATAAGAAAAATACTCATACTTAAATTCCAAGACCACTAAATCCACCACCTTTTTTCCCTACAATTATACTACTAGTAAATACTAAGTTCTTATTATGTGCTTGGCACTGGGTTATTTGAAGGATACATGAAGTATGAGAGAATCCCTACCTTCATAGTAATTATTTAGCTAACAAATCAAGATTTATATAAGATTTTAATATAATAAAGGTTAAAATATATCTATACCCTCTAGATGTTGGCAAATAAGCAACAGCTGAAAAAGGGTCAGAAGTAGCAACTAAATAAAAAATATAACAATGGGCAGTAAGACACAAAAGAAATATATGGATTGTATTCCAATGGACAGAAAAGGGAGTAATAATTAGAATGTAAAGAGACAGGAAGACAAACAGTATTCTTAGAGAAAAAGTAAAGTATGATGTGACTTGTAATAGGTATATATAGCATAGAGAAGGAGAACGTTAGAACCTCAGTTGGGAGAGGGGGGTTAGAGTAACAGGAAGACATCATGCACACCTCACTCACTCCACCCTTGTAATTAAGATTACTATATAAAAGACAGTACTGATAAGGTTTATTACACCTGAAAGCACAGAAAATAATGATGAGAATTTCCAATACTAGATAGCTAAAAAAAAAAAAAGGCAATGGAACACAAAGAATTAATAACCCTAACAACTAAATTCATAACTATGACAAACAAAGAAAAACCTTAACCACACTGTGGTGGGCAGTTTTCTAAGACAGCTTCCAATCATTCCCACCTCTTGGTACGTAAAAAAGATTATGAACTTATTAATATTATAAGCAATTACTAGGTAATGAGAATTTTCTTAGATTCACCATTGCTATACTAAATCAAATTAGAAGTTGGAAAGTTAAGTTGACTACAATATTTAATTTAAACTATAAAGCACCAGTATATTTTGTATTAAGCAGCCATAGCAAGAGCTTAATTGAACTTGATTGTAATCTATAAAATACATTTCCTCTACCTACATGATTCTGAATGATTAAAGATGATCACCATAATGGCCCGCCCCACAGTTACAGATAAAGCAAGAACCTAAGTTACCCCGCTGCAGCACACACATACACCTGACACCCTAAGACTGATTTATAGCAGTAAAGAGGGTACTGACCCAACTGAGATTTTCTAGATTGACCCAGATTCCTAACCAAAGCTGCCCAGAGTCTTTATTGATTTGTTTCCCATTTAAAGTAATAAATGCTAGCCACAAAAGTTTCCTTAAAGCCAAAAATCATATCCTATAACCGCAATCATCAGTGCTTTCAGTTTAAATGTTATCCTTTTTCTGACCTCTCCAGAGACAAAATAATTTTCTCAGCATTATTTAACATATTCATGATCATAAAGATATTTAAGATATTTCATGGCCCCTCTGCATGAAACAAACAAAAAATCCTCATTTTTTAACATTTTTGCATAGAATTGTAATCCTTTATTCTCTTTTGACTCTAATCAGTGTTCTAATATTCTAATTTTCATGTGTCACTGATGGACCCAAACTAAACTAAATACCTATAACTTTTAAAAAGTTTTTATATGATTAATGGTTCCCAATGCGGTCAAATTCTAAAATTTAGAAATCTAGCTTACCGTTTCAGAATGAGCACTCAGTACAGAGGGTTCTAAGTTGAAATCCACAGCAATAAGAGATAAATTTCTATCCATGAAAAGATCAGGTAATAGTGAATAAGGATGACAAATTGGGAAAGAAAAAGAAACCATGATGGCAAATTATGTCTCTGATAAGTCATGAAAATTATTCTTTCCATCTCTGAATTGTATTTGAACTAGATGAAAATCTGATCCATCTTTAGGCTGAATCAAATACTTAAGGCCTTAGCACATAAACCACATCTAATCATCTTACTAAAAGACAGTAAGGATAAGAGACAAATCAAAAGGTCAAACTTATATATTTCCTTAATTAGAGTATTAGATGAAAAATTCTCAAATTTATATGTAAAATATGGGCCTGAAATATAATCATCTCAGGAATAGACCAGGGTATAAAAACGAAACAAGTTCAAGGGTATGGGCACTGTAACAGACTGCTAAAATCATTCAAGCATTAACTAAAAGCTCAAATTTTATCAGAGTATACATAAATCAACTTTATTAGGTACTGCAATCTAATACAGCTTTATGACAGTGACATCTGGCTGAGGAACACAAATAAGTGTATAATGATTATGAGTGTCAGGATTTTAGAAAAAAATTATTGCAACAGAAGACAGATATTTTTCTGTTAGTCAAATTTCTCTAAAACACTACTGAAATAAATTTTTAGTTTGCTCTATTAAACCCTAATTCCACAAAGGCATTCATTTGTTGATATTTAAGCAATCCAGTTTCTTTACATAATAAATGAGGTCATCAGTCAGTGCAGGTCACAGGAATAAATGCTAAGGGTGAAATCAAACATGATTGTATACTAAATTGCTATATTTTAAAATCTGTCAAAATAATAAATGCTTACTTAAAGTTAACACAAAATATGCTTAAGCAAAGACATATAACAATCTCCTCTAAAGTGTATTTCATTCCTCTGTTTAGAAAGAAGCCTTCACTGGCCTTCTATGCTTTTATTTTTTAAATTTAAATTTAATTTAATTTTTTCCATTACCATTTATACCCTCTTCCACCTCCCCTCACCCTTGACCTCTCCATAATCATGAGACTGTTGTCCATGTCCATGAGTTCTCGCTCTTTTTTGCTCAATTTCCCCTCCCCCACCACAGCTGTCGGCCTGCTTTATATCTATAAGTTTGTCCCTATTTTGCTTGGTAGTTCAGTTTGTTCATTATATTGCACATGTAAGTAAAATTATATGATACTTGCCTTTCTCTGTTTGGCTTGTTTCACTTAGAATGATATTTTCCAGATCCCTCCATGTCGTCTCAAAGGATAAGAGATATTTCTTTCTTATAGCTGTATAATACTCCATTGTGTATATGTACCACAGCTTTTTGATCCATTCGTCTACTTATGGACATCTGAGCTGTTTCCAAATCTTAGCTATTGTAAATAGTGCTGCCACAAACATGGGGGTACACATATTCTTTCTAATTCATGTGTCAGGCTTCGTAGGGTATATTCCTAGAAGTGGGATCACTGGGTCAAATGAAAGTTCAATTTTTAATTTTTTGAGGTACCACCATAATATTTTCCATAGTGGCTGCACCAGTCTGCATTCCCACTAGCAGTGTACTAGAATCCCCTTTTCTCTACACTCTCGCCAACACTGGTTGTTTAATGATTTGTTGATGGCGACCATTCTGACAGGTGTGAGGTGATACCTCATTGTTGTTTTAATTTGCATCTCTCTGATGATTAATGATGTTGAGCCTGTTTCTTAGCCATTTGTATGTCCTGTTTGGAGAGG
This sequence comes from Molossus molossus, assembly GCF_014108415.1. NCBI lineage: Eukaryota > Metazoa > Chordata > Mammalia > Chiroptera > Molossidae > Molossus > Molossus molossus. The sequence continues at coordinate 84,213,559 of NW_023425401.1, read as the reverse complement.
TATCTATTTAGTTCCTCTACCCATTTTTTAACTGGGTTCTTTGTTTTCCTTTTGTTGAGGTGTATGAGCACTCTATCTATATGGGAAATTAACCCCTTATCTGATATATTATTGACAATCATGCTCTCCCATACAGTGCACTGCCATTCCATTTTGATGAGTGTATATTCTGCTGTGGAGAAGCTTTTGAGTTTGATGTAGTCCCATGTGTTCATTTTCTCTTTTGTTTCTGTGCTGCATATGATGTCTGAAATTTTGTTTTCTACAGTTTCTTCTAGGATTTTGATGGATTCATGAGTCACATTGAAGTCTTTTATCCATTTTGAGTTTATTCTTGTGTAGAGGGGTAAGTTGATGGTCCAGTTTCATTTTTTTTGCATGTAGCTGTCTAATTTTCCCAACACCATTTATTAAAGAGACTGTCCTTACTCCACTGTATGCTCTTGCCACCTTTGTCAAATACTAATTGAGCATATTGCCTTGAGTCCATTTCTGCGTTCTCTGTTCTGTTCCACTGGTCTATATGCCTGTTCTTGTGCCAGTACCAGGCTGTTTTGATTACAGTGGCTTTGTAATATAACCTGAAATCTGGTAATGTGATCCCTCCAACTTTGTTGTACTTTTTCAAAATTACTGTGGCTATTTGAGGTCTTTTTTGGTTCCATATGAACTTTTGAAGTATTTGTTCTAGTTCTGCAAAGTATGTCATTGGTATTTTGATGGGGATTGCATTGAATCTATAGATTGCTTTGGGTAATATGGACATTTTAATGATGTTAATTCTTCCAATCCATAAACAAGGTATGTGCTTCCACTTTTTTATACCTTCCTCTATTTCTTTTTTCAATGACCTGTAGTTCTCTGCAAACAGGTCCTTTATTTCTTTGGTTAAGTTTATTCTTAGGTATCTTAATTTTTTTTTTTTGCTGCGATGCTAAATAGAATTATTTTTCAGTTTCTCTTTCTGTGAGTTCGTCTTTGGTATATAAGAATACCATCGATTTCTTGACATTAATTTTGTATCCTGCTACTTTGCCAAATTCATTTATTAAGTCTAGTAAAATTTTTGATGGAGACTTTGGGGTTTTCTACGTATAGTATCATGTCATCTGCAAATAATGACAGTTTCACTTCCTCCTTTCCGATTTAGATCCCTTTTATTTTTTCTTCCTGTCTGATTGCTGAGGCCAAGACTTCCAATACTATGTTAAATAAGAGTGGTGAAAGTGGGCATACTTGTCTTGCTCCTATTCTTAAGGAAAATGCTTTTAATTTTTGCCCATTGAGTATGTTGTTGTCTGTAGGTCTTTCATATATGGCCTTTATTATGTCAAGATATGATCCCTTTATTCCCACATTGCTGAGCGTTTTTATCAGAAATGGGTGCTGGATTTTGTCAAATGCTTTTTCAGCATCAATTAATATACTCATATAATTTTTATCTTTCATCTTGTTTATGTAGTGTATCACATTTATTGATTTGCGAATACTGTACCAGCCTAGCATCCCTGGCATGAATCCCACTTGGTCATGGTGAATAATTTTTTTGCTGTATTGCTGGATTCTAGTATTTTGTTCAGGATTTTGGCATCTATGTTCATCAGAGATATTGGTCTGTAGTTTTCTTTCTTTGTAGTGTCTTTTTCTGGTTTTGGAATTAGAATTATGCTGGCCTCATAAAACGAGTTTGGAAGTCTTCCTTCTTCCTGAATCTTCTGAAATAGTTTAAAGAGAATGGGTATTAGTTCTTCTTTGAATGTTCGGTAAAATTCCCCCGTGAAGCTGTCTGGGCCAGGACTTTTGTTTGCTGGGAGAGTCTTGATCACATCTTCAATTTCTTCTGTTCACTTTTTCTATCTCTTCCCGATTTAGTTTTGGGAGACTTTGTGTTTCTAGAAATTTGTCCATTTCGCTTAGATTGTCGAATTTGTTGCTGTATAATTGTTTATAATATCTGTTAACAATCCTTTGTATTTCTGTGGCGTCAGTTATAATATCTCCTCTTTCATTTCTGATTTTGTGTATTTGGGGTCTCTCTTTTTGTTTCTTAGTGAGTCTAGCTCAGGGTCCATCAATCTTGTTTATTTTTTCAAAGAACCAGCTCTGTTTCATTGATCCTTTGAATTGTTTTTTTGGTCTCCATGTCATTTATTTCTGCTCTGATCTTTACTATTTCCTTCCTTCTACTTGCTCTCGGGTTTTCCTTTTGTTTGCTTTCTAGTTCTTTAAGTTGTGAGGTTAGTCTATTAGAGATTTTTCTTGCTTCTTGAGGTAGGCCTGTAGTGCTGTGAACTTCCCTCTCAGAACTGCTTTTGCTGCATCCCATAGATTTCGTGTTGTTGTGTTTATTTTCATTGGATTCCAGGAAGTTTTTAATTTCTTCCTTGATCTCCATGGTAACCTATTCATTGTTCAATAACATGCTATGGAGCCTCCATGTTTTCAAATGTCTTTGCATGTTCTTCTTGCAATTGATTTCTAGTTACATGCCACTGTGATCTGAGAAGATGCTAGATTTCAATCTTTTTGAACTTGTAGAGACTTAGTTTGTGCCCTAACATGTCATCTATCTTTGAGAATGTCCCACGTGCACTTGAGAAGAATGTGAATTCTGCAGTTTTGGGGTGTAATTCTCTGTAGATATCTATTAAATCCATTTGATCTAGCACTTCATTTAGAGTCTGTGTTTCCTTGTTAATTTTTTGTCTACAGGATCTATCCAGTGATATCAGTGGGGTATTGAAGTATCGCCTGCTATGATTGTATTGCTGTTGATTTCTCCTTTGAGTCCTCCAAAAGATTTTTAATAGATGTTGATGCTCCTAAATTGGGTGCATATATGTTTACCAAGGTTAGATCTTCCTGTTGGATAGAGCCTTTCAATATTATGTAGTGGCCTTCTTTGTCTCTAGTTATGGCCTTCATTTTGAAATCTATTTTATCAGATATGAGTAATGCTACCCCAGCTTTTTATTTTTGCTTTCCATTGGCTTGAAAGATTTTTTTCCATCCCTTCACTTTCAACCTACATGAGTCTTTTGTTGTGAGGTGTAAACAACATATATGTGAGTCATGCTTTCTTATCCAGTCAGCTACTCTGTATCTTTTTTTTTTTTAATCCTCACCCGAGGACATTTTTCCATTTTTTGTTCAGGTAGAGTGGGAGGGAGAGAGAGGAACAGAGAGAGAGAGAGAAACATCGATGTGAAAGGAACACACCGAGTGGCTGCCACCCGCACAACCGACCAGGGCCGGGGACAAATTGTAACCGAGGTACACACCCTTAGCGGGAACCGAACCCGGGTCTCTCAGGACCGCAGGCCGATGCTCTAACCGCTGAGCCAAACCGGCCAGGGTTACTCTGTGTCTTTTTATCGGAGCATTCAAACCATTCACATTTAAGGTGATAATTGATATGTACTTTTTTTATTGCCATTTTTGTTTAATGTGGTTCTATTTTTCTACCTATTTCTTCAACTAATTACAGCAGTCCTTCTAGCATATCTTGCAATGCTGGTTTGGTGTTAATATATTTCCTTAGCCTTTTTGTTTGTCTGGAATGCTCTTTATTTTACCTTCTATTTTGAATGATAGCCTTGCTGCATAGAGTAGTCTTGGATTCAGATCCTTGTTTTTCATTACCTTGATTACTTCATGCCACTCCCTTCTGGCCTCTAGTGTTTCTGTTGAGAAGTCAGCTTAGAGCTTTATGGGGGTTCCTTTGTAGTTGCTTATCTCTTGCTGCCCTTAGGATTCTGTCTTTGTCTTTAATTTTGGGCCTTTTAATTACTATGTGTCTTGGTGTGGGCCTGTTTGGGTTCTTCTTACTTGGGGCTCTCTGTGGTTCTGGCACTTGAATGCCTTCTTCCTTCACCAAGTTAGGAAAGTTTTCTGTCACTATTTCTTCAAATATATTCTCTAACGCATGCCCATTTTCTTCCTCTTCAGGGACTCCTATAATGCTAATGTTATTACATGTCTAGTTGTTCCACAGTTCTCTTAGGTTGTCTTCCTGGTTTTTAATTGTTTTTTTCCTTTTGGTTTTCTGATTGTTTGAATTTTTCTATCCTGTCTTCTAATTCATGATATGGTCCTCAGCTTCCTCTATTCTGCTGGTTAGTCCTTCCAATGTGTTTTTTATTTCTGCTATGTCATTGTTCATTTCCACTTGGTTGGTTTTCAGTTTTTCTATTTCTTTACTCATGGTGCTGATGTCCTTACTCATGCTGTTGAGCTTCCTCAAGATCATGGTTCTAAATTCTACCTCTGATAATTTGCTTAGCTGCATTTCATTGATGTCATGTTCGACAGAGTTCTCATTCTTTCATTTGGGATTTGTTTCTTTGTTTCACCATTTTGGCTATCTTGGTGGGTTCTGAAGCCTCCCAAATTTTCCCTGTTGGTATTGGTGTTCTGCTGTTTGTGGCTCCCTCTACGGAGTTTGGATGAGCCTGAGTGGCCCCACATTAAACACCATTGTCAAGTCTTACTTTCCTGGGTAGATTTACAAGCCTAGGAAAGGTTCAGTTATCCTCTAGCTTTTTCCTGGAGGCTAGTAGTCTCAGTTACTCAGTGACTTCTAATGTAGCCCTGGTGTTCTGTATAAGAGGATTTCCAGAGGGTGGGATACATGCTGGTTGTTAATGAGCCTCAATTTGCATTTCTTTGCCTCACCTGGGAAAGGCTGAATCTCCGAGTAGGGGAGCACAGCTCAGGGAAGGAGTACACTGGCCTCCGTCCTTTGTGGCCACAACTCGGCAAAAAACCCTGAGTACCCTCCAAATCCCAGGTGTCCCCACAGAGTTCCAGCCCAGTCTGCCCTCCTTCTGCCAGCGACCCCAGGTGGGTGGCTGTGGCTATTTTAGCACTCTGTTCTGGCACTCTGCACTTTGTAGCGTGCTTGGTCTTTATTCCTCAAAGGCGCTGTTCACAGCTAAGACTGCTGCTGTCCGTGGGCTCCCAGCCCAGCACCTCCACAGATCCTACTAGTGTTCCTGGTTATGTGGTCCTGTCCTGCTGCTTTTCTGTTGCTTTTTTCTGAGGATTTGTCTCTATTTTAGTTGTATTTCCCGTATGGTCCTGGGAGATAGTCTGCATAGCTTCTATTCACTCCGCCTCCACTTTTCACATCCTCTATGCCTACCTTGTGTGCACCTGGATCGCACAGGCTTTCCTGGTGCCCCAGCACTCTGCACGTCCCATGGGTAATCTGACTATACTCTTAACAGCTTCTCCCAGTTATTCATTCTTTTTCCCTCTCTTCATATGTTTACATCCTTTATAGCACTTTGAAAAATCTAAAATAATTTTGATTTACTAGTTTGCTTATATTCATTGCCTATCAGTGTCATCACTGCCCACCTAGCACAAGTAACTGTTCATAGCTGGAGCTCTATAAATGTTTACTGACTGAAAGTTATACTGTCCCAATATGTAGAACTGAACCAGAAGTAGTATCACTATTTACTGGGTGAATGATCTGTGAATAAAACGTACTGCTTTACACTTACATTATGTCCCATCCACTCGTCTCTCAAGTAGATAGCATTCTAAACTCTCAAATGCTAAATGTTACCAGGATTTAATTTCTCTTTAATACAAAAACTTTCACTTCGATGTTTATTGTTGATATTTTGGGGAGTAGGAACTAATCTGAGATGGTAAATCCATTTAGTGACCTCCTTACTGAACAAGTCAATGATTCCATTATGTTAGATTGCAATTACTTGCAAGGCTAATAAAGTAAATTTCTTGCCCTCAAGCACAAAGTGTTCAAATACCACTAGCCACTCTGGCAATATGGTGCAGCACACAAAGCACAAGCATCCCAAGGTGTACAACTGGTGTTAACATTTTAATAATTATTTATCTGCAACAAGTAATGCTAGTTTTCATTTATGTAAGTAATATCAAATTTGTAAGATTTTAAATTAATTTCACTGAAAAATTTATTTAGTAAAAATAGATGTACAGATGCTATGGAGATACTATAAAGACCTTAAAAGTGAAATACAAATGACTAAAGTTTGGAAAATACTGGATTAGATCACTTCAAAAAGTCTTTCTTGTCCTTTTGATAACATTCAACTTATCTAATGTGCCAGGCTCTGAGGGTACAGAATGATTAAGAACCCCATCTACCCTCCGGGCCCTGGTTGCATATAATATCTTTTATGTTAGAAAAAAAAAAATGGTAAAACTTTATTGGGAATGAGCTAACTGGATGCACAGTATTGTCATTACTTTGTATAGTAAGGTTTAATAATGTTCAATAAATGTTTTGTCATAATTTAAAAGGAATATCTCTAAAAGCAGAGAAAGTATAAAACAGCAAAACATTTATATGTAATATATAATTATTAAGTGGAAGATATTTTTTACTTAATTACCCCAAAACATGTATCACAATAAGTGTTAATATTTTTAAAAAGCCCCTTTAGCTGAAGGCACATCTACAAATCCTGTTTTAGAATAACTGTAAAAATGAGCTTATGTATCAGACAGGAAATCTATCCCAACTGAGGAAATTAATAAAATTGAGAACAATTTAAAAAGAGACACCAAAAAGATTTGAGCAAAGACATGGATCATAAGATTGTTTGGTCTCCGAAAATGATTCCATAAAGGAAACTAAACTTACATAAACTACATTACTTTAACTTTCCTGGTTTAAAGTCAAACTTTGAAAAGAAGAGGCTATTTGCACTGCAGTCTATCAAACCAAACTCAGGACACTAAAATGTAACTCTATTATCTTTTGAGAAATAGTGACTCAACTAAAATAGATCTGACACCATTAAACTGTATCTACCCCTAAGAATCATAGTTTGGAAGTCATGTTACCGCTCATTTTTCTCCATCAACTTATTCAGATGATTTTATTCATACTCTTAACATTTATAGCAGAGAAAAGACAAACACATCAGCAAAAGGTAAATAATTACAATGTGATTCGAGGAATAATAAATTCATGTGGTTAACAATCATTTGGCGACTGGCATGATTCTGTTGAGGTGCAGGGCAAGGCACAAACTGGTAATTACCTACTCAACATTCATCCATTCTCTCCCTTTTCCTTACTGAAAACCTCACACACCTGGGCTGGCAATGTGCCATGTTAAACAGCATTTCTCAGCCTTCTTTGCAGCTGGAAGTCAGTAGGTGAGAATTCCAGGAAAGCTCTTTAAAGGAGCTGACTGAACTGCTAAATGTGCCCTTTTGAGTAAAGCCCTACTACAATTCTTCTAACTGTGCAGAGGGGAAACAGACTGGTAGGAGTCTGGGGCACTGATGATGTTGGAGTAGCCATACAAGCCCTGGTCTGTCTCCTCTAACAGTTATTTTACATAAGAGAAAAATAAATCTTTCGCTAAATCATTCATGTATGGCTTTTCTAAGTGATCAAGTCTCTTTAAGATATAAATGACAAATATCAAGATTATCGAGCTGACTTTAATAAAGAAGCAAAGCTTGTGCAGGATTATGAAAGATGGATCAAGTTTACCAAGCACAGATGAAAAAGGCATTCCAGGCAATTTTTTTGTTTTTTAAAGTACTTGAACTATGGCAGGCTGAAATGGAGAAAAACAGATAATGAGAGGTACATACTCAAAGGTAAAATGAATAAAATATGGTGATTAACTAAATGTGGGGAAGAGAGGAATAAGGAGGAGTCTAGAATAACTTTCAGTATTCCAACGTGAATGACTAGGAGGTCAGTGATTTTCCTGAGATTAAGAAAATGTGGTATTCCATGTGCCTCGGTTGCGGTTTGTCTCCGGCCCGGTTGGGGTCATGCGGGTGGCAACCAGTCGATGTGTCTCTCTTACATCGATGCTTCTCACTCTCTCTTCCTCCTTCACTCCCTCCTGCTCTATCTGAAAATGAATGCAAAAATGTCCTCGAGTGAGGATTAAAAAAAAAAAAGCATGGGGATACTTTAAGGGAACTTGAGTATCCCTTACATGAAATGTAACACCATCAGCATGATAGGGGCATCAGACAGAGAGGAAAGTGAGCAAGAGATAGAGAACTTGTTTGAAAAAATAATAACAGAATATTTCCCTATCCCGGTGAAGGAAAAAGTCACACAAGTTCAGGAAGCACCGAGTCCCAATCAAGAGAAACACCAAGAGACCCACACCAAGACACATCATAATTATAATGCCAAATATTAAAGAAAAAGAGTATTTTAAAGGCAGTAAGAGAAAAGCAATGTGTTAATGACAAAGGAGCTCCTATAAGGCTGTCAGCTGATTTTTCAACAGAAACACTACAAGACGGAAGGGAATGAAATGAAATATTCAAAGTAATGAAAAGCAAGAATCTGAAACCAAGAATACAGTCGGCCCTCATTGTGGTTAATCAATTCCAGTCTCTACCACAATAAATGAATTTCTGTGAAGTAGGATTTTTTATTTTATTTATTCTTTAGAGGGACGACTGTACCTGGCAAGACTATCATTTAAAAATGAAAGTGAATAGCCCTGCCAATGTGGCTCAGTAGATTGAGCATTGTCCCATGGACAGAGAGGTCCCAGTTAGATTCCTGCTCAGGGCACATGCCCAGGTTGCAGGCTCAATGCCCAGTAGTAGGTATACAGGAGTCAGCAGATCAATGTATCTCTCTTACATCAATGTTTCTATCCCACCCCCTCTAAAAAATAATCAATAAAAAAATACGTATTTAAAAATTAAAGTGCATAAAAAGATTTCCACCCCAGCTGGAGTGGTTCAGTTGGTTGACTGTAGTTCTGTGTACCAAAAAGTTACTGGTTTGATTTCCAATCAAGGCACATACCTAGGTTGCAGGTTTGGGTTCGATCCCTAGTTGGGGCACATATAAAAGGCAACTGATCGATGTTTCCCTTTAACTCTTTCCACCTTCTCTCTAAGCATATTCTCAGGAGAAAATTAAAAAAGCAAAAAGCTTCCCAGACAAAAAGAGGAGAAAGGATTTCATTACCAAGAAACCAACATTGCAAGAAATGTTAAAGGGACTGCAGTAAGAAGAAGAAGAAATATATACAGAGAGAGGGGATGATGGGCATCAAGAATGAAAATGGAAATAAATACCAATCAATAATAACTAAATGCAAATGGATTGAATGTTCCAATCAAAAGACACAGAGTAGCTAAATGAATAAAAAAAGAGTGACCCAGTATACTAGAGAATCACCTCAGTACAAAAGATCTGCACAGGCTGAAAGTGAATGGGTACCAAAAAAAAAAAAATTATATATAATATATATATATATATATATATATATATATATATGTGAATGGGTACCAAAAAAAAAAAATTATATATTATATATATATATATATATATATCATGCAAATGCAAACAAACAAACAAAAACACTGGGGTAACAATACCTGTATCTGACAAAATAGCCCTCCAAACAAAGGCCATAACAAGAGACAAAGAAGGTCACTACAATATACTAGAAGGATCAGGATATAAAAATGCACCCATCCTAGCTGGCACGGTTCAGTGGTTAAAGTGTTGGCCTGTGGACCAAAGGGTTCCGGGTTTGATTCCTGGTCAAAAGCCCATACCTGGGCTACAGGTTTGATCCCCGTACCTGGTTGGGGTATGTGCAGGAGGCAACCAATCGATGTGTCTCACATAGATGTTTCTCTCTCTCTCTCCCTCTCTTCTATATTTTCTGCAAATCAATGGAAAAAAAAACTTCTGGCAGGATTTAAAAATAAACAAAACAAAAAAAACAAAATTAAAAATGCACCCAATATTAAGCACATTAAAAAAAAAAAAAGAAAAAACTCTTAATGAACTTTAAAGGAGAGTTCAACACCAATACAGTTATAGCTCGGGACTTTAACACCTGATGGACATAACAGGATGGATCTTCCAGGAAAAAAAAAAATCAACAAGGAAACAGTGACCTTTAATGACACACTAGGTCAGATGGACTTAATTGATATTTATAGATTATTTCATTTCAAAGCTGCAGAATATCATTTTTCTCAAGTGCATATGGGACATTCTCAAAGATAAACCACATGTTAGGACACAAAATAAGCCTAAAAATTCAAGAAGACTGAAATCATTTCAAGCATCTTAGATCATAATGGAATACAACTAGAAAACAACTACCAAAAAAACAAAAAACATTCAAACACATAGAGGCTAAATAGTATGTTACTAAACAACAAACAGGTTACCACTGAAATCAAGGAAGAAATAAAAAACTACCTAGACACAAATGAAAATGAACACACCCAACTCAAAGTCTATAGCACATGGCAAAAGCATGCCTGAGAGGGAGGTTCAAAGCATTATTCAAGGCCTAACTCAAGAAGCAAGGAAACATTCAAATAAACTATCTAACCCTATACCAAAAAACAAACAAACAAACAAACAAACAAACAAAAAACAAAGAACAAGAAAAGCCCAAAGTAGAAGGAAGAAAATAATAAAGACAAGAGCAGAATAAATGACAAAGAGACTAAAAAACTATGCAAAAGATCAATAAAACCAAGAGCTGGTTCTTTGAAAAGATTAATGAAGCTTTAGTCAGACTCATCAATAAACAAAGAAAGAGAAGAAAAATAAAATCAAAATTGAAAGAGCTGAAGTAACTACTCATATCACAGAAATACAAAGGATTTTAAGAGAATACCATGAACAACTACATGCCAACAAATTTGACAACCTGGGTGAAATGGACAAATTCCTAGAAACATACAATCTTCCAAAACTCAATCAGGAAGAATCAGAAAACCTGAACAGACCAATAACAACTAATGAAACAGAAGTAGTAATAAAAATAAAACTTCCAGCAAAAGTCCTGGACAGGATGGCTCCACAGGTGAATTTTACTAAACATTCAAAGAATAACTAACGCCTATCCTTCAAAAACTATTCCGAACAATTTAAAAGGAGGGAAGACTTCCGCACTTTTTATAAGATCAACATTATCCTAATTCCAAAACCAGATAAAATTATTCCACAGAAAGAAAATTACAGGTCAAAATTTCTTATGAACATAGATGCTAACATACTCAATAAACTATTATCAAATCAGATCCAGCAATACAATTAAAAAGATCATAAACCATGACCAAGTGGGATACATTCCAGGGATGGAAGGTTGGTACAATAAGGCAAATCAATAAAAGTTGTACAAAACATAAACAAATTGAAGGATAAAAATCACATGATTATACCAACAGAAGCAAAAAAAAAGCATCTGACAAAACCCAGCACCCATTAGGTAATACATCTCAGCAAAGAGGGAAAACATGAATCATACCTCAACATAATAAAAGGCATATATGACAAACCTACAGCCAACATCATATTCAATGGGCAAAAATTAAAAGCATTTCCCTTAAGATCAGGAACAAGTCAGGTATGTCCATTTTCACCACTCTTCTTTAAGATAGTAGTGGAAGTCCTAACTACAGGGAGCAGACAAGAAATAAAAGGTATCCAGGTTGGAAAGGAGGAAGTGAAACTGTCATTATTCACAGATGACATGATATTGTACGTAGAAAACCTAACGACTCACCAAAAACTACTAGATTTAGTAAATGAATTTGGCAAAGAAGCAGGATTCAAAATTAACATTTAGAAATTGGTGGCATTTTATATACCAAGAACAAACTCTCAGAAAGTAAAACTAAGAAAACAATCCCATTTAACATTGCAAGAAAAAAAAAGGTACCTAGAAATAAACTTAATTAAGTCAGTAAACGACCTGTAAAAACTATAGGACATTGAAAAAAGAAACAGAAGAACCTACAAACAAGTGGAAACATACACTGTGTTCATGGATTGGGAGAATTAACATCATTAAAATGTTTATGCTACCCAAAGCAATCTATAGATTCAACGTATTTCCTATTAAAATACCAATGGCCTATTTCACAGATCTAGCACAAATATTTCAAAAATTTACATGGAATCAAAAAAGACTGTAATTAGCCTCAACAAGCTTTAGAAAGAAGAACAAAGTCGGGATCACAATATCAGATATCAAACTATACTAGAAAGACATTGTAATAAAAACAGCCTGGTAATGGCACAAGAACAGATATATAGATCAATGGAACAGAACAGAGAGCTCAGAAATCAATTCTAGCCTTTATAGTGAAGTAGTATTTGACAAGGGAGGCAAACATATTCAGTGGAATGAAGAGCCTCTCCAATAAACAGTGTTGGGAAAAGTGGAAAAATGACCACCAAATTACACCACACCAAGAATAAACTAAAAATAGGTAATAGACTTAAATGTTAGTCATAAAACAACAAATATTCAATTAGAAAACATAGGCAGTAAAATTTCAGACATCTCGTGCAACAGTATATTTTTTTATTCTCACCCGAGGTCATTTTTTTTCCATTTTTTTGTTCAGATAGAGTGGGAGGGAGGGATGGAGGGGGAGAGAGAGAGAGAGAGAAACATCAACGTGAAAGGGACACATAGAGTGGCTGCCACCCTCACGACCAACCAGGGCCAAGGTACTGCAACCGAGGTACGCGCCCTTAGCGAGAACCGAACCCGGGTCTCTCTGGACCACAGGCCGACGGTGCAGCAGTATTTTTGCTGATACATCTCCTAAGGCAAGGGAAACAAAGAAAAAAATAAACTAATGGGACTGCATCAAACTAAAAATTGTCTTCACAGCAAAAGAAACCATCCTCAAAATGCAAAGGGAACCCACTGCATGGGAGAACATATTTGCCAATGATACAACTGTTAAGGGGTTAATTTAAAAAAGTACATAAAGAACTCATAAACTCAGAAAGAGGAAGACAAACAATCCAATTAAAAAATGGGCAAAGGACCTAAATAGACACTTATCCAAAGAGGACAATATGGATAGCCAACAGACATATGAAACAATCCTCAATGTCACTAATCAGAGAGATGCGAATTAAAACCACAATGAGTATCACCTCACGCCCGCCAGAATGGGAACCATCAACAAGTCAACAATTGACAGGTGCTGGTAAGGATGTGGAGAAAAGGGTACCCTAGCATACTGTTGGTGGGAATGCACACTGGTGCAGCCACTATGGAAAGCAGTGTGAAGTTTCCTCAAAAAATTAAAACTGGAATTGCTATTTTATCCAGTGATCCCACTTCTAGGAATAAATCCTAAGAATCCCAATACACCAATAAGAAAGAATATATGCACCCCTATGTTCCCAGCAGCGCTATTTACAATAGATAAGATCTGGAAACAGCCTAAGTGCCTATCAGATGAGTGGATTAAAAAACCGTGGTATATTTACACAATGTAACACTATGCAGCAGTAAAACAGAAGGGTCTCTTACCTGTTGAGACAGCATGGATAGACCTGAAGATTATTATGCTTAGTAAAATAAGCCAATCAGAGAAAGATAAATATCATATAGTCTCACTTATATGTGTAATCTAATGAACATAATAAGCTGACAAACAAAACAGGACCATTGACACAGAAGCATGAAACAGAATGACAGATCAGAGGAGAGTTGGAAGGAGGGTGGAAGAGATTAATCAAGGAACTTATATACATACGTATATGCACAGCCAATGGACACACAGACTATAGACAGGTGAAGGCTTGGTGTGGGGTGGGAGATGCGTGGAGGGGGACAAAAAGTGAAAAATAGGGGACATCTTTAATACTCTCACAATAAAACAAATTAAAAAAACTTTTTTTTTAAATGGGCAAAGACCTGAATAAACACTTCTCCAAACAGGATATACAGAAGCCCAATATACATATGAAAAAATGTTCAGTGTCACTACTCATCAGAAAGATGCAAATTAAAAGTGTAATGAGGTATCACCTCACACCTGCCAGAATGGCTACCACCAATAAATCAACACACAAGTGCTTGTGAGGATACGGAGAAAAGGGAACCCTAGTGCCCTTCTGGTGGGAATGCAGACTGATACAGCCACTGTGCAAAATAGTATGGAGTTTCTTCAAAAAATTAAAAATGAAAATGCTGTTTCACTCAGCAATCCCACTTCTGAGAATATATCCTAAGAATCCCATAACACCATCAGGAAAAATATGTGCACCCCTATGTTTATAGCAATGTTGTTTACAATAACCAAGATCTAGAATCGGCCCAAGTGCCTGCTCATCAGAAGAGGGATAAAAAAGCTGTTGTACATTTATATAATGGAATACTATGCGGCCATATAAAAGAAGGATCTCTTGCCCAGCCCGTGTGGCTCAGTGGTTGAGCGTCGACTCATGCACCAAAGGTCACTGATTCTATTCCAGGTTATGGGCCCAATCCCCAGTGGGGGGAAAACAAGAGGCGACCAATCAATGTTTCTATCTCTCCTTTTCCCTTCCTCTCTCTCTAAAGTCAATAAAGAAAAAAATAAAAAAAGAAGGATCTCTTACCCTTTGAGACAGCATAGATGGACCTGGAGGTTGTTTTGCTAAGTGAAATATGACAGTTAGAGAAAGACAAATATCACATGATATCACTTACATGGGTAATCTAATGAACAAAATAAAATGATGAACAAAATAGGTCCAGAGATATGGAAGCATGGAACAGACTGAACGGATCTCAGCAGGGAGGGGGCTGGTATGGACTGGAAGAGATTAACCAAAGAACATATATGCATATATGCATAGCCCATGGACACAGACAATGTTGCAAAGGCCTGGGGGGGGGAGGGGGAATAGGTTGATGGGTGGCAAAATGGGGGACATCTGTAATAGAGTCAACAATTAAAAAAAAGAAAATGTGTGTGTTTGGTGAAGGGTAGGAAGAGGGGAGGTAGTGAGAGAAGAGAAAGTGCAGGCTAAGAGTTAAATTTTAATACACTGAGTTCCAGGGCCTGGAAAATCTCACATAAGATGAATAGACTCAGAAGAGAAATCTGAGCTTGAAGAATAATTTATGTATAATTGTCAAAACTAAGAGAACACATGAAAAAGTAATGGAGGAATGTTTTTCAATTTGGGTGATGTGTGTGTGGGTACAAAAGAGGTAAAACTGGCATTTGACAAAACAAGGCTTCACCCTGTGACATTTGGTCTTCCGGAGCTCTGGAGTTGGGGTAGCAGATAGGAAGAGCGTTATCTCTACAGGAGAACCACTTGAATACAGTAAGAAACAATGTAGGTCAGGGACCGAACCCTGAGGAACAGCAACCATTATGAATGATATTCAAGAAGGAAGAGAAAGGACACAAAGGTGAGAGGATAATACTGATGATTAATATTGTCTCAAAGAAAACAGCAATGGTCACCTGAAATAGCAATGGAATATTAATAAAAGGGAAGGACAGAAAAGGTAAAAATTAAAAAGGGAGCAGAGGAGGAATGAGGAATGGGAAGGAGAGGAGAGAGGAAACGAATAAAGAGAAGACAACAGTGCTAGAAAGACTGGGGGAATGGGAATTAAACAGTTTCAGCTTGACAGAGCTGAAAGAGAACAAGTGGCTTCAGGAAAGTAGAAAATATCAGTTAGAGAAATAAGATGGAGTGAGGATTTAAAAATAAAGTGAGTGTCTACTATCTGCCAAGTTAAGAGTATTATATATATATGTGGCAAATCCCCCATAAGGTACAAATTAATACTGCTATTTTACGGATAAGGATACTGAGGTTCCAAAGTCCTGCCATCAGTGAAGTAGCTAAACTCATGTCTGTATTGCTGTTATAGACACTTTTTATTATACTTTATTAAACTCATTATATTAGTTTTTTGTTTTTTTTTTATCCTCACCCGAGGATATTTTTCCATTTTTTGTACAGAGAGAGTGGGAGGGAGAGAGAGGAAGGGAGAGAGAGAGAGAAACATCGACGTGAAGGGACACATCGAGTACGTGCCCTTAGCGGGAACCGAACCCGGGTCTCTCCGGACCTCAGGCCGACGCTCTAACCACTGAGCCAAACTGGCCAGGGCTATATTCGCTTTTTAAATTGAATTTATTAGGGTGACATTGGTTAATAAAATTATATAGGTTTCAGGGGTACATTTCTATAATACATTATCTGTATATTGTATTGTGTGTTCACCACCTCAAGTCAAATCTCCTTCTATCACCATTTATTTCCCCCTTTTCTTCTACTTCCCCCACCCCCTTTTCCTTCCAGTAGTCACCATACTGTTGTTTGTCTATATATCACCTTTTATTACCTCACTCTCCAGTCTAAATAATCTATCCCCCTCAAAGAATTTAATTTTCATTCTAAATTTATCCATTATCTCTGAGTGAAATGCTATACAACACCTAATCCAGACCTGAGCCTCTGAATAAATTCTATTCAAAACTCATCTCATACCCTCTAAAAAATCAATAACTCCACATGACTTTGTTCAGTCTTTTACCAGATACCCTTACTACTCAACTGCATTAATCTTTATTTGTTACATGTTCCTATTCAGGCTTTTCACATTACTTTATGGGCATGTCTTCCCAACTAGTTCACCTTGAGGACAAGGACCATTTGTAGTATTTTCCCTTTATTCCTCCATTATACCTAGGTAAACTCCACTATACCAAGCACAGAGTGGATGAACACTGTGGTTTATAAGTAATAGATGGATACACACACACATTTAAAAAGCATATATTTATGTTATATACACACTTTTCTAAATGCACGAAGTATTTTAATAAAGGTATAAAAATTAGAAAAATAATAAAATATAAACTAAATAGAGTACAACCAAAGAGCTCTATGATTTAAAAAGCAGGTAGTAAAGATTAACACATACAGTCATTAAATGAGAGGAAGAATGTTACTAAAAAATTAGCCTTGGGTTCAAATAAAAATGTCTTTTTCTAGGTTTATAAGCATAATTCAAAACCAAAGCAATTAAGAACTTTTTTTTATCATTCCACAGTAAATCAACTGCCCCCTCTACCATTCTTTAGGCAGTATCTTTTATGAAATTATTTTCAGAATAACTGTAAGAACAAACAAACCTAGGTTATTATAGCCATAAAATATTTTCGCTATGTAAAAACAACTAAACATTGTCTATGACTTTACAAGACAAATGTTTTCTAGTTTTGTAAAGCATTTATAAGGTACACCATATGTGGTATGTATCTTTTTCTAGTGCCTTGCTCACCCATGACATTTATATTTACATGTACTTGTTCAGTAGTAAGACTGTGTCCAGATAAGAGTACAAAAATAAGATATAAAATCTACATGCTAAAGTTCACCAAAAGTGAACATCTGTTTTCAGCTTCAACTTGTTTTGAGGCAAAACCAGATATGAATATTACATAAGTATCTATTTTAGGAGAAGATGCTTTACATAAAAAAGAGCACCATATTTATACCAGTTTGAGAAATGTTGCAAATAATGCAATACCCATGTTCTTGGTGATTTCAATCTTTTACAAGTGCTGCTGCTGCAAGAAAGAATCTTTTCTTAAAGTTTATTTAATCTACTGTTTCCCATTTTTGCCACCTAAGCCAGTTGTGTACTGTCTATTGACATTACTGAATAGGTAGTTGAATATGATCTATTAATACTGATTCAAATGATTCTCTTCTTGCCCTGGCCAGTTTTCTCAATGGTTAGAACATCGGCCCACAAACTGAAGAGTCACAGGTTCAATTCTGGTCAAGGGCACTATACCTCAGTTGCAGTTCAGTCCCTGGCCCTGGTTGGGGTCCTATGGGAGGCAATCAATCGATGTCTCTCTCTCACATCGTTGTTTCTCTCTCTCTCCCTCCCACTCTATCTGAAGATGAATGGAAAAATATCTTCAGGTGAGGATTTAAAAAAACAAACAAACAAATGATTCTCTTCTTCATTCTAATCAGACTACCAAGAACTCTTGTCAACACAGTAGTTTTATGTGTATTTTACCACAGAAACAATCTTAATAAGATTTATCAGGAAAGTAAACACACTACCTTAAGAAGACAAGAATAAATAAAGCTAAACACCAATTCTTGCTTAAAAAAAAAAGAAAAAAGTCTAACACCAGCTACAACTAGAAAGCAATGTAGATTTGGCTAAAATGTAATGATCTTAACCTGTTAACTAACACTAAGGACTCTTTTCCATAAAGAAACAAAACAGATACTGAACTCTCAAAGTAAATGCTTTAGTCTATTCTTCTTATTACATTAAGCCTATAAAATTTAAACTAACCATAATTCAAGTATTTGTGGCAGAGCATGCACATTATTTTTACTTACCAAATCATATATCTGGTTTGCCAACTGTACCTTCTCATCTGCATCTTCCAAAGCTTTATAGTAATCCTAAAAAAATAAACATTTTAATTTCAAGGATAAATACTCTTAAAATATGTGCATCTAGGACATATAACTACATTTTCAGTATTATACCTTGTTATCACAATCAGTCATCCTAAGTAAGCAATAAAAACCCAGCTAAGAAAAAGGTGGATGCCCTGGCAGGTTTGGCTCAGTGGTTAAAACGTTGGCCCTCAGACCAGAGAGTCACAGGTTAGGGTCCCACTAAGGGCACGTACCTCAGTTGCTGTTCGTCCCTGGCCCCAGGTTGGGTTGTGTGGGTGGCAAGTGGTGGATGTGTCTCTCTCATGTCAAGGTTTCTCTCTTTCTCATCCTCCCTCTTTCCCTCCTGCTCTATCTGAAGATAAATGCAAAGGGTCCTTGGGTAAGGACTAAATAAACAAATATATAACTACTGAAGAAATTCTGACCTGCATGTTCATATTTTCCAATTAACTGTATAATTCTCATTTTAAGTTAGGTATGAGTTCATATAAATCGACATATATATTAGATTTCTCCTCAGTATAAAGCAAATTACTGTTTAAAAAATGGATTCTATGAATTTCCATGAAGTACCAGACTTTTCAGAGTATAAGCACACTGCACTACACCAAAAACTTAACAAGTTAAAAGAACAATGAATGACTCTGGGATGTATATATGTGATGTCTATACTCAAACACACCTAAGCCTTCAGGTATCCTCTAAGCCAGGAGCAATTCTGTCATAAATTCTAAAATATTTTTATCTAACAGAAATAATCTTCCCCCCATATGGTAAAATAAATAACACAACTACTCTAAATTTGTAGCTTTTGAATTTATTAGTCTATATTTGAACTATTCTATGAAGGTTGGGGTTGGGGGCACCATTATTACTTAGACATATTAAAGGACCTGTCCAATGTCACAGAGCTAAATGGTAGAGTCATGACCAAAGTCAGATGTCTTTAAGTAGTTCTTCCAATGTATCCCAAATAAACTAGATCATACCTTTATTTGTTTTTTTTGTTTTTTTGTATTCTCACCCGAGGATATTTTTCCATTTTTTGTACAGATAGAGTGGGAGGGAGAGAGAGAAAGGGAGAGAGAGAGAGAGAAACATCGATGTGAAGAGACACATCGAGTGGCTGCCACCCTCACGACCAACCAGGGCCGGGGACAAACTTGCAACCAAAGTACGCGCCCTTAGCGGGAACCAAACCCGGGTCTCTCCGGACCGCAGGCCGACGCTTTAACCGCTGAGCCATACCGGCCAGGGCTAGATCATACCTTTAAAGCAAACCTTAGAGGGAGAGCTGATATCCATTGTAATCTGAAAGACATCTGTAAATACTATGCAACCAATTAAAAACTCAAAGAATTCTTTATATCTAGGCCTAGTTCATATAAAAATTTAGTTTAAAACTAAAAGGCTTTTTAAGGATTCTTTCAGTTGTTAAGATTCTGTTTTTCTGTGATTCTACCAATATAGGTACCTAGCAATATAAAAATATACTTCAAGGTCTGCTCATTAAAAATGTACCTTTTTACGGTTCTGCAACTCTCTAATAAAAGTCACTAATTACTGGAAAAAAAAATTTTAATTACCAAAATGTTTCACTGATTAAAAATTCCTATACCTGAAGCTCTAAAACACAATAAATTATTTAAATTCTAAGGAATAACTGGTAACTTCCTCTAATTTTGATATCTAGAAAACTGTTTAATTTTAAAATATCTTTCTTAGAGGGTCCCAATTTTAACTGACAAATCACCCAAAGAGTTGAACATACTTTTTTGATGGATGCCATTTGTTCTTCTCTCCACTCTGGTTTATTTTTCTTTGCATTCATAAAGAATTCACTGACTCTTTGTTCTAGTTGATCCATTGCATCTACAACATATTAAAAACATTTCATATTTAGAAGACCAAATTCATACACTGAATATACATGCTTTGACTTGGGAAAGAAACAAATGTCTAACAACATACAGTCTTTCACTTGGCCACTAACTTTAATATGTCATGCTTTAATTCTGTAAATATAGAACGCCTTAATTATCTTAGTAAAAAAACAAAATTACAATCTTCCTACTGACAATTTATTTTCTCTGTTGTTATTTCAAAACTCTTTCCAACAGTTAAAGTAGTCAACAACATAGATAGGCTCTACACTGTAGTTTCTGAATAGTATAGTCTTGGGTCAAAAGCAAATAGTATTAAATCAGTCAAATGTGTCAAAACACAATTCTTATTTTAAGTACTCCTAGATAACTGTCACATTTCTTTTAATAAGAAAAAGTGATAAAAAGATTTTAACCTCTTGCTATAATGGCCTTAAACACACAATCGTCTCATATCATGATTAAAAACAGTAGGTATAATAATTTATAGGTACTTAATATACTGTAGTATTTATTCTAGGTAAGTTTTTTTCCTAAATGTGTGCCAAGAATAGTCATTTCATTCCATGACTGCTACTAAAGAAAAATAAGTAAAAAGAATTACATTGTCATGTAAATTGAGGAAAACCTTTTTACTATATTCTTTTGGAGGTTTTCAGTGAATAATAGCTCTTTAAATATCTCTTCTGAGAAGTCTTGCGGTTAATTGTTTAAAAATTTTTCTTTTGTTTAAATAAGCATTTCCAAACTTATTTGCTAAAGAGGTCTCTTTTGTTAATCCATACCTATTAACTCTAGAAAATTCAAATTATTATAAAAAAATACATGTTTAAAAACCTCTAGTTTATATAATCTAAGTCCAAATTACAAGAGAATTTAAAATTTGTAATGATAACTTAAAAAAGCATAAAATAAGTTACTCCTTATTGAATGCCTACTAGTATCAGGTACTATAAGTGGTAATTTATCTGTATTATTTTAATCCTCCGATGGGCCTCATTTTACAATGAAAACCTCTCAGAAGTGGTAATGAGGCCAAGGTCAATGGGCAAGTCAATAAAGCCTTAAAATGAACTCAGATCTGACATCAAAATTTGTGCTCAAGCCTATAGATAACACCACTTCTTCAGCAAATCTTTAGCACTTCAAC
This sequence comes from Molossus molossus, assembly GCF_014108415.1. NCBI lineage: Eukaryota > Metazoa > Chordata > Mammalia > Chiroptera > Molossidae > Molossus > Molossus molossus. Next base: position 84,192,294 of record NW_023425401.1, on the reverse strand, counting down.
TACATTAAAGTTAAAATGAACTTTGTGAGTAAGCTGGAGAAACACACAATTAAGACTTCCACACCACAATACACTGAATAAAAGGTGGCTTTCATATCATATCACCTTGTATTATGTGCCACATGGAAGTGACACTAAGCTGAGAAAAGTATATTCATGACCAATGTGTATAGAAATGTGTGGTGGAGGTGGTGGAGCAGAGAAGCAAGGGAAGAAAAGAAAAGATTCTTAGCTTCATCAAGACTCCCACACTCTGGAACGTTTGGTTCTCTGATCTCTTTTCATGGTACTCCTTTCCTCCCTGTCACATCCCAAAGTCTAGATCTTCCTCCACCCCTACTTTTCTAAGAAGAAAACCAGGCAGCTAGAGAAACATATTAGATATAGCCTAAACACAGCTGGAATAAATGGAATCAAGAAATATATCTTCCACAGATATACCTCATAAAGGCCAGCCATTAATATTATTTAAGTAATTTAATTAAAAAGTACCCACATTTCTCCAAAGGGAGTGACACATGGCCAAAAGGTACACTTGATTATTCATTTTCCTTATGTATCATATAATTTATTTCACGTTCCTAATTTTTAATATAGTATCTATACGAGATAGTAAAAACCTGTATTATATTCACTTCGCAATCGGGGAAGGTTTGTGAAGTTCTTTCAAAACATGACGAACTCATCACTGTTTTCTTGTTTTATGTGTAATTTTGCTCTAAATATTTACCTTCTTATCAACAGAGGCACTGAATCTTTACCTTCTTTGAATCATAAACAATTTTAAGGAACTTCACAGAAAAAAATGATCATGTAAACCAAATACTGCTCTACATAAGAGCAAGGTTAATTTTGGGAAAAAGTCACCGAATTACCAAGCTATCACTGATAGAAGAATTTTATTATGGCATACAAGAAGCTTTACAGTAAATCTTATTTCCCTCGCTCATCTTAAGTAACAAAATACCATGCTGGTGACAACTGAGAATATAATCTATAACGTGTAACTTTTCAAATTTGAAATTCCAAGGGTCTCTAAAAAAATAAACACCGTATATAACCCATCCTTCTATTTGTTTCCTGCTCTTAAAAAAATTTAAATAGGATGAAATTTAACAAAAGTATAAATGCTAAAATGTACGTTCAATACATAAAGGCTCAAAATCAAAATTTCAACATTTATGCCACTGTGCATTAAAACATATATCTACATTCTCAAAGAACGTATAGGAACTTTTAGTGCAGTCTCAAATTAGAGAAAGGAACACACACGTGCTCTAATGTCTCCTTCTCTTGTCAATGCCAGGAGAAAAGTAGCGAGAAGCAGCAAGATTTGGCACTGAGAGTTCTCTTTGACAATTCCTATGTATTACTCAGCCGGAGGAGAGTCAAATAGGAGAGGCGCTGGAGTCGATGACAAGTCAGTCTGGCACTGAACTTGCGTAGCAAACAAGGGCAAAACGCTCCGACTTACTCTGCACCTGCAGGTCCATCTCGCGCATCTCGGTGAAGCGGTCCCGCAGGTCCATTGGAAGCTGCTCAATCACTGTCAAAGGGAGAGTCCGTCAGAGGGGCGGGGCCAACGGCGAAAGTACGCGCCTACGTCACGGCGTGCGTGCGTGCGTCGGGGGGTGTCGAGGGAGCCGGCAGCCCAGAGCCAGGCTGCCAGTTACCGTGAGAAAGAAATATCCCCCGCCTCCCCCTCCCTCCCCGCCATCCCGCCCGCCCGTCCACTCGCGCTCTCGCCCGCCCGCAGGTCCCAAAGACGGCCCCCGCCAGCGCCGCCCACTCACTTTCTAGATAGTCCTCTAGGTACAACATCGTGGCCTGTAGCGCTTGGGGAACGAGGGGGTCCAGGGGTTTATTTGTGTCACTCGCTGTCGCCGGAGTTTTGTCCCTTCCAATATGGCGCCTCCGCTAGCAGCGCCCGCTCGGCTTCGGTGGAAAAAAAAAAGAAAAGGAAAAAAAAAAACCACTTTGACTCCTGACGGCGCTTGCCTCACTGCCGCCCGGAGCTGTCATTGGTTAGCTGGAGCAGTGACGTAGGCCGACCGGAGCCCGTCCCCGTGCCGTTGTGGGAAGTGTAGTTTTATTCCCTTTGCAGTAAGCGTCAGTACGCCGGCAGCTTTTCACACGGAAACCACAAATACCAGGCGCCCTGGCGAGGGCTGCGCAACAGAATCTGAAATGCGGTGCCTCTGTTTATTTGTTGATTTTTGCACAGGGGATGACGGGAATTGTATGCGCCTGCATAACACTACTAGGAACAACTTTTCACCTGTTCCTGCTGCTGTGATTACATGCCCCGTGTTTGTGAGTCATGATTTCAAGTAGTGCTAGAAGAATAGCAAAGGTTCTAACACTAGAATATCTAGCAAAGTTCAGGCAATTTGGACTCTTTAAAAGAGGACGCTCTGCTGGAATTTAGGCTTAGTATCCACTCCCCAAAATAAAATGGGACTTCTGACTGGCTTCCATGTAACTAAAATAGTTTATTTTGAATATGGAGTGAATATTTCCCACATTAAAAGATGCACAAATAGTTCTCAATAGTCTCATGTATTCTATTTTGCGATTCGTCTCGTCGTCATTCTAATGAAATTGATCTGCACATACAACCTGCACCGGCAAAAAATAATAATAATGAGACATAACGGATGGAGCCTTAATATATAATGGGTTGTGCTAGGAATATCTTTAAATTATGTTGAGTAAATAGGCTGTATCAGACGTCTGTAGTCAAGTGCGTTGTCTTTTTCTACCTTTTGACTCCACCTTGCAAATGTTCACCTGTGATAGTCCTTCACTGCTCAGTTTCTCTCTGTTTTTTTTTGTTGTTGTTGTTAATCCTCACTTGAAGTTATTTTTCCATTAATTTTTAGATAGAGTGGAAGGGAAGGAAGGGGGGAGAGAGCAAAAGATCGATGTGACAGAGAAACATTTCTTTTATATGGTCCACCTCAAAATTTTCAAATACTTTTTGTTCTTAGACGTTCTGCTTGGTTTTCTTTTCAAGCTGTTTTCTAATTTCTTATACAACATAAACATAGTCTACATTGTGTCTGTTAAATCCAACACTGAAAATTGTATAGGTCTTTTGTACTGTCTATTGGTTCTTCTAGCTTTTGCTCGTGGTTCCTGTTTCCTTGTGACTTGTGATTTTGAACTCTGCACTATGTTTCTGGGATTGTTAATGCTGGGGATTCTTTGAGACCTTTTTGATTCTTTAAAGTGAGTTTTCCTATAGAGTATTAGAATTTGCTACTGCAAGCTATTTGGAGGCACCAAAAATCCTAGGAGTAAATTAAATTCTTCAATTAAGATTTATAAGTTGAATTTGGGCCTTATGCCAAATAGCTTCTTAAACATTTTTAGGGGATACTTTTTCTTCCTTTCCTGGGTTCCAAGGTCAAGACAAGCATGTATCCTTACTGACCTGTGCATCAGGTTTTTTTTCTCATTCACTTTTACAATGGAAATGTAGCCCTTTGAGGCCCCAGATTTTTGTCTCCTATTAAATTCCTGTTTTAAGATGGGCCCTTGGCCTTACTGCACAGCTATCAAAGCAGAAGGTCTATGTATACAGACTTTAACCGATTATCGTAAGCAAAAACCCACATTGGCCCTCACTTCTTTCTCAGTATATTCTCATCCATCCGCCCACCCACCCCTACTCAATGAGAATGCCTTCATTTCCTACCAGTTCATCAATGTATTTGATTTTTTTTAAATCCAGCATTTTTTTGTTATTTTCAGCAAGTTGCTCATTCAGATAGTTAAAATAGCATGCTATCAGAAATAGAAGTATATAAATTTCAGTAGGTGGCTCAGTTGGTTGGACCATTGTCCTATATACCAAAAAGTTGTGGGTTCGTTTCCCTGTCAGGGCACACACCCAGGTTGCAGGATTAATTCCAGTTGGGGTGTGTGCGGGAGGCAACCGATTGATGTTTCTCTCTCATCTCTCTTCCTCTCTCTCTCCCCCTTCCTCTCTCTCTAAAAATCAATAAAATAGATTCTCCAGTGAGCATTCAAACAACACTGTCATTTCAGTATAAACGGAGCTTCTTCAGGGAGTTTTCCATATTAAGGAAAATGGGATACTAGATGGTTCCCAATTCAGTTAATATATATACACACTCCAGAGAAACTAAAAAATAATAAAACTAAACATATATTTTACTTAATGAATGTAATTCATAGTTTTGGACCATATATCAGCTGTAGAAAATTTTGATAGCTTCTTATATCTTTAGGTCATAAAGTAGATACCACTTGGAATGGCTGCCCACTTATAGCCACTACTGCATTTCTAGGCTGTGTCCCTCATATACAAGTTGACCATATCTGTATTACATTATTATGCTCCCTAATCATAGCTCATTAACAGGGCAGGCCATAGCCTGGCATATTAGATGCACTGTCTTGGGATTTAAAACTGGGGCTGAAGAGATGGAGACTGAAGGAATTGTGGCAGAATTGCATTAATTGTAGCACAATATCTACATTGTCTACAACTTTCTCCTGAGATCCCCCAAAACGGTTCTAGTTTTATCCTTGGCCTTTTTTCCTTTCGCTGTCACTTTCTCCAACACTAGTTGCATTCACCTCGAGAAAGATATTTTAATGCTCTGTGCCTCCATTTCCTGACCTGGAAATAGCAATAGTAGCTAAATCATAGGTTTAGATTGAAATTATACTATCTATGCACATCACTTAGGTTAATTCCTGGTAAATGTTATGATGCAATAAATGTCAGCTTCTATTACCATCATCATTAACATCATAAATTCTTTCCTAAATTATCCATGTTGCGTATGCTCCTTTGTGTTACTCTTAGCTTTGCCTTGTGCCCCTGCTTATTTTGAGGCTTTGAGACTGGCCACCCCCTAGAACTCACTAAAGATTATCTAACCTCCAACTGTAACACTGCCACTGTCATTAAATTCAAAGGGGAAGGGATGCAGGGAAGGCTATGTAAGAGTACTGCACTGAATCAGGCTACTGACTAAGTAGAAGGAATTAGGATGTAGGGAAAAGATTAAAAAATGAACACAAAATACGATTGTTACCAAGAGTCTAAGAGAAAGGAATATTTAAGTTCTTTATATAGTATGTCCTCCGGGGGACCTTTGGCCTATGTCTTAAGTTTCTGTTGCTTCCTATCTTACAAAGAAAACCACCATCTTTAATCCTTGCTTGTAAAACTCTGAAATGAAATATTTTCTTAATTTCCTGCCAAGCAGTGTAATCCTCTCTGACCTCTAGAATGTGGGATGAAAGCTGGATAAATGCTGTCTTTACACGAACCTCTCTAATTTTATATCTTTAAGATCCCCGAGTCACTCGCTGGATCAGTTACAAGCAGCAGATAATAGTCTTCACTTTAAACATTTATGGATGTTCCTAGCCTTTTCCACTCCACCTTTTTCTACTAAAATGACCCCTCTAAGGAAGGTTGTATTTTCCTAACCTGGTCCTGGATGTTTGTGATGAATAATCTAGAGAATACAAATAATGGATGGAGAGTTAAGGAGATTTTGCAGAGGGGATTGCTGTGTGTGGGTTCAGTGGTTGGAAGAAGGATAATATTGAGTAAGAGGATGGATAACTGAATATAAAGCTGTCACAAAACCATTCACGCAAAACAATGGAAATCCTGAATAAAATATACTAAGAGAATATAACCCCCAGGTGCCAGAAATAAAGAGTACAGTCAAAGTCGTAGTAGCGAACAAGAGTTGGAGCTAAAAGAGCCAGAGGGTTTATAGGCCTTCACGCTTGGGTCTTGGGAATCTGACTGTGATAGAAAGAAAATATTACAAATGTTGAAATAAATTTCTAGATCCCCCAAGATGGAGCTGCTCCTACCTGGGGTGCCATGTCAGCAAACCAAAATTTATATAACTTTCATGCTCCATTTGACCAGGAACGCAGTATATCCAGTCAGCCAATCCCTAACTACAAATACAAATCTGGACTCTATACTTATTTCTTGTTCTTTCTTACCCCAAACAAGGTTGTCTAGGTGGCACCAACTACCAATAGGTGTGGAGTCCAAATTCAGACTTCTCTCAAGGTGCAGGAACCCTTGACCAAGATCATAAACAGAAAGTAGAACAAACAAGAAAGAGAGAGAGAGAAAATAGAGTAGATATAAAAATCGGAGGGTCAACCTTAAAGTTTCAATATCTGATTAATAGGCGTTTCAGAATGAAAAAACAGGAAAAAAAAATATAAACGCTAAAGAGTATTTACTCTATGATATCACTGAGGTGAAGCTTCTGAAAAAAAAAAACAAATCTGTGGTCATAGACATAGGAGGGGGGCTACATCTGGGGAAAGTGGAGATACTTGACTAATCTTAGAACCCTTTTCTGACAGGTACTGTTTCTTGTGCATTGCTCTATTCCTACTTACAGAAGGCACTCTGTTCCTATCTGTTGCATGAGTAAGTGGAAGTATTCCTGGGTACATTAGGGCTTTTGAGTCAGAAAGACCTGAGTTTGAGCACTTGCCGCTGTTATTTGCTCATATAACCTGAACCAAGTTACTCCACGTCCCTAAGATTGTTTCTTCATCCATGAAATGAGAATAAGGAAGGGTACTTGCACTGTTAGATTGTAGCAAGGCTCAAAGGAGATAATTGATGAGTACTTAGTACAATGCTTAGCACAGATGTGTAATCATGAAATAGTATTATATGTAGAAGTGACAGTACCTTTAGGCGAATGGTCTAGTAAGTGCCATTCCAAGGGCATTGCAATTGGAGTGGAGGCCTGACGGAAGGCAAATACGGGGGAGCATTGTCTTTAGAGGATTTAAAAACAATAATAAAACTGACTTTTACAGTCTGTTTTTTTATTATTACTATGTGCCAGCAATTCTAAACAATGTCAGTAATAAAATATTTCTCCCTGAAAAGTATTTTGTTTGTCTAAATTCAAAACAATCTCTGAACTTATGGCTGAATTTTAATAACTGGCATTACATATTTTCATTAAATAGTGGCTTCAAATAAACATGGAAAGCACAGTGATTGTAAAGACAAAGACAGAGAGCTTGAATTATTTTGATTATAAAATTCTATACGATCACTTGGAGTTTTCCTTTGTATTTTAAATTTAAAACAGTGAAAATGACCATGAACTGCTAGGTGTATTATTTTTGCTTATCAAGTGCAAATTTTAGTTCACACATGAAACATATTACTAAATTAGAATAATATCTTGAAAATTAAAATGTGTTTTTTTTAAAATTGTTATTTTTGTTGAATTGGTATTTAATTGCTATTCCATTTTAATGTAGTTATTTGTTAGTGCAACAAATCAATGTTTTTCTTTTTTCCAAAAAAATGCTTAAATATAGTTAAAAGGGATTAATACATTACTTTTTTCTTTACTTTTTATTGTAGGATTAATGAATTATTCATTACAAGCTTGATTATATAATGAAGTTTAATAAAATAAAGTTTATACTGTCTGAATTTCTTTTCTGGCCATTATCATTATTTCACTTAACAATCATTTTTTTAAATAATTTTCATGTAAGGAGAAGGGGTTTATTAAGAAAATGATCTGCTCTAGGTACCAAATACTCTAGGTATGCTTTTTAAAAGGCTTATCACAGAAGATAACTGTAAATTTATTAATACACAGGGCATCACTGTTAATAACTGTTCTTTTGTTTGGTTTTGACAGCCTAAGTCTCTCTAACAGTTATTTTCATGAGACTGGGAATGTAAAGATAAATTATCAAACAGTTACTTATTGCAAAGAGAAGTCTTTGTGATGCAATATGAAAATATTTTAGTGACTGAGAGGATATTTACCATTGCTGGAAAATTTTCAGAGACTACGTTTCCTTTTCTTCTCTCCTTCATCACTTAGCTTCTCTATAATACTCACAAAAAGTTAGGTTTGGAAAACATTTTTCTTATTTTCATTTAAAGTTTGTTTTTCCATTAATACAAATCATTAAAGGCTTAGGAAGCCTTATTTTGCTAGTAGGTATTCCTACCACTGAGAAAATAGAGTATGAAAATATGGGAAAATAGTGCATTTTTATATTCTGTACTACATTGTAGTATAGAGCATGCCTTCCACACTAATCTGGAATTTCTCAAAGGCATAGACCATGTTTTATTCATCTGTTGATCCACAGATCTGGCAGATAATATGAGTTCAGTAAAGAAGTAAGGAACTATTGAATAAATGAGTGAATGCATGAACATCAAGCTTAAGTTCATAACTTTCTGTTCAGACCAGCGGGGGCAAGATGAAGTATTCATGATTGCTAACTACTAAGCTCTGTGAAGACAATAGGATTCCAGTGCGCATTCAAGTACTGGGCTGGAATGCTGAGAATAATTTCCTAAATAGAAGACTTTGAAAAATTCTCAAATACAGGAGTAGATTGATTGACTTCCAAAGTGGTTCTTAATTAGGTTTGCCCAGAAGACTAGGCAGAGGGAAAATAAAAGTAATATGGTAATTCATAATGCTGTATATTTTTATAAATCCTTTGAAGTTTTAAATCTTAAGTAGATGAATAAATATGACTCCTAGGGATCTTGAGAAAAAATATTACTACAGTTCATTTTAGTAAACATTTATAGAACAGCAAATACCATCAATACAAAACATCACCAAGACACAGTCTCTGTTTTTGGAGGATGCACAGCTTGGTAAGAGAAGCAGATGGTTAGGGAGATGATTTACATACAATATGGTAGGTTCTATAATATGGTAACATTTTGAGGAAGAGACTAAGAAATTTATATAAACTGGATTGAGAAATGATGGTTTCTTTGATGAATAATGAACATATACATTCAACAAAGGAATAAAGTGCTGGAACCAATGTAAAGGTGCGGTGGATAAAATATCCACAAATTCGCCCTGGCTGGTTTGGCTCAGCAGTTAGAGTGTCGGCCTACTGACCAGAGAGACCCTGGGTTTGGTTCCCGCTAAGGGCACGTACCACAGTTGCGGTTTGTCCCTGGCCCCGGTTGGGGTTGTGTGGGTGGCAGTTATTCAATCTCTCTCTCTCTCTCTCTCTCTCTGTCTCTCTCTCTCCCTCCCTCCCTCCCTCCCTCCTGCTCTATCTGAAGATAAATGAAAAATGTCCTCAGGCGAGGATAAAGAAAAAAAATATTTTGCAGTCATTAAAATATATATATATATATATATATATATATTTTTTTTTATCCTCACCCAAGGACATTTTTCCATTTTTTGTTCAGATAGAGTGGGAGGGAGAGGAAGAGAGAGAGAGAGAGAGAAACATTGACATGAAAGGGACACATAGACTGCCTGCTACCCGCGTGACCAACCAGGGCTGGGGACAAACTGCAACTGCAGTACGCACCCTTAGCGGGAACCAAACCTAGGTCTCTCTGGACCGCAGGCCAACGCTCTAAGCACTGAGCCAAACTGGCCAGGGCATTAAATATTATATTTTCGATTATCATTTAAGTTGCTATTTAATACAATGTATTAGGAATGCTAATCAGAGAATTTGCACTGATACAACCCTAACCGGTTGTTAAAATAATTGGGATAAGATGTTCAACATCATATGTCATCAGGCAAATGCAAATTATTATTTTTTAAAAATCCTAACCCGAGAATATTTTTCCATTTATTTACAGAAAGAGTGGGAGGGGGAGAGAGAGAGAGAGAGAGAAACATCCATGTGAGAGAGACACATTGACTGGTTGATTCCCCCATGACCCCAACCAGGGCTGGGAATGAATAACCAAGGTACATGCCCTTGACCTGAATGGAACCCGCTACTCTTTGGTCTGTGGGGCCATCGCTGTAACCGCTGAGCCAAATCAGCCAGGGTGGGAAATGCAAATTGAAAGGAGATACTACTACACACCTATTGGAATGGCCAAAATCTGAAACACTGACAACACCAAATGTTGCTGAGGACTGGAGTGGAGCAACAGGAATTATCATTCATTATTGGTGGGAATGCAAAATGGTACTAATACTCTGGCAGTTTCTTACAAAACGAAACATATTCTTACCAGATGATCCAGTAATCACATTCCTTGGTATTTATCCATAGAAGTTGGAAAACGAATGTGCACACAAAAAAATGGCATGTATATTTTATAGTTGCTTTATTCACAATTGCCAAAACTTGGTAATCCATTTATTGTTTAATAACATGCTATTTAGCTTCCATGTGTTTGAATATTTTTGAGTGTCTTTATTGTCATTGATTTCTAGTTTCATGCCATTCTGATCTGAGAAAATACTTGATATGATTTCAGTCTTTTTGAACTTATATAGACTTAGTTTGTGTCCTAAGATGTGGTTTATTTTTGATAATGTCCTTGTGCACTTAAGAAGATTGTATGTTCTGCAGCTTTGGTGTGAAATGTTCTATAAATATAAATTAAATCCGTTTGATCTAGTGTGTCATTTATGGTATGTTTCCTTGTTAATTCTTTGTCTAGAAGATCTATCCATTGATGTCAATGGGGTGTTAAATTACCCTACTATGATTTTATTGCTATTGATCTCTTCCTTAAAGTCCATCAAGAGTTTTTTTTTTCTTTTTTCTTTTTTTTTTTTTTCTCTATACTTTGGTGTTTCTGTATTAGGTGCATATAGTTTACCAAGTAAAACCTTGGTAATTTTTTTTGAATTTATCCTTTATTATTATATAGTGGCTGTCTTTGTCTCTTTTTATGGCTTTCATTTTGAAATCTATGTTATCAGATATGAGTATTCCTACCCCAGCTTTCTTTTTATTTCCATTTTCTCAGAAAAAATTTTTTCCCATCTTTTCACTTTCATTCTCTATCAGTCTTTTGTTCTTAGGTGGGTCTTTTGTAGACAGTATATATGTGGGTCATGCTTTCTTATCTAGTCACCTACTCTGTGTCTTTTGATTGAAGCATTTAATCCATTTACATTTAAGATTATTATTGATATGTGCTCATTTATTGCCATTTTAATATATTATTATAATATATTATGCCTATGTTTCTCACTCTCTATTTCTTCTGCTAACTGCAGCAGTTCCTTTAACATTTCTTGCAGTGCTGGTTTGGTGGTGACATATTCCTTTATCCCTTTTTTTCTGTCTGGGAAGCTCTTTATTTCATCTTCTATTTTGAATAATAGCCTTGCTGGATAGAGTAGTCTTAGTCTCAGATCCTTATTTTTCATTACCTTGAAAACTTCATGCCATTCCCTTCTGGCCTGTGGTGTTTCTGTTGAGAAATAAGCTGACAGACTTATGGGAGTGCCTTTGTAGGTACCATGTTGCTTTTTTTCTTGTTGCCTTTAAGATTCTCTCTTTGTCTTTAATTTGGGGCATTTTAATTATGATGTGTCTTGGTGTGGGCCTCCATGGGTTCTTCTTGCTTGAAACTCTCTGCTCCCTGAACTTGTATGCGTTTTTTCTTTACCAAGTTAGGGAATTTTACTGCCACTATTTCTTCAGATTCTCTAAGCCTTGCTCACTTTCTTCTTTCTGGTACTCCTATGATGTGCATGTTGCTACATTTCATGTCCCACAGCTATCTTAAACTGTCCTCCTGTTTTTTAATTGTTTTTTTCTTTTCTGTTCTCTGATTCAGTTATTTATTTATTTATTTATTTATTTATTTATTTATTTATTTATTTATTTTACCATGTCTTCTATTCACTGATCTGATCCTCAGCTTCCTCGAATCTGCTGGTATTCCTTCCAATGTGTTCTTTATTTCTGCTATATAATTCTTGTTTTGCAATTGGTCATTTTTCATTGTATCTATATCCTTTCTCATGCTGTTGAGCATCCTTGTAATCATTACTCTGAATTCTATATCTGATAACTTGCTTATCTCCATTTCATTTAGACCTTCTTCTGGAGGATTCTCTTGTTCTTTTATTTGGACATGTTTCTTTGTTTTATTTTGGCTGTCTCAACAGGGTTCGGAGCCTGCCCAAATCTCCTTGTAGATATAAATGTTCTGCAGATTGTGGCTCCCTCTGCTGGGTTTGGATGTTTATGGAAGGGACTAAGTTGAACACCGATGTCTGGTCTAATTCTCTTGGTTAGAATCCAAGTCCAGGCAAAGATTAAAATATCCCAGAGATCCTTCTTTGCCTGCAGGCTGATTGTTAGTCTCAGTCACTTAATAAGCCTCAGTTTGTAGTCTTCAGCTGGATGTAAGTTCCTCCACAGTAGGCAGAGTGAGGGGATTTCCAGCAGTTGGGGCAATTTCTTCCCTCCTGGGCTAAAGATGCTTTGAGAGGAAAACTCTGCCTGAGAAAAATGGTTTCTGCAGCATGGAATAATGACTCAGCACAGGGAACCAGGCGTCAGCCTTCACTGTTTGGTCCCCAGAGCCACAAAGCCCAATGACCACCACAAGTCAGGCCCAAGACTGAAAGCATCTAGAGACTTGTTTCTGCCTGCAGGCTGGCTGATAGTCTCTGACAGTTAGTGAGCTCAGATTGCAGCTCTGTGGTAGGCACTAATTCTTCCTGGGGGGCACAGCGAAATTCTAATGGGTGGGGAGGTTACTTCCCCCCATAGCCCCTAGGCTAAAGCCACTTTGATGGGAAGAGTCTGTCCAAGATAAATGGTTTCTGTAGCATGGGGAATGACTTAGCATAGGGATCGTGATGGCCTCCTTCCCAGCTCTTTCCCTAGCACCATGAATTCCTAACTCTCTTCACACAGCTCCAGTCCAGTCAGCCCTCTCTCTGCTGGAGCCCAGGGTGAGTGGCTGTAGTTGTAATTTAGTTCTCTGGTCCTTTACGGAAGTGCCAGTGTTTTCAGTGCCTCTCCCTGCTGGACAGGACCTCTGCTCTGGTGTTTTTTACAGTCAGGTGTTGTGTGAGTACCTTCCCCTGTTCCACCACTCTGTGCTGGGGAGCCGGCTTGGGGTTTAAACCCCAGACACCTCAGCGGGGACTTCTCACAGCTGAGGTAACCTTCAACTTCTTCTGGAATACTGGCCCATAATGTTCTTTTTTTGTAATACCTTGGTCTGGTTTTGGAACTAGGGTAATTCTCACCCTGTAAAATGAGTATGGGGACCTTCCTTTCTCTTTAATTTTTCTAAATTGTTTGAGAAGGATAGGCATTAGTTCTTTTTTGACTTTTTGGTAAAATTCATCTGTGAAGCCATTCTAGTCCAGGACTTTCATTTCTTAGGAGTGTTTTGATAACCGATTCAATTTTCTTAGTATCTACTGGTATGTTCATGATTCTTGAATGAGTATACGTTTTGAAGAATTTATTCATTTCTTTCAGATTTTCCAATTTGTTGGCATATATCCTTTCATAGTGTTTTCTTCCTGTGTATTTCTGTGCTATCAGTTATCACTTCTTCTCTTTCCACTCTGATTTTATTTATGTGGTTCCTCTCTTTCTTTTTCTTGATGAGTCTTGTTAAAGGTTTATCAATTTTGTTTATCCTTCCAAAGAATCAGCTCTTAGTTTCATTGATCTTTTGTATTGTTTTTTTGTTTTTTGTTTTTTTTTCATTTTAGATTCTATTTTGTTTTCATCTACTTTGACCCTTATTATTTTCTTCCTTCTACTCAATTTGGGTTTTGTTTGTTGTTGTTTTTCTAGTTTCTTTAGGTATAAGATTAGATTGTTTATTGAAGATTATTCTTCTTTCTTGAGGAAGGCCTGTATTGCTATGGATTTTCCTCTTAGGACTGCTCATGTTCTGTCCCATAGATTTTGGTTTATTGTGTTTTCATCTTCATTTATCTCAAAGAATCTTTTGATTTATTCCTTGATTTTATTGTTAATCCATTCACTGTTCAGTAGCATGTTATTTAGCCTCCATGTGCTTGTGTGCTTTTCAGTTTTCTTCTTGTAATTGATTTTTGTATCATATAATTGTTGTCAGAGAAAATATTTGATATAATTTTAATATTTTTAAATTTATTGATACGTTTTTTGTGTTCTAACATGTGTTCTTTTCTGGAGAGTATTCTTTTAAAAATCATGAAAAGAATGTATATTTTACTGCTTTTAGTTAAAATGCTCAGAAAATATCAATTAAATCCATCTGGTCTAATGTGTCATTTAAGGCCACTATTTCCTTGTTGATTTTCTGTCTGGATCTCTCCATGAATGACAATGAGGTGTTAAAGTTCCTTAGCATGACTGTATGACTGTCAGTCTCTCCCTTTATATCTGTCAATATTTGCTTTTTGTATTTAGGTGCTCCTTTATTGATTTCTAAGTGTTTACAAGAGTTACATCCTCTTGTTTGGATTATGAAATATCATTCCTTATTTTTTGTTATAGACTTTGTTTTAAAATATATATTGTCTGATATGAATATTGCTTTCCCAGCTTATTTTTCATTTCAATTAGGATGATATATGTTTTCTCCATCATTTTAGTTTTAGTCTGTGTGTGTCTTTCTATCTGAAGTGCGTATCTTATAGACGGCATACATATGGGTCTTGTCTTCTTATCCATTTAGCTACCTTTATTTTTTAATTGGAGCATTTAATCCATTTACATTTAAAGTATTTATTGATAAGTATGCATTTATTGCTATTTTATTTATTTTTTATTTTTTTATCTTTATTGTTGAATGTATTACAGATGTTCCTCATTTTTCCCCCATTGACCCACTCCTCCCCACTCCCACTCCCCCTCCCGCCTTTTCTTGCACTGTTGTCTGTGTCCATTGGTTATGCATATAGGTTCTTTGGTTTATTTCTTCCCACCTCCAAACCCCTTCTCTTTGAGGTTTGTCAGTCTAGCAACCAATTTGTTCTTCTTAATCCCTTCCCCTTTTTTACCCATTTGCCCAACCCTGCTCCTATCTGGCAACCAACAAAATGTTCTCTGTATCTATGAAAATGTTTCTGTTCTGCCTATTCATTTTGTTTATGGATTCCATTGCCGATTGGTATGTAGTCATTGCCATTTTGTTTGTTCATATATTTTATCTGTTTCTTCAAAAAGACCCTTCAACATTTCATATAATCACAGTTTGGTGGTGATGAACTCCTTTAGCTTTTTCTTGTCTGGGAAACTCTTTATATGGCCATCAATTCTAAATGACAGCTTTGCAGGATAGAGTAATCTTGGTTGTAGGTTCTTGCTTTTCATCACTCTGAATATTTCTTGCCACTCCCTCTGGCCTGCAGTTTCTTTTGAGAAACCAGCTGACAGTCTTAAGGGAACTTCCTTGTAGGTAATTAACTGCTTTTCTCTTGATGCTTTTAAAATTCTCTTTGTCTTGAACCTTTTGCATTTTGATAATGATGTGTCTTGGTGTGAGCTTCTTGGGGTTCATCTTGTTTGGGACTCTCTGTGCTTCCTGGACTTGTATGTCTGTTTCCTTCACCAAGTTAGGAAAGTTTTCTGCCATTATTGTTTCAAACAGGTTTTCAATTTCTTGTTCTTGCTCTTCTCCTTCTGGCACCCCCAAGATGCGAATGTTGGCACACTTGAAGTTGTCCCAGAGGCTTCTTACACTCTCTTCTTTTTTTTTTTTTTTTTTATTCCTTTTTCTTTTTGCTGCTCTGATTGGGTGTTTTTTGCTTTCTTGTATGCCAAATCTATGGTTTGCTTCTTGGCTTTACCTACTGTACTATTGAATCTGTGTAAATTATTCTTTATTTCAGTTAGTGACTCCTTCATTTCTGACTGTGCATCCTTCATTTCTTTTTATTATTATTTATTATTATTATTTTTTATTAATTAATTTTTGTTACAGATGTTTCTCCTTTTTCCCCCACTGATACCCACTTCCCCCTCCCTCCCTGCCCTTTCCGCAGTTTGTTGTCCATGTGCACTGTTCATGCAGACATGCATATAAGTTCTGTGGTTTATCTCTCACTCACCACCCCCCTCTTTAGGGGATTGTCAGTCTGTACCCCACTTCCACGTCTCAGGGACTACCCCATTCCTCAGACTCTTATGTTCATTATATTCCACAAATAAGTGAGATCATATGAAACTTGTCTATGTCTGTTTGGCTTGTTTCACTTAGGATGATACTTTCCAGGTCCCTCCATGTAGTCTCAAAGGATAAGAGTTCTTTCTTTCTTACAGCTGCATAGTACTACATTGTGTATATGTAACACAGCTTTTATATCCATTCGTCTACTGATGGACACTTGGGCTATTTCCAGATCTTAGCTATTGTAAATGGTGCTGCTACAAACATGGGGGCACATATATTCTTTCTGATTGGTGTTTTAGGCTTCATAGGGTATATTCCTAGAAGTGGGATCACTGGGTCAAATGGAAGTTCAATTTTTAATTATTTGAGGTAACACCATATTGTTTTCCATAGTGGCTGCACCAGTCTGCATTCCCACCAGTGGTGTACTAGAGTCCCTTTTTCTCCACACCCTTGCCAACACTTGTTGTTTGATTATTTGTTGATGGCGGCCAATTTGACAGGTGTGAGGTGATACCTCTTTGTTGTTTTAATTTGCATCTCTCTGATGATTAGTGATGATGAGCATTTCTTCATATGTTTCTTAGCCATTTGTATGTCCTGTTTGGAGAAGTGTCTATTTAGTTCCTCTGCCCATTTTTAATTGGATTCTTTGTCTTCCTTTTGTGGAGTTGTATGAGCACTCTATATGTATTGGAAATTAACCCCTTATCTGATATATCATTGGCAATTATGCTTTCCCATACAGTGGGTAGCCTTTCTGTTTTGATGATTGTATCTTTCGCTGTGCAGAAGCTTTTGAGTTTGATGTATTCCCATGTGTTCATTTTCTCCTTTGCTTATATTGCCTTAAGTAATGTGTCAGTAAAAATTCTGCTGCGTATGATGTCTGAAATTTTGTTGCCTACAGTTTCTTCTGGGATTTTTATGGATTCATGAGTTACATTTAAGTCTTTTATCCATTTCGAGTTTATTCTCGTGTAGGGTGTAAGTTGAGGTGTACTATCATTTTTCTGCAAGTAGCTGTCCATTTTCCCAGCACCATTTATTAAAGAGGCTGTCCTTACTCCACTGTACGCTCTTGCCACCTTTGTCAAATATTAATTGAGCATATTGCCTTGGGTCCATTTCTGGGTTCTCTGTTCTGTTCCACTGGTTTATATGCCTGTTCTTGTGCCAGTACCAGGCTGTTTTGATTATAGTGGCATTGTAGTATAACCTGAAATCTGGTATTGTGATCCCTCCAACTTTGTTCTTCCTTTTCAAGATTGCTGTGGCTATTCGAGGCCTTTTTTGGTTCCATATGAACTTTTTAAATAATTGCTCTAATTCTGTGAAGTATGCCGTTGGTATTTTGATGGGGATTGTGTTGAATCTATAGATTGCTTTGGGTAATATGGACATTTTAACGATGTTAATTCTCCCAATCCATGAACAGGATATGTGCTTCCACTTTTTTATATCTTCCTCTATTTCTTTTTTCAATGACCTGTAGTTTTCTGCGAATAGGTCCTTTATTTCTTTGGTTAAGTTTATTACCAGGTATCTTAATTTTTTGCCGCAATGGTAAATGGGGTTGTTTGCTTAGTTTCTCTTTCTGTGAGTTCATCATTGGTGTATAAGAATGCCATCGATTTCTTGACGTTAATTTTGTATCCTGCTACTTTGCCAAATTCATTTATTAAGTCTAGTAAACTTTTGATGGAGTCTTTGGGGTTTTCTATGTATAGTATCATGTCATCTGCAAATAATGACAGTTTCAATTCCTCCTTTCCAATTTGGATCCCTTTTATTTTTTCTTCCTGTCTGATTGCTGTGGCTAATGTTAAATAGGAGTGGCGAAAGTGGGCATCCTTGCCTTGTTCCTGTTCTTAAGGGAAATGCTTTTAGTTTTTGTCCATTGAGTATGATGTTGGCTGTAGGTCTTTCATATATGGCCTTTATTATGTCTAGATATGATCCCTCTATTCTCACACTGCTGAGCGTTTTTATCAGAAATGGATGCTGGATTCTGTCGAAGGCTTTTTCGGCATCTATTGATATGATCATGTGGTTTTTATTCTTCATTTTATTTATGTGGTGTATCACGTTTATTGATTTGCGAATATTGTACCAGCCTTGCATCCCTGGGATGAATCCCACTTGGTCATGGTGGGTAATTTTTTTGGTGTATTGCTGGAGCCGATTCACTAGTATTTTGTTCAGGATTTTGGCATCTATGTTGATCAGAGATATTGGCCTGTAGTTTTCTTTCTTTGTTGTGTCTTTTCTGATTTTGGAATTAAAATTATGCTGGCTTCATAAAACGAGATTGGAAGTCTTCCTTCTTCTTCAATTTTTTGAATAGTTTGAGGAGAATGGTTGTTAGTTCTTTTTTGAATGTTCGGTAAAACTCCCCCGTGAAGCCATCTGGGCCTGGGCTTTTGTTTGCTGGGAGAGTCTTGATTACATCTTCAATTTTTTCTGTTGTTAAAGGTCTGTTCAAGTTTTCTATCTCTTCCTGATCCAGTTTGGGGAGACTATGTGTTTCTAGAAATTTGTCCATTTCGCTTAGATTGTCGAATTTGTTGCCATATAATTGTTCATAGTAGTTGTTAACGATCTTTTGAATTTCTGTGGTGTCAGTTGTTACTTCTCCTCTTTCATTTCTGATTTTATGTATTTGGGTTCTCTCTCTTTGTTTCTTGGTGAGTCTAGCTAAGGGTCTATCAATCTTGTTTACCTTTTCAAAAAACCAGCTCTTCGTTTCATTGATCCTTTGAATTGTTTGTTTGGACTCTATGTCATTTATTTCTGCTCTGATCTTTACTATTTTCTTCCTTCTACTTGCTCTGGGGTTTCCTTTTTGTTTGCTCGCTAATTCCTTTAAGTTGTGAGGTTAGATATTCTATTAGAGATTATTCTTGTTTTTTTTGAGGTAGGCCTGTAGTGCTATGAACTTCCCTCTCTGAACTGCTTTCGCTGCATCCCATAGATTTTGTGCTGTTGTGTCTTCATTTTCATTTGTTTCCAGGAAGTTTTTGATTTCTTCCTTGATCTCCTCAGTAACCCATTCATTGTTTAATAACATGCTATTTAGCTTCCATGTGTTCAAATGTCTTTGTATGTTCTTCTTGCAATTGATTTCTAGTTTCATGCCATTGTGATCTGAGAAGATGCTTGATATGATTTCCATCTTCTTGAACTTGTAGAAACTTAGTTTGTGCACTAACATGTGGTCTATCTTTGAGAATGTCCCATGTGCACTTGAGAAGAATGTGAATTCTGTAGTTTTGATGTGTAATTCTCTGTCGATATCTATTAAATCCATTCGGTCTAGTGCTTCATTTAGAGTCTCTGTTTCCTTGCTAATTTTTTGTCTAGAGTATCTATCCAGTGATGTCAGCAGGGTGTTGAAGTCCCCTGCTATGATTGTATTGCTATCGATTTTTCCTTTGAAGTCCTCCAGAAGTTTTTTAATATATTTTGGTGCTCCTATATTGGGTGCATATATGTTTATCAAGGTTATATCTTCCTGTTGGATAGATCCTTTCAATATTATGTAATGGCCTTCTTTGTCTCTAATTATGGCCTTCATTCTGAAATCTGTTTTATCAGATATGAGTATTGCTACCCCAGCTTTTTTTTCCTTTTCGTTTGCTTGGAAGATTTTTTCCATCCCTTCACTTTCAACCTATGTGAGTGTTTTGTTGTGAGGTGGGTCTTTTGCAAACAACAAATAGATGAGTCATGCTTTCTTATCCAATCAGCTAGCCTGTGTCTTTTATGGGAGCACTCAATCCATTTGCATTTAAGGTGATTATTGATATGTACTTATTTATTGCCATTTTTGTTTAGTGTGTTTCTATTTCTCTTTCTAATTTTCCTGCTAATTACAGCAGTCCTTTTAACATTTCTTGCAGTGCTGGTTTGGTGCTAATGTATTCCCTTAACCTTTTTTTTTTTTGGTCTGGGAAGCTCTTTATTTGACCTTCTATTTTGAATGATAGCCTTGCTGTGTAGAGTAGTGTTGGATTCAGATCCTTGTTTTTCATGACCTTGATTACTTCATGCCATTCCCTTCTGGCCTGTAGTGTTTCTGTTGAGAAGTCAACCCAGAGCCTTATCAGTTTCATTTGTAGGTAACCTGTTGCTTACCTCTTGGTGCTTTTAGGATTCTCTCTTTGTCTTTAATTTTTGGCAGTTTGATCACTATCTGTCTTCCTGTGGGCCTGTTTGGGTTCTTCTTACATGGGGCTCTCTGTGCTTCTTGAACTTGAATGCCTTCTTCCTTCACCAAATTAGGGAAGTTTTCTGTCACTATTTCTTTGAATATATTCTCTAACCCTTGCTTATTGTCTTCTTCTTCAGGGACTCCTATGATGCGAATATTATTCCATTTCCAGTTGTCCCACAGTTCTCTTAAGCTGTCTTCCTGTTTTTTAATCGTTTTTTCCTTTTAGTTTTCTGATTGGTTGATTTTTTCTACCCTGTCTTCTAATTCACTGATCCGGTCCTCAGCTTCCCCTACTCTGCTTTTTAGACCTTCCAATGTGTTTTTCATTTCTGATATGTCATTCTTCATTTTTTCCTGTTGGTTTTTAATTTCCATCTGGTTGATTTTCAACATTTCTATGTCTTTGCTCATCGTTCTCATATCCTTACATATGCTGTTGAGTTTCCTCAAGAACATGGCTCTGAATTCTAGTTCTGTTAAGTTGCTTAACTGCACCTCATTTATGTCATCTTCGGTAGAGGTCTCTTGTTCTTTCATTTGGTGTTTGTTTCTGTTTTTCACCATTTTGGCTATCACAGTGGGCTTTGGAGTCTGACAAATTTTCCCTGTGTGTGTTGGTGTTCTGCTGTTTGTGGCTCCCTCTCCTGGGTTTGGATGAATCAGGGAGGATCCACTTTAAACACCACCATCAAGTCTTAGCTTTTCTGCTTAGTGTTGCTAGCCCAGGGAATGGTAGTTATCTTCTAGCTTTTTTTGCCTGGAGGCTATTAGTAGAGGTCACCTGAAGACCCTTGGTTTCTGAGTTGCCTGAAAAACTCCCTCAGGTACTCAGTATAAGAGGATTTTCTGAGGGTGGGGCAGCTGCTGTTTGTTAATGGGCCTCAATTATTATGTCAATGGCCACCAGGTGGGGTTGAATCTCTGAGGTAGGGCCTCTCCCTCTCCCCAGGGCTCTGGGAAGGAGTAAAATGACCACAGTCCTGTGTGGCTGCACTCAGTGAAAGCTCTTAGCATCCTCCAAAACCCGAGTGTCCCCACACAGTTCCAGTCAAGTCTGCCTTCCCTCTGCCGGAGCCCAAGGTGAGTGGCTGGTGTCAATTTAGCCTCTGTCTGGACTCTGCATCATGGAGCCTCCTGGGACTTTTAACCCGAGGGCACTGCTTCCAGCCAAGGGCAGCCGTGGCTGTGGCACCAGCCGAGGGCGTTGCCCTCAGCAGAAACCCCAGGACTTTACCATGGTAGCAGGACACTGCCGAGGTGGCAGCAGCTTCCAGCAGAGTCCCCTGGTCCCCGCGAGTCTGTGCGGCACCAGCCGAGGGCTTAGCATGCAGAGTTCGCAGGACTCAGCCTCAGTAGCAGCGTCCCCCGAGTCCCCTGGTCGCAGCCAGTCCGTGCCAGTCCGTGCGGCACCAGCCGAGGGCTTAGCAGGCAGTAGAGTTCGCAGGACTCAGGCAGGGTCGCATCTGAGGCGGTAGCAGCAACTTCCCGCCACCGAGTCCCCTGGTCCCAGCCCAGGCCGCTGCGGACTGTGGGCTCCCGGCCCCCTCTCGCATCCTCGCAAGCCTACCAGGATTGAGTCGGTGTCCCTGGTTATGTGGTCCTCCAAGGTGTCTTTCGGTTGCCCCTTCCTGAAGATTTGCCTTTATGTTCGTTGTAAATCCAGTTTGGTCCTGGGAGATGGTCTGTGTAGCTCCATTCACTCCGCCGCCATTTTTCCTATCTCCTGCATCCTTCATTTCTGACTGGTCTTTTTTAATACTCTTGAGGTCCTCACTAAGTTCATTGAGCATCCTTATAAGCAGTATTTTAAACTCAGCATCTGTTAGGTTGCTTATCTCCATTTCACTTAGTTCTTTTCCTGGGGTTTTGTTCTGTTCTTTCATTTGGGACCTGTTTTTTTGTCTCCTCTATTTGGCTGCCTTGTGTGTTTTTTTGTATGTATTACTTAACGAGAAGTATGGGGCTATCTGAGACCAGATGCTGCTTGTTTGAGAGAATTTAGGAAAACCTGAAGCGGGATCCAAGACAGGTCAATCCTATGGTTAAGCAACTGATATCAGCTTGGGTGGGCCTGAAAGTTGGGTAGGGCAGGGCCTCAGGGAGTCAGCAGGGCAGGGCAACCAGTGTGAGCCAGGTTGCTGGAGTCCCAGATACTGCGGCTGTTTGCAAACCCAGGGAAGGGCTCACCAAAGAACAAAGGCCTCTGACAGCAGGTTCGTCCTGGAGAAAGCCTCCATTCCTCCCCTCGCTCCAATGCCAAACAGCTCAGTTCTTTCCTGTATGTCTCCGACACCCCTCGAGCTACTTCCCCTCCAAGCTTAGAGGGAGTGAGTCCGATAAGTCCTTGCAAGGTCCCTTTTCGAAGCTGCCTGGGGCTCCAGCCACCTCAGCCTCCCTCAGCTTAAGTTCCCACTGTTTTTTCCAGCCAGAAGTGATTGGGATTCTATTCCTGGCACTGGAACCCTGAGCGGGGTGCCTGGTGTGGGACGAGGACCCCTCAGTTCTCAGGGAGGACCTTCCCAGCCGAGGTGTCTTCCTGATTTTTATCCGCCACACGTGGGTGTGGGACCAGCCCATCTGCCTCTGCCCCTCCTTTCAGTCTCGATGTGGCTGCTTCTTTAATTTCGTAGTTGTAGGACTTCCATTCAGCTTGATTTCAGGTGGTTTTGAATGATTGTTGTTCTGTAGTTTAGTTGTCATTCTGATGTGGTTGTGGGAGGACGCAATACTGCTTTTTCCTACGCTGCCATCTTGACTAGAAGTCTATTGCTATTTTATTATTCATATTTATGTTTTCTTTTTTCCTTTTCTTCTTAAAAAATATCTTCAACATTTCTTGTAATACTGTCTTGAAGGTGAAAAACTCCTTTACCTTTTTGTTGTCGGAGGATCTTTTTATCTCTTCTTCAGTTTTAAATGGTATCCTTGCTGGGTAGAATAGGGGTTGCAGGTCCTTGCTTTTCATTACTTTAAATATTTTGTGCCAATCTCTTCTGGCCTGCATAGTTCTGTTGAGAAAATTGCTGACACTTTTATGGGAACTCGCTCGTAGATAACCCACTGCCTTTCTCTTGCTTCATTTAAGATTTTTTCTTTATTTTTAACATTTGCCATTTTAATTATAATGTTTCTTGATGTGGGCCTCTTTACATTTATCTTGCTTGGGACTCTGTGTTTCCTGGACTTGTGTGCCTATTTCCTTCACCAGACTATAGAAGTTTTCAGTCATTATTTCTTCAAACACATCCTTAATCCTTTGCTTTCCTTCTTCTCCTTCTGGTACACTTATGATGCAAATTTTATTATGCTTGATGTTGTTTTATAGGTCAATTTAAGTATCCTCATTAAAAACATTTTTTTTTTTTTTTTTTTGCTGTTCCAAGTTTTTTATGGTACTTTTTCTTCCAAAATGCTAATTTGATCCTCTGTTTTTTTCTAATCTGCTATTGATTCTGTCTAGTATATCCTTCATTTCAGTTATTATATTCTTCATTTCTGAGTGGTTATTTTTTATGGTTTCTATGCTCTTTTCTATGCTTACTGTCTCTCTGTTGAAGTTCTCGTTGAGTTCATATATTCTTCCCTTAAGTTCACTGAGCATCATTATAATGTGTTTTGAACTCTTTATATGGTAGATTGCTTGCCTCATTTTTTTTTTTTTTTTTTTTTA
This sequence comes from Molossus molossus, assembly GCF_014108415.1. Lineage (NCBI taxonomy): Eukaryota > Metazoa > Chordata > Mammalia > Chiroptera > Molossidae > Molossus > Molossus molossus. The sequence goes on along the minus strand of NW_023425401.1, from coordinate 84,168,507 downwards.
GTTTTTTTTTTTCTGGATTTTCTTCCTATTCTGCATTTGGAACATATTTCTTTGTCTCCTCATTTTAACTGTCTCTTTGTGTTTGTTGATCTCCTATGTCTTCCATCTTGGCTGTGTGGCCTTATGTAGTAGGTATCCTGTGGGTCCCAGTGACACATCACTCTGTTCACTGTAGCTGGGTGCTCCATAAGTATCCCATGTGTGGTTGTGTGTGTCCTTCTGTTGTCATTGAGGCTGATTGATTTTGGCATGTTAGTGGATAGATTTAATCCTCAGTCTGACTGGCTATGAAGATTGGCCTTGACCATAACATACAAATTGCTGTGTGGGGCCTGACCTTACAGAGCAGGATTAGCCCCATTGGAGATTGGTGCTTGCTGAGACCACCCTGTAGGTGGGCTGCTTTTGGAATTAATTGGGAGGTACTCTGTTGTGGTCTGAAACCAGACACCAGGTACGTTGGTTCTGGGGTTTCTTAGAAAGGGCTGCAGTGCAACCCACGATCAGTTGCTGCCTGTGAGCAGCCTGGGACTACCTGTTCGAAGTCACAAAGCAATTTGCACTTGGTATCTGCCTGTGCTGGACCAAGATAAGACTGGGCCTGGGGCCACTCAGAAAATGGCACTGGGCATCCCAAGTCCAGCCACTACCTGTGGTTGCCCCTATGGCACAGCCAACTGAAAGTGCCCTGGGTGGTACATATGTTGGGTGACGTTGCATTTCAGGGAGTCACAAAGGTGAGGTGAGTGGTGTTCCCCAGCTTGATGCAACAGGTTTGTTTCCAGTGCCAAACTTGAGACTGTTCAGTATGAGGTACAGGGCACACCCAGGCTAGCCACTGCCTGCCTGGGCCTGCAGGCTTTTGAGAATTTTTTAGAAAGGTTGTAGGCAGGCCCAGGCTGGCTGCTTGCACTGCAAAAGACTCCAGCCATGCTGAGGTCGAGGCTGGCTGTTGGCTGCTGCAAGAGTCTCCAGCAGTTCTGAGGCTAAAATCAGTTACCTGCCACTGAACTAGCCTCTAGGGGTGCATGAGTTGGAGTGGGCGGAGTCTCAGGGAATCATGCAATCTGTGTGGGAGGAAGGCCAAATACAGGAACAATGGTAGCCAACCCTCCAGCCCTTGTCCTGAAGTCATATAATTCAGTCTTTTCCTGTATGTCTCTGGTGCCTTCTGAGCTGCATGCGGCAGTCCCTTCATTGGAACTCAGGGTGGGGTGACTGTGAACAAGTGAGTCTGTGTGCAGACACCTGTGTTTCCAGCAGCCCTTTGTCTCACTGGAACTGATGAAATCCCTGCTGATCTTCACAGCCAGCTATTGTGGGGACTCCTCTTCCTGGCACTGGTTCTGTGGGCTGAGGATCCTGGTATGGGGCTGGGACCCCTCACTCCTCAGGAAGGACCTCTGCAGCTAAGATATTCCTCCTGATTCTCAATCTCCACACGGGTATGGGACCAACCAGTTTTGCCTCTCTGCCCCTCCAAGCAGTTTTGATGTCCCTTCTTTATATCCTTGCTTATAGAACTTCTGCTCAGCTGGACCTCAGATGGTTCTCCAGGTTAATTTTTCTTTCCTTTTTTTTTTTTTTTTTCTTTTAAAGATAATTAAAAAAAAATACATAATATAGTTTTTTATTGATTTTAGAAAGAGAGAGAGAGAGAAACATCGATGAGAGAGAACATCGATTGGCTACCTTCTGCATGCCCCCTCACTACCTTCACAACCTGAGCATGTACCCTAACCAGGAATCAAACTGGTGACCTCTTGGTGCATGCATCAATGCTCTTCACTGAGCCACACTGGCCAGACACCAGGTTGATTTTTCTATAATTTAGTTGTAATTTTGATGTGGTCATGGGAGGAAGCAAGCACAGCATTTACCTACTGAGCCATCTTGACCAAAATATATTATTTGTGTTTTTAATTCTTCTAGTACTGCCTTCAGAACTCAAACTTTTATGTTTACAAATGTCTTAAATTATTAATTTCAAATAAGACATATTGTCTCTTCAATATAAAAGATGAAGATATAGAACACTAACACTACCTCCTTTCTTCCAGGGTTTGATATATAATTGTTTCATTGGTCAAATCTGTAATATTAATTATATACACTTAAAGTGTATAACCCTAACTCTCACACTAACCCTAACTCCATCAACTTGAGACAGCATCTCTTGACTTCTCCCTTGAAAGATGAAGTTACTAAAGTGTCTACCTTGTTTTCCAGCTTACCTCCTCCCCTTCAATTTTTACCTTCTATAGTTATACTTTTACATTGTCTTATTTGCCAATATTATGTTTTGCCTTGTAACTACAGCCTAATTTTTTTTACATTGACTGTAGGATACCTCTAAAGATTAAAAATAAGAAACACGTTATTTTGACTATATACATATTTTTAAATATTTAGGCAAAGAACATTTTCTTTTGGAGTCCAATGTTTCAAGTCAGCCCATACTCTAACATCTGATATACAGCCATTGACCTGTGAAATGCTTTTCTCTGTGTCTTAATAAACAATAATGTCAGAAGAAATTATCTTTTATCTAGAAGAGATAACTGTGCACTTTCACTATCATGCTTCAGCTCTGTGCAACACTATGATCTGTGGGACATTGATCATCTCAACATTTTACTAGACACTGTGCGAGCTCACTATATTGATGAACTAATGCTGTCAAAAGCAGAATATCAAGAAGTTACAGATATTATCAGATACTGTTATGAACTATTTCAGAGGCTCTGGCATTACCTATTTCTTATTTCAAGCTTCCCCAATTCTGACTTACTTCACTAATGCACAACTAGATGGGTGCCTTGCATCATGTCACACAATGTGCTTCTTCACTTCTGCATATTCCATGTAATTCTTACCTCCAGCCCATAATGCATGCCTCTTATATCCTGCCTCTACTCAGTGATCACGCCTATGCATAAATACCCTGGAATTTCAGAGCCTTTGATACACTAGGGGGCAAATCTTTGACCACCGGAGAACCAATACATTTTCCCCCCTCCAACCCATCAAATCATTATCTGGAAATGCAATTTATACACATCTTGAGAAGAAGCAGTAGCAATAAGTAGTGGCCAGGTCAGAACTCCTCCTCCTATTCACTCTCCCTCCTTCCCTTACATTATTTCCCTCCTCACCTCTGCTCCCTTGACTTTTATTACCTGATAGTATAATTCCATTTAAGTCAGTGATTTTCAAACTTTTTCTTCTCATTGTACACATAAACTAATTAAAATCCTGAAGAAAACCAAAAAGTATCTTAGCCCTGGCAGGTTTGGCTCAGCGGTTAGAGTGTTGGCCCGCAGACCAGAGAGTCCTGGGTTCGGTTCCCACTAAGGGCATGTACCTCGGTTGCAGTTTGTCCCCATCCCGGTTGGGGTCATGTGGGTGGCAACCACTCAAAGTGTCTCTCTCACACAGATGTTTCTCTCTCTCTTCCTGCCTGTCTCCCTCTCACTCTATGTGAAGATAAATGCAGAAAAAATGTCCTTGGGTGAGGATAAAAAAAAAGTGTCATATTTTTTGCTGATCTGACAATAAATAGGTATAATATTATTAATAATAATAGTAATTATCTACCCTTTTTGCTCCAAAGTGATTATTTATTTATTTATTTATTAATCCTCACGCAAGGATTTTTTTCCATTGATTTTCTTAGATAGGGTGGAAAGGAAAGAGGGAGAAAGAGAGAGAGAGAAACATTGACATGAGAGACACATCTATTGCTTGCCTCCTACACGACCCCGACTGGGACTGGGGATCGAACCCACAACTGAAGTACATGCCCTTGACCAGTAATCGAACCCAAGACTCTGGTCCACAGACTGACACTCTAACCACTGAGCAAAACCAGCCAGGGCCAAAGTGACTTTAAAAAAAATCAGGTGCCTATACTTAGGTGTAAGGATTTCTGGTACCAAGAATTAACCACTAAGACACAACCTTATTATGTGACGTGACCAATAAAATGAACTCTGTTATATGACCTATATATATTTATGGTTTAAGATAGGACATTCAAAACAGGCAGCTATTGTTGTGTTGATTGTTGTCATTTTTTATTTGACAATGTAAGGGAAAAGAGGTCAGTGTCCCAAAACAGTCAGGTATTGTATGTTTTAAAATTCTTGTGGCACACCAGTTGAAAATCACTGATCTAAGCCATAATTTGCTTCCTGGGAAATGTAGGCTAAGTCAGTTGATACCACAATAACCCTAAATAGCATGTCATTAGTAGACTTTGGAGTTTGTTGTTACCTGGGCAGAAGATGGTACGTGGAATGGTGAAATCACCTGTCATGGAGTAACATCATGCTTACTGAGACTTACTTTTGTGATAAAGTCTAATAGAAGGTACAGCATAAGAATGGGCTGTGGCTATGGAGACTGGACAGAATGGAAGCAATGCCAATTATAAGAATTGTGAAGTGAAATGACTTGAGGTTAGGAACTAGCTATACCAATTTGTGGATATGGTTAATTTAATGGTTTGACCAAATGATCTGGAACTTGGAAAAAGCCACGCTGGAAGACTGGTATTAGGTAGTTGGGGTAAAAAAATCTAATGTGTGAGAATATTTGTGTCTCATATGAATGTTCACAAAAAGACCTCCACAGGAAAACAAAAAGAACAAAACTCTCTATAACTAGGTGAGCAAAATGCCTAATTCTGTGATATCAGTCAATTACTTTTCATATTCAATCCCAAGCTTGCTCAATGGGCATTGTGGCAAGAACAAAGACTCTGCTTGGTTTCATCAATAAGAGCTTTTCCTCATAAAGATTGACTTGGTAGTGCCATTACTATGCTCCAAATTTTAAAGTAGCAGCAACCAGCTCTTATCCTATGAGGCTCAGTTAGCTTTAATAGAGTGTATATGTTGGAAATTTTTCAAGTTTGTAAAAGGGGCAATTATTTTTTTCCTTAGGACATAAAGTCAGTTTTGATTCACTTTCCCTGCCACCCTGATTCTGCCAACACCACCATCTATAGATTGATTAAATATCTAATTATATTCATTGCACCTGCTTCAATAATTCACTTCACAGTGAAGTAAGTGAAGCAATGAGATAATGTCTGTAGGATTCACAAGTCTTACCATATAACAATTAAATTCTAACAGAATATGCTCCTACAGTAGAATGGTCAATTGAAGATTTGAATTTGATATACTGCCTTTTATGCTATAATATATTCTCTAATTCAGGGTCTAATATATAGAGCAGTATGTGAGTCCTGGAGTGTAAGGGTTCAAATTGGAGTGAACCACTTCCCAAACATTTAATTTACAGCCCTCTGACTGCTGGTTTAGATGCAGTAATTTATAAGATTTTGCATCATTTCTATTTAAGTAGAGGATGATCTTGTTTTCATTTATGAGGGATAATACAATTATGTTAATTATGTTAGGTGGTTTTAATTGATGCCATCATATGTTTAGCTTTGGAAAAAAGAGTGTGTGTGATGTTGGGCAGCTAATGCAATGGGCTGTAGTGTTATCTGTCATGTTTTGAGCTATCATTGAATACACGGCCTATATTTGGGGAATTCTCTATTTTATGGGAATAAAAGCCAGGTGGATGATTTCTTTCCCATATTTCCTTACAACATGTGATCTCAGCTCTGCCGATCAGATGGAGCCACAGCAAATACAATCAGAAATCAGAAATTAGTGATAAAATTGACCCCATGAGGAATTCATTCTCAAAAGGGTGGTGATGTCCATATCCTATGCATAAGATGTGCAGTGGTGACTACAGGTTCAATTCAGTGCAATACTATTTTATATGGTTCTTAGTTGTGGTGCTTCAAAGCCTGATATGTTGGTCCTGCAAAAGGGTGAATTGCTTAAAGTCTCCTCTGATAAATTCATTAACTTCCTAAATTTCTCAAACCTAGTGTCAATTGGTTTCAACTAAAAAAGTTTACTGAAGCAATTCCTTGTTTTTTATTTGATTTGATTGTTCCTTTTCAAATTTTTTAGTTTAAAACTTATTTTCACTCATTCTCATATAGTAATATATGTGCAAAAGGCTAACATTTCCTTTAGACTGCATTTTTTTTTCATTGTCACTACTATTCATTGCAAATATTGTTCTGTTGTTATTGGTCTGTTCAAGTTTTCTACCTCTTTCTGGTCCAGTTTTGGGAGACTATGTCTTTCTAGAAATTTGTCCATTTCGCTTAGATTGTCGAATTTATTGCCATATAATCATTCATAGTAGTTGTTAACAATCTTTGGATTTCTGTGGTGTCAGTTGTTACTTCTTCTCTTTCATTTCTTATTTTATGTATTTGGGTCCTCTCTCTTTGCTTCTTGGTGAGTCTAGCTAAGGGTCCATCAATCTTGTTAATCTTTTTGAAAAACCAGCTCTTTGTTTCATTGATTTTTTGAATTGTTTTTTTGGACTCTATGTTGTTTATTTCTGCTCTGATCTTTACTATTTTCTTCCTTCTACTTGCTCTGGGGTTTTCTTTTTGTTTGCTCTCTAGTTCTTTACATTGTGAGGTTAGATAGTTTGTCAGAGATTTTTCTTGTTTTTTGAGGTAGGCCTGTAGTGCTATGAACTTTCCTCTCTGAACTGCTTTCAATGCATCCCATAGAGTTAGTGTTGTTGTGTCTTCATTGTCATTGGTTTCAGGAAGTTTTTAATTTCTTTCTTGATCTCCTCGGTGACCCATTCATTGTTTAATAATTTGCTATTTAGCTTCCATGTGTTGAAATGTCTTTGCATGTTCTTGTTGCAATTGATTTCTAGTTTCATGCCATTGTGATCTGAGAAGATGCTTGATATGATTTCAATCTTCTTGAACTTGTAGAGACTTAGTTTGTGTCCTATCATGTGGTCTATCTTTGAGAATGTCCCATGTGCACTTGAGAAGAATGCATATTCTGTAGTTTTGGGGTGTAATTCTCTGTCGATATCTATTAAATCCATTTGGTCTAGTGCTTCATTTAGAGTCTCTGTTTCCTTGCTAATTTTTTGCCTAGAAGATCTATCCAGTGCTGTCAACGGGGTGTTGAAGTCCCCTGCTATGATTGTATTGTTGTCGATTTCTCCTTTGAAGTCCTCCAGAAGATTTTTAATATATTTTGGTGCTCCTATATTGAATGCTTATATGTTTATCAAGGTTATATCTTCCTGTTGGATAGATCCTTTCAATATTATGTAGTGGCCGTCTTTGTCTCTAATTATGGTCTTCATTTTGAAATCTAGTTTATCAGATATGAGAATTGCTACCCCAGCTTTTTTTGCTTTCCATTTGCTTGGAAAATTTTTTCTATCCCTTCACTTTCAACCTACGTGAGTCTTTTGTTGTGAGGTGGGTCTCTTGTAAACAACATATATGTGAGTCATGCTTTCTTATCCAATCAGCTTACTCTGTGTCTTTTTATGGGAGCATTCAATCCATTTATATTTAAGGTGATTATTGATATGTACTTATTTATTGCCATTTTTGTTTAGTGTGGTTCTATTTTTCTTCCCATTTCTACTGCTAATTACAGCAGTCCTTTTAACATTTCTTGCAGTGCTGGTTTGGTGCTAATGTATTCCCTTACCTTTTTTTTTTGTCTGGGAAGCTTTTTATTTGACCTTCTATTTTGAATGATAGCCTTGCTGGGTAGAGTAGTCTTGGATTCAGATTCTTGTTTTTCATGACTTTGATTACTTCCTGCCATTCCCTTCTGGCCTGTAGTGTTTCTTGTGAGAAGTCAGCTGAGAGCCTTATGGGGTTTCCTTTGTAGGTAACCTATTGCTTATCTCTTGCTGCTTTTAGGATTCTCTCTTTGTCTTTAATTAGTGTCATTTTAATTACTATGTGTCTTGGTGTGTGCCTGTTTGGGTTCTTCTTACTTGGGACTCTCTGTGCTTCTTGAACTTGAATGCCCTCTTCCTTCACCAAATTAGGGAAGTTTTCTGGCACTATTTTTTTTAATATATTCTCTATCCCTTGCTCATTTTCTTCTTCTTCGGGGACTCCTATGATGTGAATATTATTACGTTTCCAGTTGTCCCACAGTTCTCTTAAGCTGTCTTCCTGTTTTTTAATAGTTTTTTCCTTTTGGTTTTCTGATTGGTTGATTTTTTCTACCCTGTCTTCTAATTCACTGATCCAGTCCTCAGCTTCCTCTACTCTGCTTTTTAAACCTTCCAATGTGTTTTTCATTTCCGATATGTCATTTATTATCTCTTCTTGATGGTTTTTAATTTCCAATTGGCTTATTTTCAGTGTCTCTATGTCCTTACTCATGCTGTTCAGCTTCCTCAAGATCATGGCTCTGAATTCTAGCTCTGTTAACATGCCTAATTGCTCCACATTGATCTTATCTTCGGTGGAGGTCTCTTGCTCTTTCATTTGGCTTCTGTTTCTGTGTTTCACCATTTTGGCTATCACAGTGGGCTTTGGAGTCTGTCAAGTTTTCCCTTGGGTGTTGGTGTTCTGCTGTTTGTGGCTCCCTCTCCTGGGTTTAGATTAGTGAGGGAGGACCCACATTAAACACCACTGTCAAGTCTTACTTTCCTGGTTAAAGTTGCTAGCCCAGGAAAGTTTCTGTTATCCTCTAGTTTTTTGCCTGGAGGCTAGCAGTCGAGGTTACTTGATGAGTTTTGGTTTGTCAGTTGATTGAAAAACTCCCTCAGGTGCTCAGCACAAGGGGATTTCACGAGGGTTGGGCAGAATCTGGTTGTTAGTGAGCCTCAATTAGCACTTCAATGGCCCACAGGGTGGGGTTGGATCTCCGAGGGAGGGGCTGCTGCCTCTCTTCAGAGCTCTGGGAAGGAGCAATGTGGCCACCGTCCTGAGTGGCTGCACTCAGCCAAAGCTCTGAGCGCCCTCCAAACCCCGAGTGTCCCGACACAGTTCCAGTCCAGTCTGCCCTCCCTCTGCCGGAACCCAAGGTGTGTGGCTGTGGCTATTTTAGCCTCTGTCCCGGCTCTGCGCTGTGGAGCCGCTTGGCAGTGTAACCCGAGGGTGCTGCTCCCAACTAAGGCCGCTGCCGAGCTGCCGACTGTGGGCTCCCAGCCCCTGTCTCACGCCTTCGCAAGCCTACCAGGATCTAGTCAGTGTCCCTTATTATATGGTCCTCGCAAGCTGCTTTTCTGTTGTTTTTTTCCCGTCAATTTGTCTGTGTTATAGTTGTAATTCCAGTTTGGTTCTGGGAGACGGTCTGTGTCGCCCGTCGCCGATCAGTTTCTAAGTCTCTACCCTAACTTCTAATTCACTGATCTGGTCCTCAGCTTCCTCTACTCTGCTATTTAGACTTTCCAATGTGTTTTTTATTTCTGATATGTCATTCTTCATTTCTTCTTGGTGGTTTTTAATTTCTAACTGGTTGATTTTCCACATTTCTATGTCTTTACTCATGGTGCTCATGTCCTTACACATGCTGTTGAGCCTCCTCAAGATCATGGCTCTGAATTCTAGTTCTGTTAGCTTACTTAACTGCAGCTCATTTATCTCATCTTCGGTAGAGGTCTCTTGTTCTTTCATTTTTCTTTTGTTTCTGTTTTTCACCATTCTGGCTATGACAGTGGGCTTTGGAGCCTGCCAAATTTTCCCTGTGGGTGTTTGTGTTTTGCTGTTTGTGGCTCCCTCTCCTGGGTTTGGATGAGGCAGGGCAGACCCACGTTAAACACCACTGTCAAGTCTTACTTTCCCGGTTAGAGTTGCTACCCCAGGGAATGGTAGTTATCCTCTAGCTTTTTTGCCTGGAGGCTATTAGTAGTGGTCACCTGAAGAACCTTGGTTTCTGAGTTGAATGAAAAGCTCCCTCAGGTGCTCAATGTAAGAGATTTTCCTGAGGGTGGGGCAGAAGCTGGTTGTTAATGGGTCTCAATTAGCATTTCAATGGCCACACGGGGTGGGGTTGAATCTCTGAGGGAGGAGCCACCGCCTCTCCCTAGGGACCTGGGAATGAGTAAGATGACCACAGTTCTGCCTGGCTGCAACTCAGCAAAAGCTCTGAGCATCCTCCAAATCCCAAGTGTCCCCACATAGTTCCAGTTCTGTCTGCCCTCCCTCTGCCAGAGCCCAAGGTGAGTGTCTGCTGCTAATTTAGCCTCTGTCCTGGCTCTGCACTGTGGAGCCACTTGGGACTCTAACCCAAGGGCGCAGCTCCCAGCTAAGGGTGCTTCTCCCAGCTAAGGGCACCGCTCCCAGCTTAGGCCTTAGCTCCTCGCCAAGGGCGTAGCTTCCAGCCGAGGCCATAGCTCCCAGCCAAGGCTGCAGGTCCCAGTGGAGGGTGCAGCTCACAAATGAGGCCGCAGGTCCAGCCGATGCTGTCGCAGCTCTCAGCCCAGGCCGCTGTGGACCGTGGGCTTCCGGGCCCCTCTCGCGTCTTCGCAAGCCTACCAAGATTGAGTCAGTGTCCCTGGTTATGTGGTTTTCCAAGCTGCTTTTTGGTTGCCTTTTCCTGATGATTTGTCTTTATTTTCGTTGTAATTCCTGTTTGGTCCTGGGGAATGGTCTGTATAGCTTCCATTCACTCTGCTGCCATTTTCAGTCTCCTGCTTACTTATTTTTCTATCTACTTTATCTATCATGTGTGAGGTGGGTATTGTTTTTCTGTGTCTACTTGTGTTTTCTGCAGCATTGCTTTCTTGAATTCAGAGCTGTTGTTTGGTGCTTAAACATCTTTGAGAAATATTTATTATGGATTACAGTCTTCATTATTATTTTTATCTATTTATTTATTTTTGTTAATCCTTACCCAAGGATATTTTTTCTATTGATCTTTAGAGAGAGTGGAAGGGAAAGAGGGAGGGAGGAGGAGGAACAGAAAGAAGAGAGAGAGTTTGAAACATTAATGAGAGAGAGACACATCAATTGGTTGCCTCCTGCATGACCCTGACTGAGGCTGGGGCTTGTACCTGTAACACAGGTACCTGTCCTTGACCAGAATTCAAACCCACAAGCCTTTGGTGCACAGACTGATGCTCTAACCACTAATCAACACCATCCAGGGCTACATTCTTTATTATTTTAAAGAATCCATTTTTTAATATGACTTTTGTTTTGAGTTAATAATTGCCTGAGACTGATATTGTAATCCCTACTTTTCCCCATATTATTAGCATTTGTTTACACTTTTAACCCTTTTTTTTAGTCATTTTGTTGTAAATATGTTTCTTGTATCTAGGTTAGCATTATTTTACAGCCAATCTAATAGATTAATGTATTCTATTACACTTATGACAAATATGTTGAGATTTATTTCTGTCACATATTGTTTTCTGTTTTAATGTTTCCATTAAAAAAAATAATAATTTGCCAAGAAAGAGATTTAGAGCTAATTTTTAAAAAGTATAAAATACTGAAAAAATATTTTCTTTCTAATCAGTTGCACTGATTACTACTTAACTCTGGCTTTCTTGTCAACGTTAAGGAAATCACTGACCATGAACCTTTCTTAGTGTCAAATCTCAAGAGTCATATATAATCTCTCTAACTTTCCAGCACCCGCTTTTGATTTAGCATTTTAGACACATTTCTGCTGACATATAAAATATAAGACATTATTTTTCCTTGTGAGTGCTTCCAACTCACTTCTTTGTATGGAAGGCACTGCTTTCTGTTTCTCTCCTTTTCACAGTGCTTTCTCCTTTAAAGCTGCATAGTATAAGCTGGTAGAAAAAGAGTTCACAATGACCTATGTTCACAACTCAGAGCTAATCTTTCCTAGTTTTTTTTTTTTTTAGTTATTTGTTCAGATGTCTACTGCCTCTCATTCCTTTAAAGCTCAGAACTTTAAAGTCAAGGAGTCAAGGCTCATTGAATTATTTAAGAAAATCTCAAATTCTTTCAAAATCTTACAACTGACATAAACTTACTTCTAATAGAAACTGTGTCTCTTTTCTGCTCCTATCTCCCCTTCTCAGTCTACATTATGTACTGTTAGCCATCTTAATTGCAAATGTCGATCAAAGCAATTTGATAATAAATACTGAATAAATGGTGCTTTACCCTGAATATGTCATTGTTATAAAAATACTTAAACTATGCATATATTTTTAACTGAATAAGTGAATTTGCAAAAGAAGCTTATCTATTTCAAGATCAAGATTATTAATTACTTGGTTCATCAACAGGAAAATGGAACTTCCGCATATCTTAAAACTTGACTGTTAGCCCAGATTTGGACACGTACACACCTTCTCTTTCAGTAAGTTCATTTACAGATGAATTAGTCATAATTTCCTTTTTGTTTCCTTATGCTCTACAAAAACATGATCAACTGTTAACTATTTAGTTTCCAATTTCTCAAAAATCTGTTTGAATGATTTACATGCTCTTCTACACCTGTTAGTACAAAAATCTTTAAAGGTGATTAACCCTTAGACAAGTGAAATTTAAAAAGATCAATATTAACTAAACATTTTATTTGTGTGTTCATTAAATACTATAAATTTTAAAAGACCATCTTTGCAATGATTTTAAATAAATTCAAATATCATTTAATTATAAAGGATCATTAAAATATTTTGGATCATTAAAATATTAAAATATCTCCAAAGTTTGGTTCTTATTCAAAGTTGTTGATTAAATATTTATATGTAATTTATAGCTTATACTACTATGACAATATCAAAGATACATTTTGACTTTAATTTTTCTTAAAACATTTTATATTGCTGTATCTTCAAAATATATGTGCTTTAAAAAACTGTTTGTTGGTAGATTAGTAATATGTTCTTGGAAGTTGGACAACAAGAGAATCAAATGCCTTCTTTTAGCTCCTTCTCTAAACCTCTTCTTGCTTCACTTTATTTATCTGTAAAATGGGGATGATAGTAGTTCCTAATTCTTAGGGTTGTTGTGAGGATTAATAAAGTAGATATATGCAAAGTTCTTAGAAGAAGGCCTGATATTTGTTTTTGTCTTTTATTGAATTTATTGGGGTGACATTGGTTCATAAAACCATACAGGTTTCAAGTGTATAACTCAATAAAATATCATCTGCATACTGAATCGTGTGCCCATGGTCCCAAGCAAAATCTCTTTCTGTCTCTGTTTTCCATCACTTTGCCCACCTCCACCCAGCCCCCACCCCCTTTGTCTCTGGCTATCACCACACTGTTGTCTGTGTCTATGTGTTATATATATATGTTTTTGGCTAACCTTTTTTTTATCCAGTCCCCACTTCTCCCTCCTCTCTGACAGCTGTTCCACAGCTGTTCATGCCTCTGGTTCTATTTTGTTCATCAGTTTATTTTGTTCATTAGATTTCACATATAAGTGAGATCATATGGTATTTGTCTTTCTCTGACTGGCTTATTTCACTTAGCATAATAATCTCCAGGTCTATCCATGCAAAAGGTCAGATTTCCTTTATTTTCATGCCATGTAATATTCCATTATGTAAATGTACCACAGCTTTTTTATCCACTCATCTACTGATGGGCACTTGGGTTGTTTCCAGACCTTGGCTATTATAAATAATGCTGCAGTGAACAAACATATGGTTGCATTTTTTTTTTTAATTCAATGTTGTGGGACTCTTAAGATATATTACCAGAAGTGGGATCATTGGGTCAAAAGGCAGTTTCATTTTTAGGTTTTAGAGGAAACTCCATACTATTTTCCACAGTGGCTGTACCAGTCTGCATTCCCACCAATAGTGCACTAGGGTTTCATCTCTCCACATCCTTGTCAGCACTTGTTTGTTGATTTATTGGTGATAGCCATTCTGACAAGTGTGAGGTGATATCTCATTGTCTTTTAAATTTGCATCTCTCTGATGATTAGTGATGTTGAGTATTTTTTCATATGTCTATTGACCATCTGTATGTCCTCTTTGGAGAGGTCCTCTGCTGTTTAATTGGGTTGTTTGTCTTTTTGGTGTTGAGTTGTATAAGTTCTTTATATATTTTGGAAATTAACCCCTTATCAGATGTATCATTGGCCAATATGTTTGCCCATTTAGTGGGTTCCTTTTCATTCTGTTTACAGTTTCTTTTTTAAAAAAATATGTTTTTATTCATTTTTTAGAAACGGAGGAAGGGAGAAGGAGAGAGAACATCGATGTGAGAATTGTCGATTGGCTGTGTCCTGCATGCCCTCAATGGGGATCAAGCCTGCAACACAGGCATGTGCCCTGACTGGGAATCAAACTGTTAACCTCTGGGTACATGAGAAGACGCTCAATTCACTGAGACACTCCAGCTGGGCTGTTGATAGTTTCTTTTGCTGTGCAGAAGCTTTTTAGTTTGATGTACCAATTTGTTTATTTTTTTCTTTGTTTCCCTTGTCCTTGAAGATATTAGCAAAAATATGGCTATAAGAGATGTCTGAGATTTTACTGAGAAGGCCTGACATTCTATAGTGCCTATAAAGGCACTATAATAATGTTAAATGTTAGTTATATTTTCCCCCAATATTCTGTAGTAATTAAAATCATGGGCACTGGAGCTGGACAGACCTGTGGGCCAGTCCCAGTTCCATTTCACACTGTCAGCGTGGCACTGGCAAGCCATTTTTTTTTTTTTCCTCTCTTCTCAAAACTGCTATCTTCCCTGAGGATAATAATTCATACTTGCCTACATGAGATGAAAGGCTTAGCATAATATTTAACATGGGATAAGCACTCAATTAATGGCACCTAGAAACTCCAAATGTATTTCAGAAAGACTTTTAAATATTTTCTGACAGAAATTAAAGAACAAGTTTTCATATTAAGGCAAAAAGAGACAAAAATAATAGGATGATACATGTATACATGGAAGAAAGAAAGGAAAAAGGAAGGAAGGAGGGTTGGAAGGAAGGGAGGGAAGGAGGAAAACAGGGAGTAACTTAGTGTGTAATGCATGGTATTTTTAAAGAATATCCCTGTTTTAAGTGCCAGTTTGTGAAAGTAGACAGAAATGAAAATCCCTTGCTCTTGAATTAACACAATTCTGCGTCACTTTTTCCTTACTCCAAAGTCCAAATAGTCTAAACGTCCTCATTTACCCACACACTAATTCCATGCTGATGTCTGTACTCAGGCCTGAGTTCTTGCATGGTTGGCAAATGTCTATGTGGGAAGACTCTCCTTCCAAAAGGAGTTTCTTCACAAACAAGTCACCACTAAAAGCATTATTCTTTTTAATATGCCTATTCTTTTGGATCCTCAGAAATGAGTTTATTTTTGTGAATGGCTTATTTATTCTCTCTTAACAGCTAAGTGAGGAGTAGGGCACTACAGAGTGAGTTTGAATCCAGAAAAGAATGTGGAGTATTTTAAAAATCTAGTTGATTTCTGAAGGGTACAAACTGTTTAGCGGGTTCTTGGAAGCTCAGAAAGTAATAACCCTTGAAGGATGTTAGATGTAATTTTCTTTAAATTTAAAATACTAAGTGAAATTATTGTTTTCACAAATACTCATATTTTATAAACACAGGAGAAAGAAAAATCATTAAATATGTTTAGAATTACTGTGAATTTTTCAAAATTTATAGATCAAGAAATGGTGACTTTAAAAAGTTTGTTTTCAGTGGCTAAAAATAACCTCTTAGAAAAAAAGCCCAAATTCAGAACTAGAGGTCAGTACAAATAGGAGCATGACTCACATAAATCACATTAAAGTTCCATTTGAAAAGGCAAGAGGAATAATTTGTATTCATATTTGCACTATAAACACATTAGAAAAATTCTTACACTTACAATTCAGAGCCTTAGATTTTTCCTCTCCATCAATTGGACTACTAGTCTTCCCTCTGCATTATCTTTCCTCTTCTAGCACCTTTGTCGAAGCACATCTTATTTACATAAGATGTATTTTAGGCATTTTTTTCCTCAAAGCTCTTGCTGATAATGCAACTCTGACCCTATGCCCCAGATCTGAGTCACTGTTGTGATAATACTTGTGCTTTGAATATTGAATGTCCTTAATTTACTGTTGCTGTTCTGCCTGCCTCTTTACTATCTTAATTATTGCAATATGCATTATTTATCTATTGTTTCAAAATAAATCATCTTAAATATTAAAACACCAATAAATATTTATTATCCCTTATGATTTCTGTGCCAGAGATTTGGGAGCTGCTTGGCTGGGCAGCAGTTTAGGCTCATGAGGTTGAAGTCAAGATATTTGCCAGGGCTGCAGCCATCTGAAGGCTTGACTGGGGTTAGAGGATCTACTTCCAAGAAGGCTCTTTCACCTCGATGGTAAATTGGTGCCAAATTTTGGCTGCAAGCCTCAGTTTTTCTCAACGTGGATATTTCCATACAACTGTTTGAGTGTACCTTCTACATAGTGGCTGGCTTTCTTCAGCACAAGCAATCCAACAGAGGAAAACAGGAGCCACTGGGCCCTTTAGGAACTCACGCCAGAAGAGACACACTCTCATTCTTGCCATTGTCTATTTGTCACACAGAGCAGCCCTGATTCAATGTGGGAGGACAACATACAACGATATGAATACCAGGAGATGAGGATCCTTAGAGCTCTCTTGAAGGCAGCCTACCACACAATATAACATGTTCTATTGTCCAATATTAAACACTGTTTTTGTCTCCCGAACTAGGATTTTCTGTTTTCTAATAACTGTAAATGAGCCTAACTTGTTGACCTTAATGATTAATATTATAAATGCACATTTGGCCACTCTTAGTCTTCACTATCCAGCTAAACTATGACCCAAGAAATGCCAGTTCAACTAGAAATATACTTTTCAATTAAATCATCCAGAAGTTAGTAACCAGTTTTGACAAACAGTGAATCATTAATTTATGAACATAGAGTATCCTTTCCCCTTTTCGAGCTTAATAACATTATATTAGTTAGTGTAAACCTTTACAGAGTTAGTAGGAGTTTTATCCAATTTCCTCCTTTTGGATAAACTATGTAAAGACATTGGAGAAAGACTCTTCATTTAAATGTGCATTATCTGTTTAACCATAATAATGGAACTTTTTATTTTCCAAACTGCACTCCTGTACTCATTTTTCTTATTTATTTGGGCTTATAGATTGTGACTACTTACCCTAGGTTGACACTTGAAGATAAGCCTTACCTGGAGGAGGTTATTGTTTGCTTTTGTTAAAAGCTTTTTTGAATTCTTATTGATTCATGTATGAGTTTTTCTTGATAAGAATTTTTACCTAACAGTGGAATTGTTAATGGCCCATAGCCAAGGTAGTTATAAGCCAAGATAGTCATAGAAGAATGTGGTAAAATTTTAATTCTAGAACTGATTTAACCAGAGTGTCATAATTAATGACAGAATTCTATAAGCAGAGGTATTTATACAAATAATGTCAAAATTCATGCAGTAATTTGGACAACATTGCTTTTTTTAATTCTATGTAAAAAAATTACAACAAAAGGCATGTTATATAAATAAATTATGCTGGATTTAGATTTGTAGACTTATTGAGCAGATATTAAATTCACAATTAATGACCTAAAAGTGTTCAAATTGTATATTTTAGAATAAATGTATTATAATTAGAGTAAATTAATTGATTTTTATAATTAATTTTATTTATTTTAATTCAATTAAAATCTATTAATGCACTTTAAAACAGCAAAATAAATTTCTTTAAGAAGTACATCTCTGCTTTAAAGTTAGGATCCTTAGAAAATATTATTAAACTATATATCGGCGATTCTGTGAAATTCACAGGAGATAGAATTTCTCATTAAAATTTCCTGAAACAGCTTATTGGGCAAGCTATACAACTTTATTTTCAGTAATATCTATAAAGTACTCTTGAAGCTCATAGAATTAAAAATTGAAAATGGAAAGAATGGAAATGCTTTCCCCTTCCCTTCCACTAATCCTAAACTTTCAGTCTGCATCCTGCTGTTTTTCACCCATTAACTCAGTAGAGTTAGGAAGGGATAAACAAAAGACCACATGAAAAGGTAGATGATAAAAAGTCAAGAAAAAGGAGGCAAGAGGCTCACTTGGGGCAATTAGAACATAGGTAGAAGTTTTACTATAGACTGAATGTTTGTGTCCCCTTAAAATTTCCACATTGCAGTCCTAATCCTGAATGTAATGGAATTTGGAGGTAGAATTTTGGAGAAGTAATTATTAGATGAGGTCATGAGGCCTAATATAGATAGAGTAGGTGAGAAAAAGCAGAGCACATCAACCAATAAAATATCCTTAAACTTGATCAACAAAAGTTACATTATTTAATGTTCTGCTAACCTAATAGGCTTATTATAAATCTATAACCAAGCAAGGATGTGGCAAATCACTCTGGGAGAGGGTGGTTTGGGGATTATCAGGGAAACTGTTCACACCATTCCAGGACACTTTTCCTATAGGCCATATGTCTTAACAGCAAGTACAGTAATTTTACCCTTAAATGTAGCTATAACTCTGTTTTGTAACGTCTTGTTCATTCCAAGAAACCTCTAATCTTTGCTGCTGCTGCTGCTGCTGCTGCTGCTTCTTCTTCTTCTTCTTCTTCTTCTTTTTTTGGTACGTGCCCCTAGCGGGAACTGAACCTGGGACTCTCTGGTCCGCAGGCCAATGCTCCAACCTCTGAGCCAAATGGGCCAGCACATCCTCTTTGCTTTAGAAGAAGAAATCTCCATAATAGTCTCAACTACATAGTTATGTATGTACTTATGAACTCAACAAACTGATAAAATTCTTGTGTTTTACTTTCCATGGAAAAACATACTGTGGTCACTTTTAATATGCACTGTCACCACTCTTAAATAACTTCAACTCTGCTAACTTATCATGAATTAGCAAAAATGCCGTGATCAATTTGCTTTACAAATTAATATATCTAAAGAAAATACCTTGAGAGCAGACATCCATCACCAGGCAACAGAAGCACAGACCAGCAGCTGAGACCCATTCCAAAAACAACAGCAAAAGCTGAGCAGGAGTTGAGCCCCAAGGGGCAGCATCACTCCCCAGCCACCAGCAGTGAAACCTCGGGCTCCACAGAGGCCTGTGCAGTCCAGTAGGCCACAAGAGCACTGTGAAGCTAGAGCCCTAGAGAGACTGGTGCAATCCACCTGCCCACCCTCGGGAACTGCAGGGTGCAGGGGCACCAGAGAGGCCTGTGTGACCCAGCAGGGACTGTGTGATCCAGTTACCCACAGAACCTGTGAGGTACTGAAGCACCAGAGAGGTCTGTGCAACCCAGCAGAGACTGCACGATCTAGTTACCCACGGGACCTGCAGGGTGCTGAAGCACCAGAGAGGCATGTAAAACCCAGCAGCCCATAACATAGGCATAGAGCCAGTCCCCCATAGGACCTGCAGGGTGCAGGGGCGCCAGAAAAGCCTGTGTGACCTAGCTGCGCACAAGATAGGCATAGAGGATGTAAAAATGGAGGCAGAGTAAATAGAAGGTACACAGACAATCTCCCAGGACCAAACAGGAATTACAGCTAAAATAAAGACAAATCCTCAGAAAAAAAGTATACAAAAAGCAGCAGGACAGGAACATATAACCAGGGACACTGGTAGGATCTGCAGAGGCGTGAGAGGGTGGTGGGCTGGGAGCCCATGGACAGCAGTAGTCTTAGCTGTGAGCAGCGCCCATGGGGAATAAAAACCACACCCACTCCACAGCACAGAGAGCCAGGACAGAGCACTAAAATAGCCACAGCCACTCACCTGGGGACTACAGCAGAGGGAGGGCAGACTGGGCTGGAACTCTGTGGGGACACCCAGGATTTGGAGGGCACTCAGAGTTTTTGCTGAGTTGCGGCCACAAAGGAATGTGGCCAGTGTGTTCCTTCCCTGAGCTGTGGGGAAAAGCAGCAGCCCTCCCCAGCTTGGAGAGTCAGCCTTTCCCAGGTGAGGCAAAGAAATGCAAATAGAGGCTCATTAACAACCAGCATCTATCCACCCTCTTGAAATCTTCTTATGCAGAACACCAGGGCTACATTCTAAGGCACTGAGTAACTGAGACTACTAGCCACCAGGAAAAAGCTAGAGGATAACCTTTCCTGGGCTTGCAAATCTACCCAGGAAAGTAAGACTTGACAGTGGTGTTTAATGTGGTCCCACCCAGGCTCATCCAAACCCAGTAGAAAGAGCCACAAACAGCAGAACACCAACACCCACAGGGAAAATTTGGCAGGCTCCAAAACCCACTGAGATAGCCAAAATGGTGAAACAAAGAAACAAATCCCAAACGAAAGAACAAGAGAACTCTATCGAACATGACATCAATGAAATGCAGCTAAGCAAATTATCAGAGGTAGAATTCAGAGCCACAATCTTCAGGATGCTCAACAGCATGAGTAAGGATATCAGCACCATGAATAAAGATATAGGAATATTGAAAACCAACCAAGAGGAAATGAAGAATGATATAGCAGAAATTAAGAACACATTGGAAGGACTAACCAGCAGAGTAGAGGAAGCTGAGGACTGGATCAGTGAATTAGAGACAGGGTAGAAAAAAATCAACCAATGAGAAACCCAAAAGGAAAAAACAATTAAAAAACAGGAAGACAGCTTAAGAGAACTGTGGGACAACTGGAAATGGAATAATATTCGCATCATAGGAGTCCCTGAAGAAGAAGAAAATAAGCATCCATTTCTGATAAAAGTGCTCAGCAATCTGGGAATAGAGGGATCATATCTTGACATAATAAAGGCCATATGTGAAAGACCTACAGCCAACATCATACTCAATGAGCAAAAATTAAAAGCATTTTCCTTAAGAACAGGAACAAGACAGGGATGCCCACTTTGGCCACTCTTATTTAACATAGTACTGGAGGTCTTAGCCACAGCAACCAGACAGCAAGAAAATATAAAAGGGATCCAAATGGGAAAGGAGGAAGTGAAACTGTCATTATTCGCAGATGACATGATACTATACATAGAAAAACCCAAAGACTCCATCAAAAATTTACTAGACTTAGTAAATGAATTTGGCAAAGTAACAGGATACAAAATTAACCTCAAGAAATCAATGGTATTCTTATATACCAATGATGAACTCACAGAAGGAGAAACTAAAAAAAAACAATCCCATTTACCCTCACGGCAAAAATTTAAGATACCTAGGAATAAATGTAACCAAAGAAATAAAGGACCTATTTGCAGGAAACTACAGGTCATTGAAAAAAGAAATAGAGGAAGATATAAAAAAGTGGAGCACATACCCTGTTCATGGATTGGAAGAATAACATCATTAAAATGTCCATACTACCCAAAGCATTCTATAGATTCAATGCAATCCCCATCAAAATACCAATGACATACTTCACAGAACTAGAACAAATACTTCAAAAGTTCATATGGAACCAAAAAAGACCTCGAATAGCCACAGCAATCTTGAAAAAGAAGAACAAAGTTGTAGGGATCACATTTTCAGATTGAACTGCCATTTGACTCAGTGATTCCACTTCTAGGAATATACCCTAAGAAGCCTGACACACCAATCAGAAAGAATATATATATACCCCCATGTTCGTAGCAGCACTATTTATAATAGCTAAGATCTAGAAACAGCCCAAATGTCTATCAGTAGATGAATGGATAAAAAGCAGTGGTACATATACAGAGTGGAGTACTATGCAGCTGTAAGAAAGACAGATCTCTTATCTTTGAGACAACATGGAGGGACCTGGAAAGTATAATCCTAAGTGAATCAAGCTAAACAGAGAAAGACAAATATGATATGATCTCACTTATTTGTGGAATATAATGAACATAACAGTCTGAGGAATGGGGTAGTCCCTGAGACGTGGAAGTGGGGTATAGACTGACAATCCCCAGAACAGGCAGTGGTGGGGGGAGAAATTAGCCATGGAACTTATACACATCTATGCATGAACAATGGACATGGACAACAAAGCTGGGGACAGGGCGGGGAAGGCCGGGGAGAGGGGGAATCAGTGGACGAAAAAGGAGAAACATGTGTAACAAAAATAAATAAATTATTTTAAAAAAAGAAAAAAGAAAAAAAAAAACCTTGAATTTTTGGAATATAAATTTGATACCTAAAGAAAATACCTTGATACTTTTAAAAATATATAAATTGTACCTCTAACAAGTCCAGTTTAAGAGATGAGATTTCTTTGGTCAACAGTCATATTGAACTTGTGTGTGCATCTATCATTTTTGCGTCCTTGTAACTGATAATGTTCTGCCATAAAATCTGAATCTGTCATCTAATTTTCCATGACAATTTGGTGAAGACTTGGGAGGATCAGTAGATCCTAAGAACAGTAGAGGGAACAGTAGGTTCAGCATTTGGTGAGAAAAGAAAAACACCTACTGTCTTACTTTTGTTTCCTTATCCTGGCTTCCCCTTTAGTGTTGAGAGTTGTTGATGCTATTTTCATTCTAGATATGTTTTTTTAAAATTTCTTTTTCTTGTTGAGAGTATTACAGATGACCCCAATTGCCCCCCTCTACCTGGCTCTCACCCCACAAACAGGCCTTCACAGCACTATTGTCTGTGTCCGTGGATTATGCATATATGCATATAAATTCATTGGTAAATCTCTTCCCATCCTCCATACTACCCTTCCCTCTGATATCTGTAGCCTGTTCCATGTCACTGTGTCTCTGGATCTATTTTTTTCATCAGTTTATTTTGTTCATTTGATTCCACATGTAAGTGAGATCATGTGATATTTGCCTTTCTCTGACTGTCTTATTTCACTTAGCATAATTATCTCCAGGTCCATCCATGCTATCATAAAGAGTAAGAGCTCCTTCTTTTTTACAGCTGTATAGAATTCTATTGTGTAAACATATCACAGATTTTTAACTCACTCATCTGCTGATGGGTACTTGGGCTGTTTCCAGATCTTAGCTATTGTAAATAATGTTGCCATGAACATAGGAGTGCATGTATTCTTTCTGATTGGTGTTTTGGGAGTCTTATAATCCCAGAAGTTGGGTCACTGGGTCAAATGGCAGTTCAATTTTTAATTTTTGAGGAAACTCCATACTCTTTTCCACAGTGGTTGCATCAGCCTGCATTCCCGCCAGCAGTGTACTAGAGTACACTTTTTCCCACATTCTCATCAAGAATTGTTGCTTTTTGATGTATTTATGGTAGCCATTCTGGCAGATATGAGGTACTTCATTGTAGTTTTAATTTGCATCTCTGATGATTAGTGACATTGAGAATTTTTTCATATGTCTCTTGGCCATTTGAATGGCCTTTTTGGAGAAATGTTTATTGAGGTCATTTGCCCGATTCTTAATTGGATTGTTTGCCTTCCTTTTGTTGAATTGTGTGAATTCTTTATATATTTTAGAAATTAACCCTTTTGAGTTTTATAATTCATTGGCGAATATATTCTCCCATACAGTGGTTTCCTTTTTAATTTTGAGGATAGTTTCTTATGCTGTGCAGATGCTTTGTAATTTATTATTGCTGTTGTTGTTAATCCTTGCCTGAATATATTTTTTCTTTGATTTTTTCAGATACAGTGGAAGGAGGAAGGGAGGGAGAGAGAGAGAGGGAGAGAGAAACATTGATGTGAGAGAGAGAGATATCGATTGGCTGCTTCCTGCATGACCCCACCTGGGGTGGGGATCAAATCTGAAACCCAGGTTTGTGCCCATGACCAGGAATCTACCTCTTGACCTTTAGATCTGGGGTCCACACTGTAACCATTGAGCCAAACCTGTCAGGACAGATGCTTTTCAATTTGATGTAGTCCCATTTTTTTTTTTTTTTTAATGTTTTCCTTTGTTTCTATTGCCCTGGGAGATGTATCTGCAAAAATTCCACTATATGAGATGTTTGAGATTTTACTGTCTATATATTTTTTTAGATTTTTATTGTTTTAGTATTACAATTAAGTCTTTTATCTCCACTGAGTTTATTCTTTTATATGATGCACATTGGTGGTCTAGTTTCAATTGTCTTTGCTTGTACCTATCCAATTATATCAACACAATTTGTTGAAGAGACTATCTTTATTCCATTGTATGTTCTTGCAGCCTTTGTCAAATATTAATTGACCATAAAGGTGTGGGTTGATTTCTGGGTTCTCTGTTCTGTTCTATTTATGTATAGGCCTGTTCTTCTGCCAATATCAGGCTATTTTGATTACAGTAGCTTTGTAGTATTGCTTTATATATGATGTTGTGATTCACTCGGACTTTTTCTTTCTCGAGATTGCTGTGGTTATTCGGGATCTTCTTTGGTTTCATATAAATTTTTGGAATATTTATTCTGGATCTGTGAAATATCCAAATGATATTTTACCAGGGTGTGTGTTGAATTTATAGATTGTTTTGGGTAGTATGAACATTTTACTGATGCTAATTCTTCCAATCCGTGGACACAGTTTATGATTCCACTTGTTTGTATCTTCCTCTATTTCTTTTTTCAATGCCTTATAGTTTTCTGAGTACAGGTCTTTTACCTCCTTGATTATGTTCATTCCAAAGTATCTTATTTTTTGTTGTTGTTGCAATGGTAAATGGGATTGATTTTTAGTTTCTCTTGAGAGTTCATTATTAGTGTACAAAATACCATAGATTTCTGGATGTTGATTTTGTATCCTGCTACTTTGCCGCATTCATTTATTATATCTAGTAGTTTGGTTTTTTTTGGTGAGAGACTTTAGGGTTTTTATGTATGCTATCATGTCATCTGCAAATAATGACAGTTTTACTTCCTCCTTTCCAATTTTGATACCTCTTATTTTTCCTTCTCATCTGATCACCAAGGCTATTACTTTCAATATTATGTGGAATAAGTGGACATCCCTGTCTTGCTTCTGATGTTAAGGGAAACACTTTTTGTTTTTGCCCCATGAGTATGATGTTGGCTTTAAGATTGTCATATATGGCCTTTATTGTGTTGAGGCATGTTCTTTCTTCTTTCACTTTCCTGAGAATTTTTATTAAAAATAGGTGAGGAAGGTACATACAAGTGGAAGAATATACCGTGCTCATAGGTTGGAAAAATTAACATCAGTAAAATGTGCACACTACCCAAAGCTATGTATAGATTAAATTTAATCCCTATTAAAATACCAATGGTGTATGTCACAGATCTAAAACAAAAACTTTATAAATTTATATGGAAACAAAAATGTTCCTGAATAGCTACAGCAATCTTGACAAAGAACAGAGTTGGAGGGATCACAATACTGGATATCAAGGTATATTACAAACATATTGTAGTCAAAACAGCCTGGTACTGGCACAGGAACAGACATATAGATCAGTGCAACAGAGCAGAGAACCTAGAAATCAACTCACACCTTTATGGCCAATTAATATTTGACAAAGGAGACAAAAGCATGCAATGGAATAAAAACAGTCTATTCAATGTTGGGAAAATTGGACAGGTACATGCAAAAAAAATGCAACTAGACAACTAACTTGCACCACATACAAGAATAAACTAAAAATGGATAAAAAACTTAAATGTAAATCATGAAATAAAAAATCCTAGAAGAAAATGTAGGCAGCAAAATCTCAGACATTTCATGTAACAGAATTTTTACTGATACCTTGCATAGCGCAAGTGAAACAAAGGGAAAAAAAATAAGAAATGAAACAACATCAAACAAAAAGTCTCTGCACAGCAAAAGACACCATCCTCAATATGAAAAGGGAACCCACTGTATGGGATCACATATTGACCAATGGTACACCTGATAAGGGATTGATTTGCAAAATATATAAAGTGCTCACACAACTCAACAAAATCAAGACAAACAATCCAATTAAAATTTGGGTAGAAGACCTGAATTGACACTTCTGCAAGGAGGACATACAAATAGCCAAGAGACATATGAAAAAAATTCTCAACATCACTAAACATCAGAGAGATGTACATTAAAGTGACTATGAGGTATCACCTCACACCTGCCAGATGGCTACCATCTACAAATCAAACAATTGCTGGTGAAAATGTGGGGAAAAAAATGTACCCTAGTACACTGCTGGTGGGAATGCAGGCTGGTGCAACCACTGTGGAAAAGTGTATGGAGTTTCCTCAAAAATTAAAAATGGAACTGCCATTTGACCCAGTGATCCCCTTTTAGGAATACATCATAAAATCCCAGAAACACCAGTCAGAAAGAATACATGCACCCCTATGTTCATGGCAGCATTGTTTACAATAGCTAAGATCTGAAAATAGCCCAAGTACCCATCAGCTGATGATTGGATTAAAGAGCTGTACATTTACATAAAGGAATATTGTGCAGCTATAATAAATGAGGATCTCTGATTCTTTGAGACTGCATGGAGGGACTTGGAAAGTTTTATGCTAAGTAAAATAAGCCAGTCAGAAAAAGACAAATATCTCATGATTTCACTTATATGTGGAATCTAATGAACAAAATAAACTCATGAATGAAATAGCACCAGAGGCATGGGACTATGAAACAGACTGAGAAATCTCAGAGGGAAGCTGGGAAGATGGGGCAGGAAGATATTAACCAAAGATCTTATATTCATACATGCATTGCCCATGGCACACACGATAGGGTGGTTGGGGCATGGGGCAGGACAGGAGCTGGGTGTACGAAGGGGATGGGACAGTATTAATAATCTCAATGATAATGATAATAAAAAATTAATTAAAAATTTGTTCTGGATTTTCTTGAATATCTTTTCTGCTTCTACTGATATGATCATGTGATTTTTTTTTTCTTTATTGATTTTAGAGGGAGAAGACGTGAGAGGGAGAGATAGAAACATTGATGAAAGAGAACATCAATTGGCCATCTCCTACATGCCAACCACTGGGGATTGGGCTCACAACCTGGGCATGTGTCCTGACTGGGAATCGAACTGGCAACCTCTTGGTGCATGGGTCGATGCTCAACCACTGAGCCACACCAGCCAGATGATCATGTGATTTTTATACATAATTGTATTATTGTGATGCATCACATTTATTGATTTGCAAGTATTGTAAGAGCCTTGCATTCTCAGAATAAATCCCAATTGGTCATAGATAGTGTATAATTTTTTTTAAATCCTCACTCAAGGATTTTTTAAATTTATCTTCAGATAGAGTGAGAAGGGGAGACTGAGAAACTCATAGATGTGAAAGAAACACATCGACTGGTTGCCTCCTGCACGACCATAACCAGGGCCAGGGACCAAACTGCAACTGAGGTACGTGCCTTTGACCAGCATCAAACCTGCAACTCTTTGATCCACAGGCCAACACTCTAACTACTCAACCACACTGGCCAGGGCTGGTGTATGATCTTTTTTATATTGTTGGATCTAATTTGCTAATATTTTTTTGAGGAATTTAGCATATATGTTCACTGGGGATATTGGCCTGTAATGTTTTTCTTTTCAGTGCCTTTGTCTGGTTTTGAAATTGGGATAATATGGGCATCATATAAAGAGCTTGGAAGTCTTCCCTCCTTTTGAATTGTTTGGAATAGTTTGAGGAAGATAGAGTTAGTTGTTTTTTTTTAATGTTTTTTTAATGTTTACAAAACTGACTTGTAAATCCATCCAGCCCAGGACTTGTATTTGCTTGGAGATTTTTGATTACTGGTTCAATTTCATTGCTTTTATCAGCTTTTTCAGGTTTTCTGATTCCTGACTGAGTTTTGTAAGATTGTATGTTTCCAAAAATTTTTCCATTTTGCCCATCTTGTCCAGTTTGTTGGCATGTAGTGTTCATAGTGTTTTCTTACAATCTGTGGTGTCAGTGGTTACTGTGACTCTTTCATTTCTGGTATTATTTATTTGCGTCCTTTCTCTGTTTCTTAATGAATCTACCTAAAGTTTCATCAATTTTGTTTATCTTTTTGAAGAGCCAGCTCTTGGTTTCATTGATCTTTTGTATTTTTTTTTCTTAGTCTTTGTTAGTTATTTCCTCTCTGATCTTTATTATTTTCTTCCTTTGTTTCCTCTGGACTTTTCTTGTTGTAGTCTTTGTAATACTTTTAGTTGTAGGGTTAGATTGTTTATTTGAGGTTTTTCTCCTTCTCTTCCTCCCTTCCACTCTAAAAAGATCAATAAAAAATATTCTTGATAAATACTTATTTATTGCCATTTTATTCTTTATGCCTATGTTCCTCTTTCTCTATTTCTTATTAGTATAGCCGTTCCTTTGACATTTCTTGCAAAGCTGATTTGGTGGTAATAAACTCCTTTAGCTTTTGTGTGTGTGTGTGTTGGGTGAGGGGGACTCTTCATTTCACCTTTAATTTTGAATGATTGTCTTATGAATAGAGTAGTACTGGCTTTAGATCCTTGCTTTTCATTACTTTAAATGCTTTATGCCATTCCCTTCTGGCCTATGGCATTTGTTGAGAAATCAGCTGATAGCCTTATGGGAGCACCCTTGAAGGTAACTGAGTGTCTCTCTCTCTCTCTTGCTGCCCTTCAGATTCTCTCTTTCTTTGTCTTTAACATTTGCCATTTTACTTATGATGTGTCTTGGTATGGATCTCCTTGTGTTCTTGATTGGGACTCTCTGTGCTTCCTGAACTTGTCTGACTTTTTCCTTCACCACATTAGGAAAGTTTCCTTTTATTATTTTTTTCAAACAGTTTCTCTATTCTTTGAACATTTTCTTCTCCCTCTACCATCTCTGTGATGTAAATGTTTTTCTGTTTCATGTTGTCCTAAAGTTCCCTTAAGCTTTCCTCATGATTTTCAAGTGTTTTCCCTGTTTGCTGCTCTAATTTAGGGTTGTTGTTTTTTCTACCTTGTCTTCCAAATTGATGATTCAATCTTCTGCTTCATCAAGACTGTTTTTAAATCCTTAAATCCTTCCAGTTTATTCTTGAGGTCATATATAGTGTTCTTCATTTCTGACTGGTTCTTATTTATGGTTTCTATGTCATTTTTATGGTCATGTAGTTCCTTCTGGGTCTCATTAAGGTCCTTGTAGTTCTCACTAAGTTCCTTGAACATCCTTATAACCATTATTCTGAACTCTGCATCTGATAAATTACTTATATCCATCTCATTTAGGTCTTTTTGTGGAGATTCCTCTTTTTTCTTTTTCTTTTTTCTTAATTGGGGATTGTTTCTTTGTTTCCAAATTTTAATTGTGTCATTGTGTTTGTTTCTATGTATTAGATATACCTGTTCTGGCTCTCCCTCTTTGTGGGGTGGCCTTTTGTAATTACTGTCTTGTGGGACCCAGTCTTCCCTCCATCAAATCCTAGGGTGAGTGTCTGGGATAAAAAATCTTGTGCTCTAGCCCTTTAAAAGAGGTGGCTTTGTCCCCAGGTGTCTCCTTGAACTCCTGAGCTGGATGCTCTAGGAGTCACCCTTTTGTGGGTTATTTGGGCTCTCCTGTTGTAATAGGGTCTTGATTGTTTTTGTACCATTTGTGGGTATGATCTCTTCTCAGGCTGGCTAACTGTGAGGCTCGACCCTGATCACATTGTGTGAGCTGTTGTACAGGTGCTGACAGGCCCATACAAAACAGAACAGAAAACAAGCAAAAAACATACAAAAGAACCTGACAATAACAGCAAAAACAACCACAAAAGAAAAGAGAATTAGGAAAGTGTAAAGAGAACAAGAATAATAAACAAAAAAGAATGAAAGAAAAAAATAATATAATAAAAACAAAAAGGACACAAGAAGAAAAAAAATGGCAAGATAAAAGATTCTGAAAGGAAAGAAGGAAGAGAAAAAATTAAGAATACAGATTAGGAAAGGAAAAGCAGTGAAAAAGAAAAAAATGTGAAAGGGTAAAAAAAAGAGAAAGATAAAGGAAAAGAAAAGAAAAAATAATTAGGTAAGAAAAGGAAAAAGGCTAATTGGATATAAAAGTAACAAGAGAAATAGAGAAAAATAATGGCAACAACAATAACAAAGCAATTGAAAAATAAATAAAATAATATAAAAACAATAACTACCAAGTAAAGTTCATCTCAGCAGATTTTAGTGCCTGCTAGGATTTCCCTTGAATACTGCTCCTATATTGTCTGAGGCTGTTTTGTATGCTTATTTTGGGCCTCCCAGGACATACTTGTGTGCTACTCAACGTCAAAAGCTGTCCAAGTTTGGCTCTCATTGCCCTGTTCAAAGCTTCAAATGATCCACAGCTCGCGGCTACCTCCACTTGGCTTGCCTGCCGACAGGAGGGGCCAAGCTGAGCTCCTAGAGCAGTTTTCTAGCAGCTTGGGGCTGACGCTCCCTGAGACTGCTGTCTCCTCAACAGTGGTCTGAGATGCAGGATGGGGCATGCTGGATTCCAGAGGGTGGGGTGAGATACTCTGGAGGACAGAGTATTTGCCTTTCCCCAGGCTTCTCCTGATTGGAGGAGCCTGTGCTTCTCAGGAAAAATGGCTGCTCTAATATGGGGATGGTGGCGTGTGACTCTGCACAGATATCCTGGCAGCTGCCCTTCCAGTGACTCTCCCCTACTCCTCCCACCACTGTCTCTCCCCAGGCCACTCCAGTCTATACTACCTTTCCTCCATCAAATCCTAGGGTGAGTGTCTGGGATCAAAAATCTTGTGCTCTTGCCCTTTAAAAGAGGTGGCTTTGTCCCCAGGGGCCTCAGCTCCCTGGCTGATAGAAGCCCCACCACTGGTTGCTGCATTGGTGGTTTTTCCTAGCTCTGACTGTCAGGGCTGGGGAGCCCTGCCTCGGGTCCAGGCCTTTGTCCTCTTTGGGGGGACGCTGCTTACCCTTGGCCCCAACTCTTGAGAGCTGAGCCAGGGCTACTCACATCCCCACCCTTCTTACCAGTCTTAAGGTGGTTTCTGCCCTTCCTCTTCAGCCACTCTTTAGCTGGTATATCAGGATGAATATTCCCCAATTTAGTTTTTTATTTTTTAAATAGTTGTTTTTACTTTATTTTATTATTTTTTGTTAACTCTCACCTAAGGATATTTTTCTATTGATTTTTTAGATAGAGTGTAAGGGAGGGAGGGATAGAGAGAGAAACATTGACTTGAGAGACACACATCGATTGGTTGCCTCCTGCACGATCCTGACCGGGGCTGTGGATCAAACCTGCAACCCAGGTATGTGCCCTTGACTGGGAATCTAACTTGCAACCCTTTGGTCTGTGGGCCAATGCTCTAACCACTAAGCTACCAGCCAGGGCTTCCCAATTGACTTTCAATTTCAGTTACATTCTGGGAGGAGGTGGGAAAAAGATCCACATATTCTGCCACCATCTTTCAATCCTCTAGATTTGTTTTTTTTTTTTTTTTATCAAAGTCTTTCTTTTTTGCAGTTGACATACAATATTTTATTAGTTTCAGGTGTGAAACATAGTGATTAGACATTTATGTAACTTGCAAAGAGATTACCCTGATAAGTATAGTTCCCATCTGGCACCATCACAAAGTTATTACAATATTATTGACTATATTTCCTGCTGTACTTTATATTCCCATGTATCAAAGTCTTTCTTGTTGCAGCAAAAGATTATAAACTGATTCTGTGTGTCCAGCCCCTGGGAGACTTGGTTATCTGAACTCAGGTCTTTCTGATACCAAGCAATTCTGCAATTCTCTGACACCAACTGAATTTCTTACAATTCAATTCTATTCAGACACTAACTAGCCAAATTCTGTCTGACTCCAAAGATTTTCGGGCTCAGTCCCACAAGACTCCCCTGTCTTTAGATGTGGTAACAAGTCCCAAGTCCCCAGAGTTTCTGCACTTCTGTCTGACTTAGTTACAAAATGTGTGATTCCTTCAACTCCCCTCCCCCACTACACAAGGTTCAACAATTTGTTAGAATGACTGACAGAACTCTGGAAACCAGTTTATTTACATTTGCAAGTTTATTATAAGGTTTATTGCAAGAACATTCATATGGAAGAGATCCATGCCTTCTCAGGGCACATTACTTTCCCAGCACCTTAATATGTTAATCAACTTGGAAGCTCTTCAAATCCTGTTTTAAGTTTTTGTTTGTTTGGTTTTTTTTTAATTGGGATTTCATTATATAGACATGACTGATTAAATCATTGGCCATTGGTTAGGTTAATGAACTCAATCTCCAACCCTTCCCTGCTTCCTGGAGTGTGAGTAGTGATGCTGAAAGTCCTAATCCTCTAAGTACCTGGTTGGTTTTTCTGGTGATCAGCCCTATCCTGAAGCCTTCTAGGGGCCTGGTAAGTCATCTCATAAGGAAAAGACAGGTACAATTGAAAGGGGCCTATTATGAAAAACAAAAGATATCACCATCACTTAAGAAATCCAAGAGTTTTAGGACTTCTGTGTCAGGAACTGGGTACAAAGGCAAAATACATATTTTTATTTACCATATCTAACCATCTCATGTCTTTCTTATTAGACACCATAAGAAGTTCAAGGTGTCCTTCAGAATCAGTTTAAAGGAGATCCCACTAGCCAAATCTGGAAAAGATAAATGACAGAGCAGGAAAATGTTGAAAGAACAATGGAGTTTGAAAATAACCACTTGGCAACAATTATTTCAGGCAAGGATCATCAAAGGACACTAGAACAAAGGGTGCAAGTGTGGTGAGAAATAAGATATTTAAGTAGTCTCAAAGTATCTCCCCCCAAATACTATTTGTTTAGAAGAAAAATACAGTAATTTTACAACAAAGAAATTTGGCAGAAACTACCTAAATACAGTGATTAATATCAACAAAAATGGGGCAAAACAATATCATGTGCCTCCTGACATGATGCTTTGGAAGAAACCAACATTACTTTTGTAGTGTTTCTGCCAATGTGTAGAACCTGAATCTGACCATGGAAGAATATCAGACAAGCCCAAATTGAAGATATTTTATTAAATAACTAGCCTGTGGTCTTAAAAAATTGTCAAGCATATGCAGGAAAAAAATGGCAGAGAAACTGTTCCATATTAAAGAAGACTAAGACACGATGACTAATAATATATACATGAACAACATGTGATCTTTGTTTACTTTATGGACGGGTTTCATTATTCTTTAAGGATATTATTGGGGCAGTGGAAAAATAAAAAAAAATTAGATAATGATATTGAATCAATGCTAATTTTTAAATTTATTTCCCCTTAAGAAATAAATACATGCTGAAATATTTGGTGCAGAGTCTGGCTTCATGTCCGTAACTACTCTTAAATTTATATATAAAGTAATTATCTATCTATCTAAAGTAATATATTTAAATAAAATATTAACAACTGGAGAGTCTCACTGAAAGATAAATTTGAAATTATTTCAAAGCATAAAGTTACATACAGAACTCTGGCTGTCCTATTTTTACTCAAGGCAGAGGAAATCTATTATCTTACCTGGACCTCTTGTAAGGCCTTGGAAAGAGCTCTAGTGATGATATGATGTGCCATAACAAAAACTCGTTAATCTAAAATAAGAGAACTTCGTTGTCTCATCGTTTTGGAGACCAGAAGTCTGCCAGGTGTTGGCAGGGTGCACTCCCTCTGGAGCCTCTTGGAGAGAACACTTCCTAGCCTCTTCCAGCTTATGATGACTGTCAGGGCTGTTTGTGGCTGCATCTTTCCAGTCTCTGCCTCTGTCTTCATATGGTCTTCTCTGTGTTTTCTCTTACAAGGATGCTTAAGGCTCCCCTAGGTAATCCAGAATGATCTCATTTCAAAATCCAGAATGACCTTATTTCAAAATCTTTGGGGCAAATACTCTTTTCCCCAAATAAGGTCATATTTGAAGGTTTGGAGATTAAGATATAGATATATTATTTGGAGATGACCATTCAACTTACTGCATATGGTCATATTTTTTAATTTTCATAAAAAGATGTTTTTAAGTGCACTTAGATAAGACATATCTCTTTACACTTCAGTGTTTTTTCTTTGTCACACGTTTCCTTGTGTTAGGGACTTGGGAGTTGTGAGCAATTTGGGGAATCAACAGGAATTTGAGTTGAACATGCATTCAGTATGAATTTAGAGGGATATATTTATGTGTTTGTAGTCACTTATAAGTAGAGTTAACATATTGCTAACACCAGGTGTAGGGATGGCTCCCAGGAATCCTTTTGTGTTCACTGTACTGACTCACACCATCCCACGACACAAAGTTTATACCTACAGCAATCAGCACTGGAAGTACCTGGGTCCAAAAGGTGCTGGGAGGGGGGCTTCAATGTATAAAACAATAAGTTAGTTTGTAAAAATTCTTTTAATCATTTAATGTATAAAATTGTGAGCAAATAATTCAGATCTTATTAATGCCTTGTCAGAAAAAAGGAGTCTCTCTTATCAGAAATTACTTGGTAATACAACATATAGAATTACAGCCCTGGCCAGTTTGGCTCAGCAGTTAGTGTGTTGGGCTGCAGTCTGGGAGACCTGGGTTTGGTTCCTGCTAAGGGCATGTACCTCGGTTGCAGTTTGTCCGTGGCCCTGGTTGGGTCGTGTAGGTGGCAACCACTCGATGTGTCCCTTTCACGTCAATGTCTCTCTCTCTCTCTCCCTCCCTCCCACTCTATCTGAACAAAATATCAAAAAGTGTCCTCAGGTGAGGATAAAAAAAAAAAGAATTACAAATAACGTAGGTTTTTTTCAATATGAACATTGAGCAACATTTTATGTATCGGAATTCTTATGTTCTGAGGGTGTCAAATTTTAGAAATACTATAAGCAATTAGTGCCACACATTTTATGCTTTCCAGCATACTAGATTGTATCTTACTTAACATCTCTGTTGTACCATAAACTGAGGAAGTCTGGCTGTTACAACCTAAAGCAGGATGCAAATACCTACTGACTTAGTGAAATGACCTGAAGTGATAGTAGTTCCAGTGATAAATGTCTGTATCCATCAATAAGTCAATGTGTGTGGTATTAGAATGATTTAATAACACAATTATATAATGTAGTAGCTATATAAAAATAGACATTTTCCTTACTTTCAGATTGTGTGGTTTTTTTTTTTCAGAACTATTGATCCCATCAAAATTCAAACATAATTGTCAGAAAATTTCCTCTTTGAGAAAAATTTGTAACTTGAAACAATGAAGAATAGAAGACATTTTAAAATGCTAAAGACATTATTTTACAGTAAAATATCTGATGGTCTAAATCATGAAGATAAGGAAAAGAATCAGGATATCAAAGAAAATATGGAGAACGAATATACAACAACATTGAAAACGAAAATGATGAGAATCCATAAATTTTTAAATGAGAACTTTAAAATTCATTTGAGGAATAATGAAGAAAAACACAATTTATATGAACACCAGTGACAAACTGGTTAATGAGTGTTGTCAATATAAAGAGCATTTAAGACTAGGCCCTGCACAAAAAGAGTGACCTTTTTTGAAATCATACAGCCCATTTATGGAATTATAAGCTTGATAGAGGTTTTGTAAAACTTTACAAAAAGCCTAAATATTTACATGACATTAACAATAAAGTGTTGTGAAGCTGACATGAAAAACAAATTTTGATCAACCGTTTCAGAAGAGAGAGAATTATATTTCTATCTTTTCTATAGAAACAATATAAAATTAGCATCATATAAAAAGTCAATCAAAAGCATATATGCCCAAAAATATAGTAAAAAAAAAAAAAGAGTAATTTAGAGCTGGGTCAGATTAATCAATAAAAAAATATTAGCCCATCTTTTTGGATTTTAGAATATTTGCAGTTTTTTCATTTTAAAAAATTGAAACTTGTGGTTCTTTTTCATTTAGAATAAATATTGATTTTTGTATTGAATTTTATATTTCTATTATTTTTCTTAAAGGGGGCCTCAAAACTGTATATATGTTGGTGTCACTCCACTAGGGTAAGAGGTATTGGACAGACACTGAAATGTGAATATGTATAAATGTTAGCAATTTTGCTTTGATACATGAAGTTATCTTTAATTTATAGATGCAGGACTTATACTTACAAAAAAGCCTCCTAACACTATGATTCATAAAGACCTAGTTTATAAAATAAAAATAGTGTTCATAAATCTCAAATTCTTGAATTGTGATTGTTTGAAAAGGTGCCCTCCAATCAGATAATTATAAATTACTTTAATAAAATTACACACCTATTGGTTAGAGTAAAAAAATTTTGAGTTTGAAATTTTTTTCTGAATGATTATATGCATTTGCATGTAGCTAAGATATATATATATATATATATATATATATATATACATATATATATATATTAAATAGCTTTGATTTAGAACAATATTTTCCATCACAGTCTTAAGCTTAAAAATAAATTTTTTATTTCATAAAAACAGGCCACACGTAAAAAAATAAATAAGTGGCTTATTTACCACTAATATTATTATTTGAGGTGGCATTTTAAAATTTTGCCTAATAGCAAAAGCCTTGGTTGAAAAACAACAAAAGTGATAGGAAGGAGGTTATTCAAACCAGTTATAATCCCCTGTGCCCGCTCCTCTCTTTAGTTTGCACATGTTATTTTATTTTCTGGATAAAATATACATTCTATTATGTAGCAATTCAATGTGCAAAAACATGAAATTTTTTATATAAAAATCATACAGCACTTGGTTTTTAAAAAAACAATCATTAAATTCCTCAAAAAGAGAACTTGATTAATACTTTTTATTACAGAATTCCCTCCTTTTTCCGACTTTGACACTCTCCTCCCCCTTCCCCCACCCCCACCTTCACCTTACTGTTGTCCATGTCCATTGGTTTTATATAGATATATTTATATACACACAAACACATATACATTCTTTTGCTAATCTCTTCATGCTTCCCCCCTACCCCCACCTTCCTCTGAGGTTTGTCAGTCTGCTCCCTATTTCCATGTCTCTGGATATATTGTGTTCATCAGCTTATTTTCTTCATTATATTTCACAACTAAGTGAAATCATGTGATTTTGTCTTTCTCTAATTGCCTTATTCACTTAGCATAATATTCTCTAGGTCTCTCCATATCATTTCAAAGGGTAAGAAATCTTTCTTTCTTATAGCTGCATAGTACTCTACTGTGTAAATGTACCACAGTTTTTTAATCCACTCATCTACTGATGGGCACTTGGGCTGTTTCCAGATCTTAGCAATTGAAAATAGTGCTTCTGTGAACATAGGGGTACATAAATTCTTTCTGACTGGTGTTTTGGTTTTCTTAGGATGCATTCCTGGAAGAGGAATCACAGGGTCAAATGGCAGTTCCATTTTTAATCTTCTGAGGAAACGCCATATTGTTTTCCACAGTGGTTGCACCAGTCTGCATTCCCACCAGCAGTGTGCTAGAGCACCCTTTTCTCCACATCCTCACCAGCAGTTGTTTGATGATTTGTTGATGGTGGCCATTCTGACAGGTGTGAAGTGATACCTTATAGTCATTTTAATTTGCATTTCTCTGATCTTTAGTGACATTGAGCATTTTTTCATATGCCTCTTGGGCGTTTGTATGTTTTCTTTAGACAAGTATCTATTCAGATACTCTGCCTACTTTTTTTAATAAAATTTTTTTTCATTATTGATTTTTAGAGAGAGAGAAAGGGAGAGGGAGAAAAAGATAGAAATATCAATGAGAGAGAACATGAACTGGCCACTTCCTGCATGCTCCACGTTGGGGATTTGGCCCACAACTGGGGCATGTGCCCTGACTGGGAACCAAACAGGTTACCTCTTGATGCATGGGTCGACACTCAGCCACTGAGCCACACTAGCCAGGCCCTCTGCCCACTTTTTATTTGAATTGTTTGTCTTACTTTTGTTGAGTTGTATGAGTACTTTATATATTTTGAAAGTTAACCCCAATGATATATCATTGGCAAATATGTTCTCCCATACAGTGGGTTCCCTTTTCATTTTGATGAGGGTTTCTTTTGCTGTGCAGACATTTTAGTTTGATGTAGTCCTAGTTATTAATTTTTTCCCTTTGTTTCTCTTATAGTAGATGATGAATCAGTGAAAATTCAACTACGTGTGATCTGAGATTTTTCTGCCTTTATTTTCTTCTAGAATTTTTATGGTTTCATGACTTACATTTAAGTCTTTTATCTATTTTGAATTTATTCTTGTGTATGGTATAAGTTGGTGGTCTAGTTTCATTTTTATTGCACATACCTGTCCAATGTTCCCAGCACCATGTATTTAAGAGACTGTCCTTACTCCATTGTATGCTCGTGCCTCATTTGTCAAATATTAATTGAGCATAATGTCTTGGGTCGATTTCTGAGTTCTCTGTTCTGGTCCATTGATCTATATGTCTGTTTTTTTTGTTTGTTTGTTTTTCTTTTTTTATCCTCACCGGAGGACATTTTTTCATTTTTTGTTCAGATAGAGTGGGAAGGAGAGAGAGGAAGAGAGAGAGACAGAGAGAGGGAGAGAAATGTCAATGAGAAAGGGACACATCGAGTGGCTGCCTCCTGCAAGCACGGCCCAAGCAGGGCCGGGGACAAACTGCAACTGAAGTACATGCCCTTAGCAGGAACCAAATCCAGGTCTCTCTGGGCCACAGGCTGACACTCTAACTGCTGAGCCAAACTAGCCAGGGCTAAATGTCTGTTTTTATGCCAGGACCAGGCTGTTTTGATTAGTGTAACCTGAAATCTGGTATTGTGATCCCTCCAACTTTATTCTCTTTTTTTAAAGATTGCTGTGGTTATTCAGGGTCTTTTTTGGTTCCATATAAACTTCTGTAGTATTTGTTCTAGAACTGTGAATTATGCCTTTGTTTTTTTAAATAGGGATTGCATTGAATCTATAGATTGTTTGGGGAGATATGGACATTTTAATTATGCTGATTCTTCTAGTCAATGAACATGATATTTGCATCCACACTTTTATTTCTATCTCTACTTATTTCATTTTTCAGTGTCCTATAGTTTTTAAGAACAGATCTTTTACCTCCTTGGTTAAGTGTATTCCTAAGTATCTTAATTTTTTTGTTGCAGTGATAAATGAGATGATTTTTTTCGTTTTTCTTTCTGTGTGTTCATTATTGGTGTATAAAAATGACAATGATTTCTGGATGTTGATTTTGTATCCTAGTACTTTGCAAAATTTATTAAACTGGTAGTGTTTTTGGTGGAGTATTTATTTACATTTACAAATTTATTTTTGTTACAAATGTTTCTCCTTTTTCCCCCATTGACACCCTCCTCCTGATCCCCCCAACCCTGTTCCCAGTATTGTTGTCTATGTCCATGTTTACACATATATGCATATAAATTCTGTGGTTTATTTCTTTCCCCACCCCCGACCCTCTTCTGAGGTTTTTCAGCCTATCTCTGTGTCTCTGGGTCTATTTTGTTCCTCAGCTTGTTTTGTTCATTATATTCCACACATAAGTGAGATAATCTGATATTTGTCTTTCTCTGATTGGCTTATTTCTTCTTAGCATAATACATTCCAGGCCCCTCCATGTCTTCTTAAAAGATAAGAGATCTTTCTTTCTTACAACTGCATAGTATTCCATCGTGTATATGTACCACCACTTTTTTATACACTCATCTATTGCTGGGCACTTGGGCTGTTTTTACACCTTAGCAACTGTAAATAGTGCTGCTATGAACACAGGGGTACATATATTCTTTCTGATTGGTGTTTCAGGCTTCTTAGGGTATATTCCTAGAAGTGAGATCACTGGCTCAAATAGCAGTTCAATTTTTAATTTTTTTGAGGAAACACCATATTGTTTTCCATAGTGGCTATACCAGTCTGCATTTCCAACAGAAGTGTACTAGAATCTCCTTTTGTCCACACTCTCACCAGCATTTGTTGTTTGATGATTTGTTGATGACAGCCATTGTGATAGATGTGAAATGGTGTCTCGTTGTTTTAATTTGCATATCTCTGATGATTAGTGACCTTGAACATTTTTTCATATGTCTCTTGGCCATTTTTATGTCCTGTTTGGAGAGGTATCTATTTAGATCCTCTGCTCATTTTTTAATTGGATCCTTTGTCTTCCTTTTGTTAAGTTGTATGAGTACTCTATATATTTTGGAGATTAACTCCTTATCTAATGTATTGTTGGCAATTATGCTCTTCTCTTTCCATTTGGATGCTTGTTTCTTTTGCTGTGTGAAAGTTTTTAGTTTGATGTAGTCCCATTTATTACTTTTTTCCTTTGTTTCTCTTGCCTTAGGCATTGTATCAGAGAAAATTCTGCTGCATGTGATGTCTGAAATTTTGTTGCCTACATTTTCTTCTAGGATTTTTATGGATTTATCAGTCACATTTAAGTCTTTATCCATTTTGAATGTATTCTTGTGTATTGTGTAAGTTTCTTTTTTTTTTTTTTTTTATGTACCTAATTTTTATAACACAATTTATTGAAGAGACTCTCTTTTCTCCATTGTATGCTCCTTTAAATGAAATATTAAATGAGCATATCTTGGGTCAATTTCTGGGTTCTCTGTTCTATTCCATTGTTCTACATGCCTGTTCTTGTGCCAGTACCAGGCTGTTTTGATTACAATGGCTGTGCAGTGTTACCTGATACAAAGTATTGTGATTCCCTCCTACTTTGTTCTTCTTTTTCAATATTGCTGTGGCTATTCGAGGTCTTGTTTGGTTCCATAGAAACCTTTGTAGTATTTGTTCTAGTTCCATGAAATATGTCGTTGATATTTTAATGGGGATTGCATTGAATCTATAGATTGCTTTGGGTAGTGTGGACATTTTAATGATGTTAATTCCTTTAATCCATGAACAAGGTATTTGTTTCCACTTTTTTCTATCATCTTCTATTTCTTTTTTCAATGTTCTATAGTTTTCTGCAAATAGGTCCTTTACTTCTTTGGTTAAATTTATTTCTAAGTATATTAGTTGTTTTGCTGCATTGGTAAACGTGGTTTTTTGTTTTTGTTTTTTTAGTTTCTCTTTCTGTGAGTTCATTATTGGTGTATAAGAATGCCGTTGATTTCTTGATATTAATTTTGTATCCTGCTACTTTGTCAAATTCATTTATTAGCTCTAGTAGATTTTTGATGAAGTCTTTAGAGTTTTCTATGTATCATACCATGTCATCTGCAAATAAATACAATTTCACTTTCTCCTTTCCATTTTGGATCTCTTTTATTTTATTTTTTTTCATGTCTAATTGCTGTGATTAAGCCTTCCAGAATTATGTTAAATAAGAGTGGTAAAAGTGGACATCTCTGTCTTGTTTCTGTTTTTAAGGAAAATGCTTTTCGTTTTTGCCCATTGAGTATGATGTTGGCTATAGGTTTTTCATATATGACCTTTATTATGTTGATATATGATCCCTCTATTCCCATATTGCTGAGCTTTTTTATCAGAATTATGTGCTGGATTTTGTTGAATGATTTTTGAGCACCTATTGATATGATCATATGTTTTTTATCTTTCACTTTGTTTATGTGGTGTATCAGATTTATTGATTTGCAAATATTGTACCAGCTTTGCATCCCTGGGATGAATCCCACTTGGTCATGGTAAATAATTTTTTTAATGTATTGCTGGATCTGATTTCTTAATGTGTTGTTAAAGATTTTAGTGTCTGTGTTCATCAGGGATATTAGCCTGTAGTTTTCTTTCTTTGTAGTATCTTTATCTGGTTTTGGAATTAGAATTATGCTGGCCTCATACAATGAGTTTGGAAGTCTTCCTTCTTGGATTTTTTCAAATGATTTGAGGAGAATGGGTGTTAGATCTTCTTTTTATTTTTTTCTAGAAGTAGGAATATATTTTTAAATTTTTTTTATCCTCACCCGAGGACATTTTTTTTTTATTAATTAATTTTTGTTACAGATGTTTCTCCTTTTTTCCCCATTGATTCCCCCCTCCCCCTCCCTCCCTGCCCTGTCCCCAGTTTGTTGTCCATGTCCACTGTTCATGCATACATGCATGTAAGTTCTGTGGTTTATCTCTCCCCCACTTCCCCCTTCTGGGGATTGTCAGTGTGTACCCCACTTTCACGTCTCTGGGACTACCCCATTCCTCAGACTGTTACGTTCATTATATTCCACAAATAAGTGAGATCGTATGATACTTGTCTTTCTATGTTTGGCTTGTTTCACTTAGGATGATACTTTCCAGGTCCCTCCATGTAGTGTTAGATCTTTTTTGAATGTGCAGCAAAACTCCCCCATGAAGCCATCTCGGCCTGGGCTTTTGTTTACTGAGAGTTTCTTGATTACATTTTCAATTTCCTTAGTCGTTATTGATCTGTTCAAGTTTTCTATCTTTTTCCGGTTTAGTTTTGGGACACTGTGTTTTTAGAAATTTGTCCATTTTGCCTAGATAGCCCAATTTGTTGGAGTATAATTGTTCATAGTATTTTTTTTTTTTTTTTTTATCCTCACCCGAGGACATTTTTCCATTTTTTGTTCAGGTAGAGTGGGAGGGAGAGAGAGGAACAGAGAGAGAGAGAAACATCGATGTGAGAAAGAACACATCGAGTGGCTGCCACCCGCACGACCAACCAGGGCCGGGGACAAACTGCAACCGAGGTACGTGCCGTCAGCGGGAACC
Source organism: Molossus molossus (assembly GCF_014108415.1). Taxonomy (NCBI): domain Eukaryota; kingdom Metazoa; phylum Chordata; class Mammalia; order Chiroptera; family Molossidae; genus Molossus; species Molossus molossus. The sequence goes on along the minus strand of NW_023425401.1, from coordinate 84,126,251 downwards.
GAACCCGGGTCTCTCCAGACCGCAGGCCGACGCTCTAACCACTGAGCCAAACCGGCCAGGGCGTTCATAGTATTTTTTAATGATCCTTTGTATATATCTGTGGTGTCAGTTGTTACTTCTCCTCTTTCATTTCTGATTTTGTTTATTTGGGTCCTCTCTTTGTTTCTTGGTGAGTCTGGCTAAGGGTCCATCAATCTTCTTTATCTTTTCAAAGAATCAGCTCTTTGTTTCATTTATCTTTTGAATTGTTCTTTTTTAGTTTCTATGTTGTTTATTTCTGCTCTGACCTTTAAAATCTCTTTTCTTCTACTTGCTCTGGGGTTTTCTTTTTGTGTATTTTGTAGTTCTGCAAGTTGTAGGGTTAGAAATTAGAAATTTTTCTTGTTTCTTGAAGTAGGCCTTTAGTGCTGTGAACTTACCTCTCAGGACTGCTTTTACTGTATCCCATAGATTTTGTGTTGTTGTATGTTCATTTTCCTTGGTTTCCAGGAAGGTTTTAATTTCTTTCTTGATCTCCTTGGTAACCCATTTATTGCCTAATAATATGCTATTTGACCTTCAGGTGTTTGAATATTTTTGCTGTTACTTGATTTCTATTTTCATGCCATTCTGATCTGAGAAAATTCTTGATGTGATTTCAGTCTTCTTGAACTTGTAGAGACTGTTTGTGTCCTATCATGTGCTACATCTTTGAAAATGTCCCATGTGTACTTGATAAGAATGTATATTCTGCAGCTTTGGGATTAAATGTTTTATAAATACCTATTAAATCCAGCTATCTAGTGCATCTTTTAGAATCTCTGTTTCCATGTTAATTTTTAGTCTAGAAGTTCTATCCAGTGATGTTAGTGGGGTGTTAAAGCCCCTTACTATGATTGTATTGCTGTTGATCTCTCCCTTGAAGTCCTCCAGAATTTTAAAAAATATATTTTGGTGCTCCTGTGTTTGGTGCATATATGTTTCAGGGTTATATTCTCCTGTTGTATCTATCCATTTAATATTATGTAGTATCTTCTTTTTCTCTTATTATGGTCCTCATTTTGAAGTCTATCTTATCAGATGTGAGTATTGTTACACCAGCTTTATTTTTCATTTCCATTTCCCTGGAAATTTTTTTCACCCCTTCACTTTCATCCTGTGTGACTCTTTTGATCTGAAGTAGGTCTCTTGTAGACAGCATATATATGGGCCATGTTTTTAATCCAATCAGCTACCCTATGTCTTATGTTTGAAGCAGGTAAACCATTTGAATTTAAGGTTATTATTGAGAGGTACTTAACTTGTTGCCATTTTTATTCTTTATGCCTGTGTTTCCTCCCCTCCCCCCCCCATTTCTTCTTCTCCTCACAACAGTCTCTATAGCATTTCTTGCAGTGCTGGTTTGATCATAGTAAATTTCTTAAACCTTGTTTGCTCTGTGAGGCTCTTTATTTCACCTTCAATTTTGAATGATAGCTTTGCTGGATAGAGTAGTCTTGGATTCAGACCCTTGCTTTTCATTACTTTGTAAACTTCACGTCACTCCCTTCTGACGTGCATTGTTTCTCTTAGGAAATCAGCTTATAGCCTAATGGGAGCTCCCTTCTAGGTAACTTTCTGTCTCTCTTGTTGCCTTTCAGATTATTATTTTTGTTTGTTTTTAATGTTTGCCATTTTAATTATGATGTGTCTTGGTGTAGGTCTTTTTGGTTTAGTCTTGATTGGGACTCCCTGTGTTTCCTGGACTTGTGTGATTTTTTTCTTCATCAGATTAGAGAAGTTTTCTGTCATTATTTCTTTAAACAGTTTCTCTATTCTTTTCTCTAACTCTGCTCTTTCTAGTACCCTTATGACCAGAATGTTTTCATGTTTCCTGTTGTCCCAAAGCTCCCTTAACATCTATACCTGATTTTTAACTTGTTTTCCATTTGCTGCTCTGAGTAATTTTTCTACATGGTCTTCTAACTTGTTGATTTAGTCTGCAGCTTCTTCAAATCTACTATTGAATACTTCCAAGGTATTTTTTATATCAGCTGTGTCATTCTTCATTTCCACTTGATTTTTATTCATAGCTTCTACCTCTTTTTTTTATGATGGTATAGTTCCTACTGAGCTCTTTATAATTCTCATTAAGTTGCTTGTAATTCTAAGTTGTTTGAGCACCATTAAAACCATTGCTTTGAATTCTTTATCTGAAAAACTGTTTGCCTCTATTTTATGTAGTTTCTTTTCTGGTGCTTACCCCTTTTCTTTCATTTGGGGGTTGTTTCATTTGATCATTCTGGTAGTACCAGGCCTGGTGAGGGATTTTGGGATGTGTAGGCAGGTTGGTGTGTATCATATGAGACTGCTATGCCTCCCAGTGTTCTGGAGCATGGCGCCTCTCATCTACTGCAGGTCTGGAGGACTGATGGCTGGTGGCTCATGTTGGTCTGTCATCATAGGTGCTACTGGGATGTATGGGTCCAGCTCGTGTGCTGCTGGTGTGTGTGGGTCCTGAGGTACTGCTGCTGCCTGGCAATGCTTGGCCCCCATTCCTCGTTTCTGCTAATGCTGCTGTTGTTGGGGAGATGGGTCTTAGCTCTGGAGCCTCTGCTGCTGTTGGAGCAAAGCTCCATTTGCAATGTGCTGCTGCTGCTGCTGTCAGGGGCAGGTCTCAGCTCCCAAAGCCTCATTGCTGCTGGGGCTGGGGCTCCACTCCCCTTAATTTTTGTTTCTTAATCTGCAAAATTCTGAGAAGAATCTCGTGAATGGCAATCCAGAAACAAACCTCTAAAACTCTTCCTGATAACTCCATCAAGGACATTTTCAAAAATTCCTTTGCTGGTCTTGGAGATCTGCCACTATTCAAGGAAAAATGGGCTGCCCCTGCACATTTTAAATGCATTTAATACTACTGAATTGTACACTTAAAAATGGTTAAAATAGTAAATTTTAGGTTATCTATGTTTACCACAAAAATTTACAGATAGAATAAAAATGTTTCATTTTAGAAAGCTTTATTACTTGGAAAAAAAAATGTTTCTTAAGTTAATATCACAATGTGCTTTGTGACATAAAATCCATCATCATTTTGGTGGTTATAAACCATAATCACTAAGTCCAGAAAGGAGCCTCATCCTGTAGCTGCCTTCTTATTCCTTTCTACTTCATGCCTTAGTAAATGATAAAGTCTTTATTTGAACTTTGACTGTGTGGTCCACATTTCCTAATGCTTTTTGTTTGCTTGTTTGCTTTTAAATGTTTTTCTTTATTGATTTTAGAGAGAGAGGAGGGGAGAAAGGTAGAGAGATAAAAACATTGATGAGCGAGAACATTAATTGGCCGCCTCCTGCATGCCCCATACTGGGGATTTGGCCCACAACATGGGCATGTGACCTGACCAGGAATCAAACTGGTAACCTCTTGGTGCGTGGGTCGATGCTCAACCATTGTGCCACACCGGCTGGGCCTAATGCTTTGTTTTCATTACTTCTATTGCACAATGTCTGCTTCTATTGTTGCAGTCTTTTTGTTGCAATCATGTTCTCAAGAAAGGGAGTCATATAAAACCAGCATAGTACTAGAACAAAAACAGACACATAGAATGGAACACATGAAACATAATAGAGAGCCCAGAAATAAATCCTCGTTTATATAGTCAACTAATTTATGACAAAGGAAGCAAGAAGATACAAAGGAAAAACAGCAGTCTCTTCAACAAGAGGTGTTGGGAAAACTGGACAGATACATACAAAAAATTGAAAATGGACTAATACACCAAATACAAAAATAAATTTAAAATGGGGTAAAGACTTAAATATAAGGCCCCAAACCATAAAACACCTAGAAGAAAACATAGGTAATAAACTATTTGCCATTAGTCTGATTAATATGTTTTGAATATGTCCCCTTGAGTATAGGAAACAAAAGCAAAAATAAACAAACAAAAAAAAAAATGGTCCCTGGTCAGTTTGGCTCAGCAGTTAGAGTATTGGCTCTTGGACCAAGGGGTAGATTCTGGTCAAAGGGCATGTACCTGGGCTACAGGTTCTACCCCCAGCCCCCATCGGGGTCATGTGGGAGGCAACCAGTCAATGTTTCTCTCTCTCTTTCTCTCTCTCCCTCCCTCCCTTTCTCCTTCCCACTCTGTCTAAAAAAAAAAAAAAAAAAAGGAAAAATATCCTTGGGTAAGGATTAACAAAAGCAAACAAACAAACAAGACCCCCCCAAGAAACAAATGGGACTTAGTCAAACTAAAAAGCCTTTGCATAGCAAAGGAAGCCATCGACAACACAAAATGAAAACTTGCTGAATGACAGAATATATTCACAAATGATATATGTGATAAGGAGTTGATATGCAAAATATACTAAGAACTCATACAACTTAATAACAAAGAAATAATCTATCTCATCAAAAAAATAGACCAAGTGCATGAAAGACATTTCTCCAAAAAAGACATATAGATTGTCAACCAATATATGTAAAGATGCTCAACATCACCGATCATTAGGGAAATGTAAGTCAAAACTACAGTGAGATACCACCTTGTACCAGTCAGATTGACTACTATCAGAAAGGAAACAAATAGTGTGTTGATGAGGATGTGGAGAAAAGAGACGACTTGTACACTGTTGGTAGGACTCCAAATTGGTACAGCCACTATGGAAAACATGTTGAGTCTTCAAAAAACCAAATAAATCTACCATGTGACCCAGCAATTCCACTCTGGATATTTATCCAAAGAAAATGAAAATACTTCTTCAAAAAGATATATGTACCCCCATGATGATTGCAGCATTATTTACAATAGCCAAAATATGGAAGCAATGTAGGGGTCCATTGATAGATAAATAAATAGATAGTTGCCAGAAGGGAGGGGAATGAAAGAATGGGTAAAAAAGGTGAAGGAAAATATAGTAAAAAATATTGTGATAAGCTTGCATGTTGACAGATTAGTGAGATGATCACACTGTAAAGTATAAAAATGTCAAATAACTATATTGTACACCAGAAACTAATATAATTAATATAATATTGTCTAACAACTACTGTATACTTAAATTTTTTAAAAATGGAAGAAATAAAGCACGACATCAATCATGCAAAAACTGGTTCAGACTATTTAATTAAACATTACACAACAACTTTAAAGGTTAATGTAGCATGCATTGCATACATGGATACATTTCATGCATGGAACATTTGTATCAGCCTAATTGGAATTAAAGCTATTATTACTATATACATGCCTAGGCAGAACACATTGTGAAATTACACACTAACTGAAACAGTTGATCAAAATTCACTGAGCTGGAAGGCAGAGTAGTCTAGGATATTGGCTTCAGATTCATAACTAAACTAAAGGTTTAAAGAACAGTGGCAGATTGTGGTCTATTGCATATTTGTGAGATCTTATCTGTCATAATTACTATATCTTATTCTTAGTATATTTCATCACCATCAACTGAAGCCACACTTTATCTGAAACGACAGCAGATAATATCACCACTACCAAGGTCCTGGACCACAGCCAGTCTTCTGGCATTTCAGTGATCCTTAATGCAACCCAACACCACTGTGAACAGGATGTTGAAGCAGCTGTTGCAGTAAGCTGAAAGTGGGCATTTGTGATCACTGAGGAGAAGAAACACATAGCAAATTGTACCAACCAAGTTCAAGTAATGCAATAATGCCTTGAACAAAATGTGTTCTTGGTGAAGAGTTTATATGTATAAATTAAGATAGACCTAGAAATATGGTAGTCATTTTCCAATAGAAGGTTCTCCTTTGGTAAAATATGAGAATTTGTTAAATTACTTATGTATACATTTGTGTCAGTTACCCAATTTGGAATTCTGTAGCATGTGATTTTTCAAATCACTCTTGTTGATAAGTAAATAGGAAAGAACTAAGTTTAGGAATGAAAAAAGAAAGAAAATCAAGTAGTATAAAAAGAACACTTTCTTTTGCCATCAAGGCTTTGAAAAGATAAAGAATGTTCAAAGGAAGAAAACTTATTCTTTAGAAGAACTGGGTCATGGACAAAAATGAGCTGATGGAGATGAACTAGGGCTGTGGGAACATGGAAGCAGGGAGAAAGAGATTGGTATGTAGATGTCAGCATCTCTAAGCCATCGAATCAGAAAGGCATTAGCATTTGGATAAAGAAACAAAAAGTCTTCTCAATGTAAGATGGCAAATGTATTAAATAATAAATGATACTGACCTTTCTCCTGCCCCTTATCTACTAAAATAAATTTTGGCTTCACCCTTCTGATTTCCAAAAAAGGTCCTGTCTTGTTCCACTTATCTTTGGGGCTTTCATGATGAACTATTAGAAGAAGGAATGTGGGCTAAAAGAGAACAATTTGAGTACTAGACTGGTCTGAGGATTTAAACTTTCATGCAAGTTTTTCAGAGGAATTTTGGAAGGAGTGGTACACAAGCGAGAAGCTGGTGAGTGAGGGAAGGAGAATTTTAAGCATTACAGTAGAAATATTCCTCCTTCATAGACTTTTAAAAAATACATGCGAAGAGCTTAAATTATTTTAAAATTATCTTTTTGGTTGTGTTCTGACTGCACTATTGATCTCACCCTGGACCTCATGGATTATGGCTTTATAAAATTACATTGGTTTGTACATAATCCTCCCAATAATCCAACAGCTGTGCATATATGACATGGAAGCATGGGACAGACTGATGAATCTCAGAGTGAAGGAGGGGGAGTGTGGGTGGGAAGAGATTAACCAAAGAATTTATATGCACATATGCATAACCCATGGACACAAATAATAGTGGGGTATTGGCTGGGGGAGGGGTGGAAGGGACCATTGGGGGGTAGGGGGGAATCTGTAATACTTTCAATAATAAAATTTAAAAAAGAAAAAAATAATTTGTACAGAATAAATTATTACTTGCTTTCATTAATCATCATTGATCTTATCTTAAGTGATAATAGTTTCTTTTCTACTTTATATAGTGAACATTAAAGCTTTAATTGATTACTTTCTGACTTCAGTTTCTATTCTAATTTTATCATTATAACTCCCCTCAGAAATTTTCTGAGACATGACCTCTACAGTTAGGGAGCTGTTATTATAGTTTGGAAATTTTTATGTTTTATAAATGTTATTGTTCACCCCAACCACACAGTTTTACCACACCTTCCATATAGATTTCAAATGTACAGACTCATCAACATACACATAAGCAGACATATATTAGATGTGCCTGCCCCATACTCCTTTTTCTTCCTTTCCCCTCTCTGTCTCTGACTGTTTTCTCTCTCATAGAAGCACATACATACACACACTATTTATATATTGCACACACACTATTTATTGGGACAGCTAAAAAGATGACAATAAAAAAGATTAATAACACATTACTCTTGGCCAAAGCCAAAGGGTTGATGGCAGCGTTTCTTTAAGCCTTATAGTCTTAGCCACTAAGACTATGAATCCAGTGGTTTAAAATATAGTTGAAGACCTAGATGTCCTGTCAAAATAAAAATTGAATATTGCCACAGTCTGAGCTGAGTACTTTATAAGAGACCTAGCTATAGCTGAAGAGCCTAGCTTCTAATGGCTATATTAATGACTACTTAGATCTTAAATATATAATGACTTCATGCCAAAAAATTCTATAGGATAACCACAGCATTGAATTAACACTGATTGAGTTCTGTTGGAGAAGCAACTATTTGGAGTGCTTGGTCAGCTCTAGCCCAGTTATTTGCAAGGTCTGTTCTTCAACAATGACATTTACTGTAGAGCAGCCTTCTCATTAGCTAGGTGGTCTTACCAGAGGTAGTATTATCAAAGAAAAAACAGAGCTGGACAGTAAGCAGTAAAAATGGATTTTATTCAAAAAAATTATTTCAACAAGAAGAAAGGATCTCAGTATAGAACTGGGCTCAATTCCGAATATAACAAGGAAAAGCAAGAATTTTTATCCAAGGAGCAGCCTGGGGGTTGGTGGATAGAAAATTGCTAGAAGAATAATCAGGAGTAATGGGAGATTTTGGCAAAGCTTATGTAATAAGATTTTTGGTGAAGAAAGGCCAAGGGTGATTAAACATCACTTGGAGGATGGTGGAGGATGAAGAACCTGACTAGATATTAAGGATGAAATATTTTTACTAAATCAATTTAGCAGGATTCTTGTTAAAATTGAACAATGCAGATCTGAACATGGAAGCCCAAAATTTGAGGCTTAGTTGAAAAAGAGCTCAGAAGAGCCTGGTTAAAGTTCAGAAATGGAGAGAATCTTTGTTAGTATAAACTGGACAAGTTACCTGTATCTGTACTCATGTTTTGGGACCCAAGTGTGTAGTTCCAAAGGACAAATATCAAGGGCAGCTCCAGAGCTTGCTCTTTCCAATACTCCCAAACATAAAGTCAATTTATGTCAAACTTTCTTTGGGCTTTTGATAATGTATATAAAATTTCCCCAAATTCTGTCTCAAATGTATGTTATAAACACATACTTTGATATTGGAAGTTTCTTCTCTCTTCAATTGAACCTTCCTGAAGATGGTGAGAAGAACTGATTTGCACTATGAGAAATACTGAAGAGACCTATTCTCCCAAGTGTTTGCCTTTCTACGAGAGTAGACTAAGTCAGCCAGGATGAACTCCATATGCTCCCTGACAACAGTCTTTCTTTACACCAAAATTCCTGGAAAGTCCCATACTAGCTTCCATCAGAAAGTTTTCCTGAGGTGTGCTCCACAAATTCAGTTCCATTTTACTCATCATACATATATAAATATACAATCTGTTGCCTCAACCTTAGTTGTAATTAAAAATCACTTTCAGGAAGATGATTTTTTACCTTGACAATTAAAAATTGGTAAAATAGCTTTATATAGCACTCTAGTTCTTTTCTCAGACGTGGGCAGAGGAAGAGAACTGACTCTGTGTATATCATGATTAACATATCACTACAACACCATCACAACTTTTAGAATGTATGGTGAGGGAGATATATAGTGTCACAAATAATCCTCTTCTTCCAATTCAAACTCCAGAGAACCTTTCCACCAGAAGAACCCTTAGTAGGTTGGAAACACCTTTGTCCAGCTGAAGTAGAAGCATAATCTCTCATTCTTTGATCATTTCTCTAATGTGTGTTCGTCTAGCTTTGCTTCCCAAGGCAACTTCACCTTTCCATTGGCCCTCCCATTTCCCCCATTTCCAATGTCCTTGTCTATATGATATGTTTGAGACGAAAAGTAAATTCCACTATGACATTTAATTATGATTTCTATGCCTCTGTCCAATAAAGAGTCATGCCATTCAGATTACACTGGATTTTGCTGACCCACATTAGTATTTTCCACTTCTTGCACTCGTCTAAGACCATGACATTCCATTTAAGTTGAATGGGATTTGAATATGAGAGCTTAGTCAGATGGATGGGCATCTTCTTCTCACCTTCTGTGTTGAGGTAATGGTCTTCAGACTTTTATGGCTGTATTAGGACCTGTAAGTGTTGAGAGACTTTAGACATTCCACTTACACGTGAGCCATGAGTTATCCAGGTCTAAATTATAGTCACCCCTGCAAAAGAGACTAATCCTCTTCTCTGTGATTAAAATGGCATTGGTAAGTCTCTTATATATCCCATTTTCACTATGTTGCTAAACTTAAAACAATTACACAAAACAGAGTATCTATATCAGCACATTTCTCCACTATCTCCTTAAGAATTTTACATATATACTCTCTTTTCTCAATTAAAAGATTGTTGCTTAACAAAAAATCTAAATGTAGGCTTTAAAAAATATTGAAATGAGAATTTACATTCTTTATAATTTATTTTTAGAGAAATTAAATATCTCATGAATTAACTCAATTTCTGTTCATTATATCACATATCCTAGGTTTGGATGCAATTCTCTTAGAATTGGTTTGCTAATGGAAAAACAGATTTATAATCATTTACCTTGATCTATATTCATTTGAAATAGATTGCACAACTTCTTAAAGTCACAGTTGGAAATAAATAATGAATAAATCTACATTCTAGCAATATTTTATTTCATTTATCCAAGTTAATTCATGGGTAGTTTGCTTAACAACATGCTGAAAAAGATTAAAACATGTCTAGATATTATTTTTAATAATATCAATGTGAGAAGTCAAGAAAGTATTTTTAAAGGGTGCTTTGATAGAAAAAAGTACACAGAATAGAATTTGATATTATCTGCTCTACCTTTGTATGGATTGAGGCCCTGGTTGACAATTGATCACTCATCAGTTTAAGGAGAGAAAAATGTAAAAAATTCCAGAAATCTAATAAATGTCTATTCTGAATGGCCTCATTCCACGTTATCACTTCTTTCTAAAGTGTTACTTCTATTTTCTTAACAGATTTATGAAGCAAGTGCTTTTTTTATATATGTCTTTTGTATTTTATAGCTATTGTTTGTATTTTATATTAGGTTCGCCTGAAAGATTAAATTTTTATGTCATTAAAATTGTCATATATGCTAAATTTAAATACAATTTAAAATTAATCCCTTATTTTAAAAACAGTTTTTCCAGTTTGAAAAAATATTACTTAAACTTATTTAATAAAACTGGAACCTTTTCGCTATTTCTTTCAAAAGAATAGATTTAGTTCTTGTGTACATCAAATTATAAAAACTGAACAAATGCTAACAGCTGCTAACCCATCAACTTTCTGCTTATGTCATACAAAACACACATTTTTAAGAAACAGACATATGGACTTATATCATGTTCATGTAGGCATTTGTGAATTAAATGCCAAAAAAATGTTCTGTCCCAAGACATAGTTACATCTTTCATCTTAAGGAAATCTATAAAAGTTGATAGGACAGACTTTGGTAGAGTTAATGTACTCCACTTAATCACAGTATGTTTTGTAGTTTATTAGAAAATATTTTAGCCCTGGCTGGTTTGGCTCAACAGTTAGAGCATCGGCCTGTGGTCCAGAGAGACCTGGGTTTAGTTCCCGCTAAGGGCACGTGCCTCGGTTGCAGTTTGTCCCCGGCCCTGGTTGGGTCATGTGGGTGGCAGCCACTCAATGTGTCCCTTTCTTTTTAATGTTTCTCTCTCTCTCTCCTTCCCACTCTATCTGAACAAAATATTGAAAAATGTCCTTGGGTGAGGATAAAAAAAATAATAAAATTAAAAAAAAAGAAAATATTTTACTTTTGTTGGTGGTGGTGTTTGTGTTTTTATTGAGGTGTAATTTACATAGAATGCAAGCCATTCATTTTGTATTTTGGAAAATGTACCACAATCAGGATATAGTGGGGTTCCATCATTCTCCCAATTTCAGTTATGTCCCTTTTGTCATTATCCTTTCTCCCCATACTCAGTCTCTGGCATACAAAACCCCTGGTTGATTTACTTTTTGTCTCTGTAGTTTTGCCATTTTCAGAATGTTCTATAAATAGAATCAGACACTATGTAACTTTTTGTGTCAGATTTTTTTTTACTTAACATGATGCATTTGAGATTTATCAATGCTTTTATGTGCATCAGAAGTGTATTTTGTTGAATAACTGAGTAGTATTACATTGATGGATGTACCATAGTTTGTTAATCCATTTATCAGTTAAAGGTCATATAGCTTTTTCCCCATTTTTAGCAGTTACATAAAACTGCTATAAGTTTATTTTTTTAAAAAAACTGTAATCTTAAATTTCCATTTGGAGTGAGAATTAATTCATAGAAATGGGAATAGTATAATAATTTGCTCCTAGCAAAGCATTATAATATAATTTTTTGGAGATATTTTCCTGACAAATCAATCTGTTACCCATGATCAAGGTACAGTTACTTTTGTCTTATATTTTTATTATCTAGGAATTCTTTACCACTGTGGCTTAGGCCTAGAGCATGATCCTACATTCATTTGTGATTCAGTTGTTCTCAAATGATGTAAGTGACCAGAGATGCATAAAATAAAAGGATAGTGTATTCCTTTTTCAAGGGCAGCTAACCAAGACTAAAATAAATCAGTGCTATTTGAGACAATGAAAGATACATTTAACTAAAGAGGTGCAACAAAATATGGCTCTAGGTCTATGTCTTCTATACTATGAGACATGCCATATTATCTAGCATAGTGCTTTGTGCATATGGTTTCAATAAATGATTTTCTTTTTTTAAATTCTCATTCAAGGATATTTTCCATTTATCTTCAGATACTGAGAAAGAGAGAGAGAAACATTGATGTAAGAGAGACACATTGATTGCTTACCTCCCACATGATCCTAACCAGGGTCAGGGACTGAACTGCAACCAGGGTACATGCCCTTGACTAGAATCAAACCCACAACTCTTTGGTCCATGGGCTGATGTTCTAACCTCTGAGCCAAACCAGCTGGGGCTCAATAAATGATTTTCTAAAAATTAATGTCAATATGCATATATGAATATGTATACAGCAAAACCCCAAGGAAGAAACAGCAGTGTACCCATTATACTTGACTCTAGTTCATTTCCCACATTATCTTTTGATTTACTGAATATTTTTCTATCTTCTTCATGCTCTAATTCTTCAGATACATAATATATCCAGGAACAAGTGATTTATTTTATTATCTAAGCTTAAAAACCTTGCCCTGGCTGGTTTGGCTCAGCAGTTGGAGCGTTGGCCCATGGGCCAGAGAGAACCGGGTTCGGTTCCTGCTAAGGGCATGTACCTCGGTTGCAGTTTGTCTCCATCCCCGGTTGGGGTTGGCGGCCAGTCAATGTGTCTCTCTCATGGCGATGTTTCTCTTTCTCTCTTCCTTCATCTCTCCCTCCTGCTCTGTCTGAAGATAAATGCAAAAATGTCCTCAGTTGAGGATAAAAAAACAAATAAAATAATAATAAAAAAAACACTTTAAGGGGAAAAAAGAGGCGGCGGAGTGAATGGAAGCTACACAAACCATCTCCCAGGACCAAACTGGAATTACAATGAAAACAAAAAGAGTGGCCGAGAGAGGCTGGGAGAGAGACAGAGAGGCAGAGAGAGAGAACGTGTGTATGCATTGTTTGTATGACCACGTGAACATGCAGGTTATCTCTGTTAGGTGAGAAGAAGGGTGTTCAAAACATGTGGTAATGTATCATCTTTTACCTTTCTATAACTTTTGCATGGTTCATTTACTATAATTAGCATGTCATAATTAGCACTGCTTTAATTTACAGTCATTTAACAAGATTAAAATTTAAATTGCTGTCTGAAGAAACTTCAGCTTACTTACTACTCCATCACTAGTTCCTCTCCCTGCAGCAATTTATAGCTAATCAAGCAAAAGTTTTTAAGAACTATCTACATTTGATCATTTAAGCATGCCCCGCCCCCATCTAGAGGCATGATATGAACTTTTCAAATTTGTTTTGTCTCTATACCTATACTTATAGTCATATGAACATATATTCATCCATATTAAATTACATGAAACTATAGCACATTTTAGTCCCATATATTTTCTTCTATGTAAATCTGTATGTCTTTAGAATTAGAGAATACAGGGTGTGGCAAAAGTAGATTTACAGCTCATACAGAAATTAATACAATAATTAATAAGTAATAAAGAATGAACTGTTTTGTGCACTCACAACTGTAAATCTACTTTTGTCCCACCCTGTGTTTTACAGTGGAGTGAAGTGAATGACAGACTTTCAAGAAATTTTGATCTAGAACATTCCCATGAATACACATATGTACAAACTGAGATATTTTGTTCCTTATACTTATATGTACAAATAAGCAGAAACATATATGCCCAAACTGAGGCAGACATAATGATGATGTAAGAAAATATGAAGCTAGCTAGTTGCATTTTATTTTATTATTTATTTATTTAATCCTCACCCAAGGACATTCCTCCATTTATCTTCAGATAATGTGGGAAGAGGAGAGAGACAGAGAGACAGAGAGGGGGAGGGAGTGAGAGAGAGAGAGAGAGAGAGAGAAAGAGAGAGAGAGAGAGATGGAGAGAAACATTGATGTAAGAGAGACACATGGATTGGTTGTGGCCCCCAGGACCCCAACCAGGACTGGGAATCGAACCACAACCAAGGTATGTGCCCTCAACCGGCATTGGACCTAGGACTCTTTGGCCCACAGGCTGAGCCAAACTGGCTAGGGTGCTAGTTGCATTTTAAAGCAATATATCCACACTTATAACTATTCGATTGCTCCTTGGTCTAAACCTCTGCTTTCTCAGTTCATTATATGTAATATATCTTTTCTGCCTTAGAACATCAGAAGTAGCCTCCTTACACTAAAAATTTAATGTTGGAGTTAGGAAGTAATGAATGTGTTTTCTTTTCTTTCCTCTTCAGAAAGGAATGAAAACAAAAAAACAATAGAGATAATTTTTTATAGCAGTTTTAATTTACTTGAATATGAAATGAAATTAAAATAATCTACAAAGAAAAATAGAAATGTATCACTTCTCTTCTCCATCACACCAGTTGACCACAGCTACACAACAATAACAACAATATAGTATACATTTCAACTGTTTCTCCTTCTGAAAATGAGTTTTGGGAGTTAGGATCAAACCTCTGTGTTTCGTAAATACAGGGTGTTTCCAATAATGTATACAAGGTGTCTATAGCTTGTATTACAATTTGAAAATGAAATGTATTTTAATAAACACTGGCTTTATAATTACACTTTTTGGTTTATACATTTTTAGGGGACACCCTATATTATTGTTGTAGTATCTTCTATGGAACCATATTCAATAATTAAATACTATAAATTAAAAATGTCTTCTTGTAAATGTTTCAGTAAATAACCCAGTAATATAATGATTAAGTAATTGCTTGTTGAGCCCTAGAGGGCAAAAAGAAAATAAAACCCTCTCCCTCTTTTTCCTTCCTCTGATTTCCAGGAAATTAACAAATGTAACTATTCTCAGTATGTGATATTTCCATATGCAGATGTAAGCATTCCATTATTATGAAAAAATGTGGAATATAGTTGAGTTATCCCATGAGGATAAAACTTGGTATACAAGAAACCAATTTAGAATTATCTGCTTATATACCTTTATAACCTTATGACTGGGTCACTTATAGACTGGCTTACTAGGAGACTCTAATCATATTGTAACTGGGAATTGGTGAAGAATATAAACTTTCCAGTCAAAGTACTTGGGCACCTGTTTCTGCTTCACTCATTACCAGCTAAAGATGTTGGTGAGTTAGTTTCTCTAAACCCAGCTTTAACATTCATGACTGCATAACCTAATTCACAGGATTGTGAAGATTATATAAAGGTTGCTACAAGTATTTGCAAAGTGCCTGGCACAAAGTCAGTGGTAAATACAGGGTGTGGCAAAAGCAGTTTTACAGTTAAGAATACAAAACACAGGGTTTATTATTGTATTATTATTGATTAATTATTATATTATTTCACATGGAAAGAACTGTAAACACACTTTTGCCACACCCTGTATATGTTAGCCATTAATGATATTAGGTATGTTCAGGACCATTTCTTTTTTTAAAATATTGTTTCTTTATTGATTTTAGAGAGAGGGGAAGAGAGAGGGAGAGAGAGAGATAGCTACATCAATGAAAAAGAACATCAATTGGCTGCCTCCTGCCTGCCCCGCACTGGGGATTTGGCCCACAACCTGGGCATGTGTCCTGACTGGGAATTGAACTGGTGACCTCTTGGTGCATGGGTCGATGCTCAACCAGTGAGCCACATAGGCTGGGCTGGGGCCATTTTTTGAATCCACTGAATTAGAAAAAATATTTTGCTCTATATCTGTATGATTCCATTTTTTAGGTCTTGAAGTGAATTTAAGAAGATCAATGTATGGCCAAAGTAAGTTAAACAGAAATTTAACTAATTCTCAGACCAATTAGACCAAGGGAAATTGTGACCCTGAAGTAAACATACTGAAAAATACTCTTTGGAACTACCATGGTTCTTGGGAAATAATCAAAGGTGATAGCATCAAAGGACGATAAACCAGAGAAGACTATCCTTGTAGCTTCTGGGGGACAAAAAAAGCAATTTCAGGTGATTTTAACTAATCTTTAAGTTCTCTTTCTTGAGATAGCCACTGTAAGGAGTGAGGAAATGGTTATGAAATGATTTTTTTAATGTCTCCTTATAATAGCTACTTGTCATGAGTCAGGGAAAGAGGCAGGAGAGGTACAAAGGTAATAGGAAAGGAGGGAAAGGGTGTAGGGAAAAGTTTATTAACTTTATATTATTCTACGTTTATAACAGCAGACCCTCCCCCTTTTTTTAATGCACAAGATTAAAGAAAAAAGAGAAGGAAAAGAACCAGTATATATTAATCAACTAATATGTTCTAAGCACTCAGCTAGGGGCTTTATTTTTATTATATCACTTAATACTTTCATTAATTCCACAAGGATGTTCAGTCAGTATAATGTACGTTATACTGTGGTAACAACTCCCAGGGGCTTAAAACAGCAAGATTTTAGATCCAGATCATTCTCAAAGGCAGCTCTCCTCCATGTGGTGGCTCAGCCCTGCAATCAATATATGTTACCAAGACTTTCCCAGAAAAATAAGATACTTTAATAAAGTTTCATAATGCTAATTAATGCTTCTTCCTAGAAATGACATGTTAATTCCACTCATATTTTATTGGCCAAAGTAGGTTATAGCACCATGAGTAACCTTAATGGGCAAGAGAATGCATTTCTTCATGTGCCCCAAAGCACAAAAGCCAGGAATTCTGGTGCATGGCATTGATGTGTATCACAAAAAGGACTTCCTAGTTTTAAGACGGGGAATCTGAGATTCAGAGACATTAACAACATAGACAAAATCACCTCATTTCTCCTATATGATATATTGGAATGCAAGACTCCTAAATCTATATTCTTTCCATTGTATCACCTTGATTTCCATACAACTTTATATTAATGGAACACACAAACATATTTTTCATTAAATCAATGTACAAGTGAGCTTTATAAGCCATTCCACAGCTAGATAAACACAGATAAGTAGGCCAATTATTGTAAAAAAAATACTAATATCATAATCATGTACTTTGGGATGAGTTATTCTTATCTGTTGGCATTGAGATAAAATATTTTAAATTTTGCAGTGTTGGTGTAGTTTTCATTTGTTTTGTTTTTTGTTTTCTAAGGAATTTTAGCACTCATGTGTCCTGAAGAAACCTCTGTTATGCTCTTATAGCATAGTAAAATCCATGGCATGCAGTTCAAAGAAAGTGCACTAATGAGGCTAAGAACATTTTCCAGATTCAAGGAAGCCTTCTTCACATTTGAGCACGGTCTATGGATCAGTGAAGATAGTACTTCAAAGGGACTAGTCAGTTTAGTAAAATAAGTACCTTGGTTGCCCATTAAATTTGCCTTTGTAAATAAAGTACCGCGAGTTTCCCTTTGATCTTGTGAAGATAGTTCTGTATGCTATACACAGCACTGAGATAAAAGTAGACGAGGCTGCTTAAAATATGTCACTGAATGATACAAGGCTTTCAAACTCTTTTGAGCAGAAGCAGAAGTAATATGGTAAGTAATGTTTTTGCTTTGCAATGTTTTCATAGGGCATTTTGGCATTGATTTCGGGTGATTTTTATTAATATGGATAAACAATGGGCACCACAGGGAAAATGTCATAAAATACTAGGCATAAATACGATCAACAATTTATGATAGGCTGCATATATTGGTTTCCATTTCTTGAAAAATCACATCTAGCTTTCATATTATTTCATCAAGAATCCCTTGTCACTCTCCTCTCTGGCCAGGGCATTAACTTTTTAAAATTTATTGAAATGCCTCTATCTACATTTTCCATTTTATCTTCTCCTAGCTGGTTGACATGGCTTGTCTTATTATTGGTAGAGGATGGTGCATTAAAAGAAGAAAATAGAAAAAGTAAGATTGCTGTATTTTCCATTTTAATGACACCCTTTATAGCTTCTGGTAGATTTCTTCTGGTGAACTTCCCTCCTCAAATGTCATTGTATCCTAGTTTTTAAGAAATTTAGGCCACTTTTTTTTGCTACTATTTAACTTATACTCTGAGAGATGAAATTGTAATAAAGGTTTTGAACTCAGAAGAATGAATCCTATTGGAGGAATTTTCTACACAGGTAATAGATGGGGTGTAAAAAGTGGCCTGAATAGTTTGCAGCAATGGGCTTCCCCTGGCATTCTTGTCACCTGTTTGAAAAGCTGACCCTGGTTGAGTGATAGTCATAATATGTACAATAATTCCTACTCTTGCTTTGTGGCAGTTTGATTTTATTTTATTTTCAAAAGTTTGTTGAAGAAACTTAATTTTTTAAAAATCCCTAAATTATCTATAAAGTTTGGGTTTTCAGTATTTGCATGATGGCAATTTTCTTTGACAATTAAAAAAGTACCTATTTTAAACTGGATCATTGTCCTAACCTCTTTCTCCAATTTATTGCTTCCCACAGGCGGTGAAATGTCTTACCTAATAAATGAAATTTGGAAGAGAGATATCACCCTCCTCTCTGTCTCTGTCTCTTTCCCCTCTTTGAGAGCTTGTTTGGAGGTTCTAGCAGGGTAGCGCAGCTACTTCTATACTTTTGACACAGCACGGAAGACCTATCCTCTCCTCTGGGGGGAAGGTCGTCCTCTTTGACCCAGCTCACAGCTTCAGGAGGGACGCACACAGATCCGTGAGGGAGGAGGGGGACACCCGCCTCGCCAACCAGATCTGCCAAATCAACCCTGGCGATTAGTGGGGTGACAGATCCTCTTTCCCCTCTTTGTAAACCAGCCTTCCCACAGGACGCATACATTTTGCTCTCTACTTCCTTGTAGTCAGGAGTGTAGTTGTGAGGGTAACTGGGATGAGCAGCTGTACCAGTGACAATGTCAGATGGTCTAATTCAGTGAAGGAATATTATCAGTGCTTTTAGTTGCAAGCTGTATCTCTAATGTAGCCTTCAGCAGTATCAAAGCTGACATTTTGAGCCCCATCTTTTTGATTCCATATTTGCCTTATAGTTAGTACCAAATTTTTGGGTAGAAGGGATGTTATTTATGAGGCTCCTCTATATAAGATCATCTCATGATGATGTCATTAATTATCCAAATCACACATTTAATTCCTCCTGTTCTGATTCCATACTCACCAAGCAGTCTTCAGATGATAACTCGCATCTTTACACAACTTATTGGTATAAAAATAATGTATGCACCAGAAGATTTTAAGGGCCTGGATATTTTTTGTAAATTAAAATACTGGTATTTTGTCTTGATAATTTACTTAAAAAAATGTTTTTATTGATTTTTTTTTTTTTTTTTTTTTTTAGAGAGAGAGGAAAATATCAATGTGATAGAGATACACAGATTGACTGCCTCCTGCATGCCCCCTACTGGGGATTGAGCCTGTAACCTGGGAATGTGCCCTGACTGGGAATTGAACCAGGACCTTTCAGTCCATGGGAGGACACTCAATACACTGGGCCACATTGAACTGGCTTGATACTTTGCTTTTGTAAGCCTGCTTGTTAATGTTCATTTGCCCTTAGACATGATTCTGTCAATAGAATGACCTTGGAAGTGGTGAGGAAAATAGACAAAGCTCCAAGTCATTTAAGAACTCAATCCAATAGGAAGAGTTAGGTGCTTTTATTAATATAAGAATACAGATAGCCTTACATTCAAATGTCTTTACACCTAGACGTGAATACATTTACTTGTCCTTTTAAAATGTATTTTTTAATTGATTTTCTTTTTTTTTAAGGGAGAGAGAGAGAGAGATAGATATATTGATCAGCTGCCCTCCTGTATAGAATAGAACCGGGACCTCTCAGTACATGCGACAATGCTCAATCCATTGAGCCACAATAGCCAGGCTATATTTACTTGTCTTAAGAAATAAGGAAGCAAAACTAAGGAAAGCAAAAACCCAATTAATAGGTATGGCCACCTGGGTGGGAGTTAGAGATTCTAACTTGACTTGAAAGTTAGATAATGATGTGATTCATTTCTAATGACTATGAGCCAAATGAAGTTTGAAGTCCTTATTATAGTGTGTTATAATCTACAGGGTTAAGTTTCACTCATGTCACAGGGAGGATTCAGTTGTATTCTAGGAGCAGCCTCAGGTCATCGAGAAGCTGAGATGGCAGCTCCAAAAATTATATGGAGATATGACCCTTAATATTTTGTGAAATGGTACATTTTCTCTGTGGAAAAGAATTTTTCTTATCTTGGAAGATTAAGATTAATTGTAGAAACTTTTAAGAGAACCAAAATGTAATAATATTTTTCATTAATTAATGTGTGCATACTTGCTATATTAAGTAACTATAATGTATGAGACATTAACCTGTTAGGTCAGGATAACAGATTCAAATGTCTTTACACCTAGACGTGAATACATTGTAACACCATTTTAAAATGTCTAATTGAGAACTGATTTAGAATTGTTTGTCTAGACTGAACATAATTACATTTATGTATATTGCCTGAATAAAAGAAAACTTGAAACCATTTTTAAATTTTTCTCTAATTTTATAAGTATTGCTTAAGTACTTGAGAAAGTTTGCTAGATAATTTATGTATGCATAAAAAATAATTGAGTATGTTAAATGTGTTAATGCAATTTAAAATGTTAAAAGGAGCTTAATTAACAAGGTTTATAACTGGTTTCAGATAGTAATTAAAGGCCACCTTTAAAGAGTCTGAAAATTTGCTAGCTTTGTAATGGGATAATACGGTTTATAATATGAACTGAAAACTATAAAGAAGAACTAATCTTTTTTTACTTCTAACTGTAATAAATGGATTATTTTAAAACTAACAATCTATTAATAATTTTTTTATATAAAAACCAGTCTGGAGGAACCAAATTTCTCTCTTAATAGGAATTACTTTTAGTATCAGGCACAAATCAAGCTTCTGATATCAGAGTTGAGGCCACTGTCTAGATTAGGCCTTGGTAAATTCACTACGAAATGCCAACCTAGGATGGCCTTTTGAATGATAAGCAACTGACCTTTAACATACTGCATTTTGACCACATTATTGGCAATTCCCTTTTTTTATGGAACTTCTACAATGCTTTAGTGCTTTATTAAAATGTTATTTTCCTAAAGTACTGAATATTTAAAATATAACTGTCATTGAACTTGGAATATTTAAAATATAGCTGTCATTGAGCTTAAATAACACACTTTAAATAATCGTAGTTTTTTTATGGTTCTCAAGTAAGTCAGCTCTGGTAATAATGAAGACAGGCTTGTAACTTTAATAATATAATTTACGTAAATTCTTAATGATTTCATGAGTTTGCTCTTAAAAAAGCTTTGCTCCTTCTTTAGACCCTAGTGTGATGCATAAGTAGATCACTATTTATCAATGGCAAGAGGGTCTGGGATCCAGAAAGATCTTGATTTGAATTACAGTTTTGGCTTGACCTAGTCTGAGTCCTTGAGCAAAATATTCCTCCTCTTAGTTTTCTCATCTGTAAATTGGGGATCATAATACCTACCACATAGAGTTTCTATAAAGCTTAGAGATATTATATAAAGGGAATTGGCACACAACTGGTCCTCAATGAGTCAGATATGATTCTTATGGGTAGTGTGAAAACAAGGCTGTGTATGTGTTGGTAGGTGAGAAAGGGTTAATGTCTGCAGTGGGTTGAGGATGTGTATACATGTATGTGTGGATGAAGGAGCAGCTGCCTTGACAATATGCTGCTCCAGTGAATCATGGCTGGCTGCCAAACGGAGGCTCCAAAGACCCTTGCGCTATGCTAGGCGATGATCTGCATAGCGTAAATGATACCCTGCAAGAACATTTAAGTTCAGACTTGATGGAAATGAAGACCTGGCCTCATACAATCTCCCAGAGATCACAGATCCTATATCCCATTGGAGTGAGAAAAGTCCCTAAGCCCAACAATTGTCCATATAGATTTCCGGCTGCCTACTTAATTCCTTAAGGTTTCCTTCATTCACTAGCCACATACCCATGTGTTAGTTTTGCTCAGATAGCCAGTGAATGCTTGGTTTTCTTTCCTCCCATGATTACTTGAGGCAAAATATCAGATTTTGAAACTTGTGAAAACTGTTAAAAAGGTTGCCTTCTACACACTACTGTGATTGATGAAATTTTGAAAGTGGCTTTTTATATCAGACTCCAATTCTAAGTAATTTTTAAGATATCAAATAGGATGTTCTAGGAGAGAGTGAGAGAGAGTGAGAGAGATCAAAGATGCTGATGATATTTGGAGGCAAAAAGAGTGAGGATTTTTCTAGAACATGATATAAAAGGGAAAAGATCTTACCCATTGACAATCTTGCTGAATTTCACTATTTTTCAATGAAGTCTTTGAACAGAAAGATACCTTTTAAATGGAATAACAGAGATGGACTCTAATGAAAAACAGAAGAAAATTGATGACCAATTCCATAAAGTAAAGAACACTGAAATCATACTATGCTATCATCCCAGGTACTTTGTTAATTTCTTCTGTTTGGTTTGCCAAAAGTCAGAATTGTCCAGTTGACAAGTTGTTCCATTGAACTCTTTCCAATCTAGCCTAGATGAAACTGAGTCTTTTGGGCACTGAAATATATGTTGATTGACTAACTTTAAATTGCCTTCAAGAGTTAGTTACACTTCTTATCATGATTTAGATTTTAAATGGGTAAAATAACAACTCTTTATTGTATTATTTTGGAGGGATTACTTTTTAATTTGAAAAATATATTTACAGAATGCATATAAAACATTCTTAGACACTGAGGTGATGAACAATAAAGACTGCTTTTAGAAAGGTTACAGTCTAGTGGAGAATATAGACCAACAAATAATTATGATGCACAATTTACATGTTATATGAGGTCACACAAGGTGTTATGAGAGCATCAGTGAGGAGTACTTAATTCAGCATGGGGCTGTCAGAGAGTTCAGTTTTAGGCCTATTGTGTTGAAAATGCTAGTGAGTTGGCCATAGAAGCTAAATGTATAGCATTCAACCTTGAAGCTTGTAAAGACTTAGCTAGAGCTCTAGAAACTATTCACAATCATGAAAAAAATCAAATGTCTCTGAGAAACATTTGTCACTCTTGCTTAAGTGCCATGCTATTTCTTATGATTAATTTCAAGTGTACATAAAAATGTAGTTTAAATAAAAATATTATTTAGGGAGGTTTAAAAATTAACAACAAAAAAAGACATGGTAGATTTGGTCAAGAAAATATAAACAGAAAGCAAATTCTTAGAAGAGTATAATTTCTAAGTTGTAAAAAACTTTTTTCCTTTCTTTAAAATATTTTTTTCATTTTTTTACAATGAACTTTTTGATCAATCCCTATAACACGATCTATAAAATTAATAAAAATCAATTAAGTTATAAAAATTATAAAGATAATGATAATTTGGTCATAAAATTAATATTTAATATTAGGGTCAAATTGAGAGACTGCCATTCTCTTGACTAGGAAGGATTTGATGGATATTTTGCTGTAGAATTGTTAGAACTTTCCATTAGAGTGAATATAATGTTGAGGTAAGAGAAAATAACAAACCAAGGGTAAAAATCTAGGTTTTGGGTTTAAAAATGAATGAATAGCGATTCCACATACTAATTGAGAAGTGCGTGGTGCTTCCATTGCTCAGCGATCCACTTGGCAGATATGAAGCTTGAGATATCCTGTAGGTTGATACTAGAATCTGGAGTTCCCAGTAGAGGAAGTCTGGGCTAGAGATAGACTTATAAGCATCAAGATATACATGTAATTTATAAGCCTGAGAACTAGTCGAGATTGTATAAGGAAAGGAAGAGACTGTTGGAGGGGAAAAAAAGGAAGAAAAATAACTAAATGGGACAAAATGGCTCAGAAAATGCAGCTGCTTTCCATTCCATCATTTCTCAGTGCCCTGCAGGGAGAAAGAGCTCTTGAAATTAATCCCTCTGTCTCTTTCCTGGGTTAACTGGTGGAGCAGGGAGGGGTCAGTAGAGACATATATGAAAGCCTTAAATAGAAGCAGCTGCTGACTCTTCTGGGTGGTAATTTGAGGACTATTTATTTAACTTCAGTAGAATAATTTTGTTGAGTAGATGAAATAGTTTAAAGTATTCTTATGCTGACAGAATATGCCTTTATGTCTTCCAATTTCTTAAAAAAATGCAAAGGTAGATTTCCAGAAGGGCATTTACAGGTACAATTGAGATGTTCTTAGGGTATGAAAGACTTGGACATGCCCTATGTTCAGCATGAGTTAGTCCAATGAGCAAATATTAGTGTTAATATTCCAAAGCATTATATGCCTGTTAATGAAAATGGAGTGTTTCTATTTGTACTTTCCAAGTTGTTATTTAATCAGCTAAAATTATATTGACAATTTAAACCAATTGTATATGATAGTAAGTGATTTTTGGTTGGTAGTTAATGGAAAGCAATAGTGTAATAAACCAATAAGAGTTTAATAATTATTATTTTATGAACTAAGAAACTTTTCTTCGTTCTCCTTATTTAGCCTTTCTTTTTTCCCCTAAGGACTGAAAGAGATGAAAATCTAAAGCATCTCTGTTATGGTCTGCACTGAAGTTACTAAGTTAAAAAACAAGTTCAGCAAGTTTTAAAGAATAGACCTGTTAGTTAAGTAGAAGGCAAATATTTTCATTAGTGCCGAGTGGAAAAGGGAAAGTTTCATGTGACACATCAATGTTCTATCACTTCTTGCTCAAAGCCCTTTTAACTCAGAGGAGAGGGAGAAAACAAAATGATGAATTTAAAATGAGAGTTTATATAAGCAAAATATTTTTTTCTCATAACATACAGAAAGAAGAAATAGCGTTATTTTATTCAGCACCTCTGTACCTTTTCTTGTGAAATAGAAACTCATGCAATTATTTTGGATATGTTTTTGACGAGGTTGGAGCATTTAAGGATAATAACTAAAAAGGAAATGCTAAATGTAGTAAAGAAGATTGGAAAAGGAAGTACATTCTTGTAGCCCACCCAATTATGTGTATGTGGTGATCAAACAGATTTCATCTCCTGAATTAATTTCATACCTAGATGGTGCCCCAAAGGCTTTATTTACTTCCTGGAAGAGATGTCATTTCTGAAACAAGGCCTCCAGAGCAGAGAGGAATTTCTGTCAACAGTGGTCTTAGTCTCGGGAATTCAAATTGGAAAGGGGAGAATACAGGCATTCCATTTTAGACCTGTAAATATAACTATTAGCGAAGAGAGTTGATTTCTGTTAGTTGTAGTACCTTCCATCCAGCTCCAAAGGAAGTTTCCCCAGGAAGTTAATCAAGAAATCACGTGAAAAATGCTGGAATGCCAAACTACTCTGATCATGAACCTATGAAAAAATTGTTGTTATGCTTGGCTGGAGGAGCATCACACAATACACATCCTTCCTCTTCAACTGAGGAAGAAGTGGAAAAGACTGTGGAAAGAAAGGAGGCAATGCAGTCATGCCACGATTTGCTTACATCGCCAGGAACAACAGGAGACCTGAAATGGAGGTCAACAGCGACAACAGAAATTGAGTCACTATATTGGCACCTGTGTCTGGAGAACACATTTCTAATGATATCCAGAGACTGGGTATGAACACTGTTGAAGGAAAAAAGAGTCTAAAGGCTTGCAGTTTAAAAACAAACAAAAAATGTGGTTATTTTATCACCCTTTTCCCCTGCATACATTCTCTCATGTTGGTGAAAACAGGCAACAGATGTTTTATTAAGACATTATACTTAAAACATTTGATACCATTATAGTCCAGACACCACAAGAGTACATGCTCCAAAGTCTAGAAACAGATTCTGGAAATCACTGTTTCTATTCAATTGAAAATCTCAAATATACTTGTACTGAGCTGTTATTGATTATTGCTGTACTAATTATTTTGTGAAGATTGTCAAGTCATAAAATCATATGATATTGTCATTTTTATCCTGTAAATGAAAGAATAATAGGATAAGTGAATCATGATTTATGGTCTTGAATCTGAATTAATAGAGGAAATTAGTAGCTACCAATTAGCATAAATATATAAAGTCAATTATGCCTACTACGAATGTCCAATATACAAAAAATTACAGGACTAAGTATGAATGTGGATGCATAATAAAATTCTATGTTTTAATCATGGCCATCTTCAGAATTGAAAAGAAGAATAAGAAAGAAAGAAATTTAATATCTCTAAGTCTTAGCTATACCTAGGATGTGAGTATTTAATGTATATAACATGAGGACCATATCTCAAGATATTTTAGAAACAATTTTTTAAAGCAAAGATAATATGTAAACTAATATTATAAACCTAACATTGTTTTTTTTTTTTTTGGTTACAAATGTTTCTCCTTCCAATCGCCCAACCCCCATACCCCAGCATTGTTGTCTGTGTCCATGGTTACTAATACATGCATATAAATTCTGTAGTTTATCTCTTCCCCATTCCCCTCTCCTGAGGTTTGTCAATCTCTAAACCTAACTGAACCTCAACAACTGAGATGTGATTTGTTATAATAGTATTAAAACATTGAATTGTTTTATAAATAGAATTGAAGCACACTCCCCATATAGGTACTTAGACTTTAGATTTAAGAAAAGGATCTTAGTTCATGACTATTTTGCCTCTTAAAAAATTACTATGGGGAAAAAAAAAATATTGGTGGAGTGAATGGAGCTACACAGACCATCTCCCAAGTCCAAACTGGATTTACAAAGAAAATAAAGACAAATCGTCAGGAAGGAGCAACCGAAAGACACCTTGGAGGACCACATAACCAGGGACACCAACTCAATCCTGGCAGGCTTGTGAGGACGCGAAAGGGGGCCGGGAGCCCACGGTCCACAGCGGCCTGGGCTGGGACCAGCGGGAAGCTGCTGCTGCTGCTGCCTGGCTGCGACCCCGCCTGGGTCCTGCGAACTCTGCTGCGTGCTAAGCCCTCGGCTGGTGCCACAAGGAATCGCTGGTAACAGGGGACTCTGCTGGAAGCTGCTGCCACCTCGGCAGTGTCCCGCTAACGCAGCTTAGTTCTGTGGCTTCTGCTGAGTGCGAGGCCCTCAGCTGGTGCCAGAGCCGCGGCCACCCTTGGCTGGAAGCAGCGCCCTCAGGTTAAAAGTCCCAGGCGGCTCCACGACGCAGAGTCTGGACAGAGGGTAAATTGGCAGCAGCCACTCACCTTGGGCTCTGGAAGAGGGAAGGCACACTGGACTGGAACTGTGTGGGGATACTCGGGTTTTGGAAGGTGCTCAGAGCTTTTGTTGAGGGCAGCCACGAAGGACTGTGGTCATCTTACTCCTTCCCAGGACCCTGGGGAGAGGCAGAGGCCCCTACCTCAGAGATTCAACCCCACCTGGTGGCCATTGACATGCTAATTCAGGCCCATTAACAACCAGCAGCTGCCCCACCCTCAGGAAATCCTCTTACACTGAGCACCTGAGGGAGTTTTTCATGCAACTCAGAAACCAAGGTTCTTCAGGTGACCTCCACTAATAGCCTCCAGGCAAAAAAAGCTAGAGGATAACTAACATTCCCTGGGCTAGCAACACTAACCAGAAAAGCTTAGACTTGACAGTGGTGTTTAAAGTGGGTCCTCGCTGGCTCATCCAAACCCAGGAGAGGGAGCCACAAACAGTAGAACACTAACACCCACAGGGAAAATT
The DNA here is from genome assembly GCF_014108415.1 of Molossus molossus. NCBI lineage: Eukaryota > Metazoa > Chordata > Mammalia > Chiroptera > Molossidae > Molossus > Molossus molossus. The sequence goes on along the minus strand of NW_023425401.1, from coordinate 84,098,650 downwards.
TGGCAAACTCCAAAGCCCACTGTGATAGCCAAAATGGTGAAAAACAGAAACAAAAGCCAAATGAAAGAACAAGAGACCTCTACCGAAAATGAGATAAATGAGGTGCAGTTAAGAAACTTAACAGAACTAGAATTTAGAGCCATGATGTTGGGGAAGCTCACCAGAATGTGTAAGGACATGAGCACCATGAGTAAAGACATAGAAATGTTGAAAATCGACCAGTTGGAAATTAAAAGCCACCAAGAAGAAATGAAGAAAGACATATTAGAAATGAAAAACACATTGGAAGGTCTAAAAAGCAGAGTAGGGGAAGCTGAGCACCAGATCAGTGAATTAGAAGACAGGGTAGAAAAAATAAACCAATCAGAAAAACAAAAGGAAAAAACGATTAAAAAACAGGAAGACAGCTTAAGAGAACTGTGGGACAACTGGAAAAGGAATAATATTCGCATCATAGGAGTCCTTGAAGAAGAAGAAAATGAGCAAGGGTTAGAGAATATCTTCAAAGAAATAGTGACAGAAAACTTCCTTAATTTGGGGAAGGAGGAAGGCATTCAAGTTCAAGAAGTACAGAGAGCCCCAAGTAAGAAGAACCCAAACAGGCCCACACCAAGACACATAGTAACCAAACTGCCAAAAATTAAAGACAAAGAGAGAATCCTAAAAGCAGCAAGAGATAAGCAACAGGTTACTTACAAAGGAAACCCCATAAGGCTCTCAGCTGACTTCTCACAAGAAACATTACAGGCCAGAGGGAATGGCATGAAGTAATCAAGGTCCTGAAGAACAAGGATCTGACTCCAAGACTACTCTACCCAGGAAAGCTATAATTCAAATAGAGGGTCAAATGAAGTGCTTCCCAGACAACAAAAGGCTAAGAGAATACATTAGCACCAAACCAGTACTGCAAGAAATGTTAAAAGGACTGCTGTAATTAGCAGGAAAAATGGGAAGAAAAATAGAACCACACTAAACAAAAATGGCAATAAATAAGTACATATCAATAATCACCTTAAATGTAAATGGATTGAATGCTCCCATAAAAAGACACAGAGTAAGCTGATTGGATAAGAAAGCATGACTCATCTATATGTTGTTTACAAGAGACCCACCTCACAATAAAAGACTCACATACGTTGAAAGTGAAGGGATGGAAAAAAATCTTCCAGGAAACGGAAAGGAAAGATAAGCTGGGGTAACAATACTCATATCTGATAAACTAGATTTCAAAATGAAGACCATAATTAGAGACAAAGATAGCCACTACATAAAATTGAAAGGATCTATCCATAGGATGATATAACCTTGATAAACATATATGCACCCAATATAAGAGCACCAAAATATATTAAAAATCTCCTGGAGGACTTCAAAGGAGAAATCGACAACAATACAATCATAGCAGGGGATTTCAACACGCCGTTGACAGCACTGGATAGATCCTCTAGACAAAAAGTTAGCAAGGAAACAGAGACTCTAAATGAAGAACTAGACCAAATGGATTTAATAGATATCTACAGAGAATTACACCCCACAACTACAGAATTCACATTCTTCTCAAGTGCACATGGGACATTATCAAAGATAGACCACATGGTAGGGCACAAACTAAGTCTCTACAAGTTCAAGAAGACTGAAATCACATCAAGCATCTTTTCAGATCACAATCGCATGAAACTAGAAATCAATTGCAAGAAGAACATACAAAGACATTTAAACACATGAGCACAATAGCATGTTATTAAACAATGAATGGGTCATCGAGGAGATCAAGGAAGAAATCAAAAACTTCCTGGAAACTAATGAAAATTAAGACACAACAACACAAAATCTATGGGATGCAGTGAAAGCTGAGAGGGAAGTTCATAGCACTACAGGCCTACCTCAAGAAACAAGAAAAATCTCTAATCGATTATCTGACCTCACAACGTAAAGGACTAGAGAGCAAACAAAAAGAAAACCCCAGAGCAAGTAGAAGGAAAGAAATAGAAAAGATCAGAGCAGAAATAAATGACATAGAGACGAAAAAACAATTCAAAGGATCAATGAAACAAAGAGCTGGTTTTTCGAAAAGATAAACAAGATTGATGGACCCTTAGCTAGATTCTCCAAGAAACAAAGAGAGACAACCCAAATACACCAAATCAGAAATGAAAAAGGAGAGGTAACAACTGACACCACAGAAATACAAAAGATCGTTAACAACTACTATGAACAATTATATGGCAACAAATTCGACAAATCTAAGCAAAATGGAAAAATTTCTAGAAACACATAGTCTCCCAAAACTGGACCAGGAAGAGATAGAAAACTTGAACAGAGCAATAATAACAGAAGAAATTGAGATGTAATCAAGACTCTCCCAGGAAACAAAAGCCCAGGCCTGGATGGCCTCACGGGGGAGTTCTACCGAACATTCAAAGAAGAACTAATACCCATTCTCCTCAAAGTATTTCAAAAAATTTAAGAAGAAGGAAGACTTCCAAACTCATTTTATGAAGCCAGCATAACTCTAATTCCAAAACCAGAAAAAGACACTACAAAGAAAGAAAACTATAGGCCAAAATCCCTGATGAACATAGATGCAAAAATCCTGAACAGAATACTAGCAAATCAGATCCAGCAATACACCAATAAAATTATCCACCATGACCAAGTGGAATTCATCCCAGGGATGCAAGGCTGGTACAATATTCGCAAATCAATAAATGTGATATACCACATAAATAAAATGAAGAATAAAAACCACACAATCATATCAATATATGCCGAAAAAGCCTTTGACACAATCCAGCATCCATTTCTGATAAAAACGTTCAGCAGTGTGGGAATAGTGGGATCATATCTAGACATAATAAAGGACATATATAAAAGACCTACAGCCAACATTATACTCAATGGGTAAAAAATAAAAGCATTTCCTTTAAGAACAGGAACAAGGCAAGGATGCCCACTTTCACCACTCTTATTTAACATAGTACTGGAATTCTTAGCTACAGCAATCAGACAGGAAGAAAAAATAAGAGGGATCCGAATTGGAAAGAAGGAAGTGAAATTGTCATTATTTGCAGATGACATGATACTATACATAGAAAACCCCACAGACTCCATCAAAAGTTTACTAGACTTAATAAATGAATTTGGCAAAGTAGCAGGATACAAAATTAACATCATGAAATTGATGGCATTCTTATACACCAATGATGAACTCACAGAAAGAGAAACTAAGAAAACAATCCCATTTACCATTGCGGCAAAAAAATTAAAATACCTAGGAGTAAACTTAACCAAAGAAATAACCTATTCGCAGCAAACTACAGGTCATTGAAAAAAGAAATAGAGGAAGATACAAAACAGTGGAAACACATACAATGTTCATGGATTGTGAGAATTAACATCATTAAAATGTCCATATTCCCAAAGCAATCTATAGATTCAATGCAATCCCCATCAATATACCAACGGCATACTTCACAGAATTAGAACAATTACTTCAAAAGTTCATATGGAACCAAGAAAGACCTCGAATAGCCACAGCAATCTTGAAAAGGAAGAACAAAGTTGGAGGGATCACAATACCAGATTTCAGGTTATACTACAAAGCCACTGTAATCAAAACAGCCTGGTACTGGCACAAGAACAGGCATATAGACCAGTGGAACAGAACAGAGAACCCAGAAATGGACCCAAGGCAATATACTCAATTAATATTTGACAAATGTGGCAAGAGTATTCCGTGGAGTAAGGACAGCCTCTTTAATAAATGGTGCTGGGAAAACTGGACAGCTACTTACAGAAAAATGAAACTAGACCATCAACTTACACCATACACAAGAATAAACTCAAAATGGATAAAAGACTTAAATGCGACCCATGAATCCATAAAAATTCTAGAAGAAACTGTAGGCAACAAAATTTCAGACATCATACGCAGCAGAATTTTCACGGACACATCACCTAAGGCAATAGAAACAAAGGAGAAAATGAACACATGGGAATACATCAAACTCAAAAGCTTCTGCACAGCGAAAGATATAATCATCAAAACGGAAAGGCTACTTATTGTATGGGAGAGCATAATTGCCAATGATATATCAAATAAGGGGTTAATTTCCAATACATATAGAGTGCTCATACAACTCAACAAAAGGAAGACAAAGGACCCAATTAAAAAATAGGCAGAGGAACTAAATAGACACCTCTCCAAACAGGACATACAAATGGCTTAGAAACATATGAAGAAATTCTCATCATCACTAATCATCAGAGAGATGCAAATTAAAACATCAATGAGGTATCACCTCACACCTGTCAGAATGGTCACCATCAACAAATCATCAAATAACAAGTGTTGGGAGAGTGTGGAGAAAAGGGGACTCTAGTGCACTGCTGGTGGGAATGCAGACTGGTGCAGCCACTATTGTAAACAATATGGTGTTACCTTAAATAATTAAAAATTGAACTTCCATTTCACCCAGTGATCCCACTTCTAGGAATATACCCTGAGAAGCCTGAAACACCAATCAGAAAGAATATATGTACCCCCATGTTTACAGCACCACTATTTACAATAGCTAAGATCTGGAAACAGCCCAAGTGTCCATCAGTAGATGAATGGATAAAAAGCAGTGGTACATATACACAATGGAGTACTATGCAGCTGTAAGAAAGAAAGAGCTCTTATCCTTTGAGACTACATGGAGGGACCTGGAATGTATCATCCTAAGTGAAACAAGCCAAACAGAGAAGGACAAGTATCGTATGATCTCACTTATTTTTGGAATATAATGAGCATAACAGTCTGAGGAATGGCGTAGTCTCAGAGACGTGAAAGTGTGGTACAGACTGACAATCCCCGGAAGAGGAGGTGGTGGGGGAGAGATAAACCACAGAACTTATATGCATGTATGCATGAACAATTGACATGGGGACAGGGCAGGGAGGGAGGGGGAGGGGGGAATCAGTGGGGGAAAAGGAGAAACATCTGTAACAAAAATTAATTAATAATAAATAAATAAATAAATAATAATAAAAAATTACTATGGGTAGTAATTTTGTACTAAGTAAAAATGACAGTATTTTAAATATGTGATCAAATTGCTCAAAGTTAGAATTATAATATTAAAATTTAAAAAGTTATAGAATGTTAGAGAATACAGTCCCTTTCTTATCCCTCCAGATGGGCTCCATTAAGCAACTTAATGTTTCCTGGCCCAGGAAAAACCTAGACCCTCAGTTTTCAGTGCCCTGTTCACTGGCCATTTCACTTACTATCCTGGCTTGAAGTATCTCAAATATAAAATTAAAATTGCGGGGTCTTTTGTTCAGAAATTTAGTTCAGTAATACTTTCATGACCAGAATCCACTGATCTCAGAACCTCAACTACACAGATCCTTATGCACAAAATCTTTACACTGAGGCTCATGGATTTTTCTAGACTCTCATTATCGTATATTTCCTCTGACTTTGAGTTCTGTTCTATCATCTCGGTTCTCCTGATTTCCTGTCCAAAATAGATTAAAAATTTTGTTTCTTTGCTTTCAACAGAAAAGAGAATAGGGAATAGTGACGGGGAAAGCTGTGTAGCTTGATGCAAGCACATGATGACCATCAAAAATAACAGAGACCAGCATAATCCATCAAGGAGACAGAATGTTATGTTATAAACTTACTCAGTAGAGTGAGGGGGTGGGCAGTACCTAGAGTTGCTGCAATACATTATCTGAAATGTCTAGTTTCCAACAAAAATGTTGACACTTGAAAAGAAAAAAGATATCACAGACACCAGAAAAAAAGCCAACAATGCCGACAACTGAAACTGCCAAGTTCCATAAGCTGTGAGATCAACCCTGAAAAGAGATTTTAATTTAATTGCCATTAAAATCCAATCATATTTAGGCAGAACAAAAACAAAGACACAAAAACTACAGAAACAAAGACGGAAAACCTATTCAAATCCCTATGGGTCAATATAGGAAAGGGCTGGGAGAGTGTCCCCTGGGTCAAGGCAGACCCAGGCTTGCTTCTTGTAGGGTTAGTATCCAAGTTGTTCCAATGATATGCATGTGAATGTGTGTGTGTGTGTGTGTGTGTGTGTGTGTTGGAGAGTATTAATGGTGTATGTAGGTGGTGCTGTTAATGGTCCTTATAAGATCATGAAAATTCCAAGTTAAGCTGGTTATACTTTGTGGTGGTTTAAGGGCCAAGTTTTTTTTTTTTTTAAATCCTCACCCAAGAATATTTTTCTGTTTATCTTCAGATAGAGTGTGAGGGAAGGACGGAGGGAGGGAGAAAGGGGGTGAGGGAGAGAGAGAGAGAGAGAGAGAGAGAGAGAAACATCGAGGTGAGAGAGACACATTGATTGGTTGCCTCCCACACAATTCAAACGGGTCTGAACCACAATCAAGGTACAACCAAGGTACATGCTCTTGATAGGAATCAAACCTGCAACTCTTTGGTTCTGGGGCCAGAACTCTGACCGCTGAGTAAAACTGGCCAAGGCTAAGACTTCAGTCTTAACAAGTCCCAAAACACTAAGAAAGCAAATCAAATATAGAGAGCAAGATCTAGCTTCTGGAGAGAGAAATTAAGAACAGTATTAGGGCACAGCCAGAAGATGAGGTTTGGGAAGAATTTCTGATTGTAAATAGGATTTTAAATTTGAATGTCAGGAAAAGCTGAGGAGGATCCAATGATTAGTATTGGATGGACAGTGTGGGGCCAATAGTGACAAGCTGCAGTGGGGGTGGGAGGGGGTGGGTGTTGGTGGGCAAAGGGATCCTCAGAATCCCTGGCAGCCAATAGGCTTGTCTTTCCTGTTATACCTTCTGTTCTTCACAGTTGTTTCAGGGTTGTTTCAGCACCACAGTGGGTCTGAGCATGCAGGAGAGGGGCATCAGGAATTCAGTAACTGCTAAGGAAGACAGGGGCTGGTATCTTTGATGAAGCAGACTGTGGCATCTTCCTCTCCTCCCCTCCTCTCCTATCCCCTACCTTCCCCTCCCTCCCTTTTTTCCTATTTCTTTTATTTCTTTTATACAATTATTACTTTATTACTATAATCATTTCCTTATTCCATTATAGCCTTGCTCCCACCTACCCCTTTGTCCTATTATTGGCAAACTTATTACATTTCTGTATGTTATAGGCCCATAATACTATATATATCTATATAAAATGTATAATAATGTGTATATATATATATATCATTATATATAAATATAAAATCTATTGTTGGGTCGAGAACATACAGAAATATTTGGTTCTTATTTATAACATATCTTTTTATTGATATGATCTATGTGATGTGACATTGCCATCACGCCTTCCTTTATTTCTTTAGTCACAGTGCCCTTTGTGCTGTGAGCTCATTTATAATGGCTACTTTGAAACATCTTCCTGTTAGATCCAACATCAGGTCACTGTCACAGCAGTTTCAGTTGTCGGCTTTTATTCTGATGTCTGTCATATCTTCTTTTTTCTTTTCAAGTGTCAATATTTTTTGTTGGAAGCTAGACTTTTTAGATAATGTATTGCAGCAACTCTAGGTACTGCCCACCCCCTCCTCCTTTGGGACTTGTTTGTGTTATTTGCTTGTTTAGTGATTGGATGGATTATTTTAGTGAAGTCTATTTCCCTATGGTGTTAAGCTTCTGATGTTGCTCCTCAGGGAGACACAGCTTTGAGGATGCCACAGATGCCCTAGGATGACAGTGTATACTCGAAGGGCCCTTTTCTACTCCTTCCCTGACCAAAGCCAGCTAGTAAATTTCACTAATTACCTACTGATTCTTGTATTGTTTTCAATAATGCCCCTGGGCATATCTATTCTTTTCTTTTCTTTTTTTTTTTTTTTTTTTTTACAAACGAATTCAATCAAAACTGGCTTCAAAAGAAAATGAATATTTTTTGAGGTTAGTGTTTGATATTTGTTCAGATCCCAGAATGACTCCTCCCAGCTGTCTTAACCCAGGTTCTCTTCTGACTCACCATCTATAGTCTTAGTTGTATCATTAGAGCCATGAATCTCTTCCCAATTGTATTGCACCAAAATTTCTCTTCAGGAGAAAATTGTGTGTAAGCTGAGACCTCTGGGGCACAGTTTGAGAGAAGACTATAAAAACAAAAAAATGTAGCCATGCTGTCTGCATGAGAAGTTACCACAACCTGGAAGACATAAGTAGTACTAGAGTATTGCTTTTTTGTTTCTGTTATATTCTTCTAGTCATTTAATCTGATTCATCTATTTTTAAATAATTTGATAATGAGTCAGAACACATGAGTATGGAACTCAAAGCATGGACTCTGGCCAGACAGACTTGAGAATGAAACAAGCACATCACTGTAGCCACTGTGTGTTCATGGATGCACATGTATGACTGAGCCTTTATATTTCCACTGGTAAAATAGAGGCAACATTGCTACCTTCTCTCCAGGGTAGGATTATATGAGATAAAGCTTATAAAAGTACCTGCCCCAGTGTCTTGAATTTAGCAAGTGCTCACAAAGTGAAAGCTCTTATTAACTAATAATATGACTTTCCCAGCCATGTATACAGAGACTCAACTAATTATCTATCTATTAGATGGTGAGGGCCTCCATGGGTCATCAGCTGGGTTGAGCTTAAGAAAAAATTTCAACAAGGGTTGAAATGACAGTGACTGAATTCATAATAGCCTGTCATTGAGTACTCCACCAGAAGCTGGCTACAGTAAAGTTTTTCCCTAGCAAGTGAAATTAAAAAAATAAGGTCAGTGCTGTGATCTACAGTTCTCTTTCTCTAGCATGACCTTTACTCAGATTTATTCTGGAGAAAGCAAGTCCTAAGAGAGGCTGTGAAGCAACAGAACTCTGGATAAGTACCTTTAACAAATGGTCCAAAAAATATATTGTGCACTGTACATTCACACTGCATATTAGCATACTAAAGAGTCAGAGAATACTTGCAGGAAATAAATCATTTAAACTTTCTTTCATTTCCCTACAGAATTTTTCCCCCCCTTTTAATCCTACTTTATTTATTTTTATTAATCAATTTATTTTTGTTACAGATGTTACTCTTCCCTCCCTAGACACCCTCCTCCAGATCCACCCCCCGCCCCCAGCATTGTTCTCTGTTCATTGGTTCTTTAGTTTATTTCATCTCCCCCATCTACTTCTCTGAGGTTTGTCAGTCTGAAACGTACTCCTTTTTATGTCTCTGGGTCTATTTTGTTTATCAGCTTATTTTGTTCATTATATTCTACAAATAAATGAGATCATGTGGTATTTGTCTTTCGCTGGTTGACTTATTTCACTTAGCATAATACAGTAGTCTCCAGATCCCTCCATGTCGTCTCAAAGGATAAGAGATATTTCTTTCTTACAGCTGCATAGTATTCCATTGTGTATATATACTACTGCTTTTTTTATCCATTCATCTATTGATGGATATTTAAGCTGTTTCCAGATCTTAGCAATTGTAAATAGTGCTGCTATGAACATAGGGGTACATATATTCTTTCTAATTGTTGTTTCAGGCTTCTTAGGATATATTCCTAGAAGTGGGATCACTGGGTCAAATGGCAATTCAATTTTTAATTTTTTGAGGAAACACCATATTGTTTTCAATAGTGGCTGCACCAGTCTGCATTCCCACTAGCAATGTACTAGAGTCTTCTTTTCTCCACACACTTGCCAGAACTTGTTATTTGATGATTTGTTGATGGCAGCCATTCTGGCAGGTGTGAGGTGATACCTTATAGTTGTTTTAATTTGCATCTCTCTGATGATTAATGACATTGAGCATTTTTTCATATGTCTCCCGGCCATTTGTATGCTCTGTTTGGAGAGGTGTCTATTTAGTTCCTCTGCCCATTTTTTAATTGGGTTCTTTGTTTTCCTATTGTTGAGTTTTATGATCACTCGCCAGAGGATTTCTAATATTGGTTTTTGAATTACATGTCATACTTCTATGGAAATCTCTTAAGCTGCTCTGAGACTTTAGTCAAAGGCAGCTATGATTGTTGGCTTGATACTTTAAGAGGGAAGGATTCTTTTCCTGAAGATGGTCACCCTCTAGAGAAAAGAATAGTGTTCTTGAGATGACAAGATGGTTCATAAATTGATGCAGAACTCTAGAAGAACTGTTTTCCCTCACTCTCCATCCTGAGAATCCCCAGAGTGATTACAAGGGGAAAACAATTTACCAGCTACAGCTTTCAGAAGAGATGCTCAGCCTGTTCTATTAAACTTCAAAGGACAGTGTGACTCTAGCTAAATTTGGGTCATTCACATATTGTATAATATTTATGACCACTTTAGGAGGTAGGTATGCAGGTAAGAAAACTGAAGCTTACAGAGGTGAGGCGGTGAGGTCATTTGCTCATTATCACATTATTAGCAAGTGGCGAAGACAGCATTCAAATCTAGGTCTGACTTGAAATTCTGCTGTTGTTTATGTTATTGTTTTGCTTATGTCAAAATCTGTCAGTGGCTGCCACTGTTCTGAATAAAGTGCAAATTCCTCAACCCAGGATTTAAGATGTTCCTTAATCTGGAAACCACAAACTTTCCCAAATTTAACATTATGACTCTTAAAACTAGGGACTATAGGAATTTCTCTCGGACTGTAGTTCTTGTTCTAGAATCTTGCTTTTCTAGAAACCTGCCTTCATCTTCCTGGACCAGCCTCACCAACTCAGCCTTAGACAGAGTGGTTAAATCACCTTGACATGGAGGAGGTATTTTCTTGCTTTCCATTTATTTATTTATTTATTTATTTATTTATTTATTTATTTATTTTGCTATGTCCTCCTACGTTGAGGTCTGTCTGTCTGCCAAGGCACCTGCCTGTCACCCTTTGCTGGGTCTCTCTGATATTGCCATCTGTCTTCTTGCTGAGATTTCCATCTCATACTTGCCAACACATTCTCCTCATACCTGGTTCCACTCAACTGCTTGAACTTATATAGCCTTTTGATGGGTCTTCACTCAAATTCCAATCACACTCTATTTGATTGGTCTACTTTTTAGCTTTTGGACATCCCTGTCTGCTCCCATAACTGAATGGGGCATGTTTGTGAAACTCTGGACATAGAGTAAAAATGGTGAGTTCATTGGATAGTTGGCAACACTGGCCTGAAGAGAGTGAAGGCTGTGCAGGGGAGGGAAGAGGGAAATGATTTATAATACCCTTAGTACAGTGCAAGTTGGGGGGCAGTAAAAAAAAAAATTCCAGAAAGAGAGTAGACTTCGGTAACATAAGTTCTTGGTTACTGTATTTTCAATTTTTATGTCTGATGCAACAAGTGTTGGGGCCTATTTAATGAACATATGGTCAGCCTTGCAGCCCAAAATGGCAGTTGCCATGTTTTAGCCCATCTTTCCTAAAGTGAGAACCAACTCATCCTCACATTGTCAGACTTGCAAAGCTTCCTCTCTTAGACCCAGGGCTAAGGTGACAGTGATTCATAAAATACCATCAACATAAAACTCCCAATAGAAAACACATAATTTAATTTCTATTAGTCATTTTGGAAAATATGCATACGTTTTTAAACCAAACATATTATATCCCCAGTCTTTTTTTCTAGTCATTTATAGTGTGTAATTTTACTGATAAAGCTAATAAATGTGTTAAAATAACAGAAATGTTTGTAAGTTATTAAAATGAACTCTATGAGTTATATGTGGATGTTTTCTGTCCTGACATGATATCTCTTCCTTTATTTCTGTGAACAGTAGTAATTAATTTTGCTTTCTAAGAAAGAATACTGGCAATACAAAGAAAGTAAAACATAATGGCAACTGTTAATTCTTTGCAATAAATGAAACATCATCACTGAAAGAAAGCAGGAACACTAACTTTATTTTCTTATTCATCAGTCAACCATTAATGCATTCATAGCATGAAATACAAAATGAAAATTCACTATATCTCTAGTTTGCCTTACATGGTTATGGCAAATACACACACACACACACACACACACACACACAATAACATAGAAATATGAAGTTTAAGTTGTAGTGATAAAACTTTTTTAAAGGCTGAATTATAACCACAAAAATCACAACTACTTTTGTATACAAAATGGTTGGTGTAAATGTAGTAGGATGTAGACATTTGTGAACTTGGATTAGCTAATTGAAAATAAAATTGAAATGTAAGTATTTTTCTGATATAAATAAATAAATCTGTTATTAATGTGGTTTTGGAATAACCTGGAAATGTTAAAACACAACAAGTGAATTGAAGGGGCAGCAGATGAAGACAAATGACTAATATTCATGACAACTGTTTATCTTTCTCCTTGCTGTTGTACTATAGGCATGTCAAGAAGGTGATGTAGTAGTATAATGGAATAATTTCTGAGGGATCTTTCTAAGAAAACTAGGTTTTGACAGCTGTTTGTAAATGGAGCCTGTATTCCTCCCTTTGCTTTACAGTTTGTTTCAAAGAACTGTAAATTAAGATTTTCTGCTAGGAGAGTTTTTGCTTTCTGAAGAGTATGTGTGATAATGAAGTTGTAAATTCTTTGAGAGTCAAAATTATTTTAGAAGTTGTGGTATCTCCTAGCACATTTCTGAGTTTGTAGTAACAATTTAATAAATATTTATTGAGTAGGACTGGATTATCTGTACGAATGTAAGCTAGTGAAATGAGTCCAATTCTCTGAATTTTGTACAGAGGCTGGGTTTGGATAAACTTAACCAGAAAGTATTTCAGGGGATTTCTATAAGGGGGCTGCTTTGGGCAATCCTTTAATCAATAGTAAGGTGTACAAATGCAAACATAGTGTTGGATGTAAGCTTATGGCATGAGGTGGAAATAATGTGATCTGAGTTTTCTTAGGGTCCTTTGATGTTGCCAATAGGTTCCTGCTTCACTGATTCTCTGAGTAACTGAATAGTGCCACAGAAGTAGTTGGCTAAGACCTGGGTTGTTTTAGCAGTGAATAGGAGAGAAGATTGTAACAGCTGTTCCTTTCTACACCCCACAACTAAAAAAAAAAACCAACAACAACAACAAACTGTTCAATTATCTACCCTCCTCTATTTGGCCATATGCTTTAGAGAAGAGTTGCTGCAGGCACAGGGAAGGTGTCCTGATTGTTTTCAACCAGTCCTGGCAGACCCATACTCCTTGACAGTAATTGCTGCATACATGAGTAGTGATACCTCGGTTCTCGAACGCCTCGGATTTCGACCAATTCGGTATTCGACCAGGAGATTCGAGAAACTTTTGTCTTGGAATCCGAACAAATATTTGGAACTCGAACTTCCGAGATGAGCCGAGTTGAGCCGAATGGCGTTCATTCGGCCCAGCGCGCCTTGCTTGCGTCATCAGTGTGCGTGCAGAGAGAGAGTCACGCTTTGTGGAGAGAGTCACGCTTTACACTGAATTTAACCCTTAGACATACTGTACACTTTTATTTCTTGTTGAGACTTATGTTTTTCTACATATTATATACAAATTAGGCCAGTAAATAGGCATTTTCTGGGGCTTGGAACGAATTAATCCAGTTTCCATTATTTCTATTGGGGTTTCATTGCTTCGGTTCTCGAACAATTTGGTTCTCGACCGTCCTCCTGGAACAAATTATGTTCGAGAACTGAGGTATCACTGTATGTGATAGGGTTCCAGCTAATGAGTTATAAGGAATAATCTGCTGTAATACCTCTGAGAGAGGTTTTCTTGATCGTAAGAGGGATCCACAGAAAGGATTAATTTCTTCTAGAAGAAGTAGTAATTGGATGCAATGGCTGGATTTGCACAGCCATCTTGTAATCATGAGAAGAGGTAGCCTAACATTAGCTGACACATTATGCATGTCAGAAGAGTAAAGTGGAGAAATACTGATTCCTTGATGTCCTTAATGAATGGATAAATTGTTATTCTGGGACACTGTTATATAAAATAATTTACTTATGTCCTTATTGTTTGGCACTTTGAATTGAACTTTCTAGTTTTAATAGGGTTAGCAAATAAAAATACAAGATGTGCAGTTAAATTTGAATTTCCAATAAACAATTAATAAATTTTTTATACATGTATGTCCAATGTGGTATTTATCCCATGCAATATTTGGCACATCCTTATACTAAAAAATTATTTGTTGTTTGTCTGAAATTTCCAATGTAACTGGTGATTTTGTATTTTATTTGCAAAACGTAAGCCTATAATTGAGAGAAGTCTGCCTAATTCAGTGATGGAATGCTTTTCTCAGGTCTTACTGGGTATACTCTTTCAGAAATAAAAGGTAAAAGTAGATTTACCAGTCATAGCTTGATACATATTTGAAATTCAGCCTCATATTCTCAAGAACTAATAAAAAACAAACAAACAAACAAAAAACCTAGGATATTTTTCTTAAGACTTTTCTTCTTGAGGCTTGTCTTTTTCAGATTTGAAATATTATTTTAATGCAGATTAACATCACAAGGAGCCAGACACATCCTAGAATCTGTTTCTTTACTTACTACCTGTTTGACCCTGGTGAAATCAACTGAATCTCAGTATCTCACTGTGTGGTTATGATGAATTAATAAGATACATTATAAGAAGTATCTGGCATGTCAAACACATATTACTTGTTCAAAACATTCTATATATCTTTTCTGCATTGATTGTGAAGAAGTGACTTAAGTGTACAGTAAGGGTATTATACTAAGAAACAACAAAGAGTCACTCATTCTATGAAATACCTATGCTGCTCCTTGCCTCTGCACAACTTGAGAAGAATGAGTGTATTAACACATGGACAAATGAGTTGCCTGTAGAGTGAGGAACTTATATCACCTTAGTGCATAGCTGAGTTTTATTCTGACTCCAGGACTGACACATTTGAGATTGTTCATAAATAGCAGCTGTTATCATCTAAACTGAAAAGAATAGTTTTGCCTTTTCTTGAAGGACAAGAATCTATCTTATCCTTAGTATCTTCAGCATGTGGCACAGTAGATGCTACACACTCAAAAGGTATTTAATGAAGCATAGAAGATAGCTATAGAATTGGGTTTCCGCCTCATGGGCAATGAATAGACCATCCAATCTTCCTAATGTGTTATTCTATATTCAAATTGCCATACCCATTTTAGGACTTTTCTATCCTCCCCCCCTTTTTTTTGGTGAACAACAACAACAAAAAAAAAACAATGTAATTCTCACAGAGAAAAATATAGAGCCCATAGAATGACAGCTGTAATGTTAAGTCTTACTGGGCTTCCGTAATTCTGGAGAAGGTAAGACGTGGAGAGGGAGGGTATAGTGGCTGCCCTCAAGGAGTTGAAGGTTTGCAGATGGGATAAAGATTGCTCAAGCTGTAGACTCCAAAAGGCAGAACTAGAGTTGAGGGGCAGAAGTTAAAGGCAGGCATGGTCAGGTTGAAACTATCAAGACTGCTCAGTGAGCAATGTCTCAAATGTGGTGAGATCTCTACTGAAATTTTGATGCATATACTCTGATAATGGTTTATCAGGAATATTATAGCAGTAACTAGAGCTTTGTTTTCTTCTTAACTTGTAACATGAGGATATTAATTTTAATTTATCAACTCACAAGTGAGGGATTCCATTCAGCTAAACTTGAAGAGACCCCTTTGCTAGTTTTCTGGCATCTGTGAGGTGTTAGTTGCAGTGATTTTCAACCTTCACTGCAGATTAGAATTAACTTGGGAACTTTGAAAAAATCTGGATGTCTAGACCACATCTGCAGAGACTCTGGTGTAATTGGTGTGGGATATGGCTTAAGCATTAAATTTTTTTTTAACTTCCTAAGTATTTCTAATGTACAATTTTGAGAATCACTGAACTCATGTACTGTTAGAGAGTATGATTCTGAATTTTAGTTTGTAATCTGATTTACTAGAGATATAATGTTGAGCAACTCCCTTAACTTCTATGGTTTCATATTACTTATTTACTAAAGAGTGGGGCATATATACTTCCAAAGCACCTTCCTCTAAAATTGTATTATTCCGGGGCCCTTTAAAGTTTATGAATTATGAAAAGGCATTTAACTGAGTTCCAGAAATAGAAGAGGATCTGTTAAGTGACATGGAAATTATTTGTGCTCTTTTTGTCAGTTTTTACAGTCGTCATAGACTGCCAATGTGGAGATGTTTCTATTCCTCAGAAGAATGTGTAGTGCCAACAGCATTCATATGGTGGGTTGTATCAGCAGTTCTCTAATTTGAGCAGAAGCTGGTAGCGGTTAAAAGTGGGTTTCTCTGCTCTTCTCTATGTTTCTGGAAGACACTTTGCTGCCAGAGTTAGAGTCATCTGGTGGATGACTAGACACTGCCCTTGGTGTTTTGTGTGGATGGCTATCTTTGAGTTCTTTGGGGCTTGCTGCCTTACATGCATCTTAGTAACTTGCTTTCCAATAATTGTACGAACTCTAACCCAGAACACTGGTTCTCTTGTAGTCTTGATTTTACTTCTACCCAAATGAGTGTATGTCTCATTGTCATTTTGGTCATGTAGCAAATGAAAGGCAACGAGAGACATAGGACTCCAATTTTTTCCCCCTTACAACTATGTAAGGAGGACTCCTATTATTAGGTTTTCTCAAAAATGTTGCTTGCAAATGAAAAGACAATCTACTAAATGGGAGACCATATTCACCAATGATACGTCTATATGAGGTTAATTTCCAAAATTTATGAAGAACTCATACAACTCAACACCAAAAAGCAAACAATCCAATTTAAAAATGGTCAGACTTGAATAGACACTTCTCCAAAGAGGACATACTGATGACCAATAGACATAGGAAAAGATGCTCAGTATCATTAATCATCAGAGATATGCAAATACCTCACACCTGTCAGAATAATTGTCATCAATGAATCAACAAACAGTAAGTGTTGGTGAGGATGTGAAGAGAAGGGAATCTTTGTGTACTGTTGGTGGGAGTGCAATTGGTGAAATGCAATTGGAAAACAGAACGGAGTGTCCTCAGGAAATTAAAATGAAACTGCCTTATGACCCAGCAATTCTACTTCTGGGTATATATCGAAAGAAAACCAAAACACTAATTCAAAAGAATATATGTACCACTATGTTCATTACAGTGTTATTTACAATAGCCCAGATATGGAAGCAACACAAGTGCCCATAAATAGACAAGTGGACAAAAAAGTGGTGATACATCTGTACAATGGAATAATACTCAGCCATAAAAAAAGAACAATGTCTTACTATTTGCAACAGCATGGATGGCACTAGAGGCTATTGTGCTAAGTGAAATAAGTCAATCAGAGAAAGACAAATACCATATAATATTGTAATAACTATGTATGGTGCCAGGAGGGTCCTGGAAATACAGGGGGGGGGGCACTTTGTGAAGTGTGATTGACAACTGTGCTGTATATCGAGAAGTAATACAAAATGATATTGCATATAAACTGTAATTAAATAAAATATAAAATAAGCTGTATAACGGCCATTCTCTGGAGCATTTTTCCAGTTCATTGAGATTTTGCTTCCCTGTAATTGTTGTCAGTTTGGCTCAGATAAATTCATAAATTTTTTCTTTCTTTTTTGTTAATCCTCACTCAAGGATATTTTCCACTGATTTTTTTTTTTTTAAAGCTAGAATGGAAGGGAAGGAGGGGGAGAGAGAGAGAAATATAGATGTGAGAGACAAATGAATTGGTTGCCTCACCCACAACCCCCATTGGGCCAGCGATTGAACCTGCAACTCAGGTATGTGACCAGAGTTGAACCCGTGACCCTTCAGTTTACAGGCTGACACTTTAACTGCTGAGCCAAACCAGCCAGGGCATAAAATTCTCTTTTAAAATGTTACTTTTATTTCAGGGAATTAAGATTTGTTAGTGTAGATTTATTTGCCACACAATATGCACAAAAATAATTATAGAATGTGGACTATCATGAGGCATAAAACATCAAAATTTTATATGGAGATATGATGGAATGACTTAAGTATGGAACTTCTTACTTACAAAAGAAACTTTAGGGGGGAGGTAAGAATAGTCTCCTATTAATATTTTAATGCTTCCTGAATTTCTAGTTTAAAAAAAAATTCAGTCTCCCCCTGGCCGGTTTGGCTCAGCGGTTGGAATATCGGTCTGCGTACCAGAAAGTCGTGGGTTCGGTTCCCGCTAGGGGCACGTAGCAAAAATTTAAATAAATAAAAAAAATTCAGTCTCATTACTATGTACACAATTCCACTTAAAACTCAATCTTATTGGGAGAAAATTCTGTAAACTTTGGATTATCCGTGAAAGAGTTAAAAATATTTTCTTCCTATGCTGGATGTCCTACCTGGAGACATTTACTCTGGTATTTACATAAATGCTATTAGTGCATTATGGAAGTAGGAAAGGTGTGTGTGTGTGTGTGTGTGTGTGTGTGTGTGTGTGTGTGTGTGTGTTTAATCAAGGGAGGCAACAAAGCAATGAAAAGGATCACAGGGCACCAAGTTAGTGACAAATCACAGGAGGTGTTCCCGAAAAATTGTGAAAACTGGTTTCTCATTGCAGGAATTGGATTGCTCCACTCCTTCACCTCCCCCCCCACCCCGCCCTTTTCAAACACAAATATTTTCATATAATAAAATAGCCTGTTTCCCTATGGTTATGACCGAGCCCCCACCCCCCGGTCCCCCTCCCCCGCACCACCATTTTAAAGGGGTTTACTGCTTGGACTTCTCCTTCTGGACGGTGTCTTGCAGAGGTGAGGCGTCCCTTAAGGGGCTCACTCCGGGTGACGGGACAAGAAACACCCACTAGAATCCGACCCGGCAGCCAGGGCCCCGAGCATGCGCTGAGAGTTTGTGTGCAGCTAGCCCTGGCTGCTGCCGCTGCCTCGTCCGGACTTGGCGAGGACTTGGGAGGGACAGCGGCGCTGGGAGGTGGCTTAGCAGAGACTTTCCAGCAACTGCTGCCCAGGACTCTCTCTCTCTCTCTTTTTTTTTTCTCCTTTTTCCCAGGAGGCGGCGACGGCGGCGGCGGGGAGAGAGGAAAAGAAGGAAGCGTCTCCAGTTTGAGCCAAAGCAGCTCTTCGGCTCTGCGGGAGGAGCGTCCCAGCCCTGATGAGCCCCCTCCGTGTGTCCCCGACAGTTCTCCGGCGGGAGTGTGCAGCGGGGCCCAACGCGGACGGTGAGTGCCCGCACGTCTCCCGTCTTTCCTGCCCGCTGTCCCGCCAGCCCGCCAGTGGCTGCCCTGGGCTGTGTGTGCTAAACTACTTAGAGGTTGCCTTGCAGCTCCCCGCCGCCAGCGCTTCCCCCTGCGCCCTGCTAGGGGCGTGCGGACCCGGTGGCGGGGCGGGTGACCGTGCTCCGCTTTGTGCTCCTTTGGCGGCTGGGAGCGCGGGGTCGCCGCAGCGGCCGGGCCGGGGGAGGGGATGTGAATGACTAAACCGGTGCCTGCACAGCTGCACCGGCCCTAACTCCCCTGTGCCCCTCCCCTCCCCCGTCCCGCCCCAGGCTAATCCATCATTCCGGGGGCCGAAACATCATTTCTCACGTTCTCCCAAAGAAACTCTAGTCGTCGAGCAGAATCCCAACTCAGCGCTGCGCCCACTTCGGTGCCTCTCTTCACACTCGAACTGCGGGATGGGGTGAGGGGTGCAGGGTTGAGGAGCCCAGGAATTGTCCTAATGAGAGGGACACTCGCACCCTCGGACTCGTCGGCAGCGCCTGTGATGTCTCCGCGAGAAGATTGGTTTAGAGCGGAATTGTCCCCGAGGAGGGGCGTGGATTTAGGGAAGTTTTAAAGAGCGTCTCATCAGAATGCCAAGCACCGCCGCGTGTCCCCTGAGAACGCGTTTACCGTGCGCCTTCATTCATCCAGGGAGTCAACCTTTTCTTTTCTCAACAGGTGTTATCTGAAGGCGGTTTGGAGCTTCGGGGAGTTTAGGTTACTACTATAACTTTAACGAATCATTTTCGATGAAGTGGTGTCTCGAATGAACTCCGGACCCAGCTGAGAGGGGCAGAGAGGGGATGGGCTGGGGGTGCAGAGCGCGGTGTTAAGTCCCCTTTTCTCCCGCTCCTCCTGCAGATCGCCGCTGACTTGCTCTTGGGGGTAGGATGTGGTGAAAGAATGGGGTTTCTCCCTTCCGGGGGTCACAATGGCCAGAGAAGATTCCGTCAAGTGCCTGCGCTGCCTGCTCTACGCCCTCAATCTGCTCTTCTGGGTAAGTCAAGCAGTTCCACCGCACAAACAGGTGGGGACGGCTGGACGGGGTTTCCTTCCTACAGTCACCACATAATGCGCCAAAGGGCTTGGCTAAGTATTAACTAATTACATGGGATCACACCCTCTGTTTTTCAGAGAAGTAAATTTTGACCTTAAAATGTCTTTGATGTAGCTCAAGTTCCATTTGAAAAAAGAAATCTACCCTTGGATACTAAGTGGCTGTAAAATTAGACTTGAAGTTAATCTGGGGATATAAATAAATGCACGTGCTTGTGCTTGTAGATAAGAAAATTATGACATACTACTTAGGGAACTGCTTGTTTTCAGGAATTTCAGATAACTGTGCAAACCATAAATTGTTTCTCTACATCATCCTAGCCTATAAAACCTGGTTGTGGCAAGCAGTCTTAATATGTTCAAAAGATTTGGTGGATTTTTCTAGAAGATTCCAATCAGTCTGAAAAGATGGTTTTCATGTAATTTTTTCTAAATTGGTGAATTTTTAAGGAATTTTGTGTATGCTTTGGAAAATTCCATAACCATTTAAAGAAATAAAATACATTAAATTAACAAGTTTATGGAAATCTTTATACCCTATGAGCTACTGATTTTTATGCTTTGCACCCAAGCATAAATTTTCATTAAGAGTTTTTATGACAGGCGGGAGTGGCTCAGTGTATTGAGGATTATCTCAGTGAATTGAGCATCAGTCCCAGGGAACGAGAGGTCGGAGTTGGATTCCCAGTCAGGGCACAAGCCTGGGCTGCAGGTTCCCGTCCCCAGTAGGGGGCATGCAGGAGGCAGCCCATCCATGTTTCTCTCTCACATTGATGTTTCTCTCTCTCTCTCTCTCCTTTCCTTTCTCTCTAAAATATCAGTAAAAAATATTTTTGAAAAAGAATTATTAATAATCACATTATTATTTATACAACCTTTGAGGAGAATATAAAAATTAAAACTTTGTTGCTTTAGGAAACTCATGCTTATAGGTAATTTTATGACAATTTTGTGTTCTATTAATGACATATTCAAAATTTTTGTTAGAAATTGTAATGTGTAATTTATTTATTTGGCCGACTGGCTGGCATCAACTAGTATTTTTTTGTGGCGCTATTACATGTGATCTCTGGAGAATGACATTTTGGTTGAAATACTCCTTAGGGATGGCTCCATTTTAAGGTGACAAATTAAGCCTTGGTTCAGTGCGTAATCTGAATGATAGCTAAACTGGCAACTTTTTTTCTCTACATAAAAATTAAAGTATTGAGTAGTTAAACTTACCACTTGAAAATGTAAAATTACTACTTGATCTTATTGCAGTTTTAAATTCTAAAAATGTATAGTTTTAAGTGGGTCATTAAATTACTTGCTTAGCTATAAGGTGTTAAGATTTTGAACATTTCTCTTTAAAATGTTAATAATTATCACTCCTATTTGCTAGTTCTTTTTCACTTTTCTACTTTATGCCTTTTAATTATAGAATAATACATTTTTATATCTAGAAAGGTATTTAAGAATGACCAAATTGAACTTCCTTACTTTGTGGATGAGAAAACTTGAGTGCAGGTGATTAACTAGCCAAAGGTTAAAGAGCCAAAAGATGACAGTGCCAGGAGCAGAACTCCGTGTCCCCAAAGAATGTGACATATTATTTCTTTGCTTTTATCCTGTACTTCAGCTTTCTCACTTTGTGTGTGTCCTGATTATTGAGATTGCTTCCTCATTTCTCCAGCCCTTCTCTTCTCCCCAAATCACCTTCCTGCCAACAAAATAATCCATGTGAACTGCCTAGTGTGAGTCTTTTGTTTTTCTTTATTTCATACAAAGATACATTTACTCATACCTGTCCACACATTCTCATTCATAAACATTCACATGTACATTCACAATATTTTTTATTAAATTGTTTTTTTTCATTTTGGTTAGAATCACAAGAGCAGAATTGCTGTCAGAGGATATGTAACGACAGCAAAATAGCTAACATTTTTCTTCTGACGTTTCCTAGGCACATTTTTGCCTCAGTTTCCTAGTCTGTATAATAGGAATGATAGTTTCTGTTTTTTAGAGTTGTTGTGAGGATTAGAGTTACTATCTGTAAAGTGCATGAACAGTGACACTTAAGGACTATCTGTGTAGCAGCAGTAGTAGTACTTGCAGTTGTTACTGGTAGTACTTCTACAGTAATGATCTCCTGTAAGTAGATTACCAGGAGGTGGATTGTTCTGTCAAAGGAATCCCTGCAGTAGTAATTGTGGTAATTGTTATATTTGTGATTAACACTGCTACCAGCGTTACCACTATTACATTTTTTTGACACAGCAATCCTGTCCTCGGACTCTAGCCTCTAGAAATAAGAGCACCACTACATCCCATTATATGTACACAAATACTTGTTGCCGTCTTGTTGGCGTGATGGCACTTTTTAATTTTTGCCAATCTGAAAGGTTTAGAGCAGTGATTTTCAATCTTTTTCATTTCATGACACATATAAACTAATTACTGAAATCCTGTGGCACACCAAAAAAATGTTATATTTTTTGCCAATCTGACAAAAAAAAAAAAAAGAATAATTTTGATTCATCATTCACACCAGACAGCTATTGTTATGTTGGCTATTGTCATTTAAAAAAATTTTTTTTGACTATCTAAGGAAAAAGAGGTCAGTGCTCTTGACTAAATAATTAAGTATTGCATGTTTTGTTAATTATTGTGGTATACCAGTTGAAAGTCACTGGTTTAAAGTGTTATGTCACTGGTCTGGCTGGTGTGGCTCAGTGGTTGAGCGTTGACCCATGCACTAAGAAGTCACCAATTTGATTTCTGGTCAAGACACATGCCCAGGTTGTGCGCCCGATCCCCATTGGGGGGCATGCAGGAGGAGGCCAATCATTGTTCTCTCTCGTTGATGTTTCTCTCTCTCTCTCCCTCTCACTTCCTCTCTCTCTAAAATCAATAAAGGAAATAAATTAAAATAAAGTGTTATGTCAGTTACTTTATTTTTTATTTCCTCCACTGCCAGTGAGCATAGCATCATTTCATATCTACATGACTATTTATATGTATATGTCACTTAATTTCATAATTCATATTCATTAAATATTTTATATTTAAATTTAGTTTTGTGCTATTTATTGATTTTATTTATGTTATCTGTTGCTGCATAAGAAACACATTTTTCTACATTTTTGGTATAATTTTTTTCTAGAGTTTTATGAATTCTCTTTTATTCTTTTAAAAATACCTATCTTTCTTGTCTTGGTTAAAGATTTCTTTTTCCATACTGACTTTAAGATGGTTATACACAATTAAAAATGTCTGTAGGAGTTTTGTTGGAAATTGTATGAAATGTAAATGTTAAAGCAATGCTTGCTGACCCTTGATTTCCTACTGCTACTGAATCAGAACAGTTTTCTGCCTTGTGCTGGGCATGTGCCTGGCCATCTCTCACCTAATTCTCATAATAGCCATGGAAGATAGTTTTTGTTTGTTTTGCAAAGGGAAGTTACTCAGAGAAGTTCAATAACTTGCTAGTCAATAAAAGAACAGGGATGCAAAGTCCAATTTTTTTCTCCGAGTGAGGGTGGAGTTGTACTTCTGGACACAGTGGGGGAATTTATTTGCAGCAAAGAAGTAAACATCATCAGTAGGAAGGGATTAGCTGTCCACTGCTCACTCCAAGTCCTCTAGAGCAGTGCTTCTCAAACCCCTGTGTGCCCGCAAATCACCTGGGCCTCATGTGTGTTAAAATGCAGATTCTGATTCAGTATGTGTGGGGTTGTGCCTGAGAATCTGCATTTCTAAAAAGCTCCTCTGTGATGCTGCTGCTGCTGGTCTGAGTGCCACATCTTGAGGAGCAACTGTTCTCATTGGAATTAGAAGCAGAACAAACCAGCGTGGCATATGAACTCCACTTCTTAAACCAGACTTCATCTCCTGAGTATGGACTGAGTGATTGTTCCTGCCTCTAGGTTTGCGAGATTGAAAACCTGTCTTCATTACCTGTGAGATCAAGAGCTGTAGTCTTTTGTTCTTCATTCAGCATTTTAAATAGACTTTTTTCAACCTATGTTTGCTATACTGGTACCCTCTCCCCTTCTCTACCCCACAAGGATTTTAAAGAAAAGAAAAATAATTTTTTTTCTTTATTGATATTAGAGAGAGAGGAAGGGAGAGAGAGAGACAGAAACATCGATGAGAGAGAACATCGATTGGCCATCTCCTGCGTGACCCCCACAACCTGATGTGCCCTGACTGGGAATTGAACCAGTGACCTCTTGGTGCATGGGTCGACACTCAACCACTGAGCCACACCAGCTGGGCAAAAAATAAACATTAATTGGGAAAACACTGGGGACCTATACAATTTTGTTTTTCTGTTCTGTTAAAAATCACACTGAATAAATTTTTTTTTTCTTTTTAGCAAAAAAGTATATGTTAAGTATTTAATTTTGAAAAGTGTGAGGCATAGACATGTCTAAGAGGAAAAAATCCCAGCCTGTTTTGGACTGCAGATGCACTGCATTCACCTTGTTATGTGTTCAGGCACTTTGATTTGCCGTCTGTTACGAAGAAGCATGATCCCCATACAGCTGTGCTGGGTTTGGCAGACAGATCCTGGACCTTTTAGGTTTGTCATGAGTGTGTGGTGGGCTTGTAATGGTTAAGGGCGCATGGGACATGGTGCATGTGCTTCAATTCCCCTTGGAACTCTTTGGAGACCATGATTCACATTCTGGCCAAGATGGAGCAAGGAACTGGTTATCTTTACTTTAAATTCTTTCACTTTTACTATTCAGATGGCATGTTATTTAAATAAATGAAAGTTTTCCTCCATTTTAAAGACAACTTCTGTGGATTTAAGACATGAGTGACAATGATATTTTCTGCTCTTACAAATATGCATAAATATGCTTCTCTTTGGAAATTCCTGAAATTGGTGAACACCTAACATTCATCAAGTATCTTTATTATTTTATAAAAGTGTACTATTATATTTGTAGTTTTAGGCTTCCATTTCTCATTAGTAGATAAGAGCCATTGTTTTTCATGCACCATTACCAAAGATAATAGCAATAGAGAGGAGCTATCTTGATGAAATATGAAAAGAAACATGTAAAAGAAAGCCTAAAAAGTGGACAGGAAATCTAGTTCACACTTTTGGAATATATGAAAGGTAAAGGAAATAAACAGAAATGTCCTGCCTCCCCCCCCCCCCCCCCCACACACACACCTGTTGGCCACCTGTAGTGAGCCTCAGTTGTTTGACCCATGCAGAGTCTAAAGGAGTTTTTGGCTAGTGGACATTTGCATTCCCACAGCATTTATATATAGTAACATTCCAATACTACTTTCTAAGTTAATGCCCCCTAACTTTACATTATGATAGGCTTCCAGTTTCTATAACTCTTCCTAAGGAATAGTGGAGAGCCCTCCAATGAATGTTAGTGCTTTTTAAGAATAGACTTTAAATAAACTTTAGTCCCAGTGGCAAAGCTGATCCACTTTTTTTTTTTTTTTTTTTTTTTTTGGTATAGTGTGGCTTAGCAGGGCAGTGATGGGCAAACTGCATACTTCTTAAGGAATGTCTTTTGAGGAGAAGAGCAGGGAGGATTCTTTGGAGCAGATCCCTGCTGCAGACTGGGGCAGTAGCCGCTCACTCATTTGACCCCCTGAGAATAATCACAAGCTGGGCTATTGGGGAAGTCAAAGTGGAATTTACTCTCATTGGTCTGCACAGAAATTACAGTGCAGAAAGAGGCATCTTACCCTTTTTTTATCTGCAGCCCCTGTAGGGTGATCAGATAACTTCTCTTGGAAAGCAGGACAATTTTGAGAGTGACGGGAAGGGGATGTCACTACTAATAATTATACCAGGACAACACAGGCTTAAAGCCTGGTCAGATCAGGAAGTGTGGTCTCCCTATGTATAGGACAGCATGATGATCTATAAAAATGATTAGGCAAAGCAGCTTCAGGGTGCTATTAATTTATTCAGCTCCAACTAATAGATGTTGATGCTTAAATGATACCCACACGTAATCTCATTTCAACCATCATTTACAGTGCCTTGTTTCCCACAATATTCTCAAATAGTGTTACATGTTTGCTCTCTTTCTGCTGCTCATCCCCTGGCAGATGGGAAACTTGTTAGGTACCAACTGACCAAAAGGTAGAGGGAGGCAGGCATGAAATAGACACGTTGCTGGGAAGTACAGGTATTGGGCTGCCAGCCTCCAAATAATCAAGAATTGATTTATCTTTACATTTTAATAATAACAATTTATATTATTTTCTTAAGAAAAAGGGGAATTTAAAAAGCATCCAGTCCATTTTCTTCATTTTTAAGATGAGCAAACAGAGGTTCGGAAGGTTTGTATTGCTTCTCCAAGTTCTCTGCAGAGACAGAACTGTAACTAAGTTCCCCATCTCTCTTTTGTATTCTGCTCTTTTCTCATAGTCAGACTTAAAAGGAAAAGTTCAAGCAGGTGGCTTTAGACGTTCATCAGCCTTGAGCAGAAATGATTGGTACCACAGTCACTTCATATAAGACTATATATTATTTTATGGCAGACAGTGGAAGGAATTAAAAATCTACTTTTTGACTGTGACTTTACTACTTGGTAGAAACTATAGATATACATTTCACAATAAATTTAGGAATGTGAGTACACATAAAATTCTGATTTAGAAAACTTGATTCAGTACTTGTTTTTACATAATTAGATTCAAGCAGAGCCAGAATATATATCCTACACAGAAAATTTTATACTTATAACTATTTATTGAGAGCTAGCATTTTTTAAATGTTTTGCAAGAATGTGGCAAACATCCTGCCAAGTAGTATATTAAATATATCTCTCTAAAGTAATATTGTGTTATTTACTAACTGTTTCCTTGAATGCAAATAATATTTTGCGATATGGGAAAAAATGCTAGGAGCTATAAGCCTAGTTACATATGATTACTACAGTGTTCCTAATAATTTAATCATGAAAGAGTTGAAGAATTATTTTATTTTAATTTGGACAACTAGTAGAAAATACTATGATTAGTAAGGAGTCCTGAATTACTGGCATTCTTTGTTTTTCTAGATTTCATACATAGGATTAGTTGTCAAGGTGACCTCATCTCATTTTAGCTTGGTTTGTTGCTATAGCTTGCACTATATTTGTTGTCATTGTTATTATTTTCTCAACCCTAGTGAATAAAATCACTCTTTGAGAATAAAACTGTTCTTAGGCATTTAATGTGGATAGAAATAATGTCATAATAAAAAGCAGTTTATTCTCAGAGTTACTTGTTTATTATAAAATAAGGCTTTGGGTTGATATAATTTATATTGACTAATGTTCTGTACACAGCTATGATGCTTGGGTAACTGCTATGAAAATTACAGTAGGGCCAACTAGGACACAGCTCTGTAGTGTAAAGGCCTTTGAGAACACTTAAGCCTGCTTCTGACCTGATATGTAAATCTTTGATCTTGTTATTCAGCAAGTACCTCTGTACTGGAAAACTTTCAGTGACAGAAAGCTTCATTTTTCTTAAAGCCTCTCCAAATTTTGCTCAAGTTCTCTAATACCTTATTTAGCAAGTTGAAATGATCTCCCTTACTTTTTTCTCATTCATTTATCTAATATGTATTAAGTCTCACTATGGGGCTTGGTTCTCTGCTATTTGATGGGGCTGCAAGCAGTGGTCTGTGTTCTCTAGAGGCGTGAGACAGGCGGGTAAAAATAGGAAACAGTAGATAAGTACTCTGTGAAGCCTGTATAAGAGCCCTGACTGGGCAAGGAGGGTTGTTGGGAGAACATCTTCACACTCTAGCTGATATCTGAGCTGATCTTTCAGGATTTGCTCGGCCCAAGGGGTGGGAAGTCTAGGGCAGGATAGCATTGCAGGTAGAGGGAACTGCATGGGCAAGGCTTGGAGACTTTGGGAGATGTGCACGGTGCATATTGGACATGTGCAAGCAGATTTTTTGTCACTTGAGTGCAGTATGTGTGTGGGAAGGAGCTGGCAGGAAACAGACTGAAGAGGGCCTGTGTGCCCTGTTGAAGAGTTTAAACTTTATTCTCTAGGAGTTGGGGAAAGTGGAAATGAGAGTTGGGAGGAGCCAAAAGGGCAGCTATTAGGGCTTTATAAGCAGAAGAACTTGGTCTTTGTTTTATAAAGCTAATGGAAGGGGAAATTTGAGGTGCATTTTGTGAGCTGGAGAGTTCTATTATAAGGCAATTGTAATTGCCTGGCAAGAGATTAAGGGCATGAACTAGTCAAGAGTGGCAGGCAAAGGGGAGGGATTCACTAGACATGTTGCAGGACACTCTGTAGGACTTGCAAATATTTGAAGGACTGAGGAAGAAGGAGAGGTTCAGGCTGCTTGCCAAGTTGCTAGTTTATGTGATTGAAGCGTTCATTATACATTTACTGAGGTAGGAAAAACAGTGGGCAGAACACATAGGCTTCCAAAGAAATGGAAATTAGTTCAGTTTTAGAGATGTTAAAATTGAGAATGGGCATAGAAGTCCAGTAGGTAGCTATGTCACCATGCTTCTGCCCTCACCCATTTGGTAGATGTTCAACTAGATGAAGATTCCTTTTCTGGATTGACTTTGCAGTTGAATTGTCTCTTAAGCTGACTGAAACGCTTAAGAGAAATTCCTGAGGTCAAAAGTTTCTTGAGATAGTAATAGATTATATATATATATATATATATATATATATATGAATTCTACTCACTTTGTCATTACATAAATCCTCCATGAAGAAGTTGGACTTATTATTATACCATTTCATATGTGAGGAAACCAAGGCTTAGGAAAGATTAAATGACAACCTATAGTTAGTATAGCTGAAAAGGAGCAGACCTGGAATTAAAACCAAGGTTTTTCGATTCAATGGTTTCTTATTGTCCTTATGGTTAAGTTCACGTGCCTTAAAATGACCTCTAAAATTCTGTGATCTGGCCCCTGTCTGGCTTTCTATTTTTACCACTTGCCAATTTCCCTTCCTTGAACATATCATGATGCCTTCCACCCTGGGACCTTTACTATTCATTCTGACTGGAATGTTCTTTTTAACCTTACCCTCCCTAATGAACTTGAAAATTATCCTTCAGATCTCAGCTCTCTTTGAGCCTATGGTATAGGTCAGTCACCCCAAAAGGAGTTCTTATAGCAACTTGTATTATTCCTCCCCAGCACTTATTACAGTTTGCAGTTATGCATTTATATCTCTGATGAGTTGATTAATTTGTGTGTCCTCTTCACCTAGTAAATTTCACCATAGAATAGAGTTGGTGTCAATTATTGCCCATTAGTGTATCTCCACCACATTACACAGTTCCTGGCAAAGAGCAACTGATCAATACGTATTTTTCTGAATGGAAGAATGACTTCAAAACCCATGTCTTAACCATTCTATCCAAATATTTTGGAATATGCCATTTATAACAAGTGAACTTGTCTGTTATAAATAGAATTGTGCATAATGACAACTACTAATAATATATTATACAAAATAATCTAATAACTATTTGATATCTTAGAGCTGTAATATTAAAAATTAGCTTAACAGCCTTGAGATAGTAATAGATTTTATTATTAGCTAAAAATTAGGGAGTGGGGAAACCAAGGCCAGTTATTACTTTGAAGAATGATAAAGAGAGGAGAGAATTATTTATTACTGTAAGAGAATTTGAGGTAATTAAATAAAATAACATATTAATAGACTTCCTTGTTGCCATAAAACTTACAAGGTATTTAAAGGACCACATGTAGCCAAGTAGAGAGAGAACACATAGCCTCAGATTCCATTAGGTAGTCCACGGTCCCCTGCTAGCCCTGTGTGTTTCAATAGGTTCTATTATTATTTAGGCATGGTAAGCCAACACATCGGGAAATGACTGGAATTGAAAAAATAGTTTATTATACTCACAAATCTCAAGAGACTACATGTCTCATCACAGCGGGCCAAGAGGGGAAGCAGTGGGGTCTATCACTGGCAGAGAAGTGGCAAGACCAGGCAAGTATTTTTATTGTGGCTTCTTTGAGAAGGAATAGGCAAGGCAAGGTAAGTAGGTTTTGGATTGGATAGTTTGAATAATTTCAACAGCTTTGGAGTATAGGGACTATCTTTAGTGGTCTGGCACTGGATCTTGGAGTGATTAGGACAGGCGCAGAGTGGCCCAGAGTGAGAAGGTAGTTGGGCATGTGGGCTCTGGATTGGCTGGTTTGTATTTGAAAATGAAAAGCCCATCCCAGGAGGAGGACTCCTCCCAAGGGCTTGTGGAAAGCAGGCGGCCCAGGCAAGGTAATTCAGGCATATTATCAATTTGTCCAGACTAAGGCATGTCCAGCACAAGCATGTATAACAGATGGCAGAGCATCAAATTTACGCAAGAGAAGCATGGTTAGTACACTGTAGCTGATCCACTGTGTAACTTTTATTAGGCTTGCAATCTGTTCTTCATTCCCAGCAGAAATGAGGGCAGTGATAATTGGCCTAATTCTCCTCTGAACTGTGGTCCCAGGGTTCCTAACCTGATTTGGGCCATAGGCTCCTGAACCCCCATTCACCAATGAATATAATTCAGACATTCATACTGAACCTGGCCACTGCAGACTACCTCCCTCTGCTGCCCCTACCCCTTTTCGAAAAGGAAGCCTGCATGCTCTACAGGCCAGTCTCCTGACTTTCCATTGAATTTCTCATGCTTGTCCCTAAACTTGGAAGGCAGTTAATGACTGAGTGTAAAGCTCCTAAGGCCTGGATTTGAATCCCAGCACCACTACTTAGAGCAACAGTTCTCAATCTGTGGGTCGCGACCCCTTTGGGGGTCGAACGACCCTTTCGCAGGGGTCGCCTAAGACCATCGGAAAACACATATTTCCGATGGTGATTCATAACAGTAGCAAAATTAGTTATGAAGTAGCAACAAAAATAATTTTATAGTTGGGGGTCACCACAATATGAGGAACTGTATTAAAGGGTCGTGGTATTAAGAAGGTTGAGAACCACTGACTTAGAGTCTGTAAGACTTTGAACAGGTTACCTCACTTTTCTGTGTTTCATGATATTTTTCAGTTGTAATTGACTGGTTTATATATTTATTCCTTGTGTTCCACAAGAGGTTCCTCAAAGTCTGGGATATTGCTTCTCATATTCATTGTTAGGTCTCAAAATCTACCACACAGAGTAAAAAGCAGATGGTACATGTTAAGTAAATATTTGCAACTGAATGAAGGACAAGTGAAATGATTGATGGATTTTCCAAGCAGGTGTCCTGCCTCACTATACAAGAGGTCACAGAGCTCTACATGTAAAACTTACCTTGGAGCCTTTTTCCAGAGAACATGTTTCATGGCCTTGGCTTGAGTCAATACAAACGTGTTCCTATTGTGTATATTCATTATTTCTTTTAGCATTTAAAGCTAAATCTGTGACACATAATGGTGATTGATATATTTATTAATGTGCCAGAAATTATTAAAAATCAAATTAAGTAGAATTTCACTATATTGTGCTTGAAAAGATTAGTATAAGGCACATTTTAGAAAAATTTACATCAAAATTCCCCTCAGAACTTAGGAGTTGATCTTCAGCTTTTTGGATTATTTATTCAACCATTTAGTGTATATCTCTAAAAGATAAGGATCTTCTTCTTAAAAAACCTTAATATCATTGCTATTTCTAAAATAATAAACAGTAATTTCTTACTATTTTCAAATATCCAGTCATGCTAAAATATCCCCATCTGTCTTATAAATGTCTCTTTGTTGTTGGTTTGTTTGAATAAGGATTCATACCAGGTCAACATGTAGCATTGGGTAACGTCTTAAATCTTTCTTCATTTATAATGGTTTCTACTTTCTATCTCACTTGCCAATTTTTTAAATTGAAGAAATCAGATAATTTGTCTTACAATTTTCTCATATTTTGATTTTGCTGATTGTATCCCCATGGTGGCATTTAAGAAGTTTAAATCTATTCCCTGTATTTCCCATAAACTTATACAGCTGGGGGCTTGATTAGATTCAGGTTTCACTTTTTGGTAAAAATATTTCAAAGGTATCTTCATATACTTCTCATTGCATCACATTGGGAGACACTATATCTGGTTGTCTCTTTTTGTGAGACTAAGATTGATCAATGGGATCTGTTATTTTACATCATCCTGCTCTCTCCATTCTAAACTTTCATGTAATGCAGTGGTTCTCAGCCATGAGTAGGTGTTGGAACATCTGTGGAGGGCTTATATATTTCAGGTGCCCAGGCCTCACTCTCAACAATTGGTCCAGGGGGCATCTGGGCTCAGTAATTTTTTTCAGGGTCCTAGGTGACTTTGATGTATAGAAAGGATTCAGAACCACTAACATGATAATTTTGGCAGCCATTAAGGATCCTTGCCTAGAAATTTATTATTTCAGAAAAGGGGCTGTTAAATAGTGATACTTTATCATGCTTTCTTCACATATTAGCAGAAATTCATCTATAAAAGTTTTCATTAAGTCTTTGGTTCTTTAGTTTTTATAGGAAAATAGGATAAATATTGGATTCTTACCAGTTTTCTGAAAAATGAATTGAGTATCTAACATTCTACAAAGATGAATTTTTTAACTGTAATTATGAATTCATACTTTTCCATCGTATTTAATGTTTCAAACCATTACATTCATTATTATTGCTATTATTTTGATGCTCAAATTATTTGAACTTTAGCCAATGCACACTCTTCCAAGTCAGCTCCTGTGACCTTTTTTGACAATATCAATAGTTTTTGATTGCTACCTTGCTTTTATATAGGACATACTTTAGGCTCATTTTGTACATATGATAATTTAATTGTTCTGTGGCCTCGTCATCTTGTGTAAGTTCTACCCCGGACCTGGTAGCAGTCATTTAATAGTTTAACTATGTGTATCCTATTTGGTAACATTCTATTTAGTGGTTATATAGTGATCCCAAAATGGAATGACAGATATTTAAAGTAAAAGTAAATTCCAACAGGTAATAAATAGTAATTAAGAAAAAGCATAATGATTATGTGATGAAAAATTCTTATTTTTTAACTATTAATCTGACAGAGAATATTGCATAAATCCTCAGTAACCAATTTGTTGCATAAATCCTTGATAACAAATTTGTATTTTTTTCTTTCCAGTTAATGTCCATCAGTGTGTTGGCAGTTTCTGCTTGGATGAGGGACTACCTAAATAATGTTCTGACTTTAACTGCAGAAACAAGGTAGGCTGTAGAAGTAATGATTGATTGCTTTGATCAGGTTTCTTTAGGCACAAGTGTCTAGGTACCTTTGCCCTCAGCTATTTAGAGGGTATTACTCTTCTGTTCAGTGGGAAAGTTTTCCCTGCCCATGGCAATCTTTGTTACAGCTGCTTGCATTTTCCTAGCATTTTCATTCAGGTGTGCCAATGGTCCTAAGAGAATATTCCTGTTCTCCTGACAGTGTGTCAGCTCTGCCATATTTACATATAAAGGACAGCAGAGCTACTTTCCTCTGTGAAAATCACTGCTAAACTTGTTACCTTTATATTCCTGAGCTAATGAAAACCAAACCCAGCAATTCTAATTCTTCTCACATTTCAAAAGATTGGTCACTAACCTCACTAGGAGCAAATTACTCAACTTCTCCTTGCCTCAATTTTTTTCATCTCTGAATGAGGAATGTAATATATTCTACTACTCTGAAATGTCCTAAGGATGAACTGAGATACATTTTTGTGAAATCTTTAACACAGTGGAGTGTTGTAATGGTAATTTTTGTTATTCTCATTACTCTTCCTATTATGGTTATAGTTAATGATTTTTTTCATAGTTTTGGGATTTTTTTGTTATTGTTTTTTGTTTTTAGCAAAAATTATCTCTTTCCCTTCCTCTTTCTTTTACTGTAAACCAACTTCCCTATCACATTCGGGAAAGATCAGTTGTTGGAGAGAAAGTGCTATAAATGGAGCCCAGATCAGAGAAGAGGAGGGAGAAGACTCCCCAGCTGGGAAACGGTGAAGGGCCCATTGTGGTTGGTCAGGCTGAGGCTTCAGAGCTAATAGTAGATCAACTTTTTATTAAGGACCCCTATTTTATCATATATTTCAAAAGAGTTGAGGTTAGAATGTACTGCTTGTATAGAAAACCAAACCAAACAAAACAAAATAAAACAAGCAGGCACATTGGTGATAGCACAGTGATTTTAAAAATAGCAATACAGCTACCAGCTTTGAGGCATGATGAGATAACGGTTATTAAAGGAAATCACAATTGTGTCTTGTACCATGTCTTAGGTGCCTTTTGATTATATTTTCTTTGTAATGTGACATCATTATTCTTTTTTCAGGGTTGAGGAGGCTGTCATCTTGACTTACTTTCCTGTGGTTCATCCGGTCATGATCGCTGTTTGCTGTTTCCTTATCATTGTGGGGATGTTAGGATACTGTGGAACAGTGAAAAGAAATCTGTTGCTTCTTGCATGGGTATGGTTTTTCTATCTTCTCTTTATTATGGTTAAAAAAACCAACCAGTAATGCATTTTTTTTTTTTTTTTTCATCAGTGCCCAAGATTATGTGTTTAGGGAACTGTAAAGCAGTAGTTTAATCTGTGGGTAATTGTTCAACAGCCTGTAAGAGGGAAGCTTTTTTCCGTGAGAAATGATTTTAATATAAGTATTCACTTTACTCAGACGATAAAGTATGAAATATGTGCTCTACTTCATTATTTCACATAGGCTATGTATTGATATTTTCACTCAAAAGTATGAATTTTCTTATTAGACCTTATTACCACTCTAACAGGTATCTTGAAATTAGAACTGAGAAGTCATAATGGAACTGTTTCTTTCTCTCTTCTTTTAAAAAATTCTAAATATATATTTTTTATTGATTTTTATAGAGAGGGGAAGGGAGAGAGAGATTGAAACATCGATGTAAGAGACAAACACCTATCAGCTGCCTCCTGCATGCTCCCTAGTGGTGATCAAGCCTGCAACCTGGGCATGTGCCCTCACCGGGAATCAAACTGGGACCTCTCAGTCCATGGTACGACGCTAAACCCACTAAGCCACACTGGCTGGACTTCTCTTTTTTTAAAAAAACAAATCTGCCATATAAACTCATATGGAAGTTCAGGTGGTCAGATGGCAGACAGACATTACAGTTCTGGCACTGTCTTTGCATTGCTTAGAGATATGAGTGAGTCTCAGTTTCTATGATCTTAGTGGTCTTCTATTTTTTAATTCTGAAAGAATTGGGCTAGATTACTTCTTAAAGTAAGTCCCTTCAGCACTCAAATTCTATGATTACAAAAATATATGCTTAAACTTTTTTTTTTTTTGGTACGTGCCCCCAGCGGGAACTGAACCCGGGACTCTCTGGTCCGCAGGCCGATACTCCAACCGCTGAGCCAAACCGACTAGGGCTATGCTTAAACTTTTAATTAAAAAATTAGCAAACTCTTTTTTAATGTTAAAAATCTGAGTCAATTAAAAATACAGCTTACATAAAGATTTTTTGAAGTGCACTGAGTGTATAAAATATTACATGTTAGTGGCACCAGGTATTGAAGTTAATATAATGGTAGACATATCAGATGATCCCAGAATTAATTCATTTAGTATATTCCTTTCTGTGCAGTAGTTCTCAAGCGTAGTTATACTTTAATTCCTTGTAGAGAACATAACACATTTCTAATTGTCTGCTGATATACTGGATCTCGGGCAGAAAAAAAGCCCTGATTTGTAGCATTTGCAGGTTTCTATGAGGTAAATACTCCTAGCATGGTGGGTTTTAGGCTACAAACGTGGTTTTAGTGAATGTTGAGTTGGGGAGAGATGCGTACAGATTGGCGTCAGGAGCCAGCTTTGGCACACCAGTGCTTGACTGGCGCCCATCCCAAGTCAATTAAAACAGAAACTTAGTGTGAAGCTGCACTAAACCTTTGGTTTTCACAGGGACAGCCTGTGTTAATGTATTCCTTGGCTTCTTGGAGGATAACTCTTCAGGTCCATGCTTAGAAAACATAATATGCTGCAGAAAATGAACCACACTGGGAGAAGGGGGACGTTCCCGTGCCTCACTTCTCTCCACTTTGGTGAGAAAATGGTGGAAGGCTTTGGAACCTTATTTGGCCATTTAAGGTATTTGAACAATAATTTAAACATAAACTAAAGGACTTACTTTATATGAAACTGATAGTTTAAAGGCTGGATAAGGTATTTTCAACTGAAAAACAAACAAACAAACCTTAGATTCTTTTTTTCTTTTGTTAATCCTCACTTGAGGATAATTTTCCATTGATTTTTGGATAGAGCAGAAGGGAAGAAGGGAGAGACAGAGACACATCATTTGGTTGTCTTCTGCATGACTCCATCCAGGGCCAGGGGTCAAACCCGCAACCCAGATACATGTCCTTGACTGGGAATTGAACCCGTGACACTCTAACCCCTGAGCCAGGGTTCAGATGCCTTTTTTAAAATTACAGTCTCACAATGATGGTTTATTTACACAACGAATGTAAGTATGACCTCTATTTTCTCCTTCCCCACCAACTTGTATGACTGGACTGTGGGATGGAGTGGGGTGGGAGAGCATATTTCATGGAATCCATAGGATTTTAGGAACACATTTGAAACCATTTATGCACTACATTAGTCTGATAAAATGCTAGTAAGGCAAATGGACAAAGAACAAGATAATTTGGTCTCTACTTGAGGCAGGATGAGCCATAGAAATTTGTACATGAGAGACCAATGTATGAGGCTGGAAAGAACCTTATGATGCAAAGGTGACATGGCTGACTGAGGTTCTAAGGGCCATTAACTTGTTCATTCATTCATTCTTTAAGTATTTATTGAGAAGATAGGCACTGCCAGTTTCTGCCAAGAGACCAGTGTGTATGATAGACAGACAATTCCACTCCCCTGTGATAAGACCTTGAATAGAGTTTACACCAGGTGCTCTGAGGCAGAGAGGAGGAGCTCCAAGCACATCCCCAAGGGCTCAGTACCTCCCCCAGGAAGATGAGGAGCCTAGATTGATAAGCTTTATCCCATCCCTCTTTACTTGCTGGCTGCACTCCTTTTCACAAAGTAGCTTTTGGTTCATTGCCATTTAGTGTGTGCACCTTGGTTGCTCCTTCCCATTAACTGACTGTGACATTTCATTTCTCGTTCCCATTGGGCTGCTTCTCTTATCATAGCTAGTTTTCAGCCTTACTTTGTCTAGACCCAACACAGCTTTTCCCTTCCTAAAGAATGATCTGTGGTCTCAACTCCCAGTTAACTCTCACTCATAACCCATCTGTCTCTGATCTGCTTCTCAGGTAGTTTCTTCTATGATTTCCTCTCCAGAGCCTCGACCTCTAAACAGTTGCCAAGTCCTATAAATTCTGGATCTACAGCTTAGGAACCTGTCCCCTCTTTTCTACTCTTATTTGGAATGCCCAGATTCAGGCTCCCTAACTATTTAC
Source organism: Molossus molossus (assembly GCF_014108415.1). Classification (NCBI taxonomy): domain Eukaryota; kingdom Metazoa; phylum Chordata; class Mammalia; order Chiroptera; family Molossidae; genus Molossus; species Molossus molossus. Next base: position 84,061,023 of record NW_023425401.1, on the reverse strand, counting down.
TAACACAGTGCAGAGCCACCTAACAAAACTTCCTGCCTCTTTTTCCTTCTGATTTACCCAAAACCAATGCCACCAGGTTAATATAATGCAACAGTAGTCATATTACTCCTCTGTTCTGAAATCTTGAAAGACTCCTGGTTGGGTAATGAAGTATTTAGTGATGCCTCAGTCTTGCATCAATTTCTTCTGCAATCAAGTGTTTGTCTTCCACCTTTAGTTTTCTTACCTACTTTATTATTCTCTGGTCAAACTGTATCTTCTGAGCCTTGAACAGACTTTTTGCTCCATTCTTCCCTGCTCTTATTCTTGCTGTACCCTTGGCTGGGGATTTCTTCTTAATACTTTTGTTTTAATACTTCCTGCCTATTAAGACTTGTCTGACATCCTATCTCCTGAAACCATAATAATGACAAAGATAATGATAATCAAAGTAGTGAACATGTCTCAGGTGTTTACAGATGTTGCAGAGGTTTACATGAATGTTTTTATATGAAGAGTTTTACATGAAATAATCAAGTTGGTCCTCTTCAGAATTCTAATGAGGTAGATACTTTTATTATTACCATAATATAGATAAGAAAATGAGGCACAGATTTGTTAAGTGATTTGCCTAGGTTTGCATAGCTAGTAAATGGAGAAGCTGGTAAGCAGACCACGGCAATCCTGTTACAACAACATATTTGTGACAACATCGCTCTTACTCTATAATTACTGCCGTTTCCTAGGTGCTTATAAACATATCTCACATTGTATAACATTTTCCCAGTGATGTTTCATTATGAACTTGACAATAGCCCTGGCTAGTTTGGCTCAGCGGTTAGAGCATCGGCCCGCGGACCAGAGAGGCCCGGGTTCAGTTCCTGCTAAGGGCATGTACCTTGGTTACAGTTTGTCCCCAGCCCTGGTGAGGGTCGTGTGAGAGGCAACCAGTCAGTGTGTCTCTCTCACATCGATGTTTCTCTCTCTCTCTTCCTCGCTCTCCTTCCCGCTCTATCTGAAGATAAATGCAAAAATATCCTCTGGTGAGGATAAAAATAATAATAATAACAAATAAACTTGACAATAATAATCTAATAATGATGATTATAAATGAGGTTCAGAGAAGTTCAGTAATATGTCCAAGGTCACTTAGCAATAATGGGTAGAGCTTTGATTCAGGCCTTAATGGTTCTATCAGACCCATTCTCATTGAGCCTTTATTGATGTTTCTAATAGATGCTTCTCAACCTCGGTAGTCAGTGCATTTCCCTTATTACACATTTTGCTTTTTTTATAACCAGATCAAACTACCAGACTACAAACAACTGGATAATATGAACCATTTACCTTACCTATTGCGTTAATAAGTGTTTACTAAATTGAATAATGGACAGGAAATTAGAATAGTGCAAGTAGGACAGCACACCAGATAGAGGATGGCGCAGTGAAGAGAATGAGATTTTAAAGGAGTTTGGCCGTTAGATAGGTTAAACTATAAAAGGAATGACTTTTTAAAGGGAGGGAAACTAAAACATGACATGATGTTATAGGTCTTTGGCAAGGCAACTCTCATGGTTTCTTCCCTTGTACGTTTTAGATTTTTATTCTAAGTTTAAAAAAAATGAGGGAAGTTCCTTACTTACTTACTTTATTTATTCATTCGTTCAAATTAAAGCAAAAGTTTATTTAGAAAGTCACAGAGGTAGAAGAAGTGAGCTGTGGAAGAAGTGAGCCTTCTGAGCTTTGTGGGCTCAGGGAACAAGTTTCAGAGGCAAAAGAAGGGCCCTTGGAGCTTAGCAGAAAGAGAGAGGCAAGGAAAACGGGCCTGCGAGAGAGGGAGAGAGAAAGGAGTGGGCGTGCTCCGTAGAATGAGCCACCTCTTACTTCTATTTGGATGTAAATATTTAAACAAGCAGAATGCATTCACTCCAACTTGTCCATTTCCCTGTATTCGTAGTTTTGTTTCATGTATAAGACATGTAAACCAGATTAGCAGGAGGAAATTTTTAAAAAGACAAATATTATCTCTGAGAACCAACCATATCTCTTGAATGATTACTAATAAAGAGCTGGCAACTGGGCTATGGTGCTGTTTTAGCAGAAACCAGAATGCCATTACTCATCAGACTGATCAAGAAAAAGCGCGAAAGCCTCAAAACAGAGCTTGATAACCAACCAGCCCTCCCATTCCACCCTCACCCCCGAAAAAACAACTCGTCAGGCTAAGAGGACACCCACAGGAAAATACATCTGGTGAAGCTTGGTCATGAATTGATCATCTGTTGAATTATAGATGCAATTTTATTTATTTATTTATTTATTTATTTATTTATTTATTTATTTATTTATTTTTTATCCTCACCCGAGGACATTTTTCCATTTTTTGTTCAGGTAGAGTGGGAGGGAGAGAGAGGAACAGAGAGAGAGAGAGAGAGAGAGAAACATCCATGTGAAAGGGACACATTGAGTGGTTGCCACCCACACAACCGACCAGGGCCGGGGACAAACTGCAACCGAGGTACATGCCCTTAGCGGGAACCGAACCTGGGTCTCTCAGGACCGCAGGCCGACGCTCTGACCGCTGAGCCAAACCGGCCAGGGCTATAGATGCAATTTTAAAACACTCCAATTTAAGTTTTCCAAATAACATTTAGGAGATCCAATTAAATTTGAATTCCAGATAAACAACAAATAATATTTTAGTATAAGTATGTCCCATGTAAAATTAAAGTACAGTGTACTAAAATATTCTTCATTGTTTATCTGAAACTCACATTTAAATAGGCATCCTGTATTTTTATTTGGTGAATCTGGCAACCCTACTCTGACTACATTTTTTCTTAATAAATGTGAAGTTGACATAGGAGAGAAACGTTTATATATTTATACGAGATCAGGAATAATTAAATTCTAATCATATTGGGAAAACAAGCCAAAAAGCGACTAGGAAAATAAACTTGATTATACCATGACTTTCAAAGCAATTTCAGTAGCAGAAATTCCTTCTCTCTTTAAAAGAGAAATTGAAGCTCAATGGAAATTGGCTTTTCGCCTTAGATAGGTATTTCTCAAGGCTTTCGCTGTAGACCAAGTGAAATCCATTTGTTACTGCAGTTCTACCTTGTTGTTAATACAGGCATTAGGAAAGCGGTGCCAGCTCAGGGGGATTGCAAACAGACTGGACAGACGTGGTTCCAGTATTGACAACAGCTGAGTTGCCGTTAGGAGGTCGTACTTTTCAGAGCGGCATGCTAATATAGGCTCAACTGCCAGCAAACCACAACCAGTCAAGCACCGGTCAGAAATTAAGTTGGACACATGTCACAGGTCTAAGAGCAATACCTGTGTTTGAAGGTGAAGGTTTCCTTTCTTTCTTCAATTATATTTTCAGGAGAATTTTCATATGGCTATTGATCGTATGAAAGATTTTCTAAAGCTTTTTAAAAACATACTGTGATTGAACCAGAATTGAAATGATTCTCTTAATGGAAATCAAATACATTTTTAATGGTCATGGAGAAATTAACTATCCTCAGTGTGTTTGTTATTTAAAATCATAATATAAAATCGGAATATCTTTAAATAGTAATTTTCTATTTAAATAGTAATGTTTAAGTCCTCTTAGGTAGTTATAAATTTTATATATATAGTCATTAAGTTAAAATTAAACTATTAAACCTAATCTCATTATTATTTTCTGTTTATAATTTTGGTTGATAGCTTAGCAACTTTTATTTCTAAATCAAAATCCATCGTATCATTAACTGCTTGTTCAGCATGTGCCCAGCGTTTTATCCTTGTTTTCTGAGAAAATACTTATGGGAACTATGTATGGACAGCCTTATTTTACAGATGAGCGGGAAGATGCCCAAAGACATATAGCTGCTAGTTGCTATAGTTGCTATCAGTAGTGTGCAAACACTTTCTTGTGCTCAAAGCCCATGCATGTTCCACCCAGCACACTGCTATTATAACATGGTTAATTAATTACTGGCGTTATTTATGTATGACTTAAATATGCTTCATTTATAATTTCAAGGCACTTCATAGTCACTTGAATTTTAAAATATAATTTTTTTATGTCCTTATCATAAAAGGAACTCTAAAAATTCTACCATTGTTCTCCCTCATCCTGGCAAAGAAGAAAACTGGTTCTCCTTTTCTTTCTACATCTTCCCTCCCATTCCCCTTTCTTCCCTTCCTCCTTTTCTCCCTCCCCACTTAATCACCTGTGGAGTACCCATTCTGTGTTCAGATGCTTGCAGCAAGATGAAAGGGCGGAAAACAAAGAAAATAACAAAGGGAAACACAATATTAACATTATAAATAAATTGCTGTGGCAACACAGAATAAGGAGCAATTGGAGACTTCTGGCAGGTTTTCTAGGAGAATTTATTTGAGCAGGAGACTGAAAATGTGTGAGAGCTTTCTGGTGGAGAAGGGAAAGGAAGGGACTTTAGAGCAACATGAAGATTATGGGCAAAGACATAAAGACATGGAGGAGTAAAGGAATGTGGCAAGGTTAGGCAAAACTTAGAAATTCAGAGTGGCTGTGGTGTTGGTGCACAGTGAGAAACACATGAAGTAGTCCAACCGAGAAGGTTTTTATAGTGTCTGAAGTTATGCTTGGGTTCCAGAGAACCAATGGGTGTTGTCAGCATGGGATGAGATGGTAACACTTAGGGTAGGAGGCACTGGGACGCCTGCTAGTGGTCATGCTATAGTTTTCAGAAGTCGTGGATGGAACTATGACACTGGGGAGTTGAGGAAGGTAGCTGAATTCAGTAGACTTTGCTGGAATATAATTGTAGATAAAGGATTGTACATGATGTTGGTGGTGGTGAAAATAGCACCAGCTGTCAGACTGGACCTTGGTTCAGCAACCTCAGTACTTGAGTTCCGGCCAAGAAAAAATTCAGAGTCAAGACTCAAACTATAAGACAAAGTTTATTTAGAAATTCAATGAAGTAGAAGAAGTGAGCAGTAGAAGAAATGAGCTAAGGAAACAAGTTACAGAGGCAAAAGAAGGACCTTTGGAGTTTAAGAGAAAGAGGGAGGCAAGGAAAATGGTCCTGGGAGAAAGCAAGGGAGAAAGGAGTGGGTGTGCTCCATAGAGAGAGCCACACGGGGTCCTCTGTCTTGAGGATATTTATCTGGAGGTCTCAAGGTGAGGGTATCAGTAGAACATTTGTCAGCTTTCAGATGTGTCCTTTCAGGGTTGTGGTCTCTACTGATTGTCATACCAGGGCAGTGTGTCATCAGTCATGAAGCTGGTCCTGATGTCAACCATGTCTGTTTTTTTTGCTTTTCTGGGCCTGGAGATGAATGAAACACAACTGAGGTGTAGTTATCCCTAGGGGTTAATGCTTAAGGGATTCCCACGAGGCCACTCTTCGGCCCCTTGTTTCTCCTCCAAGAGGATATACCCAATGACTAGTGACATACCAGTGGAGGAAAGGTCAGGAGAGGTTTGAACCACATGAGCAGCAATATGAAAAGTCAGTGGATCTAAACTGTGTGACTGGTAATATGCTAGGGGAGGAAAGGTTACCCTGGGAGTGAGGTCCTTGTTTTTCCAGTTTTACCTGTTGCTAGGCGCCCAGGTGACCTTCTATACCTAGCCCATCATCCTTTCTCTACTCATACCTGTCTAACTGCCTACCACAGTAATATTTATATTACTTGACATCAGGAAATAAAGCATTCAATATTTATGCATTTCTCCTATAACAGAAACATAACCTTTTAATGCATATATTTTATTTTGCATGTTAACTACAATTTTAAAAAAGCATAGTTGTTAAATGTAGTTGTTAAATGCAGAAAAATCTCAAACAGATGAAACTGAAGATGATTTGGACAATTCTGGATTGAGAAGCTTAGTTTGTATATTTTGTTTTTGTGTACACAAGAACCTAAACCGAGCTCCATGACCACTCCTGTTCCTTTTCTTTTCTTTTCTTTCCTTTTTTTTTTTTTTTGTTATTCCTCATCCAAGGGCCCGAGGGTCTATATTTTTCCATTGATGTTTTTTTTTTTTTTTTAGAGAGAGTGGAAGGGAAGGAAGGAGGGAGGGAGGGAGAGAAACAGAGGGAGAGAGGAAGCGAGAAAGAGAAACATCCATGTGAGAGAGCCACATAAATTGGTTGCCTCCCACATGCAACCCAACCAGAGCCCAGAATGAAACCTGCAATTCAGGTATGTGCCCTTGACCAGGAATTGAACCTGTGACCCTTTGGTGTGCAGCAGATGCTCTAACCATTGAGCCCACCGGACAGTGCCCACTCCTGTTTCTTAAGTGATATTTGTATGAATGCTTCTAATTGTATCCTAGAAAACATGTGAGTAGATGTCTTTAACAGTAAATGTGTCAAGGACTGGGACCGAAGACAGTTGTATGACATTTGTGGCCTTAGTGTTGGGTCTGTGTGACAGGATTTGAGTGCTCATTAGACTTTTTACCTACTTCAGAGTTTGAAGTATGAATGGTTCAAGTGTATGTGTTTCTTTCATTTGCATAATTTGATATACTCTGTCATAGTAAGCATTTTAAGCTTTATTATATGCTGTTTGTTAATATTCACATTTGAGATAACTTTGGTTAAAGTAAACCATGTAAATCTATATCCATTGATTTGGTGACTGTCCTTAGTCTGTGCTGAGTTCAAAACTAGGTATTTATGTCTCTGTCAGCACATGCTACTGAAGGCATGTCCAGCTGTGAATGCTGGTCACCAGTGCAAATGCCACCTTAAGCACATTCAGCAGCTGTGCGGGGTTTTCATTCTAACCTGCTTCCACGGTGTCGGTCTGTTGGCTTCCTTTGTTAAACACAGAACAGAGACATTAAGATCTTATAGTGGTCTAGATGACTCAGGACACAGTGTTTCTAAATGTACAGAGTTAAAATAAGAGAGCAGATAACATATGTAAAAGATGAGAGAATTAAGTCATTTAAGCCAATGAGGAAAGTAGCTTTTAGATATTTTAGAAAATGATGTTTAATATTTACTTTATGTTCAGTGTCTAATGAAGTTGATGACTGAACAATAGCTTATGAATTCAAGTTAATCTTTTCGCATGAAATTTTATAAATTTAAAAATCTTACATTTTCAGAATTGTCATCTATACATCTTTCCCCTTTTTCAGTCAAGGGGTAATAACAGGCCCTGGTTATGTGCTCAGATTAAGATGTATTTATTTTTTTTGCCTCAGATGACAGAAATACTAATTTAAATTTTATTTAAAAACTATAAACACTGTTGTTGTATCACTTAGTATTCTTGTTAAGTCATATGTTTGAATTATTCTAAAATTAGTGTTTATCTCTGAATTTTCTTTAGATTATCATTATTTTACTTTTAAAACTTTAAAATTTGAAAACTGCAAATTTTCTCAAAATGATTACAACTAGGAAAACATTTGAGAAACCTTGCTTTTACAAATACAGGAATTTTATTAGGTGATACTTGCCAATGAAAGAATAGTTTTTAATTAAGTAAAACATATGAATTTTTTTGGTGTTTATTCTATGAAAGAAGAAATTGAATGTTTTAAAATTCTGAGTTTTTTTTTAATTAATTAATTTATTTTTGTTACAGATGTTTCTCCTTTTCCCCCCACTGATTTCCTCCTTTCCCTCCCTCCCTTCCCTGTCCCCAGCTTTGTTGTCCATGTCCATTGTTCATGCATACATGCATACATGCATATAAGTTCTGTGGTTTATCTCTCCCCCACCACCCTCTCTTCTGGGGATTGTCAGTCTGTACCCTACTTCCACATCTCTGGGACTACCCCATTCCTCAGACTGTTATGTTCAAGTTTTGTGCAGGGTTTACACAGATAACTGAAGTCATGGATTGGTAACTTCTAAATGAGACAATGAGAAGTTTGCCTTTTTAATTTTAAAAGTTTTCTCTTTGTGTTATTGACTTTAAAATAACTCCGAGTAACAGTAGCCTTGTTAAATGGAGACCATTTAATGAAGGGGCTTGAGAAAGTGTTTGAATTGAGATCTGCTGGGGGGGCAGAGAGCAGACATTGGTGAATTGTGGTCAGGAATAGGGCAGAGGTTTACAGAAAGGCCCTTGCCGGGGGAGCAAGGTACTTTTGAGGAATTGAAAGGCTAGTGGAGCAGAATTAGTGATAAGACTCAGAAGCTCAGCGTGTGTTTGGAGAAGCGCATATGTAGGTATGGGTAGATGTGTGCCAAGTATGCAAGGCTGAGAGTTGGCTGTGTGACCGAGGGCCGAATAATGGAGAGTCTTAATATTGTGCGTATGTACTCTGCAGTTTGAAGTTTTGTGAGCTGGAGCAATGTAAACTGATCTATCTTTTGCTACATAACCCTACAAGCAGTGTCTGTTCTTCCTTGCTTCTGGGCCTTTTGCTTGTTTACCTGGGAGAAAATAGCTACCTGGTTTTGCCACTCTGGGCTAAGGTGGCTTCACATTTAGAGAACCGTTTTTTAATAATAGAAGAGAGAATGGAAGACATACTTTTATTCTAACAGTGTGACTTTTCTAATGAAGGAATAAAGGTACTCAGGTGGGGAAGTCTATCTAATGCTTAGAATTTTTTTCAGATGTACATTATAAACATATTTCTGTTGATCTGAGTGTGCTTAGTTCAGGTTTCATAGCAAAAATTAATCATCAAGCTACAGTAGTCACCAGAAAACTGGGCACTGGGCTAAGGTGCCCTTAGGGAAACAGGCTGGTGTCAGGACTCTTGTGGAAGGGTTAGACAGTTGTTCTTTGGAACGCTATAGCAATTTCCCAAATCGGTAATGGGGAGAGAAGTCTCATGAACAATTCATGTGTACCAGATGATTGTTACAGAATTGCTTAACTTGTTTGAGAACAAAGTTTTCCAGCATGTTAGAAGCATTAGACTACAGATAATGGATAAGCTCCCTTCATGTCACCTTTGACCTGTTTATAAAAGCAGGTCTTCAAAGATATCTACTTTTCAACATCGTTGTAACTTAACTATTTGCTGTAACAAAAGTGCATTTCTTGAAAATCATTCCGTAATTCATTCTATTTAATTCAAACTGTTTCTTCTGTCAATTAGCCAGAATTGCTGATGTTTGGGCAACTTTGGTGAGAATTCAATGCTTTTATCATTATTCACACAAGGTTTTCTTTCTCTGAACATTAAGCATGACTGTGAATTAGGTTGTGTCCTTATACTTCCTTCTTTTAAGGAAGAAAATACATCTTTGGTTCAGGAAGAAGGTGTTTTCACTTGAATCAATTATCAAAAACAAAACAAAAAAGCATAAACCTCTCCACTTGTAATAAATATTTTTATATGTGGATTTTTAAAATTTAAAGAAAACATTTTACTTTTAATACTTTCATCAAATAGGTTTGTTGTTATTCTGGAGCATAAGAAAATATAAGTTCAAGGGTATATTTTGTCTGAAAATAAAAGCAAAATAAAAGAACATGATTTAGAAGAAGATGCTTTCATAGATTTAGAGCTATAAATAGATGCAAAAGTTATTGGCAGATATTAAAGTATGAGTTCCCTTTCTACCTAATAAAACATCATCTTTTAAAATGGCCAATTTCCTAACCTTTTATTTCATAAAAGGTGTTGTCATAAGGGTGCCTGCAATAATAAACTCATGGCCCCTTATGTTTGGGAGGGATCTGGCCACCTTTGGCCAGGTCTGAGTGAGAGACATGATCTGGTTAAGAATTAAGTCTGGTGTTGCTTTGGCTGTGTTTCTTAGGATATTTCTAAGACTTCTTCCTATCGGCACTTTCCTGTCCAGGTTCTGGTGATGAGGATCCCTGTTTTGCATTCTGAGGAATGGCCCCATAATATATAGAGACCACCTCTTCAGAGACTGGTAACACCTTGTAAATCTTTTGAGATGGGGCTGAGCATGCAGATCTAGCTTACAAAGCAAAAATAATAATAATAATAATATGTGATGACCTGTCCAGCTACTTTATTGCCTCAGTCTTAATGCTTTATCTCTCATGATAAACGCCAGTGACCCTGGCCACTTGGAGCCCTTGACCGAGTCCGTTAGAGCCTTTGAACGGCACATGAAGCAATCACATACTATTTGAACTTCACCAACATCTTTGATAAAGAAATTAGCTCAGCAATAACTGGTGTAAATATAATTGAAAAGGGGAGTACATAAAGATACATTATTAGAAATAGTCTTCTATATTTATTTTAATATAAACCAGAACAAAGGACCACAGCACACCAGTACTTTCTTACATTAGCTTGAATTTCTGTGTAGACTTTGTTTTTTCAAAAACTGTTTCATAGTTCTAGATATTCCTCAATTAGACTGAACTCATTCCATTTATGATTCTCAAAAGGAGGGATATTTAATGTTGCCTTTTCTTTGAAAATTTTGTAGAGACACATAATATGGGGAATACTTGGGTTTTGGAAATACCAAGCCTGTGTGTGCTATGACATCATTTTGAGATGAAGCTAAAACAGAGGCTTGAGTGGGTGTGTTTTAAGCAGGGAGGGCTCTTGGACTGTTAGGTTAGTCCCAGTGGATTCTTAACAGAATGTCAGCTGTTCCATTATCTTGTACAAATATTTGGCACTGGAATTTTCTTATTTACTAACTACAAGTAATATAATATTTTTAAACCTCCAATCATCGGGAAAGGCTAAATAAACAACTGACATAGACATACTTAGCACTGAAAGCTTGCAGAGTTTAGTATTTGACAGGGGAGAGACTGGAGTTTATCATTTATCACTTAGTGAATGCAGGCCTTTAATCAAACTTTTTGTTTATTAAAAGTGTTGGTTAAGTAGCACGTAGATAGGAGTCAAAAGGCACCATGTTTTAAAAATATTAAAATATCCAGTAAAGTATGTTATATTTTGAAATAGTTTTTATTTGGGGAAGTTGAATCTCAAGTTTATTAATTATCCAGTATAAGCAAATATGAATGTTGTGGTTATAAAATGTGTTGAATGTTAGTTATAAAAAAAGGATCTAAGTTTTTAGTTATAAATTAAGAGAGTAGCAGGTTAAAGCAACCATTTAGTGTTTACAATTTTTACTTTTCTCTCAGTGAAATATATTCTTAGTGAGGAGGTTCTGTGACACTTTGTTGATTATCTGCTTGCTTCTACCTACAAACTTAAGTAAAAGTTTCAAGAAAAACATTATAACTTTAATTTAATATAAAAATTATTTTCTACTTGTCATTTGTATAGAAAAAACAGTTTGAAAAGTAACTATTTTATCTATTTGTTGTAGGTTGGACACAGGATTTTTTGTTTCCTTTAGAAAGTGTGTATCTCAGTCTTCTCTCTATGAAACTGGATAGAATGAGACTAAGTTTTATATTAATAGAATATATTTGTTAATTGAAATGCTGTTACTAATAAAAAATATTTTTTCCTATATTTCTCCACTGCTATTACAGATGTCCCTCCCCCCTCATTTTACTCCCATTGACCCACCCACACCGATCCAGCCCCCTACAGGCCTTCACCGCATTGTAGTGTGTCCATGGGCTATGCATATACACATATAAATTATTTGGTTAATCTCTTCCCGCCCACCCTTCCTTCTGAGATTTATCAGTCTGTTCCAGGCTTCAGAGCCTTCAGAGCTATTTTGTTTGTCAGTTTATTTTGTTCATTAAATTCCATATGTAAGTGAAATCATGCGATGCTTGTCCGTCTCTGGCTGGCTTATTTTGCTTAGCATAATACTCTCTAGGTAGCTCCATGCTGTATCAAAGGGTAAGAGATCCGTACAGCTGCATAGTGTTTCATTGTGTAAATGTACCACAATTTTTTTATCCACTCATCTACTGATAGGCACTTGGGCTGTTTCCAGAGCTTAGCTATTGTAAATAGCATTGCTATGAACATAGTGGGGTATATATTCCTTCTGATTGGTGTTTCAGGCTTCATCAGATATATTCCAAGAAGTGGATCCCTGGGTCAAATGACAATTCTATTTTAATTTTTTTGATGAAACTTCCACACTGTTTTCCATAGTGAATGTACCAATCTGCATTCCCAACAGCAGTGTACTAGGGTTCCCTTTTTTCCACATACTCACCAGCACTTGTCATTTGTTTTTATTCATGGTAGCAATTCTGGCAGGTGTGAGGTGATACTTCATTGTTGTTTTAAATTGCATCTCTCTGATGATTAGTGACTTTAAACATTTTATTATGTATCTAATGGCCATCTGTATATGCTTTCTGGAGAAGTGTCTATTTAGGTCCCTTGCACTTTTTTAAATTAGATTGTCTTCATTTTGTTAAATTGAATTAGTTCTTTGTATATTTTAGAAATTAACCCTTATCCAATGTATTATTTGCAAATATTTTCTTTTTTTTATTAATTAATTTCTGTTACAGATGTTTCTCCTTTTCCCCCCTCTGATACCTCCATTCACCACCCTCACTGCCCTGTGCCCAGCTTTGTTGTCCATGTCCATTGTTCATGCATACATGCATATAAGTTCTGTGGTTTATCTCTCTCCGACCACCCTCTCTTCTGGGGACTGTCAGTCTGTACCCCACTTCCATGTCTCTGGGACTACCCCATTCCTCAGACTGTTGTGTTCATTATATTCCTCAAATAAGTGAGATCATATTATACTTGTCTTTCTCTGTTTGGCTTGTTTCCCTTAGGATGACACTTTCCAGGTCCCTCCATGTAGTCTCAAAGGATAAGAGATCTTTCTTTCTTACAGCTGCATTGTACTCCATTGTGTATATGTACCACTGCTTTCTTATCCATTTGTCTACTGATGGACACTTGGGCTGTTTCCAGATCTTAGCTATTATAAATAGTGCTGCTACAAACATGGGGGTACATATATTCTTTCTGATTGGTGTGTCAGGCTTCTTAGGGTATATTTCTAAAAGTGGGATCACTGGATCAAATGGAAGTTCAATTTTTAAGTTTTTGAGGTAACATCATATTGTTTTCCATAGTGGCTACATCAGTCTGCATTCCCACCAGCAGTGTACTAGAGTCCCCTTTTCTCCACACCCTCGCCAACACTTGTTTGATGATTTGTTGATGGCGGCCATTCTGACAGGTGTGAGGTGATACCTCATTGTTGTTTTAATTTGCATCTCTCTGCTGATTAGTGATGTTGAGCATTTCTTCATATGTCTCTTGGCCATTTGTATGTCCTGTTTGGAGGGGTGTCTATTTAGTTCCTCTGCCTATTTTTTAATTGTCTTTCTTTTGTTGAGTTGTATGAGCACTCTATATGTATTGGAAATTAACCCCTTATCTAATATATCATTGGCAATTATGCTCTCCCATATAGTGGGTAGCCTTTTTGATTTGATGATTGAATCTTTTGCTGTGCAGAAGTTTTTGAGTGTGATGTATTCCCATGTGTTCATTTTCTCCTTTGTTTCTATTGCCTTAGTTGATATATCAGTAAAAATTCTGCTGTGTATGATGTCTGAAATTTTGTTGCCTACAGTTTCTTTTAGGATTTTTATGGATTCATGAGTCACATTTAAGTCTTTTATCCATTTTGAGTTTATTCTTGTGTATGGTATAAGTTGATGGTCTAGTTTCATTTTTCTGCATGTACCTGTCCAATTTCCCCAGCACCATTTATTAAAGAGGCTGTCCTTACTCCACTGTATGTTCTTGCCACCTTTGTCAAATATTAATTGAGCATATTGCCTTGGGTCCATTTCTGGGATCTCTGTTCTGTTCCACTGGTCTATATGCCTGTTCTTGTGCCAGTACCAGGCTGTTTTGATTACAGTGGCTTGTAGTATAACCTGAAATCTGGTAATGTGATCCCTCCCACTTTGTTCTTCTTTTTTAAGATTGCTGTGGCTATTTGAGGACTTTCTTGATTCCATATGAACTTTTAAAGTACTTGTTCTAATTCTGTGAAGTATGCCATTGGTATTTTGATAGGGATTGCATTGAATCTATAGTTTGCTTTGGATAGTATGGACATTTTACTGTAGTTAATTCTTCCAATCCATGAACAGGGTATATGCTTCTATTTTTTATATCTTCCTCTATGTCTTTATTCAATGAACTGTAGTTTTCTGCGAATAGGTCCTTTATTTCTTTGGTTAAGTTTATTCCTAGGTATCCTATTTTTTTTTTTTTTTTTTTGCCCCAATGGTAAATGGGATTGTTTTCTTAGTTTCTCTTTCTGTGAGTTAATCATTGGCGTATAAGATTACCATCGAATTCTTGACATTAATTTTGTATCCTGCTACTTTTCCAAATTCATTTATTAAGTCTAGTAAATTTTTGACGGAGTCTTTGGGGTATTCTACGTATAGTATCATGTCACCTACAAATAATGACAGTTTCACTTCTTCCTTTCCAATTTGGATCCCTTTTATTTATTTTTCCTGTCTGATTGCTGTGGCTAAGATTTCCAGTACTATGTTAAATAAGAGTGGTGAAAGTGGGCATCCTTTACTTGTTCCAGTTCTTAAGGAAAATGCTTTTAGTTTTTGCCCATTGAGTATGATGTTGGCTGTAGGTCTTTCATGTATGGCCTTTATCATGTCGAGATATGATCTCTCTATTTTTACATTGCTGAGCGTTTTTATCAGAAATGATGCTAAATTTTGTTGAATGCTTTTTCAGTATCTATTGATATGGTCATGTGGTTTTTATTTTTCATTTTATGTAGGTGGTGTATCACGTTTATTGATTTGCGAATATTGTACCAGCCTTGCATTCCTGGGATGAATTCCACTTGGTCATGGTGGGTAATTTTATTGGTGTATTGCTGGATCCGATTTGCTAGTATTCTCTTCAGGATTTTTGCATCTATGTTCATCAGGGATATTGGCCTGTAGTTTTCTTTCTTTGTAGTGTCTTTTTCTGGTTTTGGAATTAAAATTATGCTGGCTTCATAAAACGATTTTGGAAGTCCTCCTTCTTCTTGAATTTTTTGAAATATTTTGAGGAGAATATGTGATAGTTCTTCTTTGAGTGTTTGGTAAAACTCCCCCGTGAAGCCATCCGGGCCTGGGCTTTTGTTTGCTGGGAGAGTCTTGATTACATCTCAATTTCTTCTGTTATTATTGGTCTGTTCAAGTTTTCTATCTCTTCCTGATCCAGATTTGGGAGACTATGTGTTTCTAGAAATTTGTCCATTTTGCTTAGATTGTTGAATTTGTTGCCATATTATTGTTCATAGTAGCTGTTAACGATCTTTTGTATTTCTGTGGTGTCAGTTGTTACTTCTCCTCTTTTATTTCTGATTTTGTGTATTTGGGTTCTCGCTCTTTGTTTCTTGGTGAGTCTAGCTAAGTGTCCATCAATCTTGTTTATCTTTTCAAAAAACCAGGTATTTGTTTCATTGATCCTTTGAATTGTTTGTTTTTTTTTTTTTTTGGTCTCTATGTCATTTATTTCTGCTCTGATCTTTACTATTTCCTTCTTTCTACTTGCTCTGGGGTTTTCTTTTTGTTTGTTCTCTAGTTCTTTAAGTTGTGAGGTTAGATAGTCTATTAGAGATTTTTCTTGTTTTTTGATGTGAGCCTGTAGTGCTATGAACTTCCCTCTCAGTACTGCTTTTGCCACATTCCATAGATTTTGTGTTGTTGTGTATTCATTTTTATTGGTTTTCAGGAAGTTTTTACTTTCTTCCTTGATCTCCTCGGTAACCCATTCATTGTTTAATAAAATTTTATTTAGCTTCCATGTGTTCAAATGTCTTCATATGTTCTTCTTGCAATTGATTTCTAGTTTTATGCCATTGTAATTTGAGAAGATGCTTGATATGATTTCAGTCTTCTTGAACTTGTAGAAACTTAGTGTGTGCCCTAACATGTGGTCTATCTTTGAGAACATCCCGTGTGCACTTGAGAAGAACATGAATTCTTTGGTTTTGGGTTGTAATTCTCTGTAGATATCGATTAAATTCATTTGGTCTAGTGCTTCATTTAGAGTCTGTGTTTCCTTGCTAATTTTTTGTATAGAGGATCTATCCAATGATGTCAGTGGGGTGTTGAAGTCCCCTGCTATGACTGTATTGCTATTGATTTCTCCTTAGAAGTCCTCCAGAAGATTTTTAATATATTTTGGAGCTCCTATATTGGGTGCATATATGTTTATCAAGGTTATATCTTCCTGTTTGATAGATCCTTTCAATATTATGTAGTGGCCTTCTTTGTCTCTAGTTATGGCTTTCATTTTGAAATCTATTTGATCAGATATGAGTATTGCAACCCCAGCTTTTTTTCCCTTTCCGTTTGCTTGGAAGATTTTTTTTTCCATCCCTTCACTTTCAACGTATGTTAGTCTTTTGTTGTGAGGTGGGTCTCTTGTAAACAACACATAGATGAGTCATGCTTTCTTTTCCAATCAGCTACTCTGTTTCTTTTTATGGGAGCATTCAATCCATTTACATTTAAGGTGATTATTGATATGTACTTATTTATTGCCGTTTTTGTTTAGTGTGGTTCTCTTTTCCTTCCCGTTTCTTCTGCTAATTACAGCAGTTTTTTTGTTTTGTTTTGTTTTGTTTTGTTTTTAGCATTTCTTGCAGTGCTGGTTTGGTGCTAATGTATTCTCTTAGCCTATTTTTGTGTGGGAAGCTCTTTATTTGACCTTCTATTTTGAATGATAGTCTTGCTGGGTAGAGTAGTCGTGGATTCAGATCCTTGTTTTTTAAGACCTTGATTACCTCATGCCATTACCTTCTGGCCTGTAGTGTTTCTTATGAGAAGTCAGCTGAGAGCCTTATGGGGTTTCCTTTGTATGTAACCTGTTTCTTATCTGTTGCTTCTTTAGGACTCTCTCTTTGTCTTTAATTTTTGGCAGTCTGATTACTATGTGTTTTGGTGTGGGCCTGTTTGGGTTCTTCTTACTTGGGGCTCTCTGTGCTTCTTGAACTTGAATGCCTTCTTCCTTTACCAAATTAGGGAAGTTTTCTGTCAGTATGTCTTCAAATATATTCTCTAACCCTTGCTCATTTTCTTCTTCTTTGGGGACTCCTATGATGCATATGTTATTATGTTTCCAGTTGTCCTACAGTTCTCTTAAGCTGTCTTCCAGTTTTTTAATTGTTTTTTCCTTTTGGTTTTTTGATTGGCTGATTTTTTTCACCCTGTCTTCTAATTCACTGATCTGGTCCTCAGCCTATTCTACTCTGCTTTTTAGACTTTCCAATGTGTTCTTAATTTCTGATATGTCTTTCTTCATTTCTTCTTGGTGGTTTTTAATTTCCAACTGGTTGATTTTTCACATTTCTATGTCTTTACTCATGGTGCTCATGTCCTTACACATTCTGTTGAGCTTCCTCAAGATCATGGCTCTGAATTCTAGTTCTGTTAACTTGCTTAACTGCCCCTCATTTATCTCCTCTTTGGTAGAGGTCTCTTGTTCTTTCATTTGGCTTTTATTTCTGTGTTTCTCCATTTTGGCTATCACAGTGGGCTTTGGAGCCTGCTAAATTTTCCCTATGGGTGTTGGTGTTCTGCTGTTTGTGGCTCCCTCTCCTGGGTTTGGATGAGCCAGAGAGGACCCACTTTAAGCACCACTGTCAAGTCTTAACTTTCCTGGTTAGAGTTGCTAGCCCAGGGAATGGTAGTTATCCTCTAGCTTTTTGCCTGGGGGCTATTAGTAGAGGTTACCTGAAGAACCTTGGTTTCTGAGTTGACTGAAATATTCCCTCAGGTGCTCAGTGTAAGAGGATTTCCTGAGGGTGGGGCAGATGTTGGTTGTTAATGGGCCTCAATTAGCATTTCAATGGCCACCAGGTGTGGTTGAATCTCTGAGGATGGGGCTGCCGCCTCTCTCCATGGCCCTAGGAAGGAGTAAGATGATCACAGTCCTGCGTGGCTGCACTCAGCAAAAGCTCTGAGCACCCTCCAAAACCCGAGTGTCCCCACACAATTCCAGTCCAGTCTTCCTTCCCTCTGCTGGAGTCCAAGGTGAGTGGCTGCTGCCAATTTAGCCTCTGTCATGGAGCCAACTGGGACTTTAACCCGAGGGCTCTGCTCCCAGCTAATGGCGGGTGAGGCTGTGGCACCAGCCAAGGGCATAGCACCCAGCCGAAGCGGCTGCAGAATCCTGCCGAGGCAGCTGCTGGTCCCAGCCAAGGCCATAGGATCCAGCCATAGGCCCAGCTTCCAGCCAAGGCTGCTAGTCCCAACCAAGGTCGCAGAACCCAGCCGAGGTGCTGGACCCAGCCGAGACAGCAGCAGCTTTCAGCCAAGGCCACTGGACCCAGCTGAGGGTGTAGCACCCAGTTGAGGTTGCAGGACCCAGCCGAGGGCGCAGCTTCCAGCTGAGTCCCCTGGTCCCAGCCGAGTCCGCTATTCGAAGCCCAGGCCACTGCGGACCATGGGCTCCAGGCCCCCTCTCACATCCTTGCAAGCCTACCAGGATTGAGTCAGTGTCCCTGGTTATGTGGTCCTCCAAGCTGCCTTTCGTTTGCCCCTTCCTGATGATTTGTCTTTATTTTCATTGTGATTCCAGTTTGGTCCTGGGAGATGGTCTGTGTAGCTTCCATTCACTCTGCTACTATTTTTTCCCCTTAGCAAATATTTTCTTTCATGCAGTGGAATCCCTTTTCATTTTGTTGGTGCTTTCCTTTGTTGTACAGAAGCTTTTTATTTTGATGTAGTCCTGTTTGTTTGTTTTTTTCCCTATGTTTCTCTTGCCCTAGATGTATCATAGAAAATTCTCCTACATGATATGTCTGAGATTTTGCTATCTATGGTTCCTTCCATGATTTTTATGGTTTCATGACTTCCATTTAAGTCTTTTATCCATTTTGAATTTATTCTTGTGTAGGGTGTAAGTTGATGGTCTATCTTCATTTTTTTTGCATGTACCTGTTCAATTTTCCTAGCACCATTTATTGAGGAGTCTATCTTTACTCCATTGTATGCTTTTGCCTCCTTTGTCAAATATTAATTGAGCATAATGGCTTGGATAAATTTCTGGTTTATCTATTTAATTTCATTTATCTATATGCCTGTTCTTGTGCCAGTACCAGGCTATTTTCATTATAATGGCTTGCTAGTACAATTTGATATCTGGTATTGTGATTCTTCCTACTTTGTTCTCCTTTCTGAAGATTGCTGTGCCCACTGGGGGTTTTTTTGGGTTTCATGTAAATTTTTACAGTATTTATTCTAGATCTGTGAAATATGCCATTGGTATTTTCATAGGGATTATGTTGAATCTATACATTGCTTTGGGTAGTATAAACATTTTAATGATGCTAATTCTTCCAATCCATGAATACAATTAAGTATTTACACTTATTTGTATCTTCCCCAATTTTTTTATTCAGTGTTCTATAGTTCTCTGAGTACAGGTTTTCTGCCTTCTTGTTTAAGTTTATTCCTAGTTAACTTAATTTTTTTGTTCCAATGGTAAATGGGATTGTGTTTTTAATTTTTCTTTCTGAATGTTCATTATTGGTGTATGAAAACACCATTGATTTCTGGATGTTAATTTTGTATCCTGCTACTTTACCAGATTCATTTATTAGATATAGTAGATTTTTGGTGGAATCTTTAGGGTTTTCTATGTGCAATATTATGTCATCTGTGAATAATGACAGTTTCACTTCCTCCTTTTTAATTTGGATGTCTTTTTTTTCACTTATTTGATTGCTGTGGCTGACCTCCACTACTTTGTTGAATAAAAACAGTGAAAGTAGACATTCCTGTCTTGTTCCTGTTCTTAAGGAAAATGCTTTTAGTTTTTGCCCATTGAATATGTTGTTCACTATTGGTTTGTCATATATGGCCTTTATTATGTTGAGATATGATTCCTCTTTTTCTACTTTGCTGAAAGCTTTTATCAAAAGTCGGTGCTGAATTTTGTCAAATGCTTTTTCTGTATCTATCAATATGATTATATGATTTATATCTTTTATCTTGTTTATGTGATGCATCACATTTATTGATTTGTGAATATCTTATCAGACTTGCATCCCTGGGATAAATCCTACTTGATCATGATGTATGATCTTTTAAATGTATTGCTGTATCTGATTTGCTAATATTGTTTTGAGGATTTTGGCATCTACGTTCATTTGGAATATTGGCCTTTAATTTTCTTTCTTTGTAGTGTTTTTTTCTGATTTTGGAATTAGGATAATTTTGGTCTCACTAAAAGAGCTTGGAAGTCTTTCTTCCTTCTGAATTTTTTGGAATAATTTGAGGATAGGTGTTAGTTCTTCTTTGACTGTTTGGTAAAAGTCCCCTAGAAAAGCCATTTGGTCCAGGACTTTGTTTGCTGGGAGTTGTTTTTTTGTCTGTATGTTGCTGCTTCAATTTCATTAGTTGTTATGGATCTATTCAGTTTTTCTGATTCTTCCTGATTCAGTTTTTTTTTTTTTTTATCCCCAACCAAGGACAGTTTTTCCATTTTTTGTTCAGATAGAGTGAGAGGAAGAGAGAGAGGGAGAGAGAGAGAGAAACGTCGATGTGAAAGGGACACATCAAGTGGCCACCACCCGCACGACCCAACCATGGCCGGGGACAAACTGCAACTGAGGTACGTGCCCTTAGCAGGAACTGAACGTAGGTCTTTCTGGACCACAGGCTTACGCTCTAACCACTGAGCCAAACAGGCCAGGGCCTGATTGAGTTTTGAAAGACTGTATGTTTCAAGGAATTTGTCCATTTCATCCAGGTTGTCCAATTTATTGACATATAGTTTTTAATATTTTCTTGCAATTCTTTGTATTTCTGGGTGTCAGTTTTTACTTAATCTCCTTTGTTTCTGATTTTATTTATTTGGGCCCTCTCTCTCTGTTTCTTGATGAGTCTGGCTAGAAGTTCATCAGTGTTCATCTTTTGAAAGAACAAAGTCTTGATTTTATTGAACTTTTTAAAAATAATTTTTTTCTTCATTGATTTTAGATAGAGAGGAAGGGAGAGAGAGATAGAAACATTGATGAGAGAGAACATGGATTGACCACCTCCTGCATGCCCCCACTGGAGATTGGGCCCAGAACCTGGGCATGTGCCTGACCAGGAATCAAACTGGCAACCTCTTAGTGCATGGGTCAACGCTCAACCATTGAGCCACACTGGCTTGTTTGGTTTTATTGATCTTTATATTGCTTTTTAGTCTCTATGTCATTTCTTCTCTGATCTTTATTATTTTCTTCATTCTACTTACTCTGGACTGTTTTTTTGTTCTCTTTCTAATTCTTTTAGTTGTAGGATTAGATAGTTTATTATATATTTTTCTTGTTTATTGACATAGACCTGTAGTGCTATGAATTTCCTTCTCAGGACTGCCTTTGCTGTGTCCCATAGATTTGTGGGTTCTTATAGGTTCATTTTCATGTATCCAGAAAGTTTTTAATTTCTTCCTTGAGCTCACGGGTAACCCATTCATTGTTTAATAACACACTATTTAGCCTCCATGTGTTTTAAGGTTTTTGAGTGTTTTTATTGTAGTTAATTTCTAGTTTCATGGCTTTCTGAATCAGGAAGGTGCTTGATATCAGGAAGGTTTAAATCTTCTTGAACTTTTATAGCTTTAGTTTGTCTCCTAAAATGTGGCCTACCTTTGAGAATGTGTCATGTGCACTTTCGAATCATGTGTATTCTGTAGCTTTGGGGTGAAATGTCAATTAAATCCACCTAATCTAGTGTGTTATTTAGGGTCACTTTTTCCTTGTTGATTTTTTATCAAGAAGTTCTGTCTTCTGAAGTTAGTGTGGTATTAAACTACTCTATTATGACTGTATTGCTGTTGATCTCTCCCTTAAAGTCCTCCAAGGGTTATGTCCTCTTGTTGGACTGATCCTTTTAGTATTATGTAGTGACCTTCTTTGTCTCTTGTTATGGCGTTTGCTTTGAAGCTTATTTCGTCGATTGTAAGTATTGCTACTCTTGCTTTGTTCTATTTCCATTTTCATGGGAATTTTTTTTCCATCCCTTCCCTTTCATCCTGTGTGTGTCTTTTGTACTGAGGTGGGTGTCTTGTAGACAGCATTTATATGGGTCATGTTTTCTTATTCATTCAGCTACCCTATGTCTTTTGATTGGAGCATTTACTCCATTTACATTTAAGGTTATTATTGATAGGTACTTATTTATTGCCATTTTAATTCTTTATGTCTATGTTTCTGTCTCTGTTTCTTCTTATTACTATAGTAGTTCCTTTAACATTTCTTGCAAAGCTGGCTTGGTCATAATAAACTCCTTTAGCCTTTCGCTGTCAGGGAAACTGTTTATTTCACCTTCTATTTTGAATAATAACCTTGTTGGATAGAGTAGTTTTGGTTTTAGATCCTTGCTTTTCATTACCTTGAATACTTCATGCCATTCTTTTCTGACCTGTAGTATTTCTGTTGAGAAATCACCTCACAGCCTTATGAGGCCTCCTTTGTAGGTACCAAATTGCTTTTCTCTTGCTGCTTTTAAGATATTCTCTCTTTATCTTCAATTGAGAGCCTTTTTGGGTTCTTCTTGCTTAGAATTCTCAGTGCTTCCTGGACTTGTGTGATTTTTTTCTTCATCAAGTAGGGAAATTTTTGCCATTATTTTTCCCAACAAGGTCTCTATCCCTTGCTCACTTTCTTCTCCAGCTATTCCTTTGATATGGATATTGTTACATTTCATTTTGTCTCAGAGCTCCCTTAAACAGTCCTCCTGTTTTTATTTTCATTTTTTAAAATATGTTTTTATTGATTCTTTTAGAGAGAAAAGAAAGGAGAGAGAGAAAGAAACATCAATGTGAGAGAGAAACATCAATTGGCTGCCTCCTGCATGTCCCCTACCATGGATCAAGCGTGTAACCCAGGCATGTGCCCTGATTGAGAGTTGAACTGGGACCTCTCAGTCCATAAGGTGACACTCAATCCACTGAGCCAC
The DNA here is from genome assembly GCF_014108415.1 of Molossus molossus. NCBI lineage: Eukaryota > Metazoa > Chordata > Mammalia > Chiroptera > Molossidae > Molossus > Molossus molossus. The sequence continues at coordinate 84,038,211 of NW_023425401.1, read as the reverse complement.
CCCAGCTTGTCTATCCTGTGTTTTAATTGTTTTTTTCTTTTTGGTTCTCTGAGTGATTTTTTTTTTTCTACCCTGTCTTCTAATTCTCTTATGCTATCCTCGGTTCCTCTAACCTACTGTTTATCCCTTCAAGTGTATTCATTGTTTCTATTATGTCATTCTTCATTTCTAACTGGTTGTTTTTCATACTTACTATACTTTTTTTATGCTGTTGAACATCCTTTTAAATATTACTCTGAACTTTATATCTGATATATTGCTCCTCTCCATTTCATTTAGCTCTTCTTCTGGAGAATTCTCTTCTTTCATTTGGGGCTTGTTTCTTTGTCTTTCCACGTTTTCTGCCTTGTTTGAGTTTGTTTCTATGTATTAGGTAGATCTTCTATGACTCCCAGTCTTGGTAGGGTAGACTTATGTAGTAGGCTACCTGTGGGATGTAGCATCCCTAATCACCAGACTTGGGTGCTCTAATAATGTCCTTTGTGTACATTTTGTGGGCCCTCCTGTTGTAATGGGTTCTTGATTTCTATTGGCTCATTTGTGTGAGGCCTTGATCCTCAGGCTGGCTGACAGTGAGGCTCAGCCCCCAACACAGCATGCAGGCTACTGTGCAGGTGCTTATCACACAAAGCAAAATTTGCCTGAGCAGGGTTTGGAGACTGTCACTATCTCTCTGTGGATATGCTGTTTGTAAAGCTTATTGAATCTTGCCCTGTTGTTGTCTGAAGCTGGCTACTGGGATTTTTGATTTTGGGACTCTTTGGAGGGTCTCTGGTGCACACCAATTTCAGATGCTGTTTGTGACTGGCCCTGAGTACCCTATTTGGAGCTGTCAGTGATTCACAGCTTGTGGCTTCTTTAGCTGAGGCTGGTGGAAATGTTCAAGCTGCTCACCAAGGTTTGCTTTTACTGGCCCTGGGCCCAGGACCAGGTCAGGCAAACACCCAAAGCCAGCCTCTGCCCACAGACTAACTGTTGTCTCAGCCACTTAATCAGCCTTAGGCTGTAGTCCTTAGCATAGCCTAAGCTCTAAAGGGTGGGGCAAGAGGGTTTCCAATTGGTGGGGCAATTGCTTTCTCCAAGTTTTAAAGCTGCATTGATGGGGAAGCTCTTCCTGAGAAGATTGCTTCTTCAGCACAGGGATCCTGGCAACTGTTTTCTCAGCTCTCTCCCCAGAGCCACCAACCCTAGACTCTCCTCATGCATCTCTAGTCTACTCTGCCCTATTTTTGCCAAAATGCAAAGTGAGTGGCTGCACACAAAACTAGTGTATTGTCCCTTTTAGAGGGTGCCTGTGTTTCTAGCCATCTTTCCCTTTTGGACAGAACCAATGCTTTTCACAGTCAGATATTATGTAGGCACCTTTCCTGTTTCTATTACTCTGGGCTGGGGAGTCCAGCTTGGAGTTTAGATCTCAGACTTCACAAGGGGAGCCCCCTACAGCTGAGATATTTCTCCAGAACTTCAACTGCTGCCTATGAGAGCCCAGCCAGCCCTCTCGTGCCTCTGAACTTCCTTCCTGTCTTGATGTGGCCTCCTCTTTACAACCTTGGTTTTAAGGGTCTTGCCAGCTAGTCTTTAGTTGGTTATTCAGGATGCTTTTCCTGTATTTTAGTTATAATTCTAGTTTAGTCCTAGAAGATGGTCAGTGTAGCTTCCACTTAATCTGCTGCAATCTCTCCACAGCTTATGAAGTTTAATATTCTCAATATATATAAGCCCTCAATAAATTCAATGGCTTTGTAAGGGCAGATTGCTGTTTTGTTCTAACTAGATTGATAAATTATAAATGAAAATTTAAAAATAATCTGTGATCCCAAAAGTGAAAACTATTTGAAATATTTTATGGAAAATCAAATATTATTACTTTCTTAGAACTGTTATTATTATCATTATTAATAGTAAAGAATTGAAGAGGTGAAAAGAAAATAAATCATTTTAACTTATTAATGCTTTTTTCAAAGTTCACTTTAATGAATTGTTAAAAACTCATTGGCTGCATAGCACTATACTTCATTATAAAAATTGTAAAATGTGAAGAACAAAAGTTAATTTTATAATTAATTATAAAAGAAGCTGATCTGACTGACTTACTATAAGTTCAAAACCTAAGAACAGAAGATGGAATTTTTTATATGATTTGTCAAAGATTTTGACATAGCAATCAAAGCAGCATTTTTGCCTTTTACTAGCCATATTTGTAGGAAAGAAAAAGAAAATAATATTTTGGGTCATCCTTAAATTTTTTATATTATTGATAGTCTTTTTTTTTTTTTTTTTCTTTTCTACTGGAAAAGATAAAAGATGGGAACATAGAGGTTTTAGGTTATACCTTCTTAGTCCAAAGAAAGAAAGGTTTTGCATTCAAACACATGGAGGCTCAATAGCATGTTACTAAACAACCAATGGGTTACCAAGGAGATCAAGGAAGACATTTAAAAATTCCAGGAAACCAATGAAAATCAACACACAAAAAGACAAAATCAGAGGCAGTGAAAGCAGTCCTGAGAGGGAAGTTTATAGCACTGCAAGCCTACCTCAGGAAACAAGAAACATTTCTAATTTACTTTATAACCCTACAACTTAAAGAACTAGAAAGTAAACAAAAAGAAAAACCCAGAGCAAGTAGAAGGAAAGAAATAGTAAAGGTCAGAGCAGAAATAAATGACACAGAAACTAAAAAAGCAATTCAAAAGATCAATGAAACAAAGAGCTGGTTCTTTGAGAAGATAAACAAGATTGATGGACCCTTAGCCAGACTCACCAAGAAACAAAAAAAAAGAGAAGTCAAATAAACAAAATCAGAAACAAAAGAAGAGAAGTAACAACTGAACATCAAACAAAGGATCATCAAAAAATACTATGAACAATTATATGTGAACAAATTGGACAATCTAGGCAAAATGGACAAATTTCTAGAAATACACAGTCTCCCAAAACTGAATCGGGAAGAGATAGAAAACTTGAACAGACCAATAACAACTAAGGAAATGGACGAAGTAATCAAGAAACTCCCAGCGAACAAAACCACAAGCCTGGACGGCTTCACAGGAGAGTTTTACCGAACATTCAAAAAAGATCTAATACCCATTCTCCTCAAACTATTCCAAAAAAATCTAAGAAGGAAGCCTTCCAAGCTGATTTTATGAGGCCATCATCATTTTAATTCCAAAACCAGATAAAGACACTTTAAAGAAAAAAACTACAGGTCAAGATCCCTGATGAACCCTGATGCCAAAATCCTTAACAAACCATTAGCAAATCAAATCCAGAAATACATTAAAAAATTATTCACTGTTACCAAGTGGAATTCATCCCAGGGATAAGGCTGGTACAATATTTGCAAATCAATAAATGTGATATACCACAAAAACAAAATAAAAGATAAAAACCATATGATCATATCAATAGATGCTGAAAGCATTTGACAAAATCCAGCACCCATTGCTGATAAAAACACTCAGCAATCTGGGAATAGAGGGGTCATATCTCAACATAATAAAGGCCATATATGAAAAACCTACAGCCAACATCATACTCAGTGGGCAAAAAATAAAATAATTTCCCTTAAGAAGAGGAACAAGACCGGGATGCCCACTTTCTCCACTCTTATTTAAAATAGTACTGGAAGTTAGCCACAGCAATTAGACATGAAGAAAAATAAAGGATCCAAGTTGGTAAGGAAGAAGTGAAACTGTCATTATTTGAAGATGACATGATATTGCACATCAAAAACACTAAAGACTCCATAAAAAATATACTAGATTTGATAATATATTTAGCAAAGTAGCAGAATACAAAATTAACATCAAGAAATTGACAGCATTCTTATACACCAATGATGAACTCACAGAAAGAGAAACTAAAAAAAAAAAATCCCACTTACCATTGCAGCAAAAATAAAACTAAGATACCTAGGAATAAACTTAACAAAAGAAATAAATGACCTATTCACATAAAACAACAGGACATTGAAAAAAGAAATAGAGGAAGATATAAAAAAGTGGAAGCACATATCTTGTTCATGAATTGGAAGAATTAACGTAATTAAAATGTGCATATTACCCAAAGCAATCTATAGATTCAATGCAATCCCCATCAAAATACCAACGGCATACTTCACAGAACTAGAACAAATACTCCAAAAGTTTATATGGAACCAAAAAAGACCCTGAATAGCCAAAGCAATCTCGAAAAAGAAGAACAAAGTGGGAGGAATCACAATACCAGATATCAGGTTATATTACAAGCCATTGTAATCAAAACAGCCTGGTACTGGCACAAGAACAGGCATATAGATCAATAGAACAGAACAGAGAACCAAGAAATTGACCAAGACATTATGCTCAATTAATATTTGACAAAGGTGGCAAGAGCATACAATGGAGTAAAGACAGCCTCTTTAATAAATGGTGTTGGGAAAATTGGACAGCAACATGCAAAAAAATGAAGCTAAACCACCAACTTACACTGCACACAAGAATAAACTCAAAGTGGATAAAAGACTTAAATGGGACTCCTGAATTCATAAAAATCCTAGAAATAAATGTAGTCAGCCAAATTTCAGACATCACACGCAGAATTTTCACTAATACAACGCCTAAGTCAAGAGAAACAAAGGAAAAAAAAAATAAATGGGATTACATCAAACTATAAAGCTTCTGCACACAAAAGAAACAAGCATCAAAATGGAAAGGGGACCCACTATATGGGAAAGAATAATCGTCAAGGATACATCAGGTAAGGGGTTAATTTCCAAAATATATAGAGTACTTGTACAACTTAAAAAAATAAAGACAAAGAATCCAATTAAACAATGGACAGAGGACCTAAATAGACATCTCTCTAAATAGGGTATACAAATGCCCAAGAGATATATGAAAATATGCTCATTGTCACTAATCATCAGAGCGATGCAAATTTAAACAACTATGAGGTTCACCTCACACCTGCCAGAATGGCTGTCATCAACAAATCATCAAACAAGTGCTGGCGAGAGTGTAGAGAAAAGGGGACTCTAGTACACTGCTAGTGGGAATGCAGACTGGTGCAGCCACTATGGAAAACAATATGGTGTTTCCTCAAAAAATTAAAAATTGAATTGCCATTTGACCCAGTGATCCCACTTCTAGAAAGGAGTATGATTCAGACTGACAAACCTCAGAGGATGTGGGTGGGGAGTGGGATGAGATGAACCAAAGAACTTTTATGCATGTATGCATAACCAATGGACATGGACAACAATTCAGGGGTTCAGGGGGGAGGCAAGATCAGGTGGAGGGTGTCAATGGGGGAAAAAGGGGAAACATCTGTAAGAAAAATAAATTTTAAAAAATATATAAAAATAAATATATTTGTCAACCTCTCCCCAAGAAAGAATGGTTTTGTATAGAAATGTGTGAACATGTACTTGCATGGGGGTATACACGATGAATTGTGAGGTATTGCTAACACCACTACCACTGTCCCTAATATAATATGTACTATTTGCCAGCCAGTATTGTGTGTGCTGTAATGTATTGACTCATTAACTTTTCTCAACTATATTATGAGGTTGGTACTATTGTCCCCATTTTATAGATGAGACACAGAAAGGTTAAATGGTTTGCCCAGCTATGATGTGGTACCGCTGAAATCTGAATCCAGGATGCTTAGTTCCAGAATCTGTGCTCTGAAGAACTTAGTGTTCTGTTGTCTCTCAGTCATGATCGAAACCACCTAACTCCATTTTCTCTTTTAAAAAAAATAGAGTTTATGATATTTTTATAATATTTTTTGTGGCTTAAATCATATATGTAAATCTCTGGCACAAAGAATAATTTGTGCATTCATACCTGTGTGTTTATTCACTCATACACAAAATTGCATATATACTTTTATACTTATAAGTATATTGACATTTTACATACTTTTATATACTGTTAATTTTATATAGTCATAATGTTTATATACAAGTAGGGGCAAAAGTAGGTTTACAGTTGTGAGTAGATGAAACAGTTTATTCTTGTATTATTATTTATTAATTATTATATTATTTTCCATATGAACAACTGCAAACCTACTTTTGCCCCTCCCTGGATACACATGTATATATCTCTTTTCTGCAAATAAACAAAATTTAGGCCTTCGTCATTGAACAAAAATTGCTGGTAACATAGAATTCTAAGCTTTATAATTTTGTGATTTAAAGGAACTATACTGAGAAATAATTCATTCCACAGTGATGTGAGCAGACTGTATGTGTGTTTTTAAATGAGCAATTTTACAGGAGATATCCAAATTTCCAAACAGGGTCTAGTGAAAGAGACCTCAGGGTGGGGTCTGTAAATGACATTTAAGCACATACTTGTTCGTTTTGTTATAGCACTCCTATTTTGAGCTTCTAAAAGAACATTTAGCAAATGGATGATGGTTTCTGAACATAAAATTTCCAGTTGTAACGCAACCACTTTAGTCCTAATCCCTGTGAAGCATAATTGGGCTACTTACAATTTTCAGCCATTTTGAATAAATTTCTACATAAAACATACATAAAATCCTTTGGCTAACAACCTTTTCTCTTTGATGTGAAGGCTTCAGGGAAGCTATTGTTCATTTTAATTTTGTTTATACTTTTATCAAAATGCCTCATATACATAATTTAGAGTTAATTTTATTCTAAAATGCTTATTATGAGAAAGAGTGGTCCTTCACCCCTACCATTTTACTCCTATGAGATAACCACTTTCAATTTTTATCGTGGCAGAGTCCCTCTAAATCACTAATTTATGTAACTATTCTTACTCATTTAGTTTTCAGTTTTAAGCACTATGTGTTGACTTCTTATGGAAGATGAAGAGCTGGCCCCCTTCCTGCCTTTATTCCCCCCACGCCCTACAGCACTTGCTATCTCAACTCAATACGGAAATATCATAATGTTGGTTAGATCAGTGTTTTTATGATCATGACAGTGTAAATACTTTTCACAGCTTGGCCAGGTAAAGGACTGGATATAATTTTTTTTTTCTGAAATAATAGTTTATTTTTCTTTGAATTAATAAAACTCCTGTTTTTTATGTATTTCTAATTAAACTCTAAACTCCCCCAGTTTAGAGTTTAACTTATATTTTCATATATTTGGAGCATTTTATTGAGGATTTTTTAAAGAGCTATCTCTCTCAGAATATTCTAGACCTGCTCCATCTAGACCTGCTGGAGCTGCTGCTGTCATGGGCTGTTCCTTTACTAAGGTTGGCTGCCAAATGGCACCGAAGTGTGACTGGTGGGACCTCAGCTCATCAACCTCGGTACTTGAGTTCTGGCTGAGAAAGAATCCAGAGCTATGTCTCAAACTGTAAGAGAAAGTTTATCTAGAAAGTCACAGGTAGAAGTGAGTCATAGAAGAAATGGGCTCAGAAAACAAGTTACAACAAAATATGGGCCCTTGGAGCTTAGGAGAAACAGAGGCAAGGAAAATGGGCTTGAGGGGCAGGGGTGGAGAAAGGTGCAGGTGTGCTCCACAGAGAGAGCCACACTGGGTCCTTCATCTTGAGGGTGTTTATCTGGAGGTTTCAGGGGAGAATCCCTATAGAATACTCATCAGCTTTCCAGGTGTCTCCTTTCAGGGTCGTGGTCCTCACTGGTTGTCATACCAATGCAGCAGGTCATTAGCTGATGAAGCTGGTCCTGATGTCAGCCAAGGCATTGTTTGTCTGGTTTCTCTGCTTTTCTGGCCTGCGGCTGAAACATAACTGAGGCATAGATGTTATCCCTAGGCACTAATGCTTAAGGAAGTATGGTGCAAGGGCCTGAATTAGAGTCCCGTGAAGCCACTCTTCAGCATCTTGTTCCTCCGCCAAGGGGATCTACTCCATAACTAGTGACATGCCAAGAGAGGAAAGGTCATGGAAGAGTCGAAACTGCCAGACGAGCAATATGAAAGGTCTAAATTGCATGACTGGTGATATCCTAGGGGGTTGAGGTCCTTGTTTTTCCAGTTTTGCCTGTTGCTAGTCACCCGGGGCTTTCAGCACGGGTGACCTTCTGCACATAGCCTATCTGCTGTCCTTGCTCTGCTCGTGTCTGTGCAACTGCCTACCACACTATTATTCTGGGATTTTCTTTGCCTCTCTATTGTTTTAGGTCCGATGTTTCCTGGTATGAAGTCATTGTCCTTCTGTGTGTAGTGTCTCATTTTAGGGAAACATCTTCCAGTAGTTTCCTGAAAAAGCAAATACAAAGGTAGATTTTTTAAAAGCCTGTGTGCCTAAGAATGGCTTTAGATACCCTGTGTGTTACTATTGTTGGCTATAGAGTTATAGGTTAGAAATAATGTTTTCCTCAGAATATTGAAGAATCTCTTTCACTGTCCTCTAGCTTCCTATGTTGTTATTGAGAAATCCAGTGCTATTTCCGTTTGATTTGAGTTTTGACCCTTTGTGAAAAAGGTATGTAAATTTGAACTTTGATTCTGTTTCCAGTACTGTCCTTTTCCTCTACAGTACCTTTTGTACCCAGTCCCCAGTCTCGGTTTCACTGTTTGCACAGAACAATGACCCCTCCTTCTCTATGTTGGTGGGAGCGGGTGGTCGCCCGGCTGCATAGCACGGAGAAGGGACCTGAGGGTTCTAACTTCTTCCTAAACAGGTTTTCAACAAGTCATCGTCTTTTTAGCCCTACCTTCATCCACTTCCAGAAGTGGGCTGCCAGTACCTGAGTATTTGAGGGCTCTGCAGTGTGAATTCTGTTGTTCCAAACTTTCCCCACTACTGATTAAGCATTCAGCTTTTGAAGGACGGCTGAACAGTTTACTACTCTTACATCTTCTTTGCACCTTCCAAAATATACTTGCTGTTGCCCTTTTCCTTTATCTCTGGGTTTATACCTTTCAAAATATTCCTTTATTGTCATTCTAGTGAAGTTTTAAGAGGGAAAAGGGATAAGGGCAGGTGTTTAATCTGCTTTCTTTACTGGGAAATTCTGGGTGGTGGGAGTATCTGGGAACCCGATCATTTTTATAAATAATGTTCCTTTAAGAAAGGACTCCCTTGTGATTTTACTATTTTATCTATACACTTATAATGAGATGAAACATTTAATGGGGGGATGAATTTCCTTTACCTACAAATCACCAAGGGCTTAACTAGAACAGTGGGATTTTATGCCCCTTCCTTTCTCCTCAAATACTTCCAATGGACAAAGGTACTGGTAACTTTTGCCATTCTTGCCATTCTGTGGTCAACCTCAGTTTAAAATAACAGACACATTGATTTTGGTATTTTAATAAAAGAAGTTGGATTCCCCACCCTCCACACCCTTCCTGCTTTAGTTTCCTAATAAAGATGTTTTGAAAAATACCAGCTATATTTGCACTGGACAGGGAATTTACTTGTGGGATTAGATGTGCTTTAGTGAGAGTCACACTGATATTCATATTCTTAGGAGGAGATAAAGAGTTTTACTCACCACCCGCAATCATAGTTATATCTATTCAGAAAATGTACATTGAGAATATGCCCTATATGCCCTGTGTCAGGCAGTGTGTTAAGTATTTAAAACACAATGATACCACCTGCCCTGTGTGGCTCAGTGGTTGAGTGTCGACCCTTGCACCAAGAGGCCGCTGGTTTGATTCACAGTCAGGGCACATGCCTAAGTTGTGGGCCTTATCCTCAGTGGGGGGCATGCAGGAGGTTGGCAATTCATGTTCTCTGTCATCGATGCTTCTGTCTCTCTCTCCCTCTCTCTTTCTAAAATCAATAAAGAAAAAAATAAAAAATTAAACCAGAATGATACTTCTTGTCCTTGTGGCATATATATTCTAACAGGTACTATAGTCTGATTAATAATGGCTACCATTTAGGTAGTGCTTACCATGAGACAGCACTTTTCCTGATGAATCTTTAGCACATCACTGCAAAATAATTTTAATGTTCTCATTTTATATTTGAGGAAATGGAGGGTTAGTGGTTTGCTCAAGGTCATCCAATTGGTATATAACAGAGCCAGAGTCTGAAGCCAGGTCTATTTCATTTTAGAGCCATGTTGTTCCATTTGTATAGTCAAAAAAAAAAAAAAAAAAAAAAAGTCAACAAAGCGATTTTACATATACTGTTTTATGTAATCTTCTGTTATCTAATCCAGTGAGGGCACTCTTTTTTTAATCCTTACCCGAGGATATGGTTGTATTGATTTGAGAGAAAGGGGAAGGGAGACAGAGGGAGAGGAAATGAGAGAGAAAAACCTGTTGGTTGTCTCCCAAACTTGCCCTGACTGGGGATCGAACCTGCAATGTAGGTATGTGCCCTGACCGGGAACCCAACCCACAACCTTTTGGTGTATGGGAGGATGACCAGGGCTAGGAGTCATTGTTTTTTTTTTTTTTTTTAAATATTTTTTTCTTTACTAATTTTAAAGAAAGGAAGGAGAGGGGGAGAGAGAGAGAGAAACATTGATGAGAGAGAACATAGATCAGCCGCCTCCTGCATGCCCCCCACTGGTGATCAGGCCGATAACCTGGGCATGTGCCCTGACCCAGAATCAAACCAGCGACCTCTTGGTGCATGGGTTGATGCTCAACCACTGAGCCACACCGGGGTGGCACTCATTTTTTAACTAAAGGTAATTATTCTCAGCTTGAGAAATTTGGTGGAAAAAAATCACTAATTAATTACATCATTTTAGGGCTGTGTCCTATTATCATCTTGCCTTACTTAATAAATTTTTTTTTTCGTGAACATTATGTTTAGGGATAAAACTTATTTGTAGAACACAAATTTTAGTTTAATTTTACAGTAGAAGAACTTAGCTATTTTAAGGAACTTGCACTGAATAATGTTTAAAGCAAATAAAATAGTTTGTAATGCAACTAATTGCATTCTTGTTTCCTTATACAAACCCACACTTCCCCAGTGTTCATTTGTTTAAAATGTTTACATAATAGTAACCCAGGAAAGACAGGGCGAGTCTATATATTGTTTCTTTTCTTTAGCTATGTAAATTGTCTTAAATGCTTAAAGGCACACTAAATTATCATAGTGTAATCCACACAAATGACACATAGTAAAACAGAGAGGCAATATTTAAAATAGAAATGTGTAAGCAGAAGTCAAGGGAAGTCAAATGATAACCAGAAACTCCAGGTTTAGAGATCAAGGAAATCTGAAATTTTTTGTTTGTTTGTTTTAGTTGGTAAGCTGATCATTATTTTCATCAACATTTATTGAATATCTGCAGTGTGACAGGTACTGTTTAGGCACTGGGGATGAAGTAATGTTTAAGGACAGATGTCTGCCAGTCAGAACCGATGGTCTGGCAGTGAAGTGAGCACTGTGACTTGTGGGAGAGGCAGCCAACCAGTTTAAAAGCCAAAGCCTCCAGAGGATTGATGTACTGCAAACTGAGAAACCCTGGTCCATGAAGGGATGGAAAATGCTAAAGAAGAGATGAAAAACTGGAAAACAAAGATGAGGAAGAAACTGCAGCACACTGTATGGAATGAAGGCTCTGTCTGAGAGAAAAGGAAAAGTCAGTATTGGATTGTATTTCACAAACTAGTTCAGAATAGAATTTATATAATGCTTTATAAATTTGAAATTTAAAACTTTTCAAACTACTTTCCCATACATCAAATCAACCTTAAAAACAGTAAAGAAGAGTTCATTTTTATCTGCATTATACACATGAGCAAACTGATGCCAGAGCAGTTTAATGCTTTTGCCAGAGGATCACAGAGTGTGTTTTAGAGCTGTATTTGAAATTTAATCTTCTGACTCCTAGCTCTTTCCACCATTTTAGAAGGATAGCACTCAAGAAGAAGAAAGAAGAGAATAGCTCTGCAAACTAGGTTGGTACAGATCATCTCATGAAACCATGTGCACTGGGAAAGTAAGAAGCATGAGAGACACATGCTGACACCATTACAGGAGATATGTATACATGCTCCTAACATTGTTGAGGACAACAGATGGTTTTGTAGTGAAATGGGATACATATGTACACTTCCAACCATAACAAAGTTCAGCAGGAGCTGTTGCTTAATTCCTTGCTAGTTTTGTTTTATTGAAACTATGGATTAACACCATTTATAGATACAGATTCAGCCCTTAAATGAAATAATGGCAGAGTAATTCTTTGTGCAATAATCAACATGAGCATAACTTTATCTAGGACTCAGAGCTCACTGAAGAAGAAAACGTAGCCCTGGCTGAGTAGCTCACTTTGTTAGAGCATTGTCCCAATATGCCAAGTTTATGGGTGCAGTCCCTGGTCAGGACACGTACAAGAATCAGCCAATGAAAACATAAATAAGTGGAACAGTAGATCGATCTTTGTTTCTCTCCCTTTCCCTCTCCCTTCTTCTCTCTCTAAAAAAATAAAAAAAGTAAATAAAAGAAGAAAACAAGCATAAATGCCGTTGATCTATGTATGTATGTTATATTAAGGATGGATATAACATTTAACGTTTTCCTTGGTATCAGAAGGCTGGATGTTTGAGACTAATGCAGTGACAACAAAGCAGAGACAGCTGACCATGAAGCTGCAGCACCATTTGCAAAAATAAATTTCTTCGAACTCAATTTTAAATTTAATTTTTTGTAGGGTCAAGTAAATCTGTGCCCCTGAGTGTAAGTGGAATAAAAACAGAGGAATTGTTTTACATGGGAGAAATTGCATCAAATGAGAACAGTGGAAATCAGAAAGATGCAATCAATCCAGAGTTAAAAGAGTGTCCAACTCATATGATTGGCAATCTCAGTTTTGAGTTTGTAATGAGAGATTGTTTTAGATATATATGCTTCACATATGCAACCCTGGGGATGCTTTGGTTAGGTTTTACTAGCCCATTGTAAATCTCACTTTAAGAAGTTAACGCTGGTTAATAATGGCTACCCTTTTCATGTATGTTGTGTCCATAATTATTACCCTGTTGTTTGGATCCATAAGCTTGAATTACTCAGATATTGCATGCATTGCATGCATCTGGGAACCTATCCTTGGCCCTGTGGTGGGGGTCTTTCTGCTGGTGCAGCACAGACATCAGAAGCTGGTCAATGACTCTGGGAGGCAAGAAACAAGAGAGATAACTCTCCTGGCCAGTGTGACTCAGTGAATTGAGCATCGTCCCATAGACTGAGAGGTCCTGGTTCAATTCCCGGTCAGAGCATGTGCCCAGGTTGCTGGATTCCCAGTAGGGGGAGTGCAAGAAGCTGCCAATCAATGTTTCTGTCTCACATTAATGTTTCTATCTCTTCCTTCCTCTCTCTCTGAAAAATCAATAAAAAGATATTTTTTTAAAAAAGAGAGAGAGATGACAAATAGGATTTAAAAGGCTATAAAGTTAATTCAGAAATCTGCATCATGGTAATCCCCAAGGCAAAGACTAGGTATGCCTTATTCTTGTTCTACCAACAGCACACATAATTCTCATCCATGTTCATTTTTTACCTTCAGTGATTTCTTGCCTTTTCAGGGTTGCTTTGGTTTTCATTGTAACCAGACATCAACTTTGAAAAAAATCTATGTTAGAGATCTGAAAAAGCAAGAGTAGAGTAGTCCCCTTTATTCATGAATAAACTCCCCCAACCCCCAGTGGATGCCTGAAACTGCATAGAGCACGGAATCCAGGATATACCATGTTTTTTCCTATACATACATACCAGTGATAAACTTTAATTTTTAAGTAAGTGCAGTAAAAGATGCACTAGTAATAAAATAGAGCAATTAAACTGAGAATGTTCACTTTTACATGAAAGGGAGTACTTTCCCGCTTCCCTTTAGTATGTCAGACTTGCCAGCATCACTGCTCTTACACTTGGGGGCCATTTTAAGTAAAATAAGGGTTACTTGAATACAAGCACTACAATACCACAACAGTGGATCTGATAACGGACGTGGCTAAGTGGCTAACAGACTGGGAACAGGGACCATATAGTGTGGATATGCTGGACAAAGGAACGATTCTCGTCTCGGTTGAGATGGAGTGGGGCAGCGTCGGATTTCATCACACTGCTCAGAATGGTGCACAATTTAAAACATGAATTGTTTATTTTCAGAATTTTTTGTTTAATTGTTTTTTATTTTTTATTAATTTATTTTTGTTACAGATGTTTCTCCTTTTGGACTGCAGTTGATTATGAGTAACTTAAACCATGGAAAATGAACCTGGGGAGAAGGGGGGACTACTGTATTCCACAGTGTAATTTTTCTCTGGAGTCTCACATTTTCCTAGGGTTTTATCAAAGATAAATTGATGTAGCATATAGTTATTGAACATTGGGCCTCTTTGTAACAGGTGCAAATACAGTATTGTTCATGTGTAGAAGTCTTTTAAGTAAAGCATTAAGGAGAATATAGAGAAAAGCTGACTTGGAATACTGCTTTCACCAAATTTCTTCTAATTATCATTTCAAGGTTAAAATCTATAAGGTAGGGCAACACTTGAAAATGAAATCTGAGTAGTTTGAAACTGGTTATGAGTACTACATATGCTGAAAATCAAAGTGCTTGGAAAGTGGGATCCCTTTAAGAAAATACTACTTTACTTTTGAATCAGTTATGTTTTAATCCACATTATTGCCTAGATTATACAGCTACTACTCTTCATTTTTTATATGGAAGAAGCAAATTAAACTAATAGTGATTTATACTTTTGAGTCACAAGGGATATATCATGGCAGTAGTAGAAAATCAGCTCAATTTTCTGTATCTTTTATTACCCTCCCCCCTTTTGTGGCAAAAACTATGAGGAAAGAAACTAAAATTTCAAGTCTTGATGGCCCACAATCCTAAATCAGTCCATTCTTTTAAAATTTTTTCTGTCATTATTTTAGTTCACCAACCTTTTATTTATTCACACCCTTACTCCTTACTTTTCTACATGTAATTTTCACAAAATAGTCAGAATTACACACACACACACACACACACACACACACACACACACATTGTTAATCCTCACCCCAGAATGTTTTTTTCCAATGATTTTTATTTTTAGAAAGAATGGGATAATGGGAGGGAGAGTGTGAGAGAGAAACGTCAGTATTAAAGAGACACATCCATCAGTTGCCTCCTGTATGTGCCCCAACTTGGGCCGTGGATCAAACCTGCAACCCAGGTATGCGCCCTGGACCAGGAATGGACCTCGTGACCCTTCAGTGGGAGGGCCGACACTCTAACCACTGAGCCACACAAGCCAGGGCCAGAGCTATATTTTTACAGTGTACATCAGATCATGTCACCTGCTAATAGATTTCAACTACACTTAGAATAAAGTACAAAATCCTTTCTAGCCCTGGCCGATTTGGCTCAGTGGTTGGAGTGTCAGCCTGTGAACCAGAGAGTTCTGGGTTCAGTTCCCGCTAGGGGCACATACCAAGAAAAAAAGCCTTTCTACAGCTCATGATGATCTGGCTCTTTGTATCTCAAGGTCATCTACATACACCCCCAGTACCTTTCCCACCTCTCTTTGCGCCAGGTACCACCGAGTTTTTAACTAACTAGCTCACCCTGAAAGGTGGCCTTGCTTTTGATATTTCCTCTTCCTGAATTGCTTTTCCACTGATCTTCACAGCATCACCTTCTCCTTGTGATTACTGACTCATCTTAAAGATTAATTTCATAAAGAGGCCTCTCCCGATCACCCAGCCCAGGCATCTCCTGGTCCCTTTCTACCATAGCACTCTGCTGTGTTTTCTTTTTTTTTAAATTTTTTTATTAATTTATTTATTTTTGTTACAGATGTTTCTCCTTTCCCCCCACTGATTCCCCTTTCCTTTTTCTCCTCGCCCTGTCCCCAGATTTGTTGTCCATATCCATTGTTCATATATACTTGCATATAAGTTCTGTGGTTTATCTCCTCCCCACCCTCTCTTTTGGGGATTGTCAGTCTGTACCCCACTTCCACGTCTCTGGGACACCCCATTCCTCAGACTGTTATGTTCATTATATTCCACAAATAACTGAGATCGTATGATACTTGTCTTTCTCAGTTTGGCTTGTTTTGCTTAGGATAATACTTTCCAGGTCCCTCCATGTCATCTCAAAGGATAAGAGATCTTTCTTTCTTACCGCTGCATAGTACTCCATTGTGTATATGTACCACAGCTTTTTTATCCATTCGTTTACTGATGGACACTTGGGCTGTTTTCAGATCTTAGCTATTGTAAATAGTGCTGCTATGAACATAGGGGTATATATATTCTTTCTGATTGGTGTGTCAGGCTTCTTAGGCTATATTCCTAGAAGTGGAATCACTAGGTCAAATGGAAGTTCAATTTTTAATTTTATGAGGTAACACCATATTGTTTTCCATAGTGGCTGCACCAGTCTGCATTCCTACCAGCAGTGTACTAGAGTCCCCTTTTCTCCACACACTTGCCAACACTTATTGTTTGATGATTTGTTGACGGCGGCCATTCTGAGAGGTGTGAGGTGATACCTCATTGTTGTTTTAATTTGTATCTCTCTGATGATTAGTGATGGTGTGCATTTCTTCATATGTCTCTTAGCCATTTGTATGTCCTGTTTGGAGAGGTGTCTATTTAGTTCCTCTGCCCATTTTTTAATTGGGTTCTTTGTCTTTCTTTTGTTGAGTTGTATGAGCACTCTATATATTTTGGAAATGAACCCCTTATCTGATGTATTGTTGGCAATTATGCTCTCGCATACAGTGGGTTGCCTTTTTATTTTGGTGGTTGTTTCTTTTGCTGTGCAGAAGCTTTCGAGTGTGATGTATGCCCATGTGTTCATTTTCTCCTTTGTGTCTGTTGCCTTAGGTGATGTATCAGTGAAAATTCTGCTGCGTATGATGTCCGAAATTTTGTTGCCTACTGTTTCTTCTTAGATTTTTATGGATACATGAGTCACATTTAAGTCTTTTATCCATTTTGAGTTTACTCTTGTGTAGGGTGTAAGTTGATGGTCTAGTTTCATATTTTTTGCATGTAGCTGTCCAATTTTCCCAACACCATTTAGTAAAGAGACTGTCTTTACTCCACTGTATGCTCTTGCCCCCTTTGTCAAATATTAATTGAGCATATTGTCTTGGGTCCATTTCTGCGTTTCTCTATTCTGTTCCATTGATCTATCTGCCTGTTCTTGTGCCAGTACCCGGCTGTTTTGATTACAGTAGCTTTGTAGTATAACCTGAAATCTGGTAATGTGATCCCTCCAACCTTGTTCTTCCTTTTCAAGATTGCTGTGGCTATTCAGGATCTCTTTTGGTTCCATATAAAGTTTTGAAATATTTGTTCTAATTCTGTGAATTATGTCATTGGTATTTTGATGGGTATTGCATTGAATCTATAGATTGCTTTGGGTAGTGTGAACATTTTAATGATGCTAATTCTTCTAATCCATGAACAAGGTATGTGCTTCCACCTTTTTAATTTTTCCTCTATTTCTTTTTTCAATGACCTGTAGTTTTCTGTGAATAAGTCCTTTATTTCTTTGGTTAAGTTTATTCCTAGGTATTTTAATTTTTTGGCTGCAATGGTAAATGGGATTTTTTTTTAGTTTCTCTTTCTGTGAGTTCATCATTGGGATATGAAAATGCCATTGATTTCTTGACGTTAATTTTGTATTCTCCTACTTTGCCAAATTCATTAATTAAGTCTAGTAGATTTTTGATGGAGTCTTTGGGTTTTTCTATGTATAGTATCATGTCATCTGTGAATAATGATAGTTTCACTTCCTCCTTTCCAATTTGGATCCCTTTTATTTTTTCTTCCTGTTTGATTGCTGTGGCTAAGACTTCCAGTACTATGTTAAACAAGAGTGGCGAAAGTAAGCATCCCTGTCTTGTTCCTGTTCTTAAAGAAAATACTTTTAGTTTTTGCCCATTGAATATGATGTTGGCTGTAGTTCTTTCATATATGGCCTTTATTATGTCACGATATGATTCCTCTATTCCCAGATTGCTGAGTGTTTTTATCAGAAATGGGTGCTGGATTTTATCTAATGCTTTTTCAGTGTCTATTGATATGATCATAATCTTTTATTTTATTTATGTGGTTTGTCACGTTTATTGATTTGCCAATATTGTTTCAGCCTTGCTTCCCTGGGATGAATCCCTCTTGGTCATGGTGAATAATTTTTTTGATGTATTGTTGGATTTGATTTGCTAGTATTTTGTTCAGGATTTTGGCATCTATATTCACCAGGTATTTCGGCCTATAGTTTTCTTTCTTTGTAGTGTCTTTTTCTAGTTTTGAATTAGAATTATGCTGGCCTCATAAAACGAGTTTGGAAGACTTCCTTCTTCTTGAATTTTTGAAATAGTTTGAGGAGAATGGGTATTAGTTCTTCTTTGAATGTTTGGTAAAATTCCCCTGTGAAGCTGTCCAGGCCTGGGCTTTTGTTTGCTGGGAGAGTCTTGATTACATCTTCAATTTCTTCTGTTGTTATCGGTCTGTTCATGTTTTCTATCTCTTCCCAGTTCAGTTTTGGGAGACTATGTGTTTCGAGAACTTTGTCCATTTTGCTTAGATTGTCAAATTTGTTGCTGTATAATTGTTCATAATATTTGTTTACAATCCTTTGTGTTTCTGTGGTGTCCATTACTACTTCTCTTTCATTTCTGATTTTGTGTATTCGGGTTCTTTCTCTTTGTTTCTTGGTGAGTCTAGCTAAGGGTCCATCACTCTTGTTTGTCTTTGCTGTGTTTTCATTTACTCTTTTATGTAACAGATACTTAGTGAACACCTGCTTTGTGATGAGGAACACAATAGTGTCCCTACCCTTAATGCCGTTGTCATCCCACTGAAGGGAAATAATCAATAATCCCAACTACTTGGTACCCCCATCCTGACCCCGCACCATAGGCAGAGTAGAAGATCAAGAACAGTGGCAATATTTTATTTCTGCTGGAATTAGTGAAGAGAGCTTTCAGAGAGCCCATTCATTCTTACACTTTTGCTACTTACTTCTGCAAAGTTACTTCCACAACGGGAGAGGTGACAAGTTATAGCCTAGAGAACATAGCTGTCTTGCCCTCCAAAATTTATTGTGCACATTCCTGCACAACTCACATCATCTACTTTTTGCATTAATGTTCTCATTTATAAAATGAGGTAGTCCTATCCATTTCACAAGAGTTTTGAGTAAATTAATTATGAAAGTTATGATAAGTAGAGCACCGTCCCAATGACCCTCTTAGGTGAGTATTGCATATTATCTGTAGATGTCTCTAAATTTGCTGAAAATTCCCCCATCTATTCTTGAGGGAGCTTTCCAAATTTGTGCCTTTTTTCTTTTTTGTTAATCTTCATCCAAGGATATTTTCCCATTGATTTTTTGATAGAGTGCAAGGGAGGGAGGGAGGGAGAGAGAAACATTGATTGGTTGCTCCCCCATGACCCCTTTCAGGGCAGGGGATTGAACCTTTGGCTCTAACAGCTGAGCCAAAACAGCCAGGGCTGCCTCTTTTCTTTTTCACTGGATAAACAACATTGAGTAATATTTAGCTTGTCTCAGATGACCATATTTTACTTTGATTCTACTCTAACAGCATTAATTTTCTGTTTTTCTACAGTACTTTGGAAGTTTACTTGTCATTTTCTGTGTAGAACTGGCTTGTGGTGTTTGGACATATGAACAGGAAATTATGGTGAGTTCAAAATGGGATACAATCACAATCGGACACAATATCCAGTTCAGCCTTATAAATCAGATACTTTGGAGTAGTTTAGGCACACAAATATTAATTTGAATATTTATACTATATGATAACAACATATAGTCCCAGTACTTCTGAAAAGTAACATTTTCCTTTCAGTGTCTAAAGCATAGTTCCAAACCATAATTTGCAATGTTTCATTTGGCGTACTATATGTGTCTTTAATTCCACAGATTGCTTAAGCTAAAAATAATATATGTTGTAAAGTCATTTTACCAACTTCTGAGTATATAGTATGGAAAGATTCATATTTGCAACAAGATTTAAGCTTGAAAATCTGCCTGAAAGCCTTATGAAAAAACTATACGCCCATGGCTAGGAGGCATGTTTGCCCTGTTTGCAACAAGCTGAACCATCTTCCCCTTTGAGAAGCACATTTGAGGAATTGCTTGTGTGTTTACCCCAGCCTAGAAACACTTTCACAGTTTGACACTTGGCTACATGTAAACAGCTCTTCAGCATTTTTCTCTTTATTTTTGCATTTGAAAGAATGACACCAACTTTTATAGTTATGTTAGAAGGGATGAGAATCAGTTTCTCAGTCTTAAGATTTTAGCTATCGTGTTTGATTTTACGATTTGCACTTCACTCTTTCTCACATTGGGCATTGTTACTTATTTAATGTTTGTTCACTTTATTGGTGGAAATTGGTAGGCTTCTCACCATGATGTTGAACGCATCTACATGTCTGTGACTGCTGGCTGTTTTCAGGGTGACAGGCCAGATTTTCCCACCGTAAGTGACACAGAGTAATTCTGTTTCAGTAAGATGGTGCTTTTCAACATGTAGTCCTTAGACTGCCTGTCTAGCAGGAGTCACCCAAGGTGATTCTCAAAAACATGCATTATAGGGCTCTAGGCCAGATCTGCTAAATCAGGATGGAGGGGAAGGCAGAGGGAAAAGGGGCAGAGGACTAGGATGTGGGTGTGTGACAGTTTCCCCAACCAAATCTTCAACTCTGTAAAATTTAAGAGGTTTTACACAGAGAGGCAGAATATTTTGTATTTGTTTCAGAGAGGCATTTTGGCAGCTGTGTAAGAAAACCGAAGTTGTTTTTGGTACTGATGCAGTTATTAAAGATTTTATGGTGAATATGCTGTGACACTGTTTTGATTACTAAGTGGTAATTGCAGACTAGTGGGTTCTCTGCATACTCCAATTTATATGTAAATTATGCTTTGGCACTGCCTTTAGTCTGAACCCCTCTGAAAAGCCCCCTGAGCACACCCCACCAGTATGCTTCCAGTGTAGGACAACTCTCAGTAAAAAGAAAGAATTTATAATTATTTATTTCTCTATTAGAATTTGAAAATTCAGGGCAGGTTCTAAGTATTTTAATGTAAACTTAAAAACTTTCTGGAAACTAAAACTCCTATGAAATAGGGATACTCTTGTGTCTTCGAGAATTGTATTTTCACTCTTCATACCCTAGAAACTGTATACATAAGGGAGTGAAACATTAGTTTTTTCCTGGGTTTCAGTTTCCTGGGTTTTATTGATAAAGAGATGGTCTCTTAATTTTTTTCTGTTTTTAAAAAATACATGTATCTTGTTGATATTCAAGCAAAAAACAGTAAATTATAGAATTAATTCTTGATCCCTTCATTTCAGCTTTTGATTGTGTTTTTTTTTTGATAATTAAAAGGTTTTTAGAAATGTATTTACTCTCTGTGAATTTAAAAAATGGTTTCTATAGTGTTTATGTCATAATAATATTTTGTAAATCTCCTAGGTTGAAACACATTTGAAATGAATTAATTTAATGTATTTGAGTGGAAATATTTTGATCCTAATATAGTTCTAATATACTTGAGATAATTAAAAGGAATTTATACTTATTGTTAGATACTGTCTACAAATATCTTTTAGGCATCATAGTGGTAATGGATGGGTATACCCTGTCATCTCAGTTGATAGCATACATTACTCTTTTGCTTATGTAAATCTTCCCCATTATTGTACCCTCCACCAGGATAGAGCAAGGCCTACTTAAAAGTAAAGTATGGAAAGTAGTCTGTTATAAAAAAGTTTGAGAGATTTTAAAAATTGATTTTACACTAACAGCAGTAGGAGTGAAAAGTGCTATTAAAGTTTACTAGCTGCCAAATTGCAGAACTCAGCCTTTGCATAGAATTGTCTTTGTGCTCTTAGCTGTTCCATGCAAGGAGCCAATAAATGTGTTTTCTGCCCTGGCCAGTTTGGTTCAGTGGTTGGAGCATTGGCCTGAGGACCAGAGAGTCCTGGGTTCGGTTCCCGCTAGGGGCATGTACCAAAAAAAAAAAAAAAAAAAAAATCTTCAAATGTGTTTTCATTTGTGGCCAGATCACAGTATTTTGTTCCAGAATCTCGGTGATCTCCTCTGTTTCTTGACACATTTGGTCTCAGATTGACTGTGGTCAAAAGGGAGAACAACTTATATTTATTTTGGAAAATAAAATTAAAAAATAAGTCTGTTCCAATAACCAAACCAAAAGATTTCACATCAGGCTGTTTCTCCCATCTTTCTGTTGTTTATATAGTCATCGCTTATTAATTATTTCCTCTCTCAAAAAAAAATCCACTAATGATATCATGTCAGATTATAAATTTCTAGAGAATTTATTCACTTTCATGTATTTTATGGTCACAAGGATATGAGACAATAATAATTTATAGTGAGTAGCTTGAACTTTAGCTAGTTCCTTGAGCTTTGTTGAAACCACATGAACAGTAAGTTTACCCAGTCAGTCTGTTATGTATGGAACAAAGTTGTGTGCCCACATGATGGATGTTTTCTTTTGTATTGTGCATTTCCAAGTAATAAAAAAGAAAATTAACAAAGGAAAAAAGTGAAAAATTTCTGTGGTCAGGAATTTTTCAACTACCCCTATAGATACCACTATTTTTTAAAATTAAATTTCTAAATAATCGAATTCTTGAGTTAGTGTCCAACTTGCTTGTCTAAGCCTGGTCTGTATTAGTCCATAGATCAGGTGTGGATGTCTGTCTACTCTCCCAAGAGTTACTTTAATACTGCATGTGTCATGAAACTAGGGTTTGTGTGCCTCATGTTCTCCCATGGCACCGTCAATAAAACAGTGTTGTGCTGACTAGATTTCTGGTCAAGCATTGTCTTGTGTACCTGAAGCTCTGTCATGATTAAACAATCTGTTAAGAGACATGGTGCCAGGAGACTTGAGAACAGAAACAAACAGTGCTTTAATTTGGGAACTAATCTTTCTAGAATTCTAGCATTCCTCTAAAATCTAAATTTTGAAAAGGTGTTTACAAGCTTATTCCAGAATGAAGCTTAAATTGAATTCTTGTTCTTCTTAATCCCCCCCCCCCCCTTTTATGTTAAATCTATATAATCTCCAGTCACTTCAAAAAACTGCAACTTTATGAAATGAAACCGAAAGGTGCTGCTCTGCGGGGATCATTTGCTATGAAGAGCTCTTCAGGTGTATCTGTGGAATAAATACAGTTTACTTGATCTGTGATTTCCTTGAGCTCAATATTGGCATTAAATGATTTTACATTACTTTGCTTAATATGATGTACTTCATCAGTTAGTACAAAAAATCTACATGTAGAGATTGTTCGTAAGTATTTAGTAGCTCAGAGTTAACTTAGGCTGCAAACAAATATAAAGTATTTGTCATTTACAACACAATCCAAGTATGTGTGAGTATGTGTATGAAACTATGAGTGATTGAGTTTGTGGATAGTGTGTTACAGTTGTTGATATTTTGTTTTGTTTTGTTTTTTTATCAT
Source organism: Molossus molossus (assembly GCF_014108415.1). Classification (NCBI taxonomy): domain Eukaryota; kingdom Metazoa; phylum Chordata; class Mammalia; order Chiroptera; family Molossidae; genus Molossus; species Molossus molossus. The sequence goes on along the minus strand of NW_023425401.1, from coordinate 84,014,804 downwards.
CAGGTTCCAGTACAGTGGTCAGACATGGTCACTTTAAAAGCCAGAATGACAAATTATGGCTTACCTAGATACCAGTGGCTTACTCATGCTTGGAATTTTTTTCAGAGAGAGGTAAATGCTACAATTTCTGAGGTAAAGGGTATGGGTTGAATGGCACACTTTCAAAACACATGTTCACAGCTTTGGCCTTGGTCACTTTCTCTGTGCTGAAAAGTTAAGCCTGTGATTCAGTTACCACTGGTGTGATTCTTTATCGAGACCTACCTGAAGGCTCTACTTTTCTTCCCACATGTATCATTTCTTCTACTTTTCAGTGCTTCACTATGGTTTAGAATTTTTTAAAACCCTTTTTACTAAGCTATTGTGAAGTTTCTTTTTAATGAGAGTTCATACATATCGAAATTGTATTTGAATAATTTTTTGTAACTTTTAGAGCTATTTGTATTTTAAACATCTTTTAAAATGTTTAAATGATCATTCTCATTTGAGAAGTCGGAGTCAATATATTATTAAAGGTATGAGCTTTCTAGTCAGAAAATTCTGGCTCTGTTGCTTACTATTTCATGAGCTTCTATAATTTACTTAATTTCTTTAAGCTTCATTCTTTACTTATAAAATGGGGATAATAAAATACCTCCTCGAGTTCTTGAGATGATTAAATAAGTTTGATCTTACTTAGCTTATGGTTATTAATAATAACATTACAAAGTATAGGTGCTCTTAGCTTTTCTTACCTAACTTCCATAACAGCACTGCATGCAATCATCTTCTCAAATAGGGACTACATTTAGATGTTTAAAATCTGGTGACTTGAAGTTAATCATTGATCTTGCTTCACACCAAGCTTCTCTCCCAAGCAGTTTCCTTGTGACTGGAGTGACATTTCCAGATGACCAAGTATATCCGTTTCCTTTAATTTTATTTAGAACTGGGGCACAAAGCGTTTGAGAGTCAGTGTCTTACATGACAGATAACCAGCTTTCTGCTCAGTCACTGTGGCTTGAATATGGGCAGAAGTTCAAGTCCAATATAATCTCCAAATCTGGCCCTTTGTGTTACAGTTGTTGAGATGGTGAACATTATCATTGTAACACAGATTTCCTGTTTATTTAAATGCTTCCTGACTTTGTTTGTTTACTATTCATTTGTACTAAAAACAACATGCAAGGAAAATAAGTAAAGCATTAGGGAATTTATAGAAAGCTGTGTTCAGCTACTGCCCTAGGTAGAAGCTGCCCAGATCTCTTTATTTTGGAGGGTTTGTAATGTAGACCATGATAATCCAGGTTAAAAAAAACAAAGCGAGTTTCCCGCCCCCAGTGGTAGGAAGAGGAGCTCTACTTAGAGAATATACAAGCATCACAAATGATAGCACCCATATTTTTAGATTTGTTGCATGCTAAATTTCCTCCTCCATATCGTAGCCCTACTTTACCCCAGAGGAGGTGATGAAGACCTCTGGGAATCCTGAGTTTTAAAAAACCCCTTGCACTAATTTTCCAGGGCTGTGGCTGTAACAAAGCACCACAGAATGGGGGCTTACACCACAGAAATATATCGTCTCACAGTTCTGAAGGCTCAAAGTCTGAGATCAAGGTGTGCAAGATTGGTTTCTTTGGAGGCCTCTTTCCAGGGCTTATAGGTAGTTGCCTTCTCCTAGAGTCTTCATGTTGGCTTCCTCTGTATGTGTTTGTGTTTAAATTGAATCTTCTTATAAGGACATCAGTCATATAGGTTTAGCTCCCACCCTAATGACCTCAATTTAATTACATCTGTAAAACACTGTCTTCAAATATGGTCACGGTTTGGGGATGAACTTCAACGTGAACTCTGGGTGACATAACATTCAACCTATAACACCCTTCTTATAACACAAATGGTAGAGCTAAGAGTGACCTTGCCAGCCCCAGTGTTCCTGGCTCCTCATTTAGTGCTGTTCTGTGCACGTCCCTCAGCTTACTGGACTCTCACTTAAGCCCAAGTGATGCTTATTTACTACCTTAAAGAAACCCTGCCTTTTAAAAAACGTGCTTATGTATTTTAATGTCGTGGTTGGAGAATAGGCTTTGGAAGAAACAGGCTCTGTCACCTACTGGTCTGTGATCATGGGAAGTTACTTGACCCATCAGAGTTTGAGTTTTTTGGTATATAAAATGGTGATGATATTTTCTTAAATTTATGCAGTGCTAGAAAGAGTGGTCCTCCCTTACAATGCAGTTTTGAAGGAGGTAGGTACCCTACAAAGAGATACAGACCACAGTCATGTGTGGAATAATAATGGGTTTGCTTAAAGGATTTTTCAGGAAAAAATTTCAATTCAGTATCTTCTGTTGATGATGAAAAAAACTATATATAAAAAAAACATATCTCAGTCACTGATTAAAGTGAAGAAAATGTTTGGCACTGAATGTGATATGCTTAAGTTCTTTGGAAAAAGTCATTTCTGTGGAGCACCTCATTTCCTGACAAGGCCAGATGAATGGGATGTTCTATTGTGTATGGGGTTAGAATGGTCCAAGAACTGTTCTTCTGTCATCAACCTAGGAAAACACATGTCATTAGAAAATGAGAGAGCTAAGTTTTCTCCGAGTGCAAAGATTTCTAAAGGACTGACTTGGAAATGTAGTAGTTTATGATATTTAGAAAGTAAAATATTTGTATTACATATGATTTTATATGGAATCTGAATAACATAGACTAGGTGATGTCAAATTATGTTTGACTTAATTTGTGATACCTATAATATATAGTCTTCACTTTTAGAACAAGTTTATAAAAGGAAATTAATAAAAATGTTTTCAAGTTTCTTGGAAAATTTTAGTATTGCTCTGAGTGGTCAGCATTTATAATACTCTTAAGGTGATTTTTGCTCTTTAAAAATTAGATAATTAGGCAAATGAAAAAATGTAAAATTATATTTAGTATTTTCCTTGTTTCATTTTCCAAGAGAAGTTCAGAATTTTTCAAACTGGATTTTAATTTAATTTCAAAGAGTGGGTTGTGGTATTTTATGGCACAGTGTCAGTCCTGGCCACAGATGGATCTGTTGGGCTACATAATTTGCAGAGCCAGTCACTCAGCCGAGTTCTTCTCAGAGACTGCCCATAGCCCTTCTTTTTCACTGTATGAAGAGTAACCTCATTTACCCAAGGGCAGAAAATTATCATAGTTAATTATTCTGAACCTAATCTACATATGTCCTTAAGCAGTGTATTTAAACCTTGGCCAGAAAAAGTATTTGCTAATCCTTGGTGAAATGAGACAAAAAGAAAAGAAGACAAAAGAGCTTTTCTTAAATCAAACTTTGTTCAGGTTAAAGGCACATCATTTCTTCGGAGATTTATGTCATAGAATACGATAATTTATTGCAAGAATCTTATTTGGTTGAATAAAAATTTATTGTCCAAACTTACATTTACATCTCAAAAATTTTTAAATAGTTTTCTGGTTAATGAATCCCAGTCTAATAATCTTTATGATGGGGGCTTTGGTCAACAAATTTTTCTATAGAGATTACAGAAAATTTAATGTAATATTTGCCCTTTTAAGCAATTAAACTGGTAAGTAGGCAAATATATATAGATTGATCAACTACTCTCCAGTACCTAGAGGCTTAGTGATAAATATAAGATTTGAGTTATTTGTTTTGTTAGTTGTGTATATGAACTCTGTTACTATATGATCACTTGTAGAGGATGTTATAGTTGGGGAGTGAGACTCAGTCACGCCTGACCTGCTTTCATGGGTTATGGGCATTAGTGTTCAGAATTGCCCCGTTATATGCTCCTTTACTGCATTTCTATCATCAACATAGATGGTACACAGGTCATTAAGTGATGACAGAAATGAAATTGGCTTTGGTTACAGAAATTTAAGAAATCTAATACTTAATCTCCTATAAATTAGGAAGATATTTTTATAATTTCTGAGCCTGAAAAGTCTTTTTTTTTTTTTTTTCAGTTCAAGTGCTGTGGAGTAGTGTATTTCACTGACTGGTTGGAAATGACAGAGATGGATTGGCCCCCAGATTCCTGTTGTGTCAGGGAATTCCCAGGATGTTCCAAACAGGCCCACCAGGAAGATCTCAGTGACCTTTATCAAGAGGTAAGGCCATATGTGTTTAGCTTGTCATGGTTGAAAGTCTTCTTATAATGTTAAGTAAAGAATCAACAATATGCCAATGAAATTTTCCTCTTCTGTTCAAATATAAAGGCCCTTAAAATTTTTCTCTGATGTGTGGAAAAACAGGGTAAAACTAAAAATTAATGTAAAAATCTGAACACTGTTCACATTTAAACAAAGGAACTTGAAAAAGACTAGGTTTTAGAATCAATTGGATTTTATTTTATTTATTTATTATTTTTTTAATTTTATTTTTGTTATAGATGTTTCTCCTTTTTTACCCCATTGATACCCTTCTCCCCGTCCCCGGCGTTGTTGTCCATGTCCATTGATTATGCATACATTCATATAAGTTCTGTGGTTTTTTTCTTCCCACCCCCAACAACCCCCCCCTTCTGAGGGTTATCAGTCTGTACCCTACTTCCATGTTTCTGGGTCTACCCTATTCCTCAGACTGTTATGTACATTATATTACATATATAAGTGAGATCATGTGGTACTTGTTTTTTTCTGCTTGGCTTGTTTCACTTAGGATAATACTTTCCAGGTCCCTCCATATCGTCTCAAAGGATAAGAGACGGTTCTTTCTTACAACTGCATAGTACTCCATTGTGTATATGTACCACTGCATTTTTATCCATTCGTCTACTGATGAACACTTGGGCTCTTTCCAGATCTTAGTTATTGTAAATAGTGCTGCTATGAACATGGGTGTTCATATATTCTTTCTGATTGGTGTTTCACGCTTCTTAGGGTATATTCATAGAAGCAGGATCACTGGGTCAAATGGCAGTTCAATTTTTAATTTCTTCAGGTAGCACCATATTGTTTTCCATAGTGGCTGCACCAGTCTGCTTTGCCACCAGCAGTGTATTAGAGTCCCGTTTTCTGCACACCTTTGCCAACACTTGTTGTTTGATGATTTGTTGATGGCGGCCATACTGACAGGTGTAAGGTGATACCTCATTGTTTTAATTTACGTCTCTCTGATGAGTGATGTTGAACATTTCTTCATATGTCTCTTGGCCATTTGTATGTCTTGTTTGGAGAGATGTCTATTCAGTTCCTCTGCCCAGTTATTAATTGGGTTCTTTGTCTTCCTTTGGTTGAGTTGTATGAGTACTCTATATATTTTGGAAATTAACGCCTTATCTGATGTATCATTGGCAATGATGTTCTCCCATACAGTGGGTTGCCTTTCCATTTTGATGGTTGTTTCTTTTGCTGTGCAGAAGCTTTTGAGTGTGATGTATTCCCATGTGTTCCTTTTCTCCTTTGTTTCTGTTGCCTTAGGTGATGTATCAGTGAAAATTCTGCTGCGTATGATGTCCGAAATTTTGTTACCTACAGTTTCTTCTAGAATTTCTATGGATTCACGGGTCACTTTTATGTCTTTTATTCATTTTGAGTTTATTTTTGTGTATGGTGTAAGTTGATGGTCTAGTTTCATTTTTTTTTTTTTTGCATGTAGCTGTCCAATTTTCCCAACACCATTTATTAAAGAGGCTGTCCTTACTCCACTGTATGCTCTTGCCACCATTGTCAAATATTAATTGAGCATATTACCTTGGGTTCATTTCTGGGTTCTCTATTCTGTTCCACTGGTCTATATGCCTGTTCTTGTGCCAGTACCATGCTGTTTTGATTACAGTCACTTTGTAGTATAACCTGATATCTGGTATTGTGATCCCACCTACTTTGTCCTTCTTTTTCAAACATGCTGTGGATATTGGGGTCTTTTTTTGGTTCCATATGAACTTTTGAAGTATTTGTTCTAGTTCTGTGAAATATGTCATTGGTATTTCGATGGAGATTGCATTGAATCTACAGATTGCTTTGGGTAATATGGACATTTTAATGATGTTAATTCTTCCAATCCATGAAAAAGGTATATGCTTCCACTTTTTTATATCTTCCTCTATTTCTTTTTTCAATCAATGTCCTCTAGTTTTCTGCAAATAGGTCCTTTACTGCTTTGTTTAAGTTTATTCCTTGGTGTCTTAATTTTTTTTGCCATGATGGTAACTGGGATTATTTTTTCAGTTTCTCTTTCTGTGAGTTCATCATTGGTGTATAAGAATACCATCGATTTCCTGACTTTAATTTTGTATCCTGCTAATTTGACAAATTCATTTATTAAGTCTAGTAGATTTTTGATGGAATCTTTAGTGTTTTCTATGTATAATATCATGTCATCTGCAAATAATGACAGTCTCACTTCCTCCTTTCCAATTTGGATCCCTTTTATTTTCTCTTGCTGATTGTGTGGCTAAGGCTTCCAGTACTGTGTTAAATAAGAGTGGAGAAAGTGGACATCCCTGCCTTGTTCCTGTTCTTAAGGGAAATGTTTTATTTTCTTCCCATTGAGTATGATGTTAGCTATAGGTCTCTCATATATGGCCTTTATTATATCGAGATATGATCCCTCTATTCCCACATTACTGAGTGTTTTATCAGAAATGAATGATGGATTTTGTCAAATGCTTTTTCGGCATCTATTGATATGATCATGTGGTTTTTATTCTTCATTTTATTTATGTGGTGGATCACGTTTATTGATTTGTGAATATTGTACCAGCCTTGCATCCCTGGGATGAATCCCACTTGGTCATGGTGAATAATTTTTTTGGTGTATTGCTGGATCCGATTTGCTGGTATTTTGTTCAGGTATTGGCATCTATGTTCATCAGGGATATTGGCCTGTAGTTTTCTTTCTTTGTAGTTTCTTTTTCTGGTTTTGGAATTAGAATTATGCTGGCTTCATAAAACAAGTTTGGAAGTCTTCCTTCTTCTTGAATTTTTTGATATAGTTTAAGGAGAACAGTGTTAGTTCTTCTTTGAAAGTTCGGTGAAACTCCGCCGTGAAGCCATCCAGGCCTGGGCTTTTGTTTGCTGGGAAAGTCTTAATTACATCTTCAATTTCTTCTGTTGTTATTGGCCTGTTCAAGTTTTTTTTTTCTTCCTAGTCCAGATTTGGGAGACTGTGTGTTTCTAGAAATTGTCCATTTCGTTTAGATTGTTGAATTTGTTTCCACATCATTGTTCATAGTAGTTGTTAACGATCTTTTGTATTTCTTTGGTGTCATTTGTTACTTCTCTTTCATTTCTGATTTTGTGTATTTGGGTTCTCTCTCTTTGTTTCTTGGTGAGTCTAGCTAAGGGTCCTTCAATCTTGTTTATCCTTTCGAAAAACCAGCTCTTTTTTCATTGATCCTTTGAATTGTTTTTTTGGTCTCTATGTCATTTATTTCTGCTCTGATCTTTACTATTTTCTTTCTTCTACTTGCTCTGGGGATTTCTTTGTGTTTTTCTTACTAGTTCTTTACATTGTGTGGTTAGACAGTCAATTAGAAATTTTTCTTGTTTCTTGAGTTATGCCGGTAGTGCTATGAACTTCCCTCCCAGAACTGCTTTCGCTGCATCCCATAGATTTTGTGTTGTTTTGTGTTCATTTTCATTGGTTTCCAGGAAGTTTTTAATTTCTCCCTTGATATCCTTGATAACCCATTCATTGTTTAATAACATGCTATTTAGCTTCCATGTGTTCAAAAATCTTTCAATGTTTTTGTTGCAATTGATTTCTAGTTTCATGTTATTGTGATCTGAGAAGATGCTTGATATGATTTCAGTCTTCTTGAACATGTAGAGATTTGGTTTATGTCCTATCATGTGGTCTATCTTTGAGAATGTCCCATGTGCACTTGAGAAGAAAGTGAATTCTGTAGTTTTGGGGTGTAATTCTCTGTAGATATCTATTAAATCCATTTGGTCTAGTTCTTCATTTAGAGTCTCTGTTTCCTTGCTAATTTTTTGTATAGAGGATTTATTCAGTGATGTCAGTGCGTGTTGAAGTGTTCTGCTATGATTGTATTGCTGTCGTTTTCTCCTTTGAAGTCCTCCAGAAGATTTTTAATATATTTTGGTGCTCCTATATTGGGTGCATATATGTTTATCAAGGTTATATGATCCTGTTGGATAGATCCTTTCAATATTATGTAGTGGCCTTCTTTGTCTCTAGTTATGGCCTTCATTTTGAAATCTATTTTATCAGATATGAGTATTGCTACCCCTGCTTTTTTTGCTTTCCGTTTGCTTGGAAGATTTTTTTCATCCCCTTACTTTGAACCTATGTCTTTTGTTGTGAGGTGGAACTCTTTTAAAGAAAATATAGATAATTCATGCTTTCTTATCCAATCAGCTACTCTGTGTCTTTTTATCAGAGCATTCACTCCATTTACATTTAAGGTGATTATTGATATGTACTTATTTATTGCCATTTTTGTTTAGTTTGTTTATATTTTTCTTTCTATTTTTTCTACTAATTATAGCAGTCCTTTTAACATTTCTTGCAGTGCTGGTTTGTGCTAATATATTCCCTTAGCCTTTTTTTTTTTTTGTCTAGGAAGCTCTTTATTTGACCTTCTATTTTAAATGATAGCCTTGCTGGATAGAGTAGTCCTGGATTCAGATCCTTGTTTTTCATGACCTTGAATACCTCATGCCATTCCCTTCTGGCCTGTAGTGTTTCTGTTGAGAAGTCAGCTGAGAGCCTTATGGGGGTTCCTTTGTAGGTAACCTGTTGCTTATCTCTTGCTGCTTTTAGTATTCTCTCTTTGTCTTTAATTTTTGGCATTTTGATTACTATGTGTCTTGGTGTGGGTCAATTTGGGTTCTTCTTACTTGGAGCTCTCTGTGCTTCTTGTGCTTGAATGTCTTCTTCCTTCACCAAATTAGGGAAGTTTTCTGTCACTATTTCTTTGAATATATTCTCTAACTCTTGCACATTTTCTTCTTCTTCAGGGACTCCTATTATGTGAATATCATTACCTTTCCAATTGTCCCACAGTTTTCATAAGCTGTCTTCCTGTTTTTTAATAATTTTTCCTTTTGGTTTTCTGATTGTTTAATTTTTTTCTACCCTGTTTTCTAATTCACTGATCTGGTCCTCAGCTTCCTCTACTCTGTTGTTTAGACCTTCCAATGTGTTCTTTCTTTCTGATATGTCATTCTTGATCTCTTCTTGGTGGTTTTTAATTTCCAGTTGGTTGATTTTTAGCATGTCCATGTCCTTACTCATGCTGTTTAGCTTCCTCAAGATCATGGCTCTGAATTCTAGCTCTGTTAACTTGCCTGACTGCTCCACCTTGATCTCATCTTCGGTGGAGGTCTTTTGTTCTTTCATTTGGCTTTTATTTCTGTGTTTCACCATTTTGGCTAACACAGATCCTGCCAAGTTTTCCCTATAGGTATTGTTGTTCTGCTGTTTGTGGCTCACTCTCCTGGGTTTAGATGAGTGTGGGAGTACCCACGTTAAACACCACTGTCAAGTGTTACTTTCCTGGTTAGAGTAGCTAGCCCAGGAATGGTACTGTTATCCTGTAGCTTTTTGCCTGTAGGCTAGCAGTCGAGGTTACTTGAGGAGTTTGAGGTTGTTAGTTGATTGTAAAACTGCCTCAGGTGCTCAGTGTAAGGGGATTTCCTAAGGGTGCGGCAGATGCTAGCTGTTAATGGGCCTCAATTTTTAGTTCAATGACCCACCTGGGTGGGGTTGAGTCTCCAAGGGAGGGGCTGTTGCCTCTCCCTGGGAGCCCTGGGAAGGAGCAAGGTGGCCACCATCCTGCATGGCTCCAACTCAGCAAAAGTTCTGAGCACCCTCCAAATCCCGAGTGTCCACACACAGTTCCAGTCCAGTGTGCCCTCCCTCTCCAGGAGCCCAAGATGAGTGGCTGTGGCTGTTTTAGCAACTGCCCCAGCTCTGCCCTGTGGAGCAGCTTGGGACTTTAACCCGAGAGCACTGCTCACAGCCAGGGCCGCTGCTGTCTGTGGGCTCCCAGCCCCCTTTTGCACCTTCCCAATCCTATCAGGATTGAGTCAGTGTCTCTGGTTATATGGTCCTCGCAAGCTGCTTTTCTGTTGCTTTTTCCTGTCGATTTGTCTGTTTTAGTTGTAATTCCAGTTTAGTGCTGGGAGATGGTCTGTGTAGCTTCCATTCACTCTGCCGCCATTTTGGAATTTGAATCAATTGGATTTTAAAGGTGTTGTCTAAGAATAGAGTTCTATTGCCCTTTCTTTGGGGTCCTTTGAAAACATATACATGCAGAGAATGTAGCTGTCTCTGGATGGTCAGGAAAACACAGTTTGTAGTTCCTGAGCAGAATGTGGTGTAGGGCCTTCACATGGATTACAACAAGTGGGGGTTGTGGGGGGAACCCCACTGTTAGGAGAAAATTCTGGTCACTACTCATCAGTTCCCCCTGCTAGCTAATAATCGGTGGTGTGAGTTTTAGTTACTTGTTTTAATGGAGTTAGATGCTCATCGGAATTAAAATCAGTTGTCCTGTGCCCAAGAAACTTGCATATTTGTTTTTTCTGGAAAAATTTGTCAGAATCGTAGATTATTCTTTTGTTAGCAGAAGTTTTCCTATAACTTTGTTTTAAATGGTGAGTTTCAAAAATTTTTAGCAACAAAATTCTTTTTTCAAATAAAGATTTAGAATTAGACCATCCTGTACAGTAGCCAATAGCTACATGTGGCTATTTAAAATTAAATTAAAATTTTATCTCCTCAGTTGGACTAACCTCTTTTCCTTCCTTCCTTCCTTCCTTCCTCCCTCCCTCCCTCCCTCCCTCCCTCCCTCCCTTCCTTTCCTTTCCTTTCCTTCCTTCCTTCCTTCCTTCCTTCCTTCCTTCCTTCCTTCCTTCCTTCCTTCCTTCCTTCCTTCCTTCCTTCCTTTCCTTCCTTCCTTCCTTCTTTCTTTCTCTTTATTGTTAATCCTTACTTAGGGATATTTTTTCCCATTAATTTTTAAGGCGTGTGGAAATGAGTGAAGGTGAAAGAGAGAGAGAGAGAGAGAAAGAGAGAGAGAGAGAGAGAGAGAGAGAGAGAGAGAGAGAGAGAGAGAGGAACATTGATGTGAGACAGTCACAGCAACTGGCTGACAGAAACATGTGCCCCAGGTGGGGCCTGGGATCGAACCTGTAACCTAGGTACATGCTTTTGATTGGGAATCAAACTCGAGACTCTTCAGTGCAAGGGCTGATGCTCTAACCACTTAGCCACACCAGTTTGTGCTAGCCACATTTTAAGTGCTCAACAGCCTCTCAGCATTAGCTGCTGCTGTACTGCTATACTAGGCAGTGCAGATGTAAGACTTTTCTATCATTACCGAAAGTTTTATGGCAGCTTTGATCTAGAGTGGAAGCTCAAAATGGAAGGGAAGCTGCTCAAGCTGAGGGACTGAAATCATTTCCCAGATACACCCCCAGTCTAGCACCTGGGTACCACTAAGCACTGTTGAAAACCTCTGGCTTAACAGATACATTAATGATATCACACACACACACACACACACACACACACACACACACACATGCACATAGAGTATAGTTATACAGAATGAAACTGTAAATTAAAAAGACACATCAGGATTTATAAAATATGCCTTTTTATATATTTCAAGATGGTGACCTTAGGAGGTTAAACATTTTTCCTAGAAACATTAATATTGTTCAAAACATCTTTTAGGCAGTCTGCTAAAGTCAATTGTAGAGATTCACTGGAGTAAGCTTCATAATTTATAGTGTAAATTAACTAATTTGAAAAAGATATTGGATTACTTGCACAAATGATCTATTACATTCATGTCTTCGTATGAGTAACTTTGGGATGTTAAATCATCTCAGAGGACAAGCCTCTGCCACATTTAAGGAGATCCAAAATAGAGTGATTTGGGCTTAGAAGACAGGCACAAGGAAGAGTGTCAAATATTTTTTAAGAGATACAGAATTATACTAGTTTTCTAGGGCTACTGAAACAAAGTGCCACTAAGTGAGTAGCTTAAAAACAGATACTTATTGTCTCAGTTCTGAAAGCTGTAAATCTGAGATCAAGGTGTAAGCAAGGTTGGTTCCTTGTGAGGAGTGTGAGGAAGAACCTATTCCATGCCTCTCCCTCAACTTCTTGTGGTTGGCTGGCCAACATTGGTATTCCTTGTGTTCTAGAAGCATCACCCTGATCTCTGCCTTCACCTTCATATGGAGCACTTCTTGTTTGTGTCGGTCTCCAAATTTCCCTTTTTATAAGGACACTAGTCCCTCACTCTTCTCCAGTATGACCTCATCTTAACTAATCACATCTGCAACAACTCTATTTCTAAATAAGATCAGATTCTGAGTTAGTGGGGATTAGGACCTCATCATATGCATTTGGAGGGGACATAATTCAACTCTAAACAAGAATTGTTGAAACAGCTTAATAACTCAAGTTGTTTATTTTAAAAGATAATAAAAAACTTTTAGTCATGCCTTATACTACCGAGAAGCATTGTGTTGGGATGTTATCATTTTAAACATATTATGTTTAGTAACATTTTGGCTTTGAATAAAAAAGAGTATACAAGCTATTATATATTGAACAAAGAACTGTTGGGTCAGTGTGTGAGTTCCTCAGTGATTATGCAGTACCTTGTGTTCTGGGTGAAAGCTGAATATCGGCTGTGCCTCTAGCAGGTATGGCCAGCTTACAAGTGCACCAGTTAAAAGCCCTGCTTATTCCATAAAACAAAAACGTTCTAAGATAATATTAAATGCAGGCATAATTGTGGATATTCAAACACATTATAACTGACCACTAGATTAAAAAACAAACAAACAAACAAAAACAGATGATTACAGGATAGATACAAGTGTAAACACGTGAATTGAAACTATTAATTTTCCTAGTGTATACTTAATTCATTTGTTAGTTTTTAGGAGTGGCAAGTCAGTATGGAAAATTCTTGGACTAAAACACCATATATAATAATTTCTATTTTCTTTAGTGATTAACACTGATAATATGATTATACTTAATATTGACCATGAGAATGGCAAAACATGAATCAATTTGTCAGATGCTCCCACAAAGTAATTTTTTTAAACTGATTTTAGAGAGAGAGGAAGGAAGAGGGAGAGAGATAGAAACATCAATGAAAGAGAATATCCATTACTGCCTCCTGCATGCCCCACACTGGGGATCAGGCTCACAACCTGGGCATGTGCCCTGACCAGGAATCGAACGGTGACCTCTTGGTGCATGGGTTGATGCTCAACCACTGAGCCACACCAGCTGGGCCACAAAGTCTTCACTTCAATTTTACTTTATTTAGTTGAAAATCATGCAATTTAATATTTAATAAAAATTTCTTATAAAAATTACAATTCAGTTTTATTAGTTTATTTTAATTATTTCTACTAGTAATATTTATAATAGGATGCTTTACTTTTAGGATGTCTATAATTGCTTGTTCAATGAATTTTAATATTGAAAGAAGCCACACTGTTGTGCAGGGCAAATTTGATGGCCCAGATTATTTAAAAAAGGTTTTTTAAAAATATATTTTCATCAAAAGACTTTTAATAGCAAGCTGGTATTGCCAATTATGAGACTTTTTTTCGACAGAATTCCAGCAGAATTGTTGTATCAGAGTAATCTGCTTTTGAATTCTATAATTAATAACAGATGCTAATACTGGTAATATTATAGTGTATCGTTATATGCATAGTTGACTTACAAAAGTGGATCACTTAGTAGCTTTATGACACAAGTGCAATTAAATCCATCATTAAAAATAAGATTTAATTCCATTTTGCCCTGCAGAACATATGTTTCCTAATTGCAGTGTGTTGAGAGATCATCCACCTGGAAGATGAGAGATTTAGACAGAAGAACAAGGAAGGGACAGCTGGAGCTATTTGAGGCATTTATTCTGAAGTAGCAAGTGCTAAAGGGAGATATTTCAGATGTCTTCAGATATTTCATTCAGAACAGGAAGTAGACTTACCCATTGTTGCTCCAAGGGCCAGAGTCACAGGAAGAAAATTTTGAGTCAGTAGAAGGAAGACCTTGCGCATCAAAATCTGTCCAATTGTGATACAGGTTCTCTTCTAAAATAGTGAGTGTCTTATCTCTAAAAATATTAAAGTCAAGGTCAGAGAGCCATGTTATTGGTGGGTAAAATGGGTTTTTAAATTAAGAATGAAACTGGACTAGATGAACTTCAAGGTCCTTTTTATCTTTCGTATTCTGTAAGCTCAGAGATAAGAACTGGCTTTCTTCCTGCAATTTCTGTTCAGTAGTCTAAAATTAAGGAAATAAATCATTCTCAACCATCTGGTGGCCTGCTTGGTCCCTGACCCAATAATATTTTATGGCATATTTGAAACCTGTGAAAAATGACAGAGCAGAAATATCGCAAAAATTGTGCATTTTAGAAATATTCCCATCAGAGTTATTGTTGGGTCTGGTATATAACCCCTCACATATCTGCATTAGGCACAACATGTGTATAAAAGTATAGATTTAAAAATCACAGTTGAAAATATCTCTAAACATCGATTTGGTCCCATTGCATTCATTCATTCAAAATGTTTCGTGAGTATCTACTGGGTCCCAGGTGCTGAGGATATAGCGGAGAACGTTGCAGGCAAAAATCTCTCCTCAGGTATAACTTACTTATATTCTAGTTAGGGATATAAACAATTAGCAAGAAAAAATAATTTCAGGTGGTGGTAAGCACTCTGAAGACTCTGAACAGGGTCATGTGCTGGAGAATTTCTTTATTCGTGAGGGAACTACTTAAGATAGGACAGGTAGGATTAGGCCGTTTTAGGAGGTGACATTTGAACTGAGACCACTTGATTTGAAGGGCCCAGCCATGCAGCTCTGTCATGCATTTTAGCCTAAGGAACTGCAAACACAAAAGCCCACCCAGTGGTGACCTGGGCCAAAGATCACTGACTGATTGCTTACTTCCCTGTTCTTTGGGGCTGTTTGTGTAGCCACACTCTCCAGATACAAAATGTGAGATGTGGCCTCAGCAAAGTATCAGATTCAGAGTTTAAATTGGTAAAATACAGAACTAGGATGCAGCTCTTCTTTCACTTGCTGAGTTTTTCACCATCTCATTTACTAGAGTTCTGTGTCTTTACTTGGTCTTGAGAAGGGAAAAAGAAAGAAGACTAAAAGTATCTGGTAGAGGTAAAGTCTTAGTAGAGCAGGGACTCCCACCCTCTTGCCTATGGACCTGTGCTTGTCCTGGATGGGCTTCAGGGAAAGAAGTGATGCTGCTGACATTGCTTTTGATATTTTAAATGCATTTTTTCAGTGACTAGGATCTGTAGCTTTCATTAACTTTTCCTGGTGTCTCACTCCTGGAAGTGTAAGAAGCGGTTGCGGAGAACAGTTGACAGTGTTTGCTATCTCAGGCAATAAATGAAGCACAGACATCTCTTCAAAGGGGCTGAAATGACACTTTCTTCCAATGTAGGCCACTTCAGAAAAAGGAAGTCAATGGGCTCACAACAGACCCTACTTTAAATGGACCAACTAAACATGTAAAACAAATAGGGGCAGAGGGTCAAGTATTCTGTAGCCCCAAGGTCAAATTTGTGTTGTAGTTAGGAGAAAGGCCACTAAGAAAGATGTTGACTGCTTCTTCAGAAAAGTTATACTCTCAGAAGTATAGTGCTGGACAGAAATGTTTTCCACATGATGTGTGCCTTTGAAACACTTTTTCTTTAGACCTTTATTCTTTATATGTTCCATGAGGTGTTGGGTTTGAATATCAAATACTCTTAATAATTACTTTGTGACAAATAATTTGAACCAAGCCATTGCTGCCTCTTTGTTTTTATTTTTGGTAATCCTCACCTGAAGATATTTTTCCACTGATTTTTAGATAGAGTAGAAGGGAGGGGGAAGAGACATTGATTTATTGCCTCTCGCATGACCCTGACCTGAGCTAGGGATCAAATCTGCAACCCAGATACCTGCCCTTGACCAGGAATCAAGCCTGCAATCCTTTGGTCCCCAGACCAATGCTCTAATTGCTGAGCCAAACTGACCAGGGCCATTTCTGCTTCTTTAGATGGCTGTGTATTCCTTCACTAACAGGAGACATGTACAAATAGTGAGCTAGAGAAGGGCAGGGCATGTAGGTGAGAAGAGATGTGATCTTTCTCTCTGGCTTGTGAAATGAAGAACCCAAACGATGACAAGTATGTGCAGGTCTCTGATGTTCACAGGCTGTAAATGGATATGTAGGGGTGCTCCCCCACGCTAACAGTGAACCACAGTGAACCACATGGGCTGAGTTGTTTGCAGTTTCTGTTCTCTCAGTTGCATGTTAGCTGCTGTGTGGGCCGAGAGCAGTTTGTTGGTCCTGTTGTACCCAGTTGCCCTTGGCAAGTGGTTTTTGTTTTATAATCTAAATACTTTTTTTTTTTTTTCCTGG
This sequence comes from Molossus molossus, assembly GCF_014108415.1. NCBI lineage: Eukaryota > Metazoa > Chordata > Mammalia > Chiroptera > Molossidae > Molossus > Molossus molossus. Next base: position 83,998,410 of record NW_023425401.1, on the reverse strand, counting down.
GCAGTATCTTTTTGTTAACAGTCTTTTCTTGCTAATATCTTTGACCAATTAGAAAAGTGAGTCAAACTATGTATCTGTTTTAACTAATAAAAACAACTTTTATAATTTTCACACACAACATCTGAAACACCTAAATATTTCCTCAGCACTTCTGAGCCAGAGGTAGAGACTTGGCTGTTGTGGATGAAGAGAAGATGATGGGAGTGGGCGTATCTCCCTCTGGCAAGCTCTCATAGTTACAGGATTGATCATTTCTCTCCTAGGTGACCCTTCTCTTAAGTTACTAGTGGGATTCTTCTTAGAACCAATTAAATTGCTACACTGGAAACACACACAGTTAGGGGTAAGTGTTGAAAGACAAGTCCAAGGCAGAAAGTGAAAGGTAGCAGCTTAGGCCCCTGGTCAGGTCCTGGCCAATTACACTAACCAAAAGTGAATCAAATCTCCATAGGAATGATTCACACAGTGGCTAGAATAAGAGCTATGAATTAAATTATCTTAAATTGGGGCACAAGAAGGAGCATGACATACGGTAGGCAGTTCTTAATGGCCATTGTGTTTATGCAATGAAAGCACATAGAGGGCATAGAAATCCATTGGGCTTCCAATCTTAAAAGATAGGTAGGGTTAGCCAGGTGCAGAAAATATTTGGGTGGCATGGGGCTAAAAAAGGCCATTCCAAGCAAAGAGGCAATGGTGCAGTTAGAGCTGGAAAGGAGACAGCAGGTGCGAGCATGGGGCATGAGGAGGGACATGCAGACATGGCTGGACAGGACGGGTGTTGGATTCTGAGGGGCCCTGGATGACCTGATAATGCATACATTTTCTACAGAAGTCAGAGGATAGTTTTGAAATAAAAAAAGACCAACATGTTTACCAAATTGAGGCATTATAAAAGGAAAGCTTAGGACAGAGTCATCCTGAGATTCTGATTTATTCATAATGAAACTCCATTCTCAGATAAACACACATAGAATCTCCTGCCCAGATAGTAAACAGTAGGCAGCTTTCAGGCACAGTGGTTATTTAGATGGAATATCCCCAAGAAGTTCCATTCCCAGGGTTCTTTTATATAAAGTCAAAGACACTCCCTCCTGCCTCTCTTTTGACTTCATTATCTCCTCAGCAACTGCTGGCAGGAATCAGCTTGGGTGATATCTGTTTTATCATTCAAAGCCCTACAGAGCCAGTTTGGGCTTGGTAGTGGTGACGGTGGTGGGGTGCGGGGGATCCCTTTTATCTCTAGGTTTTGCTTGATCTAATCAGGCCTTGAACTATCCTGCCAATTTTGCTTCAGGTATACAAATGCATTATTATTTTCTTTTACTCTCTTTTTCAGCGTAATTCAAGTGTGAGTTTCCTGTTACCTATTCACTATTCAAACAACTCCCCCTTATGCTTTATTTATAGAGACTTGCAGATTTTGCCTTCAGAATTTACTGATATGAAAGCAATTGTAATATTTTGACCTGGCAAAGTACCCCACAAAATAACAGTTTGATTTGTGCTTAAAAATCATTGTATCAGCAGAGAATGAGTTGAGGTGAGGACTGAGTTTTGCTCGAGGCAGGGGGATCTGTAGGAAATGGTTGCAGGTCATTCATGTGAGTGATTGTAAGGTCTGGGATTCCGGCTGTGCCATTCTTAGTGGAAAGGAGGGAATGAAAGTGAAGGATATGAAAGAGGAAGAATGAACAAGACTAGGTGATGACTTAGCTGTGGAGAGTGAGTGGCAGAGAAACTGCAAGGACACTTGACTTTGACTTGGACCCTGAGAAGCCATTTTCGAGGGGAGAGGTTGGCTTTATTCTGCTTTGGAAATGCTGGGTTTAAGGGTCCTGTCCAGGTCAGTGTGCTCCCAGTAGGAAATGCAAAATTTAGGAGACAGAACTCATCCAGAGATAGGAATTTTATGTGTATTGATTAGGGAAAGAGCTAACTCAAAATACAATAGCTTGAATAAGGTGGAAGTCTATTTCCCTCTTATAGACCAGTCAGCTGGTCCAGTCTGTCTGGTAGCTGCCCTGCACAAAGTTTATCTGGGGGTACAAGATGGTGAACCTACGTCTCAAAGTTGCCTTTTTTTAATACCTGCCTTTCAAAGTTGCTCCTGTTTTACCCCAGTTTCAGTCAGTGGGGAAAGGAGGAAGTGGGAAGGAACACACTCCATGCATTAAGCTCTACATTCATCACCACTGCTTACATTCCATTGGAGAGGGCTCACTTGGTTGTGCTTAGCTGCAAGGGAGTCTGGGGAATGTGGGCTAGTGGTCTGTGTTCCCATAGACTACACAAATCACCGTAAAGAGGTGGAGTACAGCTGGGGGTGCGTTGGGGACTAACAAGTTACAAGTGTTATCAGTGCATATGAGGCAATGAATGCATGGGAGAAAAGAAGACCACACAAAGTGATGTATGCAGCTAAGGACAGAGTTTGGGGAATGACAACACTTAAGGGCAGAGGAAGAGTCACTAACTGTAGACCGAGAAGAAAAGGAAAGCAGTATCCTGGAAGTCAAAGGAGGAGAGGTTTTTAGGAATGAGTATTGCTCCGTGGTTAACACTAGTCTCCAAGACCAGACTCTTTGGGTTAAATCTTTGATCTGCTTCTTACTAGCTATGTGACCTTGGGCAAATTTTTAACCTTTTTGTGCTTCATTTTTCTCACCTTTTTTGGTGAGATCCAACCTGAAAAATGAGAATTACAAGAGCACATACAGAATTTTTTGGAGAATTAAGTGAATTCACCTATTTAAAACCCTTAGCACAGTGCCAGTGTGTAGTATATACTACTGATAGCTGAGAGCTACAGTAAATCAGAGATGGAAAAGAATACACTGTATTTTTCAAATAAGATACATGTTTATATCGATCTGTGAGCAAATATTTTACACCCATTATCTCCTTTAAACACTTACAGTATTTTTAGCTCCATTTCACAGATAAGAAAATGAGGCCCAAAGAGGGTAAGTGACCTAGCTAGTCAGAACTAGTTAGTGACTGAGCTCAGATCTAACTCATTCCAAAGGCCGTACTTTTAGACACTAAAATTTTGAGATGTGGAATACTTGGTGAGGAGAAAACTGAGTGTTTATAGATTTTTTCCACTTCTATACCTCACTTTTCTTATCTGTTAAGTGAGATAATAATAATACCTACCTCATTATAGTCTTACAAAGATAAATCAAGCTACTTAAAGAAAAACCCTTAGCAAACCACTTGGCACATAATAAAACAAATCTTCAAAGCATGGTGGTGGCTAATGACAATAATAACAGTAATTTGTTAACACTTATTGAAGTAAATTAAAAAATTAGCAGCCTATGATTAGAGTTTTCACTAGCCAAGTTCCCCCTGCTTTTGCTTGTAAGGACCAGAAAGTACATGTTTTCTGATTATGCATATTTGTGCTGGCTGAAGCTAGATTATTAGGTCAAGGTTTTGGGGACTTCATGTGGTTTCCCACTCTACTTGTTTTAACACCTTTTCACTTCTAGATGAACATTTAGGTAGACAAAGGGCCCAATGAAAGTCAATGCTGGGACGAGCAGTTTGGAAAAGTTCTGCTGGGTCAGCCGGGGAATGCCTGCCGCCGAACTGGCCTCACTGGGGAGGCAGCCCTTTCTGGGCTCTCTGACTCTGGTCGCGCAATAACCACATGTTTTTTTTCAATTAAAATGTTTAGTAAATGTAGTCTTTTCTATTTGATGGTTCTACCTATCTAATGGGATATATTGTGAGGATTAAATGAGATACGAGGGTCTGTCATTATTAAGAAATATGAAGACATTTATACTGCATTTCATGTGCATGGGTTTGGTTAACCTTACTCTTAAGAAAACAGAAAGCTCTGTAGCGAATTTTATTAATTGGTGTTCAATTTTTTTTAAGGATGCATTTATTTTCCTACAAAGCTTATGATTTCCACTGGAGAACTTGCAGTCTAGCCGGTTTAAAGCTCATGAACTGCTGTCATTCTTTTTGTTTGTTTGTTTTAGAAGAAATAGAACAGAAAATTACATGTCTGTACCTGATAACATAATCATTTCAAATTGAGAGCCATGTTTATTATAAAAAAGTCACACTGGCATGTATGGCACCTAGATTTTATTTATACTTTTATTTCATAAGCACATGAGATCAATCTCTTTGACATGGCCTGTGAAAGCCATGGGTGCTTTTCTAATTTTAGAAACTCATTTTGGAGACAGATCAGAGAATAATTTCAAGTGTATAATTTCCTCAAGTGAAATGAGGCATCTGACATGCCTTCAAAGAGATTCCAGGAAATGTAGGGATTAGTAATTTTTCTCTGATAAAAAGTTAATGTTATTATTTATAGTTAATAGTTGACCAGAATTTTAATGTCGCAGCAAGGAAAGTAGGTTAGCCAATATGTCTTATTCATAGCTTTGAATTATCTGAGGTTTTTAATGTAAGGTTAGCATAGTGTTATTTAGGAAGAAACATTCAACGTAAGTAAACTCAATAGTATTTTATTTTGAGAAAAGCAAATAAGTACAATTCAATTCTTTCCTATTTTGATTAAAACACCCTTTGTGAAATGGAATGCAGGTTTGAACTCTAACATTTCTACTTCCTCATTTGACTCACTTAATAGAAGTGTTCATTTGTGCAACTAAATATCTATGAATAGGGCAATAGATTATATAGAGACACGTCTGTATTTTTTTCTTATCTAAACTTAGTTTCTTGCTTTTCAATGAAAGTGACCAAGTTTGCATTGAAAAGTGTAAATCTTATGCATATCTATTTGATTGGCTTAAAATAAGTTCATAACTTTTATTCTGACTGAATTGCTTCAATGATAATGCAGAAAGGACCGTGAAGCCACAGTTGTTTCTATGAAGAATTTAGAGAGTGGCTGAGGAAGACAGTTATTTTATACAAAGAAATCTGGGAAAAAACTATCTTATCAAGAAGAGGAATATTCTTTTAGAAAGTTGATCCTTAACATTAAGTAATTGTGTAAATGAATCACTAATATTGAGCAATATGCTACAAGTTTGTACAATGCCTTCTGAGTCATCAAATATTAAGTTAAATATAAAAATATTAAACTGTGTCAGTATAGAGAGATTTGTACTTTTATTTATATATTTACACCCTGTATCTTTTTTAAATTAAATAAAAGATTTACTGTAGTACACAAGAAAGATGCAATGAATAAATAGTAAAATATAAATAACATTGGAGAGTCAGTGTTAAGAACAGAGTAATTAAACATGCTTTATATGAGGACAAATGGGGCTGTAGAGTTCGATATTTCCCCTCAGCTTACTGAAAGCCCAGATGAAAAGGAGACAGGGTCATCTGCATGATTTAATGTTAAAATAGAATATTCTACATTTTCAAGGGAAGCAAAATTATAAAGTATTTTTTTCAAGTGGGATTAAAAAAAAAATACTACTCTAAGTTACCTAGGAAAATATCTTCAATATTATTTTCCACTAATTTTATTGAGCAGTTTCTTATGGTGTTTTTAAATGTACCTTAGCCTATGCAAGGGCATAGGCTGACATATTCCAACATAGCAGATTTTGGTGGTCTGGTTTAATACTTGGATACATAGAGAAGTCTATTGATTTCATCTTTTAAATAATCTGTAGATAGCACCTTTTCTGAGGGATTCTTTTTTTTTTTTTTAACGAATTATTTATTTATTTTTTTGTTACAGATATTTTACCTTTTTACCCATTGCCCCCCCACCCCCACCCCACCTCCGCCCCATCCCCGGCTTAGTTGTCCATGTCCATTGGTCATGCATACATGCATATAAGTTCTGTGGTTTATCTCTTCCCACCCTCCCACCCCCTCTTCTGAGGGATGTCAGTCTGTGCCCTACTTCCATGTTTCTGGGTCTACTGTATTCTCTGAGGGATTCTTGATAGAGAACCCTAAATTATAATAAATGAATTCTGATGACAAACCTAAGTACTTTGTCTTGTTTTGAGGGGTTATCTGTGTGTTTTGTAAACTGAGGAAGTGATGAGAATGGAACATTATTATAAAAATTGAGAAATTGAACTAGGATCTTTGCTTTGAATAAACAACCCTTGCCCACCTCAGTATGAACAGTCTTCAGGGCCCCGTTATCAGGAAGGAGGCCAGGTCCTGACAATATGCCATGTGATACAATCCCATTTACACGCTTCTGGGGTACCTGAAGAGCTTTTTTTGTATAATTCAAACCCATTTATAACAACCTTAGTTGTCTTAATATTTTATTGCATTTTTTAGTCTTTTAAAGTTAAAAATCAGTGTTATTTTTAAAGAAATATTGATTAAATAAGACAATCCAGAAAGAGATCATCAGGATGATGAATGTATCTATTTGGAAACCTCGGAGGGAGTAGTAATATTTGGTCTGGAGGAGAGAATGGTTTAAGGGAAAGCGATGACTCATCAGACATGGCTCTCCACCTTCCAGAAAAAGGATGGTCTGAGAGCAGAATCAGGGCCAGTGCATCTTATTAAGGGACAGGTTCCAGCAAGGAAATGCTTGTTAAGAACTACAGTTTTTCAAGTGTAGACAGAGCTGTCTAGTGTGGCTGGGTATTCCTCTCAGAAGCATTTTCTTTGATGTATCTCAGAAGCATTTTCTTTGATGTATCTTTGTATGTGTATGAGCCATACTTTCTTGTTTCTTTGCACCTCTTGTGATTTTGTTGTTGAAAACTGGACATTTTAAATAATATAATGTGGTAACTCTGGAAATCAGGTTCTCCTTCCTCTCCAAAATTTGTTTGTTTATTTATTTTGTTAATCCTCACTCGAGGATATTTTTCCATTGATTTTTTTAGATAGAGTGGAAGGGAGGGAGGAAGGCAGAGAGAGAGAGAGAGAGAGAGAGAGAGAGAGAGAGAGAGAGAGAGAGACATCAATGTGAGAGAGACAAACTGATTGGTTGTCTCATGCACAACCCTGACCAGGCCCCAGGATCAAACCTTCCACCTAGATATGTGCCCTTGACCAGGAATCGAACCTGAAACCCTTTGGTCCTTGGGCTGACACTCTAACTGCTGAGCCAAAAGAGCCAGGCCAAAGTTTGTTATTTATTGTTGTTGTTATTTGTTCATTAACGACTTTCCTAAAGTAATTTTGTAAAGTCTCTATTCTTCGTCATGTCTAGCCCCTGCAGTCTCTGCTCAGTTAACTTAGTTGTCAATTAATGAATGAACAGAGATTTCTTTAGATGCCTAGAACCAGTAGGTCTCCCAGCTTTTCCCAAGAGTACAAAGCCTCAAGGTTAGCCAAAGGTGAGAGCTTAGTGCCTTCCTAGGTCTTTCTTCGTATGTGCACAGTCTTAGGCATGAGCACAGCTCTACTCATGTATGTAACTTTCTAGATTCCCACGAATGTCAGAGCTTTGCTAAGGCCCCTATGAGTTTCTCTTTACCCTGGTATTTTTTTTTTAGTCCTCACCCAAGGATATTTTTCTATTTATCTTCAGATAGAGTGGGATGAAGTGGGGGGGGGGAGAGAGAGAGAGAGAGAGAGAGAGAGAGAGAGAGATGTCAACATCAACTGGCAAGGTACATGCCGTTGGCTGGAATCAAACCCATGACTCTTTGGTCCATGGGCCTATGTTCTAACCGCTGAGCCCAACTGGCCAGGGCCCAGCTTTTTATTTTGAGTTTTTTGACACACTCATGAAACTGTCATCTACAACTTCAAACAGCCTCAGTTTTCAACAGTTACCTCTGGTTGCTTTTGACAAATATGGGGGTGAGGGGACCCTGGTTGACCTGCATATCAGGTTCAAATAAAGATAGCCTTGCAAATAAGGTCTTTCAGGGAAGGACCAGATAGGAGAAATAATGACAAATCTCTGGTAATAGAACTTTGAAGTAGCCCCATCCCTATTTTGTTACCTCTAATAGCATCTAGGCCACTGGTTTTTGTTTTGTTTTGCTTTTAAATATTTTAATTGATTTTTATAGTGAGAAGAAGTGAGAGGAAGAGAGAGGGAGAAACATCAATGTGAGAATGAACCATGGATAGGCTGCCTCCTGCACACCCCACACCAGGGAGCAAGCTCACAACCTGGTACCAAACCCACTATCTTTTGGTGTACGGGATGATGATGCTCCAACCAACTGAGCCACACTGGCTAGGGCTATTCTGACAATCTTTTGTCAGTGATTTCATTGTTTATATAGAGGGAAGACTATTTAGAGTTTCTTTCTTCTGCCTATTTTGCTGAGTTATTCTAGAAATAGTTTTTAAGCCATATTTTTAAAAGTTAAAAAGTTGAACTCATTAACTTCCAAGGTACCCTCTCACTCTAGAACATTCAATATTAACTAAATATCACATTTTCAAACCATCCTACATAATATGATTTACTGTACCTTTTAATAAATGTGATTGTTTAAAATAAAATAGAAACAGACTTTCCTTAATGCCAAAAATATAAAACACAATAGACTGTAGCTTACTATCAATATCTGCTTTATTATTAGCTTTTAATAAAGAAGTATCTTTTCTGAAGTTTTTCAGGTTAGAATGAATTAGTTAAAAGGGGTGGAAGGTCTTATGCCAATAGGAAGAACTGTATCAGTAAAATTTAAGCACTAGAAACTGTTGAAAAGATAAAAATTAAAATATTAATTGACTTACAGCCTTTCACAGGATTGAAATAAGCAGCATATATATTTCTTAAATTGTACTAAAATGTATTTACCTCTATACTTTATTTTAAATATTATTACCAAAATATTGATATGTCCATGTAATTATTTCATTTTTTATTAATTAATTAATTTTTGTTACAGATGTTTCTCCTTTTCCCCCCACTGATTCCCCCCTCGCTCTCCCTCCCTGTCCTGTCCCCAGCCCTGCTGTCCATGTCCATTGTTCATGCATACAAATATATAAGTTCTGTGGTTTATCTCTCCTCCACCACCCCTTCTTATGGGGATTGTCAGTCTGTACCCCACTTCCACGTCTCTGGGACACCCCATTCCTCAGACTGTTATGTTCATTATATTCCACAAATAAGTGAGATCATATGATACTTGTCTTTCTCTGTTTGGCTTGTTTGCTTAGGATAATACTTTCCAGGTCCCTCCATGCAGTCTCAAAGGATAAGAGATCTTTCTTTCTTACAGCTGCATAGTACTCCATTGTGTATATGTACCACTACTTTCTTATCCATTTGTCTACTGATGGACACTTGGGCTGTTTCCAGATCTTAGCTATTGTAAATAGTGCTGCTACAAACATGCAGGTACATATATTCTTTCTGATTGGTGTTTCAGGCTTCTTAGGGTATATTCCTAGGAGTGGGATCACTAGTAAAATGGAAGTTCAATTTTTAATTTTTTGAGATAACACCATATTGTTTTCCATAGTGGCATTTTCCACCAGTCTGCATTCCCATCAGCAGTGTACTAGAGTCCCCTTTTCTCCACACACTTGCCAACACTTATTGTTTGATGATTTGTTGATGGCGGCCATTCTGACAGGTGTGAGGTGATACCTCATTGTTGTTTTAATTTGCATCTCTCTGCTGATTAATGATGTTGAGCATTTCTTCATATGTCTCTTAGCCATTTGTATGTCCTGTTTGGAGAGGTATCTATTTAGTTTCTCTGCCCATTTTTTAATTGGGTTCTTTGTCTTCCTTTTGTTGAGTTGGATGAGCACTCTATATATATTGGAAATTAACCCCTTATCTGATATATCATTGGCAATTATGCTCTCCCATACAGTGGGTAGCCTTTCCGTTTTGATGATTGTATCTTTCTCTGTGCAGAAGCTTTTGAGTTTGATGTAGTCCCATGTGTTCATTTTTTCCTTTGTTTCTCTTGCCTTAGGTGATGTATCAGTGAAAATTCGGCTGCATATGATATCCAAAATTTTGTTGCCTACAGATTCTTCTAGAATTTATATGGAATCATGAGTCATATTTAAGTCTTTTATCCATTTTGAGTTTATTCTTGTCTGTGGTGTAAGTTGATGGTCTAGTTTCATTTTTCTGCATGTAGCTGTCCAATTTGCCCAACACCATTTATTAAAGAGGCTGTCCTTACTGCACTGTATGCTCTTGCCACCTTTGTCAAATATTAATTGAGAGTATTGCCTTGGGTCCATTTCTGGGTTCTCTGTTCTGTTCCACTGGTCTATATGCCTGTTCTTGTGCCAGTACGAGGCTTTTTGATTACAGTGGCGTTGTAGTATAACCTGAAATCTGGTGATGTGATCCCTTCAACTTTGTTCTTCTTTTTCAAGATTGCTGTGGCTATTAGAGGTCTTTTTTAGTTCCATATGAACTTTTGAAGTACTTATTCTAATTCTGTGAAATATGTTGTTGGTATTTTGGTGGGGATTGCTTTGAATCTATAGATTGCTTTGGGTAGTATGGACATTTTAATGATGTTAATTCTTCCAATCCATGAACAAGGTATGTGCTTCCACTTTTTTATATCTTCCTCTATTTCTTTTTTCAATGACCTGTAGTTTTCTGCAAATAGGTTCTTTACTTCTTTGGTTAAGTTTATTCCTAGGTATCTTAATTTTTTTGGCACGATGGTAAATGGGATTGTTTTCTTAGTTTCTCTTTCTGTGAGTTCATCATTGGTGTATAAGAATGCCATCGATTTCTTGACGTTAGTTTTGTATCCTTCTACTTTTTCAAATTTATTTATTAAGTCTGGTAAATTTTTGATAGAGTCTTTGGGGTTTTCTAAGTATAGTATCATGTCATCTGCGAATAATAACAGTTTCATTACCTCCTTTCCAATTTGGATCCCTTTTCTTTTTTCTTCCTGTCTGATTGCTGTGGCTAAGACTTCCAGTACTATGTTAAATAAGAGTGAAAAAAGTGGGCATCCTTGCCTTGTTCTTGTTCTTAAGGGAAATGCTTTTAGTTTTTTCGATTGAATATGATGTTGGCTTTAAGTCTTTCATATATGGCTTTCATTATGTCTAGATATGATTCCTCTATTCCCACATTGCTGATCGTTTTTATCGGAAATGGACGCTGGATTTTGTCGAAGGCTATTTCAGCATCTATTGACTTGATCATGTGGTTTTTATTCTTCATTTTATTTATGTGGTGTATCACGTTTATTGATTTGCAAATATTGTACCAGCCTTGCATCCCTGGGATGAATCCCACTTGGTCATGGTGAATAATTTTTGTGGTGTATTGCTGGAGCCGATTCGCTTGTATTTTCTTCAGGATTTTGGCATCTATGTTCATCAGGGATATTGGCCTGCAGTTTTCTTTCTTTGTTGTGTATTTTTCTGGTTTTGGAATTAGAATTATGCTGGCTTCATAAATCAAGATTGGAAGTCTTCCTTCTTCTTGATTTTTTGAAATATTTGGAGGAGAATGGGTGTTAGTTCTTCTTTGAATGTTTGGTAAAACTCCCCCGTGAAGCCATCCGGGCTTGGGCTTTTGTTTGCTGGAAGTGTCTTGATTACATCTTCAATTTCTTATGTTGTTATTGGTCTGTTCAGGTTTTCTATCTCATCCTGGTCCAGATTTGGGAGACTATGTGTTTCTAGAAATTTGTACATTTCCCTTAGATTGTCAAATTTGTTCATAGTAGTTGTTAAGGATCTTCTGTATTGCTGTGGTGTCATTTGTTACTTCTCGTCTTTCATTTCTGATTTTGTGTATTTGGGTTCTCTCTGTTTCTTGGTGAGTCTCGTTAAGGGTCCATCAATCTTGTTTATCATTTCTAAAAACCAGCTCTTTGTTTCATTGATCCTTTCAGTTGTTTTTTTGGACTCTATGTCATTTATTTCTGCTCTACTCTTTACTATTTCCTTCCTTCTACTTTCTCTGGGGATTTCTTTTTGTTTGCTCCCTAGTTCTTTAAGATGTGAGGTTAAATCGTCTATTAGAGAGTTTTCTTGCTTTTTGAGGTAGGCCTGTAGTGCTATGAATTTCCCTCTCAGAAATGCTTTCGCTGCATCCCATAGATTTTGTGTTCTTGTGTGTTCATTTTAATTGGTTTCCGGGAAGTTTTTAATTTCTTCCTTGATCTCCTTGGCGACCCATTCTTTGTTTAATAACATGCTCTTTAGCCTCCATGTGTTCAAATGTTTTTGCATGTTCTTGTTGCAATTGATTTCTAGTTTCATGCCATTGAGATCTGAGAAGATGCTTGATATGATTTCAATCTTCTTGAACTTGTAGAGACTTAGTTTGTGTCCTAACATGTGGTCTATCTTTGAGAATGTCCCATGTGCACTTGAGAAGAATGTGAATTCTGTAGTTGTGGTGTGTAATTCTCTGTAGATATCTATTAAATCCATTTGGTCTAGTGCTTCATTTAGAGTCTCTGTTTCCTTGCTAATTTTTTGTCTAGAGGATCTATCCAGTGATGTCTGTAGGGTGTTAAAATCCCCTGCTATGATTGTATTGCTGTCGATTTCTCCTTTGAAGTCCTCCAGAAGATTTTTAATATATTTTGGTGCTCCTATATTGGGTACATATATTTTTATGAAGGTTATATCATGCTGTTGGATAGATCCTTTCAATATTATGTAGTGGCCTTCTTTGTCTCTAGTTATGGCCTTAATTGTGAAATCTATTTTATCAGATATGAGTATTGCTATCCCAGCTCTTTTTTTTCTTTCCGTTTGCTTGGAAGATTTTTTCCATCCCTTCTCTTTCAACCTATGTGAGTCTTTTGTTCTGAGGTGGGTCTCCTGTAAACAACAAATGGATGCGTCATGCTTTCTTATCCAGTCAGCTACTCTGTGTCTTTTTATGGGAGCATTCAATCCATTTAGATTAAAGGTGATTATTAATATGTACTTATTTATTGCCATTTTTGTTTAGTGTGGTTCTATTTTTCTTCCTATTTCTCCTGCTAATTACAGCAGTCCTTTTAACATTTCTTGAAGTGCTGGTTTTGTGCTAATGTATTCCCTTAGCCTTTTTTTTTTGTCTGGGAAGCTATTTATTTGACCTTCTATTTTGTATGATAGCCTTGCTGGGTAGAGTAGTCTTGGATTCAGATCCTTGTTTTTCATGACCTTGATTACCTCATGCCATGTCCTCTGGCTTGTAGTGTTTCTGTTGAGAAGTCAGCTGAGAGCCTTATGGGGTTTCCTTTGTAGGTAACCTATTGCTTATCTCTTGCTGCTTTTAGGATTCTCTCTTTGTCTTGAATTTTTGGCAGTTTGATTACTATGTGTCTTGCTGTGGGCCTGTTTGGGTTCTTCTTACTTGGGGCTCTCTGTGCTTCTTGAACTTGAATGCCTTCTTCCTTCACCCAATTAGGGAAGTTTTCTGTCACTATGTCATCAAATATATTCTCTAACCCTTGCTCATTTTCTTCTTTGTCGGGGACTCCTATGATGTGAATGTTATTACTTTTCCAGTTGCCCCACAGTTCTCTTAAGCTGTTTTCCTGTTTTTAAATTATTTTTTCCTTTCGGTTTTCTGATTGGTTGATTTTTTCTACCCTATCTTCTAATTCACTGATCCATTCCTCAGCTTCCTCTACTCTGCTATTTAGACTTTCCAATGTGTTCTTAATTTCTGATATGTCATTCTTCATTTCTTCTTGGTGGTTTTTAATTTCCTACTGGTTGAGTTTCAACATTTCTATGTCTTTATTCATGGTGCTCATGTCCTTACACATGTTGTTGAGTTTCCTCAAGATAATGGCTCTGAATTCTAGTTCTGTTAAATTGCTTAACTGCACCTAATTTATCTCATCTTCAGTAGAGGTCTCTTATTCTTTCATTTTTTTTTTTTTTTTTCTGTGTTTCACCATTTTGGCTATCACAGTGGGCTTTGGAGCCTGCCAAATTTTCCCTGTGGGTGTTGGTGTTCTGCTGTTTGTGGTTCCCTCTCCTGGTTTTGGATGAGGCAGGGAGGACCCACTTTAAACACCACTGTCAAGTCTTAACTTTCCTAGTTAGAGGTGCTAGCCCAGGGAATGGTAGTTATCCTCTAGCTTTTTTGTCTGGAGGCTATTAGTAGAGGTCACCTGAGGAGCTTTGGTTTCTGAGTTGACTGAAAAACCCCCTCAGGTGCTCAGTATAAGAGGATTTCCTAGGGTGGGGCAGCTGCTGGTTGTTAATGGGCCTCAATTAGCATTTCAATGGCCACTGGATGGGGTTGAATCTCTGAGGGAGGGGCTGCTGCCTCTCCCCAGGGCCCTGGGAAGGAGTATGATGACCACTGTCCTGCCTGGCTGCCCTCAGCAAAAGCTCTGACTACCCTCAAAATCCCGAGTGTCCCCACACAGTTGCAGTCCTGTCTGCCCTCCCTCTACCGGAGCCCAAGGTAAGTGGCTGCTGCCAATTTAGCCTCTGTCCAGGCTCTGCGCCATGGAGCCGCCTGGGACTTTAACCCGAGGGCACCGCTCCCAGCTAAGGGCGGCTGAGGCTGAGGCAGCTTCTGGCTGAGGGCGTAGCAGCCAGCCGTGGCCGCTGGTCCCAGCCAAGGCCGCAGCAGGTCACAGCTGGGGCCACAGGTCCCAGCCCATGCCACAGCAGGTCCAGGTTGAAGCAGCCGCTGATCCCAGCCGAGGCCACAAGTCCCAGCTGAGGGCGCAGCTTCCAGCCGAGGCTGCAGCAGGTCCCAGCCCAGGCCGCTGCGGCCGTGGGCTCCTGGCCCCCTCTCGCGTCCTCGCAAGCCTACCAGTATTGGGTCAGTGTCCCTGGTTATGTGGTCCTCCAAGCTGCCTTTCGGTCGCCCCTTCCTGACGATTTGTCTTTATTTTTGTTGTAATTCCAGTTTGGTCCTGGGAGATGGTCTGTGTAGCTACCATTCAGTAGGCCGCCATTTTTAATCCTATCTCTTTATTAATTAAAGGTCCATCTTTATACTGAGTACTGAAAACATAGGTGAGGAGTCAACTGGACATAATTCATGGCCATTTCATATCAGTTGTTTTAAAGATACATATGAAGATCTGGTGCTGCATTACTTACCATTATGTTAAATGATATGTCCATAAAAATTAATTTTCCAAACGTCTGAATTTAACCTTTCTGTTTTAAGTATTTGTAATACGACTCTTTACAAACCACATTAAATACTTCTCTGCTTAATGCGAAATCTAGTGATCTGATATCTCAGTGGCAAATAATTATTTTGGTTAGTACTTCATCATCCTGAAAAATAGTAACAGCCATCCTAGCTCTTGTGGGCAAGGGCTGTTGCATTAATACTCAAATCGTGACAAAATGCTGTGATTTGGAATTTTAATACTTTTCTAAAGTGGTCAACCTTATACTTGTTACTTTATACCTGCTTTTCAGGTATTTTTATTTGAATTTTTTAATCTCCTGTGGGCTGACACACCACATACCAGCTGACACTTACTGAACTCTTAAGGTTTATCAAACCCCATTCTAAGTGTTTAAATGTGTTTATTCATTTAATTCTTCCCAAATCTCAAACAGGTAGACACTATTACTATGTATGTTTTCAGATGAGAAAACTGAAGCATGGACAGATTAAGTAACTTTCCCAAAGTCACATAGCTTATAAATAGTAGAGCAGGAATTTGAAATTCAGAATTCGGCTCTGCAGTTCATGATCTTCACCATTATTCTACACCCTGTCACACAAGGATGCCTGCTAGAATTATATGTAAACATAAGTGTGAATGGGTATTAATAGGCTAACTGAGTGGAACTCTGAAAAATATTTGAACATTGGTGAGTTGTCTTTGTGACATATATTTTAGTTTTCCACAGAGTGTGTGTGTGTGCACATGCATGCATGTGTATATGTGCATATTTGTATATATTGAATAGGTAAGATGGCCAGAGAAGTGATCTTATTAAATTATAAATATTTTAATTTTACTTTTTGTTAAATTGATGAAACTTGGATACTTTTTTGCTGTTAACTTGCATTACATTGTGTAGCCAGAAAAAGTAGTTATTGAAATGTGTCTATGACTAGTTCTACATGATTTTTATTTATTGAGAATTATGACTTATTGGGGTACAATTACTAATCAATGTCTTTGGAAATCTAAGAATAATGTATTATTTATCCCTCTCCAATATAAAGCACAAGTTAACAACTGACTTTTGCCTTCCTTAATTTAGTTGAGTTCTTTGTATAATCTAGAGAAGAAAACAAGGAGGCAATTATTTAAATAATTATCAATTTCTTTTTATTCAAGTAGCTGTCTCAGTAGGGTGAACACCGACTCACTTTTACCCCAAACTCAGAGTAAACACTTTGAAAAATCACGTTCTAGTTGTTGCGAGATAATTTTCCATGTGTCTCTTGCATTTTGCATGCCTTGTGAGCAGAATCATTGGCTGCTTTTGTTCTGTTTTGTGTTGCATAGAAAACAACCTTGAAAATGAAGAAAGTGTGTCCCTCCAGAGAAAAGGGCAGGTTTATTTATTGTCCAATATAATGACAATAATGTTTCCCTCCAATGCAAAGGACAAGTATTCTTCCTCCCCATTATAAAAAAATTAGGATTCCCTAAACTTGGGGTTCATCTTCCATAATGCAACCCACTGTGTGTGCAGGGGTCCTCTCGCAATCTTTGTGTTGTCCTTGGGACTCAAGGAACTGGTGCATACTCTGGCTATTGCTATTGCTGTGAGCAATAAAGTTCTTTTTCTCTGTCTTCTGCCAGCATTTATGAAACCCTGTCAGGCTAATTTGTTAGCTTATAGGTTGAGTAAAATCTCAGAATCTTTAAAGTTTTTAAAATTTGTTATTGTTTTAAAATTTTTTCTCAGATTTTTACATTAATTTGGAATCAGCTTCCCTTTAGAAGAGTGAGTTTTTGTTTCTTTGCTGTGGATTCAGTACAGACATGGCAGGTAGCATATGCTTTGTTCACCTGTAAGGTGACATGACAATTATTAGTTACGTTCTACCTTCTTTTCTTTGCCCCTCATCCCCCATTTTCCTTGCTCATGAATTTTTTTCTCTTTTCATTCCTCCTCTTCTTTCTGAATTCTCTTCTTTGGCCACCATACTTACTCGTTAGCCTTTTGAATTAAAGCTAAACACAAATGCCCTGGCCAGTTTGGCTCAGCAGTTGGAGTGTTGGCCTGCGGACCAGAGAGTCCTGGCTTTGGTTCTCGCTAGGGGCACATACCAAAAAAAACAACAAAACAAAAAAACTAAACACAAACAAAAACCTTGCTAGTCCTTTTTAGTCAAATGTCAAATTCTGACCTGGTAGAACTAGATGGTGTCATTTCAGAAAGTCCCCCATGTGTATTTCTGTAGCAGGCAATGGACAGAGGTGTGTGTTCATGATGAGAAAGGAATAGATTGATTTCTGCCCACCAGTATGTTTCAACAGCAGACTGGGAAAATATTCCTGATCCTTTGGGAAAAGTTTCTGACCAAAAGAACAATAATCAAATAGTGAATACTACTACTAATAATGAAACTACATTTTTGAAAACCTGGAATCAGTCTGTCAGGAGTTGGCTCTCTATGGCCTGTGCCCCAAATCTGGCCTATCACCTTTTCTGTTCATGAAGTTTCATTGGAACACAGCTACATCCGTTCATTTGCATATTGTCTATGGCTGCTTTGGAATTGCAGTGGCAGAGATGAGCAGTTGGAACAGAGATCACATAGCTTGCAAAACCGAAAAGATTTACTATCTGGCCCTTTACCAAAAAAGTTTGCCAGCCCATGCTCTAGATGTGTTTTATACCAGTAATTCTCAATTTCGGATTGTGAGGAAGACAGAAGAAGGAGTAAGTTCCTTAGAGTCGCCTGGTCAGGCTTTTCAAAAGTTCCCATCTCCATCTCCCCTCCGGCTTCTCACAGGTGTCCCCCTTTGAGAGTCACTGTTTTAAACTTTATGATTCAGTCCTTGGTTCCATTAACTGATACAGATTGTTTGTTTTCACCATTTTGATTCACTATAACACACCCAAAGTAATACTGACAGTGTTATTTCTTTTACAGGGTTGTGGGAAGAAAATGTATTCCTTTTTGAGAGGAACCAAACAACTGCAGGTGCTAAGGTTTCTGGGAATCTCCATTGGAGTGACACAAATCCTGGCCATGATTCTCACCATTACTCTGCTCTGGGCTCTCTATTATGATAAAAGGGAGCCTGGCACAGACCAAATGATGTCCCTGAAGAATGACACGACTCAGCACCTGTCATGTCACTCGGTGGAACTGTTGAAACCAAGCCTGACGAGGATCTTTGAACATACATCCATGGCAAACAGCTTTAATACACACTTTGAGATGGAGGAATTATAGAGGATGTGAAAAAAGGAAACAACAAGTTTATTTTATTTTACTTGTGAATTTTTGAGCACACAATTGTTTCAGAAATGTGTAGAAATAAAAATGTTGCCATGAAACAATGCCTAAGCATGTAATTTTGTACCCTTTAAAATGAAGAGGGAAAAGTTCCATATATTGTGTCACCACCTGGACAATAGTTGATACCCTTTATAATGCTGAGGACAGATCTAATACCCACTTTATAGCTTGTGTAAGATTTTTACTAAACACAGTTATGCTTTGGTACAGATTGACCAGTATTTCTGCATGTAAATGAGCTGTGGTGGCAGTGAACTATACAGTACAGTTTGATTTACTTCCGTAGGCTTGCTAGTATATAAAGCACCAATTAACTGGTAACAGGGAGTTAGACAGTACTAATGATTTTTATTTCTTGGTGATATATTCCTTTGAGGGTAAAATAGATTAGACATAAGAAAACTCTGAAGATTGGTGGCTACCTAAATGTGATTTTTGCTAGTTACTAAAATATTCTTACTACTTACAAGAGCAAACTAATACATTGTCTTAAACTGATCAGGGATCTATGTGTATGTGAGAGTCTGTGTTAAGTCTGTATAATTCAGTAGATTTTAGTTCTTGTAATGTTAATAACAATTGTGAAAAGAATAAATTTGATCTCTATAACACCATTATTTTTAACCTTTCCTATTAATTGAGTTTTAAAATTCTGTCTTGGTTTTATATTACACACACAACTGTTAATTTAAATATTTAACCACTAATTTTGAAAAATTGCTAGTGTGTTACAAAGGAATCATTATAATTCAGAATGTAGTCTGGTCTCCAGGGAGCATTAACAAGAAAGTTTACACATAACTTGGTTCATTTAACAAAGACTTGGATACTATCTTTCTCCCAAACTCACTCTTTTTGACACTAAACATTTTTTTTAGAGAAGCTTATCTTTGCCTTCTCCAAACAATAAGCAAGGGACAGTATCCAAGTCTGAATATAATCCTACAGAGAACAGTATTACCTTTATCCAGCAAAATGCTGTGAGAACCATAAAAGTAAGTGACAACTAGATAATTTCTTAGCTTTATTTCACTGATTAGGATACTATGGTGAATTACACAGATTATTAAATTTTTACAAGAGTAAAATATATTTATTTGAAATGGGAAAAGTGCATTTTACTGTATTTTGTGTATTATGTTTATTTCTCAGAAAATGGAGAGAAAAGTAAAACTTGTCAATAAATATTTTCTAGAGAATAATTTGTCTGTCTAATTTTTATATGTTGCAAACACTTTTACCACTCAAGAAGATCTGCAAAGGATGAAAAATGTGAGAATAAATGATTTAATATAGTAATAATAATAATTTCCAAATTCAAGCTAATCTATAAGAATATGTATCTTCACTGAGAAAAGATAAAATGATGTCCATTTACTTTTCAAGTTTGATTTTGAGCTAGATGATAAATAGCGTAACTCTTTGATATAATATAAAATGTGCCCATTTATGTTCATATCCAAGTTTTTAAAGTAATTTTTAAGAGAAAATGAGCCCAAGGAATATAGTATTTTAAATCAACAGCTAGATTTCATCTCTTCCATAGATTTAAATGAAAACTGAGTAAATAACTTGCTCAATCAGAATCAAAAGCAACCTTTTTTATAATTTCCTCAGCACCCCAATTCCCCATAATTGTATCTAAAAACCCAAGTAAGTGAAGCAGCTATGAGTGTTATTTGAGTTATTTGAATAACAGTCAAATTTGGCTGCTTCTCTTTTAATGCCACTATGGTGTTACCTCAAAAATTCAAAATTGAACTGTCATTTGACCCAGTGATCCCACTTCTAGGAATATACCCTAGGAAGCCTGAAACATCAATTAGAAAGAATATATGTACCCCCATGTTCATAGCAGCACTATTTACAATAGCTAAGATCTGGAAACAGCCCAAGTGTCCATCAGTAGACTAATGGATAAAAAAGCTGTGGTACATATACATAATGCAGCTATAAGAAAGAAAGATATCATATCCTTTGAGATAACATGAAGGAACCTAGAAAGTATTATCCTAAGCAAAACAAGCCAAACAGAGAAAGACAAATATCACATGATATCACGTATTTGTGGAATATAATGAACATAGCAGTCTCTGGAATAGGGTAGACCCAGACACGTGGAAGTAGCATACAGACTGACAACCCTCAGAAGAGGGGGTGGTAGGGGAGGGAAGAGAAAAACCACAGAACGTACATGCATGTACGCATAACCGATGGACACGGACAATAGAGCCAGGTACTGGGTCGGGGGATTGGGAGGAGGGTGTCAATGTGGTAAAAAAGGAGAAACATCTGTAACAAAAATAAATTAATAATAAAAAATAAACAAGCATGTGTTATTGAACTTGGTTAAAAAAATTTTAATTTATAAATAAAAGTCAATTTCTACATTTTTTAGACCAGATATTTTGATATATTGCCTGATTTAATACTCTCTAGAACAGTATACATAAATTTAGACAATCATCTTACATACTTATGCACTTGCTTAATGGGAACAAATGAAATCTATAGTAGAGGTCTACAAAGGCCTCTTATGGTAGCGGTGCACCTGGAATAATAAAACTGCAAGAGATTTTAAAAAGTGTATTTAGCCCAGCGTGGTGTGGCTCAGTGGTTGAGCATCAACCCATGCACTATGAAGTCGCCAGTTCGATCCCATGTCAGGGCACATGCCCAGGTTGTGGGCCTGATCCTCAGTCAGGGGGTATGCAGGAGGCAGCCAATTGATGTTCTCTCTCACTGATATTTCTATCTCTCTCCCTCTACTTCCTCTCTCTCTAAAATCAATAAAGAAAAAATTTTTTTTAATATATGTTATTTTGACCGGCCAGTGTGACTCTGAATTGAGCACCCTCACGTGGACTGAGAGGTCCCAGTTTGATTCCCAATTAGGGCACATGTTTGGGTTGCAGCCTCAATCTCCAGTAGGGGGCATGCAGGAGGCAGCCAATTGATATTTCTCTCTCACATCGATGTTTCTCTCTCTTTAAAAAAAACCAATGAAAATATATTATTTTAAAAGGATATGTTATTTGGGGGGTAGCACCCATCGTTCATTGTGGTTAGAGCTCAGAATGCTTGAAGAGATATCATGGAGAAGGAAATGGATGAAATTTGGGTTTGGGGGTTTCATTGTATAATTTCAATGGAGAGTGACTGAAGTATTTTCAGAAAGAGAAGTGATTAGTGTTGCAGAAATCTGACTGTATTAGTCAAGTGAGAAACAGGGCAGGAAGACAGGTGAACCCATTGTATAACTCCCCGGGATGGGCTGTTCTTTAGCTAGTCTAGGTATGGCACTCTCTGGGGTTGTAGACCCCAGAACTGAGCTGGCTAGATTGCTTTTGCTGTGGGCCTGGAGAGAAAGAATAATCTTCACCAGCACAATGGGAGTCAAAAACAGCATATAAACAGCTTACAACAGGGTGAATGTACAAAAATGGGCAGCAGATTAATCTTGGGGAATGTTGCATGAGAACTGAAAGAACTGAAATTTCTAAATGTTGTACCTGGTAAATCGGCAATGGCATTAACCTAGATAGAAGACTGGAAGGGGAACAGCTGTGTGGGTGGGTGAATAATTTGATTTGGACACACAAAGTTGCACATGCCTGCAGGACATGCAGATGGAGATGTCTGCAGGCAGCTGTACCTTCCATTCGGGAGCTCAGGAGAGCTCACTGTCAAGTCTGAGAATTTCTGTGCATTGCTTTCAGAACTCCGAAGCCTGACAGAAAATGGGCTGAGAATCAAATTTTCTTTGAGGAGAATCTTAAGCAGGATGCTGCAAGAGCTTTCTTTTGTCTGAACTCCCACTCCTGCAGATGAGTCAATGCAGGTTAAAAAAAAGAAGAAGAAGAATACATAACTTAAAGTTCTGTGGCAAAAGGAGCAGCCCCCTTTAAAACAATACTGCCAACTGCTATGTGGCTTCACCCAGTCCCCCTTCTATTATCATGGTGTGATTTATTGTGATTTGTAAATGGATTTGTCTTTCCTATTAACTGAGTTCTTATTTCCTCATATTCAAGTACCTCATAGAAACATATATGGGAGAGGTTTTTATATCATCTTAAAAGTTCATTTACTTTTTTTTTTTAATCCTTACTTGACGATATTTTTTCATTGACTTTTAGACAGTGGAAGGCAGGGAGGGAAGGAGAGAGAGAGAGAGAGAGAGAGAGAAACATCGATGTGAGAGAGACACATTGACTGGGTCAGCCTGCTGTGTGACCCCAACTGGGGCCAGAAATTGAACCTGCAACCCAGATACATGCCCTTGACTGGGAATCAAACCTGCAATCCTTCGGTCCTTAGACCAGTGCTCTTACTGCTGAGCCAAACTATCCAAGGTGAAAGTGCACTTATTTTCTATTTCAATACGTTATTGTGCTCATTCTTTATCTCATGCATTTGTGCATGCCTACTAGGTGCCTGGCCATATGGTGCTAGGTGTTTTACACATACTTTTTCTGCTTATTACAATTGTTTGTAATCTGTAGGTACCATTAACCTCATTTTACAAATGAACCAAAAGGATTTAGTGAAAATGAGAAAATTTATTTAACAAGTGGTAGTGCTCTCCATCCCTCCTTCTCCATTTTCTGAGGCGGCATCTTCATCCGCCTGTGGGGAAACTCAGCTGATGCCTTACACAGAAAAACCAGATCTTTGACACGGGCATAAATGTCTCTAGGTTTGATTTGTCTCCAAAGTCTTACTTCTTCCCTCAAGATGACTCTTCTATCTAATTTCATTCTTTCTCTTTTCCCAGAACAAGTCCTAATTACCTAAAGCTTTGATTGAAGCCATAAATTGCCCCCCCCCACATCTGTTTCCTCTAAATGACCTATCTTGCATATATACACACAATTTTATTTAATAAACTTTATGAGAAGATATATATCACCTATTTTAAGTATCAGATTTCCTGGTTCACCTGGTTCCAAATGGCACAATCTACTTCCATATTTCTGGCAGCAGGCTCGAGAAGGGACAATGAAAGGGGAGACGGCATGGTGCCTCTCTTTAGGGATATCCCCAGAAACAGACATCACTTCCACTCACATCTCACAGCTATGGGGACTGGGGAGGCAAAGGTAGAAACAATCTTTGTTTGACACCCATGTATCCAGTTAACCTGGAAGTTCTGTGACCACAGAAAAAAGGGGGAAACGTGTTTTTGTGTCAACTAGCAATCTCTGTTACATTTCTCAATACCTGCAGAATAAAATCTACTTGAACTTAGTTTTCAAAGCCCAAATCCTAATACTTTCCCACATGTCACTATACACTAGCCAGATGGGTCAACCATGGTCTACTCATTGCCTCTAACACCCCACATATCCCATGCCTCCTTGATTTTGCTCACATTGTGGTGCTTCTCTGACATACCTTCATCTTCACAGGTTCACCTTGTACTCAGCCTTCAAATCCCAGGTCAGCAGCCACTTCCTACATGAAGCTTTCCCCAGCCACTCACTCCGCAGCACTCTTTCCTACTCTGAGCTCAGCATTTATTTGTGGCTAGTTTAGTTCTTGTATTTTATATTTTATAATAATATATAGTTTTGTTCTTGTATTTTTAATTTTATAATATTAATTTTATATTAATATATTATTTATATAAAATAATGTTAATATTATTTTTATTGTCATTTTGTTTGTATGTCTGGTCTCTCTTGAGAACAAATATTATGTTGTTTTGTATCCCACTCAACATTTTGGAAAAGGCTAGATAGTGTTTCTTATCCATCAGTTGCATATTTACTATTCACTATGAGTATGAATTAAAAAATGCATGAATTATGAGTCAGTTTAATGAATCAAAAGCCACTGTCCAGCCCTGACCAGGTGGCTCAGTTGGCTAAAGTATCTTCCTATACACCAAAGGTTGTGGGTTCAATTCCCTTTCTGGGTACATAAAAGAGGCAACCAATTGATGTTTCTCACATCGACGTTTCTCCCTCTCTCTCAAATCAATAAACATATTCTTAGGTAAGGATTAAAAAAAAAGCCATTGTCCAAAATAATTCCAATAAGGAGAAACTGCACTAAAGGAGGTCGTTTATTTTTGACTAGGGTAGAGGATGCTGGGTTATCATGGGCTAAGTACTTAGTTAGCTATAAATGGATGTAGACTGGATCTGCAGAGTGCGTTTAAAGCTTAGTAAAGTCTTATAAATGTCTGAGTGAGCTATTAAATTGTACTTTCCATCTAATAATATAATACTGTCTTCAATTTATAAAATGCTTGTATGCCTAACTCTAAATCCTTTAACTTTTAAATCTACATTTGTTGACCTGAGAGTGTACAGAGTAAAACTGAGTTCACATTGTTGAGAAACTCATTCCAAAATGTCCTTCTTGTATGGTTTCACAGTCAGTTGTTCCAGTGAAAGCCCCTTTTCTGATGTTCAGGAAACTCAGTCCTCACTTCTTCCTCTGGTAGCTGACACTGACTTCTCACTCTGGTGGCCTCATATCTGTGAATAATAACTTCTAGGTTTCTGGCCACCTTTGGATGGACTTTTTCAAAATCCTCACCCAGGGATTTTTTATTTATTTTTGAGAAAGAGGAAGGGAAAAGAGAGAGAGAGAGAAAGAGAGAGAGAAAGAATAGCAGCAATATGTGAAACATCAATTGATTGCTTCCCATATGTACCCAACCAGGAATTGAACCCACAACCTGGGTATGTGCCCTGACCAGGAATTGAACCTGCAACCTTTAAGTGTATGCGATGACATGCCAACCAACTGAGCCCCTGGCCAGGGTGGAACAGACTTTTTCTTCCTCTAGCCCTAAAGTGTGTGTGACTCTAATACCATGTATCAAACCCCTTTCTATGCAAAATTTCTGGACTGGGGTTTTCTTTCCTCATGAATCCTGAGACAAAAACACATTCTGTGATGTGATGAGCAATGACTGGCATTGAGCTATATTATTTTGTGTGTGTTGGAGAACAAATAGAACCAATGAAAGACACAGAGAAAGAATGGTCAGAAAATGTTTTTAAAATGAACACATCATTTAAGAGAAGGCATTTAAGAATTGTGAGGAGAGACAATTTTTATCAGGCACAGTGACAGAATAAAGAAAAGGGGATGCACACCTAGAAAAAGCTTTAATATTTATCAAGGTAAAGGATGACCTGCAGGAATTCCATTTCAGTGTAAGAATATTCCCACACATGTATTTCCAGGGTCAATTAGAATGATGTTACCAAAACAGTGGACCAACATAATGTCTGGTGGGATGGTAGGATAATCAAGGTCCTTGGACCTTTGTTATCTCAGAGAGCCAGAGAGACTTCAAAGTCCTGAGTTAATACAGGAAATCCCTGCTACATAAAAGCAAATTGCTTCTCTGATCTTTACTAATTGATCTAAAGAAAAAGCATTTGCCAGATTTAATAGTGGCATACTGTTATCCACATCTTAAACAACTGTGCAAGTGGCAATGCTATCTGATTATATTTATGGTAATCACATGATTTTACAAAATCCATCTTTCTTTGGCATAGACTTTATAAGTGAATTAAATGAGAGAATTAATAGAAACATCCAACCCTTATCTTTTAAATTTGATAGTAACATTAATCTCTAAAATATTATTGTTGTTTTTCTATTTTTGAAGGGAGGAGCTATTCTAGCAAGTTTTATTTGATCGTTCCTGCTCCATAAATCCAAGAGCTAACGTGGGTATACTTCCTGTTGAATAATGTATGATTTGCATTTAGAAACGGGGTAGTTAAAAACATGTGAGTTCACAGATCCATTCAGTCCACCGTGAGACTGATTCTGATTTTTGCATTCCTTTTTCTGCATTATAATAAAGAATTTCTGATTTCTCAGCCCCACTTAATGTAGGTAACTGACTTTCATAAGTTCCTACTCGACTATTGGACTACAACGACATAAAGGGTCTCCCTGGATTGGTGTCAGCTCTGTGCCATTTTAATAATTCCTGGTATATCCAAAACAAATTGACAAAATATTGACATTTGTTGTATCTTAGAGGAGAAAACATGAATGCTTGGTTATTCTTCCTACTTTTCAATATTTCATATTAAAATATTTTGAAATCTCAAACATTTGAGATGAAGCCAAGTGTTACAAGTACACATTTGTAGTACAGATCACATTGGAAAACATTTGCTGAAATTTGGAAATAAGGGCCCTTAAAAATAATTGATTACAAAAAATTAACTTCTAAGAAGACAGACAGCAATAGATAAAATTTATGTTCTAATTTAAACTTTTTATGAAGAGATGTTAATTCTGTCTGTTTCTTTGACCAGTTAAGTAGATCAATCTTGGCATTATAATACTTTTATGCATTTATTCCTAAAGACCAGCAGCTTCCCCTAACAATGTTGTTCTTCTATATAAAGGGTTAAGAAAAGAGAAAGCAAAAAAAAAAAAAAGAAAGAAAATATTAAGCCTCAAGCCACAGTTATATCAATAACCACCCATGAGCACATATATCTTTTTTATGCATTTATCTGTAAGGCATTTCTCAAATTGTGGGCTTTATGAGCGATTTTTTAAAAAATTATATTTTATTTTTTTTGCCCTGGGCAGTTTGGCTCAGTGGTTGAAGCGTCAGCCCGTGAACCAGAGAGACCCAGGTTCGGTTCCCACTAAGGGCACATACCTCGGTTGCAGTTTGTCCCCAGCTCTGGTTGGGGTTGTGTGAGTGGCAACCAGTTGATGTGGTTCAATCATGTCAATGTTTCTCTCTCTCTCTCTTCCTCCCTCTCTCCCTCCCGCTCTTTAAGAAGATAAATATAAAAATGTCCTCTGGTGAAGATTAAAAAAAATTATATTTTATTTTTATTATTGACATTATTACAGATGCCCCCCCCCCCCCATTCTACCACCCTTTGCCCATCTTCACCCAGACCTCACCCTCCCCTCACTCTGGCTCTCATCAAATTGTTGTTTGTATCCATGGGCTCTAAATATATGTTCTTTGGCTAATCTCTTGACCTTCTTACATCCTGTCCACCCCACCTAGCTCCCCTCTGATATCTGTCAGACTGTACCATGTATCCATGTCTCTGGGTCAATATATTTTGTTCATTAGCTTTCACATACAAGTGAGATCATATGGTATTTGTCTTTCTCTGATTGGCTAATTTTGCTTAGCATAATAATTCCCAGGTCCATCTATGCTGTCACAAAAGGTAAGAGTTCCTTCCATTTTTTACAGCTGTGTAGTATTCCACTGTGTAAATGTACCACAGCTTTTTTATCCACTCATCTGCTGATGAGCACTTGGGCTATTTCCAGATCTTGGCTATTGTAAACAACACTGCGATGAACATACGAGTGCATTTATTCTTTTTTATTGGTGTTTTGGGATTCTTAGGATATATTTCCAGGAGTGGGATTGCTGGTTCAAACAGTAGTTCCATTTTTAATTTTTTGAGGATACTCTATACTGTACTGTTCTCCCCAGTGGCTACACCAGTCTGCATCCCCAACAACAGTGCACAAGGGTTCCCTTTTCGCTACATCCTCACCAGCACTTATCATTTGTTGATTTATTCATGGTAGCCATTCTGGCAGGTTTTAGGTGATATCTCATTGGGGTTTTAATTTGCAACTTTCTGATGATTAGTGATGTTGAGCATTTTTTTATATATTATTGGGCATTAATATGTCCTCTTTGGAGAAGTGTTTATTCAAGTCCTCTGTCCATTTTTTAATTAGATTGTTTGTCTTCCTGGTATTCATAAATTCTTTACATATTTTGGAAATTAACCCTTTATCAGATATATTATTGGCAAATATGTTCTCCCATACAATGAGTTCCCTTTTCACTTTGTTGATATTTTCTTTTGCTGTGCAGA
This sequence comes from Molossus molossus, assembly GCF_014108415.1. Taxonomy (NCBI): domain Eukaryota; kingdom Metazoa; phylum Chordata; class Mammalia; order Chiroptera; family Molossidae; genus Molossus; species Molossus molossus. The sequence goes on along the minus strand of NW_023425401.1, from coordinate 83,970,267 downwards.
ATCTTTTTAGTTCAGTGTAGTCCCCATTTGTTTATTTTTTTCTCTCTTTCCCTTGTGCTAAGAGATATATTGGCAAAAATATTGCTACAAAAAATGTATGAGATTTTACTTTCTATGTCATCTTCTAAGATTTTTATGGTTTTGTGACTTACATTTAAATATTTTATCCATTTTGAGTTTATTCTTATATGTGGTGTAAGTTGGCAGTCTATTTCTTTCCATGTATCTGTCGAATTTTCCCCACACCATTTATTGAAGTCTGTCTCTACTCCATTGTATGCTCTTGTCTCCTTTGTCAAAAAATAATTGACCAGAGAGGCATGGGTTGATTTCTGGGCTCTTTGTTCTATTCCATTGATATAAATGCCTGTTCTTATGCCAGTACGAGGTTGTTTTGATTTAAATGGACTTATAGAATAATTTGATATTGGTATTGTGATTCCTCCAACTTTTTTCTTCTTTCTCAAGATTGCTGAGGCTATTCGGAGTCCTTTTTGGTTCCATATAAATTTGTGGAATATTTTTTCTAGAGTTGTGAAATATGCCACTGGTATTTTAATAGAGATTGCATTGATTCTATAGACTGCTTTGGGTACTATGGACATTTTAATGGTGTTCATTCTTTCAATCCATGAACATGGTACATGCTTCCACTTATTTCTATCTTCCTTCAATTCATTTTTATTAATCCTCACCTGAGGACATTTTTGCATTTATCATCAGATAGAGTGGGAGGGAGAGAGGGGAGAAGAGAGAGAGAAACATTGACGCTAGAGAGACACACCCCAACCAGGGCAGGGACAAACTGCAATTGAGATACTTGCCCTTAGCAGGAACTAAACCCGGGACTCTCTGGTCCCCAGGCTGATGCTCTAATCACTGAGCAAAACTGGCCAGGGCTCCAATTCTTTTTTCAATGTCTTATAGTTTCCTGAGTACATGTCTCTTACTTCCTTGGTTAAATTTATTCCTAGGTGCATTATTAATTGTTGTTGTTACAATAGGAAGTCAGATTGTTTTCTTAGTTTCTCTTTCCAGTGGTTTATTATTGGTGTATAGAAATGCCATCAATTTTGGGTATTGATTTTGTATCCTGCTACTTTGCCAAATTCATTTATTAGATCTAGTAGTTTTTTGGTGGAGTCTTTAGGGTTTTCTATATAAAATGTCATCTCACCTGCAAATAATGACAGTTTTATGTTCTCATTTCTAATTTGGATGACTTTTATTTCTTCTTCTTTTCTGATCCTTATGGCTAGAATTTCCAGTATTATGTTGAATACAAGTGGTGAAAATAGATATCCCTGTCTTGTTTCTGATCTTAAGGGAACAATTTTGTTTTTTTCCTACTGAATATGATGTTGACTATAGGTTTTTCATACATGGCCTTTATTATGTTGAGGTATGCTCCCTCTATTGCCACATTGCTGAGAGTTTTTATTATAAATAGTGCTGGATTTTATTGAATGTATTTTCTGCATCTATTGATATGACCATGTGATTTTTATCTTTGATTTTATTTTCTGTTATGTATCACATTTATTGATTTGCAAATATTGTACCCACCTTTCATGCCTGGAATCACTCTCACTTGGTCATGGTGTATAACATTTAATGTATTGCTGTACCTGGTTTGCTATTTTGTTGATAATTTTAGCATCTATGTTCATCTATGTTCATCAGGGATATTGGCCTATAATTTTCTTTCTCTGTGGTATCTTAATCTGGTTTTGGAATTAGAATAATGCTGGCTTCATAAAAAGAATTTAGAAGTTTTCCCTCCTCTTGAATTTTTTGGAATAGTTTGAGAAGGATAGGTGTTAGTTCTTTGAATGTTTGGTACAATTCACCTGTGAAACCATTCAGTCCTGGATATTTGTTTGCTGGGAACTTTTTGATTACTGCTTCGATTTCATTAGCTGTTACTGGTCTATTCAGGTTTTCTGATTCTTCCTAATTCATTTTTGGAAGATTGTATGTTTCTAGGAATTTGTTCATTTCTCCCAGGTTGTCCGATCTGTTCACATATAGTTGTAATATTTTATTTATTTACTTTTTCTTCATTAATTTTTAGAGAGAAAGGAAGGGAGAAGGAGAGAGAGACATGGGTGAAAGAGAACATCAATTGGCCGCCTCCTGCATGCTACCCACTGAGGATTGGGCCCACAACCTGGGCATGTGCCCTGACCAGAAATCTAACTGATGACCTCTTGGTGCATGGGTCTATACTCAACCACTGAGCCACACTGGCCAGGCTAGTTGTAATATTTTCTTATAGTCCTTTCTATTTCTGTGATGTTAGTTGTTACTTCTCTTTCATTTCTGACTTTATTTGTCTACTTTCTCATCATTTCTTGATGAGTTGGGTGCAAGGGTGGGGAACCTTTTTTCTGCCAAGGGCCATTTGGATATTTATAACATCATTTGTAAGCCATACAAAATGATCAACTTAAAAAGTAGCCTGCTATATTTGGTCAGGCTAATTTGGTGAGACATGTGATGTTAGCTGGTATTGATTTCATGGGACTCACATGGCCCATGGGCTGGATGTTTCCTACCCCTGGGTAAAAGTTTCATCAATCCTGGCTATCTTTCCAAAGAAATAGCTCTTGGATTCATCGATCTCTTGCATTTTTTTTTTCAGTTTCTATGTCATTTATTTCTGTCCTGATCTTTATTATTTCCTTCCTTCTACTTCTTTTGGGTTTTTCCTGTTGAATATTTTCTAATTCTTTTAAGTGTAGGGTTAAATGGTTAATTTTTTATTTTTTCTTAGTTCTTGAGGTAGGCCTGTAATTCTATGAGTTTTTCTCTCAGGACTGTTTTTACCATGTCCCATAGATTTTGGGTTGTTGTGTGTTCCTTTTCATTTGTTTCCAGATAATTTTTTACTTCTTCCTTGATTTCCTTGGTAACCCATTCATTGTTTAATAACACACTACTTAGCCTCCATGGGATTGAATGTTTTGAATTTTTATATTGTAGTTGATTTCTAGTTTCATATCATTGTAATCTGAGAAGATGATTGGTATGATTTCAATCTTCTTGAATATGTTGAGACTTACTTTGTATCCAAACATGTGGTTAATGTTTGAAAATGTTTCATGTGCAGTTTAGAAGAATGTGTATTCTGCTGCTTTGGGATTAAATGTTCTCTAAATATCAATTACATCTATCTGATCTAGTGTGTTATTTAAGTTCTCATTTTCTTATTGGTTTTTTTTGTCTGAAAGAGCTACCCAGTGATGACAATGGGATGATAAAGTCCTCTACTTATGACTTGATATTGACCTCTCCCTTAAAATCCACCAAGAATTTTTATATATATTTAGGTGCTCCCATATTTGGCACACATATGTTTACCAGGGTTATATCCTCTTGTTGCAATAATCCTTTTAGTATTATGTAGTGACCTTTTTTTTTTTTGAAGTCTATTTTGTCCAAAATAAGTTTTGTTACCCACTTTCTGCCTGCGTGAATCTTCTGTTCTGAGATAGGTCTCTTGTAGACAGCATATATAAAGGTTATGTTTTCTTATCCATTCAGATATCCCATGTCTTTTGATTGGAGCCTTTAATTTTTTTCCATTGAAGATTATTATTGATAGTAAGTAATTATTTATTGCCATTTTTTTTCTTTATGCCTATGTTTCTCTTTCTTTATATTTTCTTCTTCTTATAGCAGTCCCTTTATCATTTTTTGCAATGCTGGTTTAGTGGTACTGAAGTAATTTAGCCTTCTTTATTTTGCCTTTATTTTAAATGATAGCCTTACTGCATAGAGCAGTCTTAGTTGCAGATTCTTGCTTTTCATTAGTTTGAATATTTCAAGCCTTCTGGGTCTTGATAAAAACTGTTGGCTCTTTTATGAATGGAGTTAACCATTCAGGCTGTGTGGCTATAAGGGTAAACCTTGATTACCATGTATAAGACACTGTGCAGGGTCTATTTCCCAAGGTAGATTATTCCCAGCGGAATATGGTGCCTGCTAGAATCTTCTTTTGGGTGTATTGTTTGTGTGACTGGTTTGGTTGAGCTCTGGTATGGTCTGAAGTCCATCATTGGTTGTGTTGGTTCTGGTCCACTTGGTGGGGTTCAGGTACAGGTCACTCTGAGATGTTCTGTATAACTGGTTTTGGGCTAACTGTCTCAAGTTACCATGCTGTTCACTGTTTGTGTCTGTGTCTGCTGGACCTATCTGGGTGTGCATGGGAGAGACCAATATGTGTAGATGGGTTGGCTTCCTGAAGCTCTAAGATGGACAATCATTAAAAGATCAAGGCACAAGGCTCCCTGAGGTCAGCATTCACCTGTAGGCTACTCTGCTCCTGGACTTCTTCTAAAGTCTTATGCAAAAAGGCTGTAGAGTGGGCCCAACCTGGCCATACCCCACTGACCCTTCCAGAGGACTCACACTTGGAAGGTTGGGACAGCCAGGTCAGGTAGAAAGAGCTAGTGGGTACCCTAGTTTGGGGCAGCCTGGTCCAGCACTTAATGGGGAGAATGTGGCCCCTACTCTAGAACCATACCATTTAATCTATGACTGTCTCCAACTCCTAGACACCTAAGTTCAGGTTGGGTGTAGCCAACTGTCCTCTCTATAGGAACAAGGTCAGCAGGATAGGACAAGAACACTAGGACTTGGGCAAGCAAATTGAGAAAACCTTCTTTTGGTCGTGGCACCAACTGTGCTATGGGCGAGGGGTGAGTTGCACTTCTCCTTTTAGCTCAGTAGCACACCTGCTCAAACCTTGGACTCGAGCCTCTGAGGTAAATGCACTCTGAATCTCTTGACTCTGAGGAAAACCTCCTTCCCCTTCAAATCTGAGCTAAGCTGGGTGGGACCAGTGGGGCTTATGAAAACAGATCAAGGTAGCCCTGGCTGGTTTTGCTCAGTGGTTAGAGCATCAGCCCATGGGGGAAAAAGAATCATGTGTTTGATTCTGGTCAAGGGCACATAACTTGGTTGCGGTTCATACCTGGCACTGGTCGGGGGCCCTGGTGCAGGAGGCAGCCATTCGGTGTGTCTCTCTTACATCAGTGTTTCTCTCTCTACCTCTTTCTTTCTCTCTCTCCCCTTCTCTCCCACTCTATCTGAAGGTAAATAGAAAAATGTCATCGGATAAGGATTAAAAAAAAAGAAAAAGTAAATAGATCAAGGCAGTCTTCTGTTGTGGGGGTGGTGGCCTGTGTGAGGGGTGAAAGCTGCATGCCTCCTCCCCCTAGCTCTGCTACCACTCCTTCAGACACCCTGGCAGCGCTGCATTCCCAAGCTCCCAGCTCTGAGCTGTGCTCCCTGCTTCCTTCCCCACTGCAGGACTTGGAGGAACAGATCAAGGCAGTCCTCCACTGGGGGTAACACTGGGCCTTGGCAGAGGAGAGAGCTGCTCACCTCAGTGTGCTGACAGAGACCCTGATGGGATATCAGATGTGTCAAATGTCCCAGTTCTGATTTGTGTCCCCTTCCCCCATATAAATGAGCTTAGTAGGATGGAGTATGCAGGATTTGGGAAGGTAAGTCAAACCACCCTTTGTTTGGGATGGCATGAGCCTTTGGCCCTCAGGAGGGGAGCAAGCTGCTCACCTTCTGCTAGCTTGGCAGCACATTGCCAGAGACCCTGATAGGCTCTGAGGGAGTAGTGCCAAGTGTCCCAGTGGAACTGTGCTTGGCAAGCTGGTGTCAACAGAATTTGGTAATGCAGATCAGGGCAGCCATTCACTGGTAGTGGTGCAGGGCTATAAGAGGGGTGCAAGTGCACACCTCTACCTAGCTCTGCAGCTGCCCACTACCTAAGAGTCTGTTGGGTGTGGCCTGTGCCTAACCCATGGGAGGGGGAAATATTGACCCTTGATCCAAACCACTCAGTTCAATGATAATTTGAGAGTCTGTCTGTAGTTTCTCCAGAAAAAAAGTGCACCTCAGGTCCCTTTATGAATTCTGTATGCCCTGAGTCTCCTTCCCTCTACCAGAGCACTGCGTGAGTGCCTGTGAAGAGGCCCCGTGGGTTGGCCCTTAAGGAGAGCACCTGGAATTCTTAAAGACTCCCTCTTCTTTCCAGCAGAAAAAGTCCCTGCTTATTTTTGTTACTAAAATGCTATGCATGCACCTCTTCTTGGCCCTGGTGCTCTGGTTTTGGGGTTCCAGCATGGTGTTGAGACCCCACTTTTTTCAGGGGGACTTTTGCAGTCACAATTTCTTCCAGCTTCTCAGCTACTGCACCTGGGTTCAGGGACCAGCCATATACACATCTTTGTGTTTCTTACTAGTATCTGTGTAGTTTCTTCTATCATCCTTGGATAAAATACTCCTGTTTAGGTGCCCTTCAGTTGTTCATTCAGGTTGATTGCGCTAAACTTTAGCTATACATCCTGTTTAGTACTGGGAAGAAGTGTGTGTTGCTTTTAACTACTCCACAGCCATCTTGGAACTCCAGTAAGTGATTTTTTAAATGATCATCTGTTTACAAGTCACTGTTATGATTAGTATGATTTTTTTTTTTTTTAATAATTTCAACGGAAAGAACTGAGAGTAGAAACTGAAGCTGAAAATGCTAGCTGATTTGATTTTGGTTCTACAGCTATTCCCTAAGATTTTCTTTCTTTAATTCAGCTAAAGCAGCTCATACCACGTTCCTAATAATCACTTATAAAGAGTAAAATAGAAGAATAGCTGAGTTAGGTGTATGGGGCTGTGCTTTGGAGTGAAATGTGCTGAGCTCATACAGATGAACAAATTGAAAGAGGAACACTCAGGGTCACCTGTATAAATGTATTCTATCCTCTAACAAACCTGTTTATTTCATCAAGGAATACACAAGGATAGCCTGTGTGATCATGATGAGACTTGTCATTTAAGAGGGCTTTTTACATGCTTTATTTTATTTAACCTCCTCACCCATCTGTGACCTAGGCAGAACTTCATTTTAGAGATGCAAACATTGAGACTTAAAGGGTTGGATACATTTCCAGGTGTCACAGATGGGAGGTAGGAGAAACTGGCGTCTATGCCTTTCCTTTATATTTCACTGACTCTTCTTCATTCTCTTTAATCTGTATGTGTTTTCTTGATCTTGACCTTTCAATTTCAGGGAGATTCTCAGGGTTTAAAGTAATCCTTTTTGAAAATTCTTTTTTTATTTTATTAATTTATTTTTGTTACAGATGTTTTTCTTTTTCCCCCCATTGACATTCTCCTACCTATCCCCTCCCACCCTGTCCCCAGCTTTGTGGTCTATGTCCATCGGTTATATAAGTTCTTATACATGCATATAAGTTCTGTGGTTGATCCCTCCTCCCTCCCTTCTGAGGAATGTTAGTCTGGACCCTACTTCTATGACTCTGGGTCTATTTTGTTCTTCAGTTCGTTTAGTTCATTATATTCCAGAAATAAGTGAGATCATGTGATATTTGTCTTTCTCTGCTTGGCTTGTTTCGCTTAGGATAGTACTTTCCAGGTCCCTCCATGACGTCTTAAAGGATAAGAGATCTTTTTTTTCTTACAGCTGCATAGTACTCCATTGTGTATATGTACCACACAGCTTTTTTATTTTATTTTATTTTAATTAATTAATTAATTAATTTTTGTTACAGATGTTTCTCCTTTTTCCCCCACTGATTCCACCTCCCACTCCTTCCTCGCCTGTCCCCAGCTTTGTTGTCCATGTCCATTGTTCATGACACATGCATATAAGGTCTGTGGTTTATCTTTCCCCCACCACCCCTCTTCTGGGGATTGTCAGCCTATACCTGACTTCCATGTCTCTGGGATTACCCCATTCCTCAGACTGTTATGTTCATTATATTCCACAAATAAGCGAGATCATATGACACTTGTCTTTCTCTGTTTGGCTTGTTTCGCTTAAGATGATACTTTCCAGGTCCCTCCATGTCATCTCAAAGAATAAGAGATCTTTCTTTCTTACAGCTGCATAGTACTCCATTGTGTATATGTACCACAGCTTTTGTATCCATTCATTTACTGATGGACATTTGGGCTGTTTCCAGATCTTAGCTATTGCAAATAGTGCTGCTACGAACATGGGGTATATATATTCTTTCTGATTGGTGTGTCAGGTTTCTTAGAGTATATTCCTAGAAGTGGAATCACTGGGTCAAATGGAAGTTCAATTTTTAATTTTTGAGGTAATACCATATTGTTTTCCATAGTGGCATTTTCCACCAGTCTGCATTGCCACCAGCAGTGTATTAGAGTCCCCTTTTCTCCACACCCTCGCCAGGACTTTTTGTTTGATGATTTGTTGATGGTGGCCATTCTGAAAGGTATCAGGTGATACCTCATTGTTGTTTTAATTTGCATCTCTCTGATGATTAGTGAGGTTGAGTATTTTAACACCTGTCTCTTAGCCATTTGTATGTACTATTTGGAGAGGTGTCTATTTAGTTCCTCTGCCCATTTTTAAATTGGGTTCTTTGTCTTCCTTTTGTTGAGTTGGATGAGCACTCTATATATATTGGAAATTAACCCATTATCTGATATAACATTGGCAATTATGCTCTTCCATACAGTGGGTAGCCTTCTGTTTTGATGATTGTATCTTTCGCTGTGAAGAAGCTTTTGAGTTTGATGTAGTCCCATGTGTTCATTTTCTCCTTTGTATCTCTTGCCTTAGGTGATGTATCAGTGAAAATTGTGCTGTGTATGATATCTGAAATTTTGTTGCTTACAGTTTCTTCTAGAATTTATATGGAATCATGAGTCACATTTAAGTCTTTTATCCATTTTGAGTTTATTCTTGTGTAAGGTGTAAGTTGATGGTCTAGTTTCATTTTTTTGCATGTAGCTGTCCAATTTTCCCAACACCATTTATTAAAGAGGCTGTCCTTACTCCACTGTATGCTCTTGCCACCTTTGTCAAATATTAATTGAGTATATTGCCTTGGGTCCATTTCTGGGTTCTCTGTTCTGTTCCACTGGTCTATATGCCTGTTCTTGTGCCAGTACTAGGCTGTTTTGATTACAGTGGCTTTGTAGTATAACCTGAAATCTGGTAATGTGATCCCTCCAACTTTGTTCTTCTTTTTCAAGATTGCTGTGTCTATTTGAGGTCTTTTTGGTTCCATATAAACTTTCGAAGTATTTGTTCTAGTTCTGTGAAGTATGTTGCTGATATTTTTATGGGGATTGCATTGAATCTATAGATTGCTTTGAATACTATGAAGATTTTAATGATGTTAATTCTTCTAATCTATGACCAAGGTATGTGCTTCCACTTTTTTATATCTTCCTCTATTTCTTTTTTCAATGACCTGTAATTTTCTGTGAATAGGTTCTTTATTTCTTTGGTTAAGTTGATTCCTAGGTATCTTAATTTTTTTGCCACAATGGTAACTGAAATTGTTTTTTTTAGTTTCTCTTTCTGTGAGTTCATCATTGGTGTATAAGAATGCTGTCAATTTCTTGACATTAATTTTGTATCCTGCTACTTTGCCAAATTCATTTATTAAGTCTAGTAAATTTTTGATGGAGTCTTTGGGATTTTCTACATATAGTATCATGTCATCTGCAAATAATGACAGTTTCACTTCCTCCATTTCAATTTGGATCCCTTTTATTTTCTTCTTCATGTCTGGTTACTATGGCTAAGACTTCCAGTACTTGTTAAATAAGAGTGGTGAAAGTGGGCATCCTTGTCTTGTTCTCATTCTTATGGGAAATGCTTTTAGCTTTTGCCCATTGAGTATGATGTTGGCTGTAGGTCTTTCATATATAACCTTTATTATGTCGAGATATGATTCCTCTATTCCCAAACTACTGAGAGTTTTTATCAGAAATGGATGCTGATTTTGTCGAATGCTTTTTCGGCATCTATTGATATGATCATGTGATTTTTATTCTTCATTTTGTTTATGTGTTGTTTCACAATTATTGATTTGCAAATATTGTACCAGCCTTGCATCCCTGGGATGAATCCCTTGGTCATGGTGAATAATGTTTTTGGTTTATTGCTGGAGCCGATTCGCTAGTATTTTATTCAGGATTTTGGCGTCTATGTTCATCAGGGATATTGATGTGTAGTTTTCTTTCTTTGTAGTGTCTTTTTCTGGTTTTGGAATTAGAATTATGCTGACTTCATGAAACGAATTTGGAAATCTTCCTTCTTCTTGAATTTTTTGATATACTTTGAGGAGAATGGGTGGTAGTACTTTTTTAATACTCCCCCGTGAAGCCATCCAGACCTGGGCTTTTGTTTGCTGGGAGAGTCTTGATTACATCTTCAATTTCTTCTGTTGTTATTGGTCTGTTCAAGTTTTCTCTCTCTTCCTGGTCCAGTTTTGGGAGACTGTGTTTCTAGAAATTTGTCCATTTCACTAAGATTGTTGAATTTGTTGCCATATAATTGTTCATAGTAGCCGTTAATGATCTTTTGTATTTCTGTGGTATCAGTTGTTACTTCTCTTTCATTTGTGAATTTGTGTATTTGGGTTCTCTCTCTTTGTTTCTTGGTTAGTCTAGCTAAGGGTTCATCAATCTTGTTTATCTTTTCAAAAAGCCAGCTCTTTGTTTCATTGATCTTTTCATTTTTTTTTTTTTTTTTTTTTTGGTCTCTATGTCACTTATTTCTGCTCTGATCTTTACTATTTCCTTCCTTCTACTTGCTCTGAGTATTTCTTTTTGTTTGCTTTCTAGTTCTTTAAGTTGTGAGGTTTGATAGTCTATTAGAGATTTTTTTTTGCTTCTTGAGGTAGGCCTGTAGTGCTATAAACTTCCCTCTCAGAACTGCCTTTGCTGTATCCCTTAGGTTTTGTGTTGTTATGTGTTCATTTTCATTGGATTCCAGGAAGTTTTTAATTTCTTCCTTGATCTCCTTGGTGACCCATTCATTGTTTAATAACATGGTATTTAGCCTCCATGTGTTCAAATGGTTTGCATGTTCTTGTTGCAATTGATTTCTAGTTTCATGCCATTGTGATCTGAGAAGATGCTTGATATGATTTCAGTCTTCTTGACCTTGTAGAGACTTAGTTTGTGTCCTAACGTGGTCTGTCTTTGAGAATGTCCCATGTGCACTTAAGAAAAATGTGAATTCTGTAGTTTTGGGGTGTAATTCTCTGTAGATATCTATTAAATCTATTTGGTCTAGTGCTTCATTTAGAGTCTCTGTTTCCTTGCTAATTTTTTGTCTAGAGGATCTATCCAGTGATGTCAGTGGGATGTTGAAATTCCCTGCTATGATTGTATTGCTATCGATTTTTCCTTTGAAGTCCTCCAGAAGATTTTAAATATGTTTTGGTGCTCCTATATTGGGTGCATATATGTTTATCAACCTTATATCATCCTGTTGGATAGATCCTTTCAATATTATGTAGTGGCTTACTTTGTCTCTAGTTATGGCCTTCATTTTGAAATCTATTTTATCAGATATGAGTATTGCTATCCCAGCTGTTTTTTCCATTCCATTTGCTTGGAAGATTTCTTTCCATTTCTGCACTTTCAACCTATGTGAGTCTTTTGTTGTGAGGTGGGTCTCTTGTAAATAACAGATAGATGAGTCGTGCTTTCTTATCTAATCAGCTACTCTGGGTCTTTTTATCAGAGCATTCAATCTTTTTACATTTAAGGTAATTATTGACATGTACTTATTTATAGCCTTTTTTTTTTAAGTGTGGTTCTATTTTTCTTCCCATTTCTCCTGTTAATTTCAGCAGTCCTTTTAACATTTCTTGCAGTGCTGGTTTGGTGCTAATGTATTCCCTTAGCCTTTTTTTTTTTTTGTCTGAGAAGCTCTTTATTTGACCTTCTATTTTGAATGATAGCCTTGCTGGATAGAGTAGTCTTGGATTCAGATCCTTGTTTTTCATGACCTTGATTACTTCATGCCATTCCCTTTTGGTCTGTAGTGTTTCTGTTGAGAAGACAGCTGAGAACCTTATAGGGTTTCCTTTGTAGGTAACCTGTTGGTTATCTCTTTCTGCTTTTAGGATTCTCTCTTTGTCTTGAATTTTTGGCAGTTTGATTACTATGTGTCTTGCTGTGGGCCTGTTTGGGTTCTTCTTACTTGGGGCTCTCTGTGCTTCTTGAACATGAATGCCTTCTTCCTTTACCAAATTAGGGAAGTTTTCTGTCACTATTTCTTTGAATATATTCTCTAACCCTTGCTCATTTTCTCCTCTTCGGGAACTCCTATGATGTGAATATTATTACGTTTCTAGTTGTCCCACAGTTCTCTTAAGCTGTCTTCCTATTTTTTAATTGTTTTTTTCTTTTGGTTTTCTGATTGATTTTTTCTACCCTGTCTTCTAATTCACTGATCCAGTCCTCTGCTATTTAGACTGTCCAATGTGTTTTTAATTTCTGCTATGTCATTGTTCATTTCTTCTTGGTGGTTTTTCATTTCCAACTGATTGAGTTTCAACATTTCTATGTCTTTACTCATGGTGCTCATTTCCTTACACATGGTGTTGAACTTCCTCAAGATCATGGCTCTGAATTCTAGTTCTGTTAACTTGCTTAACTGCACCTCATTTATCTCATTTTTGGTACAGTTTTTTTTCTTTCATTTGGCTTTTGTTTCTGTGTTTCACCATTTTGGTTACCACAGTGGGCTTTGGAGCCTTCCAAATTTTCCCTGTGGGTGTTGGTGTTCTGCTGTTTGTGGCTCCCTCTCCTGGGTTTGTATGAGCCAGGGCGGACCCAGGTTAAACACCACACTCAAGTGTTACTTTTCTAGGTAGAGTTGCTAGCCCAGGAATGGTACAGTTATCCTCTAGCTTTTTTCCTGGAGGCTATTAGTAGCAGTTACTTGAAGAGCCTTGGCTTCTTAGTTGAATGAAAAACTCCCTTAGGTGTTCAGCATCACCACAGCTTTTTTATCTGTTCATCTATTGATGGCCACTTTGGCTGTTTCCAGATCTTAGCTATTGGAAATAGTGCTTCTATGAATAAACGGATCCATATTTTTTTTTCTGATGGGTGTTTTAGGCTTCTTAGGGTATATTCCTAGAATTGGGATCACTGGGTCAAATGGCAGTTCAATTTTTAATTTTTTGAGGTAGCATCATAGTGTTTTTCATAATGGCTGCACCAGTCTGCATGCCCACCAGCAGTGTACTAGAGTCCCCTTTTCTCCATACCTTCGCCAGAACTTGTTGTTTGATGATTTGTTGATGGCAGCTACTCTGATAGGTGTGAAATGATACCTCATTGTTGTTTTTAATTTGCATCTCTATGACTATTACTGACTTTGAGCATTTTTTTAATATGACTCTTGGCCATTTGTACATCCTGTTTGGAGAAATGTCTCTTTAGGTCCTCTGCCTATTTTAATTGGGTTCTTTGTCTTCCTTTTGTTGAGTTGTGTGACTACTCTATACATTTTGAATATTAACTCCTTATCTGATATATCATTGACAATTATGCTCTCCCATGTAGTGGGTTCCCTTTCCAGTTTGATGCTTGTTTCTTGTGCTGTGCAGAAGCTTTTGAGTTTGATGTAGTCCCATGTGTTCATTTTTTTTCTTTGTTTCTGTTGCCTGAAAATTCTTTATGAAACCCACAGTGTATTGACATTTACCTCTAGGGGCTGTGTTTTATTACCAGCAATACTAATTGAGGTATGCAGTGCTTTGACCAAAATAGCTACAAGTAGAAGATGTTAAACACATAAATTCATGCCACAAGATGGAATTTCTGTGTTGAGAAAAAAAAATGATATCACTTCTAGTCAACCCAAATACATATATCAGATTTGATATTTTTCTTTAGGAGAAAAGCAATAAGTTCATTAGAGGCAAAGATGATCACACCTAGTTACATAGCAGTTTCTGTCTCCATTCTGGTGATGACTTAGTTATCTATTGCTTCCTAACATTACCCCAAAATTTAGTATCTTAAAACAACAAACATTGTTTCACAGCTTCTGAGAGAAACCACTTGGCTTGTGGTTCTGGTTCAGGTTCTCTAATGAAGATATTGGATGAGGCTGCAGTCATTAGGGTGGGGGAAGTTTGACTATAGTGAAGAATTCATTTCCAAGTTGCTTCAGTCACATGGCTGGCAAGTTGATACTGGTTGTTGATTCAGGCTCTGTCTCTCTGTATGGGTCACCTTCTACATAGCAGCCAGCTTGCCTCAGACCAAGTGGTCCCAGGCAGTGGGAAGGAGCACCCAAGAAAAAAGCTGCAGTCTTTTGATAATCTAATCTTGAAGTGTTATTCCATGACTATTACAGATTCAATTAACCAGAAGTGATTCATTAATGAGGCTACAGGAGTGGGGGTAGGGGGGTGAGGGAGAGGGATGACTCTGCTCCACTTCTTGGAGGGGAGGAGTGGCAAAGGATTTGTGGATATACCTTTAAATCCTCTAAGATGCCTTGCCCAAATTCTTAGCTTTTGCAGGAGAGAGCACATAAAATAAATGTTTTCCTTTTCAGCTGTTTCACATACGAGTAAAACTGATAAAAACTGGTGTAAAGAAAACTTCTCTGTTGCTATATCTCATCCTCCACTGATAGCTTCTATTTTCTTTGCTGCTCCCTCTCCTCTGTTTGCCTTAAAATGTTGGAGGGTCCCCAGCTGCTCAGAGTTTCTTATTTATGTGCATGTTCACCTTACTAACACCCTCTAGGACCATCCTTTATCCATCATCTCTATACTCACAGTTCTTATATTTCTGTCTTTAGCCCTGACCTTTCCCTGCAATCCCAGTTTTATACATCTAGTTTCTCTTTGACATTACCACACAAATTATGTGAATCTGAAATGTGCCATGGCTAACAGAACTCTGGATTCCCCCTGCTTCTCCCTCAGCCTTCTCTTTTTAATAAATCCACTCAGTTGTTTAAGCTCCTCTTTATCTCATGTCTAATCCCACAGCAAGTCTGTCGGCAATTCTTCAAAATAGTTCCTGAATTTACCAAATATTTTCCATCTCCACTGTTATCTCTCTAGTTTAAGCTACCTCTCTTCTCATCTGGACCATGGCTGTTACCTCCTAATGGGTTTTCCAACTTCTTTGCTGGTCATTGGAAGTATTCTCCATTGTAGAGCCATGATAGTATTTTGCAAATGAAATCAGTTCTTGTTGTTCCTCCGTTTAAAATGCTTTATGCCTTTCTAGTCAGTTAGAATAATAAACCCAAACTCTCTGCTCTTAGAAATTTTTACATATTCTGGTTCCTGCCCACTAGCCAGCTATACTGACTCTTTCCTTTCTCTTTCTCTCTCATGTAATACAATTTGGTAAAAAACACAAAAAAATCTCAATTGGAACTCAAACCTTACTTCAATTATAACTAAAAAAATTAGAACATGTAGCTCCTTGCCCCATCTACACAGAGGAAGAAGACCATACTCAGCTATCAGAAAATGTTGACATCACTCTGAGGGATGCACCGTTATTGTGAAGGGCCCCATAAGTACCCTGCAGAGGGACGTCAATCACATCTCTGTGTAACTCAGTCTCCCTGGAATGACAAAGAAGAGAGGTCTGTGCACGCTCACTTCCCTATCAACGGTGTTATTTAGGAGAATGGTTCTCTTGTTGAAATCAGAAATTTCTTGGGTAAAAAATACATTTGCAGGGTTCAGATGAAATCAGGCATTGCTTGTTCAGTTTTTCAAGTCCAGAAAGATGAGTTAGTTCTTGAAGGGAACAATATTGAACTTATGAAATTCAGCTGCTTTGTTGCAGCAAACCGCAACAGTTAAAAACAAGAATATCAGAACAATGTTGGATTTTGTCTGTTTCTGAAAAAGGAAGAGTTGAGCAGGCTGATGGATGAGATCTAAGTTGTCCAGCTACAGAAGCAGCAAGATGCTGGTTGATTCTTCAGATTTATTTGTGATATTTTTAAGATGTATATTTAAAAAATTAGAATACATAGTTTAAGTAGTGATTATGGGAAACAGAATATCTGAGGTCAGGAGTATCCCGTAAAAGTGAAGGAGATTATGTACTTGCACATGTTATGTGAAAAAAACAAACATAACTAGAATTGGGATCAGTAAGTTGGGTATACCAGTAGCAAGCCCCGAGTTAGTAAATAGATGGGCTGATAAATTTAGTGGACGATGAGCAGATAAAGATGGCAATAAATGTTATTTTAAAAGGTGTTGTAAAAAAGACACAGTATTTAGGTATATTAGCACACTCTGTGTGCACGTTTATCTGTGTTTTATGTGTTTCCAAGCATATGTGTGTTTATGTGCATTCTGTGTGGGTGTGTATAACAAATGTGTGTCTCAGTCCATCAGTATGCGTCTAAGTATATATGTATGTGTGTGTGTGTGTATGCCTGTGTGTATATCTGGTGTGCCTCTGTGTATAAAGGGCCATCCAGATTGATAGGCAGATTGGGCAGAATAGACAGCTCCTTTAAGAATACTCAGGGACCACAGTCAACTTCTCTCTCAATATTAATATTTCTTTAGAGAGTCATAAAGTTTAAGTGGTCTATTTTCAATTGCAAATATCATGGGAGTTGCATCCCTCATCTGTATCTTCCTGTGAGTTATGACAATTAGATTGTGTTCCTCCTAGCACTTGCTGACAACCAGAGGTTTAAACCAATGAGGGATCTCAGGAAAGGAAACCTACAGATACTTGGGTGGTGTGTGGGTGGCTTGATGGCTAAGATGACATCTCCTGAATCATCTCCCTGGATCACAGGGATTTCTTGTCATCCATAGAATTTGCCAACACCAGGGATTGAGATGAGTGTGGAGAAACGAATTCAGAGGAGACTGATGAAAATGTCAGTTTCCAAATTTTGCTGAGTGCCACATGTGCCTGGTACAGTTCTGTGCATTAGGGGTTTCCAGGTGCTCTTTAGAGTTAGGGTCATTTTTCCTTTTATTCAGAACAATGGAAGGGCAAATTTGTTCCCAGTAGACACAGTAACCCATTGGTGAGGACGAGCAGAAGACAGCAGGGGAGCACACTCGGTGAATATGCCCTGCTGGGTCACACGTTGCCACACAGGACTCTGTTCAGAGAGGAGTCGGTAGGGGCCTCCCACCCAGGCCTCTGCCTTCTCCTGCACTCTAATCATGTGCCTTCCTCTCCTTCACTCTTTATATTCTTTTTTTCTTCCCTGCAACTCCAACTTTTCCTTTTCTATCCACCAGATCTTTTACCAAGATCGGAACATACCATATTACATCCTGTCAAGTCAAGAAAATAAAAATCCCACCTCCTTTTATCCCATATTCCCTTAGAAATTTCATCTTGAAGCTGTCCTTCAGAGTCAAGCTGCTCAAGAATGTCTTCTACGGTTTGAGTCTCTAATTCATTCTAGGTTTGTGCTTATTACATCGTGTCATGTGCTTTTGCTCAGTTGAATGATGACCACTCCGGTGACAGATGGCCCCAACACTTTTAGATGTACCTTACCTGACATTTCTGCAGCATTCTTTGAGTTGAAACTTCCCTTATCTTGACATTCTCCCACAGTCTCCTGGCTTCCTCACACATATCTAGCTCTTTCTCAAATTTCTTTTTAACTCTTTCTGGATAGCTCCAGGAATCCTTCTCTTATTCTAGACTTTATTCCATCACCTTGGATTTATACCCCTACATGATGTTGATTCCTAAAGGAAATAATTCTCAAAGCCTCTTCTGTGCTGTGTATTACTGGAGTGGGTTTCAGGCTTCAGAGCCAGAGTCATAAACTTGGATTTCAATCCCCTTTTTGTGAATTATTTTGTGTGTGACTCTAGATATGTTATGTGACATTTCTATGTTTATGACAAATGTCTCTATCTATGAACTAGAAAAGCTAGTAATATATGCTTTATAGGGCTTTTCTGATGATAAATGAGTTAATACATTTAAAGCCCTTAAAAACTGTGGTTGGCCCAGTTGAATATTTAATAAATATTAATAGTAAACAATATATATTTACTAGTTGTTTTATTATTATTATTATTATTATTATTATTATTATTGCTTTACTTGTCCCTCTTCTTGGGTGACTCATGACACGTACAAAGAAGAATTCTTGATCATTTCAGCAAATGACACTTTCTTCCACTCAGCTATTTAAATCAGAAATCAACAGCTTTCATAGAATTTTCTCTTGCTGATACCAATGACTACCAAGTCTCCTTGACTTTAACCCCCAAATGTCCCTTAACATGTCTAGTTTTCTCAGGTGCCACTCTAAATCAGCCATATCTCATCTCCCACTTGAGTTAGTTAAGTGGTTTCCTAACTGGTCTCCTGGCTTCCTCTTGTGTCCTTTCCCCAACAATTCTTCACACAGCAAGTAGAGTGATCCTTAAAAAGCATAAATTGGATCATCTCAAATCTCAGTTCAAAATTCTTCATGGTTTTCTATTGGACTGAGGACAAAGTTCAAAATCCTTAAGTGAAGAGTCTATAAATTCATACGTGTCCTTTGCCAGGTCCACTTTCCAACTAATAGTCACTCCCCTCACTCAGTGTGGCTCAACTACAGAGGCCTTCTAACAGGTTTGCAAATTACAAGAGCTTTTCTGTCTTGTAAATTATAATTTTGCTTCTAGTGTTTGCTGCCTGAAATATTTTTTCTCCTATTTTTGAATGATTCCCACTTCTCATTTAGGACCCAATAAATGCCAATTCCTCAAAGAGAACTTTTCTGGACCTTAAATCTTAATGAGAACTCCTCTGTTATCTCTTTTATAGTAACCCATTATTTATCATTATGGCACTTACTATAATTGCAATTACATATTATCTGTATGCTTATTTGTTTAATGATAGCCTTTTCAATGATACAAATACTGCAATGGTGAGGAATCATATTTGTCTTTTTCATTGTTCTATTTCAGGCATATAGCAGAGTAGTGCCCAATGAATATTTGTTGAATTAATAAAGTGAATGAATGAACTTTGGCTTATAAAACTGCTGAGTAGTGCCCATCTTGTTGAGTGTTGTTTTGTGTACTGAAAGGTTGCCGGTTCGATTTCTGGTGAGGGCACATAACTGGATTGTGTGTTTGATCCCCAGTCAGGCATGTACAGAAGGCAACCAATCAATGTTTGCCTCTCAACTCTCTCTCTCTCTCTCTCTCTCTCTCTCTCTGTCTCTTCCTTCCTCTCTCTAAGCATGTCCTCAGTGAGGGTTAAAACATATATATTTGGTAGTGTCAATGGGGGGAAAAAGAGAAACATCTGTAACAAAAATAAATTAATAAAAAAATATTTGGTAGTCATTTTAATGATAAAAACACAATAGTACAGATGTAAGAAAGATAAAAGAGGCGCCTAAACTTGTCTTTAAGTGATGAAATCCAGAATTATATCTTGTATGCAGGTTTAATACTATTTAATTTCATTGTCAAGAAAATGAGAGACCCTGTTAGAGAGGAAAGAGTCCAGGCTTTGCAGTCAGATCTGGGTTTGAATCCCATCTTACTCATTTACCAGTGTTGTGGCCAGGGGCAAGTTGTTTAACTTCCCTTGACTTCAGTCCCCTCTCTTGGGAAATGGTTATCCTAATACCAGCAGGCAATTGCAAGGACATAATGGCTCCTATTGGATGCTTAGTGAATAAATGTGAGCTGATATTTTCACAGAAAGACCTTTATTTGGGCACTTAACTATGAAAGGAAAAGAAATAAGAATCAAGAAAGATAAACTATTGATTATTTTAAATCATCTAGAAAAATTTGGCCCCTGAATCACATAAAGGTTTGAAATCGCAGGCAATGGAAGGAAAAAAATAAAATCCATGACTTTTACTGAAATCAAATAGATTGGTCTTTTACATTGCCAGAGAAAATATATGTGTGCTCCCCAGACCCAGAATGCTCTGTGCCTGGCTGGCTCTTCCTTCTGCAGGTCTCACCTGTCTTTACCTAGAGGCCTTTTCTTCAACACAAACCTAATACCTCCCACCACCTCCACCACTATTTCATTGCTGATCTGAACACTTCATTTTTTTTCTAGAGTGTATCTGACTCTAAAGTTCCTTAATTATATTTCTACCTGTTTTGGGTCCAAGTCAACAAGTACACTATAAATACTGAAGGGTAACAGAATGTGCCATCCCAAAATATGCCTCTTTGGTGTATTGATTATTTTGGAACTTGAAAAAGCTGCAAATGCAGGAAGAGACCTTCTCTAAACACTATTTGCTTAAACATACATCCTTCAAAGAAATTCAATTGTCATAAATCCCCTCCCCAGGTATTTTATCAACTGTTGTCATAAGGGAAGAATGAGAAGTCAACACCACACTCAGACTAACTTTGCCACAAACTATCATATCTCCCATCTGTTCTTCTGAGAGCCCATTTTTTCCTCTCTAAAAATCGCCTGCATGCCCCTACCCTTTTCATGTTAAGATGTTATTTAATCCTGAATTCTAGACTACCTTGAGTGGTTAGTTTCCCTGGGTAGCTTTCTAAAATCATGAGGTATACACATTAATAAACTTATTTGTTTTCCTCTTGCTAATCTGTGTTTTGTTCAGAGGGTCTCAGCTGAGAACTGATAAGAGTAGAGGGGAAATTATTTTCCCTCCCCTATGATACCAACAAGAGTAGAATCATGTTATAATTTCATCCCAGCACCTAGCACAGTGCCTGAAACATATACAGTTGCTCACAAAGAAAATGAATGAATAGAATGGCTACCTCTGCAGTCTGAGGGTCTGTATGCTCCTTTGCAGTACTGTTTTAGTCATAGCTGACATATAATGCAAGAACCATTCCTTTAAAAAATTCCTTCCTTATTAGAAATCTCTTGAAATTTATATTATTTGAAGCTGCAGACAATGTACTATCCAACAATTTTCTTGAGATGCATTTCACACTGTTTAATATCCAGGAAGCATTTAACATTCCCTTTGGGTGACAAAACTTTTCTTCCTCTTGGTGTGTTCCCAGTTCTCCACATGGTGTTATATACAGTGATTAACATGGACTGGAAAATGTGGGCATCTGTATATCTCTGTGATCCTTATAAATTACAAAGTCCAAAGAAAGTGACCTATCCACTTGAAAAATAGGGAGGAGAATAGAACAGAAGGTCGTAGATACATTTTTAAACAAGGCTTTGAAGTACTTGGTGTCCTTTTTATTTTCATGGTAATAAAATAGGATCGTTTGCTTTTCACAACCCTGCTGTCAGAAATGAGAACCTTAAAGTTTAAAATAAATTTAGCTAAAAAGTGGATTAATATTTTTAAATCTACGGGTTGCTTACTTAAAAGTAATTTACAAAGGCACATATTCCCAATACATTTGCAACTTAATAAGCAATGAGTTTCTTTTTCAGGTATGTACTCAAAGTCACTGCTATCTCATTTCTTCCCAGCTCCAGCTAATGCAAGTTTCAGCACTCTACATATTTAAGCTTCAGAAAAAGAGACAATGCTGTTTGGTAATCCTAAGAATGCTACTTTTGATAGTTCTTTTCAAGAAGATTCATTTGAAAAGGCCAGCCATAGCTACATTATAATTTTGTACAATCAACAAAGAAAAAACATCAGAAGATATGATTACTGACAATAAAAAGTTTCCTTTCACATTTCATTAAACTACATCAGGTAGTAAACTAAATGGGACTCCACATTCTGCCTGTCTCAGTGTGTACGTGTGTGTGTGTGTGTGTGTGTGTGTTTAATCCCTTTCTCCCACGTTTTTTCTCCTTTTATCTGAGACATAAAAGGGATTTCATAAGTAAACCACTACATAAATTATATGGTAACCTATTATTTAAAAATAGAAATGTATGTACAAGAAATTGTCTAAGAATTTTTTTCTAAGAAATTTTCTAAGAATTATTTTTATAGCAATATTTTATATTATTTTACATGTTTCCATTATGAGAAGTGCACTGGATGCTTAAGTTAATTAATTAATTTTTTTCTTTTTGGCTTTCTCTTGTATTATGAAAAATCATTTGTGCTATTATAATATATTTAGGGTATCAACTATACTTTTCTGTTATAAGAAGAAATGGAGAAAAGAAGTACAACTAATTAAAAATAAACTAGTCATTCTAAAGTTCATTTGTATTTAAATTTTTATTATGGTCAGGGGTCATTATAGAAATGTACTTATCAGAATCAGACATATTCAAACACATAAGGTGAGGCATTTATACTCTCACGTTTTGTCTTATGGACTTATCCTCCTAATTTGAGTTCATTATAATCATTTTAGCATTCAGCCTAAATTTATGTTTAGATACTTACAATTTGAGGCTAGAGGGAAATGTCTTGAGTTAATTCTAGATAATCCCACATACTTTATAATCTATATCTAATAGTAAATACAGTGTAATAAAACTTAATTCTCAGAATCTTTGCCAATGAACTGAATTCTAGATAAACTATCCAAAGAAATTGACACAATTTTGAATTCTGTCTAGTCCTTCAAACTCTGTGTCTTTCAAAGAACATATGGTTTCTGGTTCCTCCAGTCACTGGTGGTTCCATTTCTCTCTTAGTCCCGCATTAGTGGCCTTGTGCATTTTGTTTCAGATACTGGTGGAGCTATTGCATATTACATAAATGTCTCCTTTCAAATTGTAGCATGATATTTATATTAGAATTTACCTGCTGTATATTCCTACTCTAGAAAAAAACAGAAATGAGAAGTTTATCATCTATATGACAATTTGAAGAAGGTTTATCTCATTGAGGTAAATATTTATAAGTTATCATCATGTTCAATAGGATTTGACAACGATAAACCATAAATATTAACTTTTTGATATAGTACATTTCTTTTAAATCATAATTGCATCTTAACTTTTTACGTAAAAGAAGTTTTGGACACAACATTAATACTTATGATAAATAACACATTTTCCTTGTGAGAAGTAAGAAAGGAAATATTGAGGTAGAAGGTAAAAGATATTATTAATAGGCCAGTGCTATATTGGAACATAAAGCAAGCAAACGATGAAACACAAAGAAGAAGTTTTATGACAAGTAGTTATATCCCAAGTACCATTTTAAAAGGTACATTAAATTTTTTACAGTTCTGTGTAACTCAAATGTCTGTGTTTACACTTTTATTGAAGCTTTCTATTTTATTAGGAGCAAATAAAAAATACCAACAACCTACAGAAAAATTTTGGAATTCTCTGTGAGAATGAAAAAATCAAAAAAAATTTTTTTATTGTGTCATATTAATTTGGGATACTGAATTATGCAGTTACATTGCCTATCTGAATCCCTGTGTGCCCTATTTTGCACGTGTTATTAAATGCCAATAGGTACTTCATAGTTGTGCTCCAGAGTTTTTGCCTGCAATAATTTGAGGATGATACAAAAGATAATTAAGGGTGGGAATTGTGCTTTAGACCTAATTCCAAAATATTTATTTTCTGTTATTATGAGCCTCCAGGACTTGGAGTCAACTGTTTGCTGCAGGCTATAACTACAGCCCCGATCAACTACTTGTACATTTTGGCAGCCCTTGCTCAAAAATGGGGGCCGATGAGAGAGCATGAATGCTCTAACACATAATTTTGTTACTGGAAAATTAACGTAGTGTATATGTTTTGCTGATTCGAAGTTGCTGGACAAAACCTTTGTTAATTAGGACAGCAATATATTTTCAGTCAGGTTCCATTTTTATTTTAATTCACCAATAGTCAATCAGAAAAAGCTATTAGTGGGATATTTTTCTAGATTAAAAAAAATTAGACCAAAGGAAATGGGAAGAAAAATTGATCATCCTTTATAATGGCATTGCAACCAACAAAGCATGAATATAACTGGACTTCCTCCTGTCCCCCACTTCCTTTCATTTCTGTTTTACTCTAAAAGCAGAAATAGCATCAATATTTCTACAAAGTAGAGCACCATCGCAGAAACATACAATTTAATCTAAAAATGTATATTTTCTGAATTAGGAAAATTCATCGTACAATGTTACAGTGTTGGTCTCAAAAGAAATGTAGCTAATGGACTGATGCATATAAAATGATTAGCACAGTTCCTGGGCATTTATTTAAGACCCAGTAAGTGTTAGCAGTCACTGTTGTTGAAACAGCACGCTGGTCCTACTTCCTTAAAGCAGAGTGGTTAATGTAATCCTTGTTTTACAGAGACAGCACTGTGCATGTGCTACCCCATCCTCCATTTGACCCTGGAACCTAGAATCTTCAGTATATGCAAGTAACAGAATACAAGTAACAGAAGTGTGGCTACTAGAGACCTTTATGAAGTGAAAATTCCTTCAATATGGAAGATCACTGCCTGGAAGGAAAATATGAACAAATTCAGAACTGACCAATCAGACCCTCCTAGATTGGAATTCCTTTGTGCTTTCTTTTACCTTTCTACTCTGTACCATAATTGGCCAAGTTCCAACCCCTCCAATCAAAACTTGCTCAGCCAGCTCGACCACATGCCACCTTGTTCTCTTTAACCCTTAAAACTGGTTCAGACCCCAGTTCAGGGGGAAAGATTTAGCAGTGCCTTCGGTGTCCTGTGTGTGGACTCAGCAATGAAAAGCTCTCTTCTCTAAAAAGCCAACATCATAATTTTGGCTCCTCTGTGTCTCGGGCAGCAGGCCCTTGTTCAGTGACATTATTTTTTCACGGTTGTTATAATCACTGATATTTAGTGTTCACTGTGAATCTGTGGAAGAAAGAAACTGTATATTGAAAGGCTACATTAGGAATTTACTTCTGTGGCTTGTACATTGTTTTTATGTTTGTTTGTTTTTTACCAGGTTGGTTGGTAATAAAAATCATGCTGACAATCCAGATTAAGTCCTATGTAACATTGTGATGTGCATGACATTTTTCACTTTTGAAATTGTTCTATCCAATGCCTCTGATATGGAAATTTAACAGATTCATCTTTTCCTGGTCAAGGTCCATGTTTGGCTCTTTCAATTCTCTTTCGCATTTCACAGTACTAGTTCCGTATTCTGCTTTTTCAGAGTTTTGTCCTCTGTTGTGCAGGAAACCTTGGGGATCTCAGAGCAATTTATCAGTGCTTGACTATTAAAACTGAGTAAGTTAAGTAACTGTTAAGTAACTTTTGGTGTTACAATTTTTAGCTCTAACAAAGGAATTGATTAAATTAAAAAATGCTGGATTGTTAATTAGAATAAAAGCCCAAAATGCCTCTCATTCACCTGTAGCTCTGGTCAACTCCCCAACATTGTCTTGTAGGATTCCCCCAAATCTCTCTCCACATATTTGATATGCACCATTCAAGACTCTTTTTCAGCCAGCCCCAGGCTGTGAAAATGAGGTAAACCACAAGGCCCACATTTTGGTGAGTGCTACTGATCATAACCTTACCTTTCTTTCTACTTACTGCTCTGTTGCTCCATCCTTTCACATGGTTCAGTGGGGTGAATCAGATGCACTAACTGGAGGTGTGTTGTTAAGATTCACAGCAGCACTGTGTGGTACTCCTCCTGCAGAGCTATTTTAGTAGTTTTCTTAACATCCTCTGAAACTATGGTAGAAAGGGCAGAGTGTATACTTGGAAAATGCTAGTTATTTTACCATGTTCAAATCATAAATGTGAAGTTCTGCCTCCTTTTCTGTTTTGTTTTATGTTGACTTGCTTTTTAATCTTTCTCCAAGCAGGTAGGTCAGGGTGCGTGTGCCCTTTTCTGCAACCCCTCCTCCAGTAGAAAGAGGATCATGGCCCACAGAAAGATAATTTTAATGATGTGAGGGGAAGATTTTAGAAAGAACTTTGAAGAACACTGTCTTTTTTAAAATATATAATCCTCCTCTGAGGATATTTTTCCATTTATCTTCAGACAGAGTCGGAGGGGGGGAGGGATGGAGAGAGCGAGAGAGAGGGAGAGGGAAACAACAATGTGAGAGAGACACATCTATGGGTTGCCTCCAACATGACCCTTACCAGGACTGGGGACCTAACCACAACCCAGGTACTTGCCCTTGACTGGAATCAAACCTATGACTCTCTGGTCCTGGGGCCGATGCTCTAACCACTGAGAAAACTGTCCAGGGCTGAAGAACACTATCTTGATGCTGTCTCTGTTGAGGAGGTGTCTTCAGGAGATTAAAGCAGTAAAATGACTGTCAATATGCAGAAAGAAGAATATTTTTGGTGTAAGAGTATGAATAGCAGGGTGAAGCACAGAGTACTCTAAACTATTTTCCTTATATAACTGCCTGAGGAGAATTTGGTCTGGAATCTTAGTCTCTATTTTTCTAGCAGCTAATGCAATGTCTGGCATATCCTCTATTCTCAAGGATTTGAGTTATATGTAGAATAAACAATAGTCATCTAGTGGATTTCCATAGAAAAACAAGGGGAAAAATTGATTAAGGAAAGAGGGAGAATAACCTAATAGAATAATTAATCATGCTCTAGAGAAAAAAAGAAAAAAGTAAAGCAAGCAGTAAAGAGCAAACGGTTAGAAGTTACAAGATGGATGTAATATTGTTTACACTGAAAACTCTTTGCAATAAATATATAATTATCTTAAGCAAATGTGCTATTCAAAAGTAATAATTCCAAAAAAAGTAAAAAGTTCTTTCAAGTAAAATATCCTTCCTTTTAAAGAATGTTTTACTACCTTAAATACAACTAGCTCAGGCAAAAAGAAATTTACATTTATTTTTTCAAAGAAATAGAGTATCGGCACAACTGTGTTGTAAATTCCGGTGAAGTTTATACTGTACAAAGCAATAACCCTTTTTGTAACTGTGAGTTAATAAAATAAACACCTAATAACACCCTAGGAAGATGAGATGACTTTCTTATGAAACTCTGAGGAGTCATTTATTTGATATCAAGAGCCTTTTTTATTCATTTGAGCATTGTTGCTGGCAGACATTGATATAACTCCCTGGAGGCTATTTCGAAGTCCACATTTGTAACTAAGCTGAAGAAATAGGGAGGTGTATTGAACCTTTTTAATGCATGATCGACATCTCAATAATTCAAGGCCTATAAAGAAAAATCATTAATAAGAAAAAATACAGAGACTATCCAGCAGGGGGATCACTAGTTAAAACCACTCTCTGTGCTAAATGATTTGCTCTGTTTCATTCTTCTAGTAATCTCTTAACGTTGTCTTACTTTTTGTCCCCTACTGAACAGAAACTGTCAACCATCAAGTATGTGCTTATAAAAACAATGAATAAAAATCTATGAATATGTGTATAAACACACACACACGCACACACACACACACACACACACACACTCCCCTAGACAAATAAATCACCCTGGCTATTTCCTTAGGTAGAAAATAGTCTTTGACTAAGAATCTATTGAGTTCTGACTGAAGTTATTACCTCAAAATGTCTCTTTGCTTAACTCAAGAAGTGATGGTGAAGAAGGTTATAAGGTTCAGGCAGCAGCCTTCTCTCCGGTCCGCACTGTGCAAGAAGTAAGTGGCATGTAGGGTGAAGGCTAATAAACTGTGGGTCACACAGTGAGAGAGCACTCTACTTGAAAGTATCATATATAAAAACAACTGATTTTACCCATACTACATCTTTTTTAATGACTAATAAAATCTTGCAATGTACTTAAATTATCTTAATTAATAGCTATGGAGTTGGAATTGCCAAGATTTGTCCAAAAATAACCATTTAAAGCAGTGACACTTTTTTAAAATCTTTAAATGATATTAACATTTCTCTTAAAATCTCTGCCTAATTTCCCATTGTTGGCAGAACTACCATCTCCGCTGATGTAGACTAGATTTAACTGTTAAAAGTGATCGGTTCATTTGATCTGTTACAGAGTACTCCCAGATATGTATTAGGAATGTGACACATCCTAGATTTGGAAGAGAAGAAAGTCTAAGGAAAAGAGCAACAGCCAACCAACTGTGTAATCCTGTTCAAGCATGCACATGTTTATTTAAGTATTCTCCAGAGGCCTATTTTTTTCCAGCATAATGCAGATATTATGCTACCTTTTAAAATAAGATATATAAATTTCAAACAAAATTGTCCAAAACAATGACCTTGGTTACTCCATATGGTACACAGAAATAATTACATTTCACTTACAATACAGATGCACTTAACACAGTCATCAATAGTCATTCACCACCAACACAGTACACTTTTAAATCACCTAAAACACCAATTTTTTTTTTTTTCTTCCAAAAATCTAAACAAAATAATAGTTTTGGATATATGATAAGTTGAAAAGGAGGCAGAATTTTTAACTGAAATAATCTAACTGAATTGCATTTTAAAAATGTAATATTCAGAACATGAAAATAGAATTCTCATTGGGAATCAAAAGATGTAAGCACTCCTGATTGTGGTTTCTTTAGTCTACTTTTTAAAAAATTTTTCAACAAATGCCATCAAAGAACTTTTACTGTATATTTACTCTAGAAGCATAAAGTGACATGAGGCATGTGTTAATATAATTGTTAATATTCACACTCCAGGAAGGTTAGTAACTTTTTAAAGACATACTAGAAATATAGCCAGTTCTTCTCAAGAGAAAGAAGAATTTATCTTCCTTTCACTCAGCAAATGTTTATTAAAATCTACTGTGTGCACAGCATTGTTCTAGAAGCAATTCTAGAAATGGGAAGCAAGAATTTCTGGCTTTACTTGAAAATAGTTGGATTAATTAATTTTTATGATAAATTATAATAAGCATTTAAAAATCTCTATAGTAGAGGGATAATTATTAACTCTTTCTCTGTATCAAAGCTAAACCTTATTTCTTACACTGGTGGCTTGGAATGAACAAAACTTTTCATCTGACATAAAACATTTTTACACTGTCACGTGCAGACATATCTGCTGATATATTTTAAAGGTGAAACATTATCGAGACTTTTCACTTAAATGTACATAGAGTTCAACTTTGCATCACCAAACACCTGTTCTCCTGATTTAGTGGAGAAAATTGTTCCTTGCAATACACAGAAATCTTTCTGAGATTGATTTGTGCTGCCTTTCCAACAGCATGGAAAGCGTGCTTTCATCAAATACTGTTACATAAAGCACTTGGTTTATCTCTGCCTTTCAATTCCTATTAGTTATTTTATATTTATTTGAGATCTAAAGCAAAATAAATAATATGTCAAGTGAAATTCTGGGATCACTGATCCTGTGATAATAGTCCAGCCAATTCTTTTTATGGAACATACAGTGGTATATCTAATGTGTGGGCTTTTCCATGACAGCAAAGAGGTTAGAGATAATTCATGGATGTCAACTCCTTTTTTTCTAATTTTTGACAAGGGGATTGATGATGATAATCTACTTACAAGAGGATTTGTTGGGAAATACAGATGTAGGTAAGTCAATTGAACTACAGAGCATTAGTCCAGTTGATGACAATAAACCCAATATAAACGTGCTATAGAAAAACAGGAACAAGAAATGAACAGTCACAGGAATACATTGCACCAAAGAATATTACTGAAAAACATTTATGACACAAAAGTTTTGGATTAAAACATTATCTAAAACCTAACCACACTAGAAGTTTTTCTATGAATGTGGCTCTTACAGAAATTATGAAGATCTGGAAAATATAACAACAAAATCCTGATTCCTGGTACAACAGGTGCACAATGAATTATTGCAGTTGTAACATTATCTAGGTGCAAGGTAAAATTATAATTAATACTGAACTAACTGAACATTTTAGATTTACTATTGAGCATCCCCATGAGAAATGCTGCAGTCCCAAAAGGAGTTTATTTGCACAGCCCACCATAGAACATGAACGATCAGCTTGTTGTAAGTGCACAGAAATTCCCCCTTTCTACATTTATAGTTTATCATGCCTAGTCTGAAGACAACATAAGGAAACTGAGATCACTACTCCAAAGAATTCTAGCATGCATTATGATGGTTTCCTTCAGTCAATACAAATATGTTGCATGAGTTTTTTAATATGCAATAATCTTCATCATAGCCAATGTTCATGGTTTTAACAGGAAAAATTTTTATCAAAATGTTTTCCATATTTTTTTTTGTTTGTTTTGCATTCAACTGTAACATTAGGTTCAAAGATTTATTTTATTTTATTAAAAAAGAGTTCTGGTCATAAGAAGCATCAATAGGCGGCATTTCGTTGTGCTCATTCACAAAGCTCAAGGGCCACAGACTATTCCTCTGTACATCAGGTCAAACTCTAAAGAAATGCCATTTGGTGGTTTTATTTCCATCCTCTAGTTTGGAAGCTTTATTTTTGTTTTACTACCAACCTTCTTACTTTGCCATTTTCATCTGAAAAACATTTATTTTTTCTTCTTTCTTCCACATTGGTATTCTTTCCACAGCCAGGGCTCAAATTCTCCTAGACCTGATTCTGGTTGCCTTACAAAGCAGACACTCTGACAATGTTTCCTCCTGAGTATTCCGGAGATTCTGGCCTGTCATCTCCTTCAGGAGTGGTTACTGGAGGTGTTGGGATGCTTATTATTGCTGTAGTCACATAAGGTTGTTCACAGTTTAGTTTAACACACTCTTCCATTTTGGCATTTAAACTGGAACGGCTGATGAGGGAAAAAATAGATTTAAGAAGGTAAGTTGTTTACTTAAAATTTTTTTTCTCCTACAACGAAAGTATGCAGGTGTCACACTTATAAATAATAGCTTAAATGTCTAAGAACAATTAACATAATTTTAAAAAGGGAGCACCAAACCTTAATATACAGGTGGGCACAAGTAACTTTACAGTTGTTTTTATGAAAAATAATACAATAATTAATAAATAATAATACAAGAATAATCTCTGTGTTTCACATACTCACAACTGTAAACCTACATTTACCCCATCCTATATATTAAAGTGAACATTAGTCAGGTCCTAAATTGTAAATAGATGTGTAAAAACCGGCTAAATTTGATTTCATCAGTGTTTTTCAAAGTGTTGCATAAAATTGTGAGAAAGAGGATCAGATACATTTTTGAAACACAGGGCTGAGCAAAATAGTTTTCTTTAAATAGAACCTCTGAGAGGTTTGAGATACCATTATCAAAGGGATATTTCCTGTAGATATGCCTCAAATCTTTGACCACAGAGTCATTTTACTATCTTGTCTCTTTGGGGGATAGAGTGTCCTTAAAGCTCTCAACTTAGTGACAACCAAATGTTAAGAAACCCAAACGTTAGCCATTACTAATAGTTAAGGGCTTTCCCAAGTGGTGTTCTTGCATGTGGTCCAGGGAAAAGAAGAAAGGAGGAGATACATAGTAACTTCAAACTATTTTACTTTCATAGAAAATTAATTTAATGTTTATGTACTAAAATTTTCTTTCCAAACACTTCTCAATTTTCTACTTCGAAGTGGTAAAATGTCTCTGAGACAGACATTTTTCATTGCTCCAGCATTTAATATTCTGCTCCCACAGATACATAATTTATGTAAATCAACATAGTTTGAATTCAGAATCTCATCCAGATTTTCCACAAAGATTGTTGGATGCCAACAAAGAAGTAGCACTGAATTAATGGTTGTTAAACTAAAAATAAAAGCTATTTTATTTGAAAAACAAAGTAAAAATTATTTGGAAAAAATTGGTCCTTTTAATGACTAGTAAAAACAAGCAAATAGAGAGAAGCAAAGGGAAAACAGCAACAGAAGCTCACTTGTCCATAAACTCACTGGAGGTAAACGATTTTAGCATTTCGCTTATCTTTCTTTGAATTGGATTGATTTTTGTATTTATTGTGGCCAAAATACTTTTTTAGTCAAAATTGTATATTGATTCAAAATATTTGTGTAGGCATAGTTTCATTTATCACTGTCACATTGACTCTGTTGATTTATTTATATATGCTGTTGAATACTTTTTAATCATATCAATGTCAATTTCATTTGTCTCTTTTAGTAGTGTTGACTATCATTTCAGGCTATTTGTGTGTTCCTGGGCATATGAAACAGCTGTGGGAATGAAGCAGTAGAAATGCATTTGTGGTTGCCTGACTGCCTTATCTTCCTTCAGATCTTTTAATATTGCTTCAATTACTCTTATGACTCTTAATGAATATTACAGTAGATCCATTCTCCTACTTGTTACAGTCTAAGTTTTGTCACATTCTAAACTCTAGAAACTAGAATTTAGATGCCACACATGTAGCAATGAAACTGCAGGTGAAGATGTGCTCGGGGAACCAGCACGGGTGTGTGTCCACACAGATTAATGTACCTGTTAGATAGTGGGTTTCTCTCCACACATCTGATCTGAATCGTACTGAGTTCTTGCACACTGCCTCGATGGCTTCCTGATACATTGGCATTTGGGATGCGGAAAGTTTTTTTGTGTCGTCTTGAACAGCAAGTGCTGGTGACTCCTTGTTGTGAAGACAGAGAGGGACTGTGACTTGAAGGACGATTAACAGTTGAAACCTCCATGCAACTTTCTTCAAAGACTTGTTCATCCACAAACTCATGATTCTGTTCCATAGGTGTAGAAAAATGCGAAGAAAAACAGAAACACACTTTTTAACTTTAAAAATGAAAATGAATAGCTTTATTTTTAAAACATAAAAATATCCACATACATTTATACTATTCGATGGGTAACTAGTAACATTTTCATAAAGATTAAAATATCAAAGCCACCTAATACTGGCATTTATGGAAAAATAAAATCTCTCTTGTTAGACCTTGAGATTGACACATGAAGGCTGATTTAGTATCTATTTGTAGACTAACTTTATCTTGAAATATCATTTTTTAATTTAAACATCAAAACTGGAAGTTATAAACTGAAGGAAAAAACTTGAAAATGAATATAGATAATACTTAAAAATATGTAAATTCACATTGACTTATTTTTAAACAGATTGAAATTATGGGGAAGATTATTTTAATCCAAGTTAGATTGTCTGTTATATAAAAGCAAATATTTTCACATGGAATTTAAAACATTTTTAAATTAGAAAATAAAGCACCCAGGACACTTCCCATTTCTCTCAGTAGAGAGAAAAATATGACTTATTAGTTAAATAAGTACAATATATTTATCTGCAAAGTGTATCACTTTATGTTTGACTCAGAAGGGGTTAGCACTGAACTTTTCAGGTCTCCTTTCTTATCTTTGTGATATATCACTAGGTATATTCAGATTCTCTACCTGTATTTAGAGTTCTTCTAGCCAAGAAGTAAGTAGTGATGGACATCATTTCATATACTACATTTTAGAGAAACACAATGTAAAATTTGCTTAAAAAATATTTAATAAGTGGGATCACTGGGTCAAATGGCAGTTCAATTTTTAACTTTTTGAGGAAACACCATATTGTTTTCCATAGTGGCATTTTCCACCAGTCTGCAGTCCCACTAGCAGTGTACTAGAGTCCCCTTTTCTCCACACCCTCGCCAACACTTGTTTGATGATTTGTTGATGGCGGCCATTCTGACAGGTTTGAAGTGATACCTCATAGTTGTTTTAATTTGCATCTCTCTGATGAAGAAGCCTGAAACACCATTCAGAAAGAATATATGTACCTCTATGTTCATAGCAGCACTATTTACAATAGCTAAGATCTGGAAACAGCCCAAGTGTCCATCAGTAAATGAGTGATAAAATAGCTATGGTACATGCACAAAATGGAATATTATGCAGCTATAAGAAAGAAAGATCTTTTATCCTTTGAGATGATATGGAGGGACCTGGAGAGTGTTATGCTAAGTGAAACAAACCAAGCAGAGAAAGACAAATATCACATGACATCACTTATTTGTGGAATATAATGAACTAAACAAACTGATGAAAAAAATTGACCCAGAGACATAAAGGTAGGTTACAGACTGACAAACCTCAAAAGAAGGGGTGTTGGGGGAGAGAGATGAACCACAAAACTTATATGCATGTATGCATAACCAAAGGACATAGACAACAAAGCTGGGGATGGGGTGGGGGAGACGGGGAGGAGGGTGTCAATGGGGGAAAAAGGAAAAACATCTGTAACAAAAACAAATTAATAGAAATAATTTAAATATATATATATTTAATAAAAAAATTGTCTCCTACAGTGCTTATGGAAGACTGTTATCTCAGTAATATAAGGGAAAACATTTTTGGTCTGAGCTACTAAATGACTTTTTTACTATTTTTCTTTTGTGTTGGTTGGAATAGTCATATAATGGGAGACTTTGCAAGTGCAGAATTCCACTTAACTATCTCTCATCTTAAACATTAGCAAAACAACTGAAGCAATTCACTGGCTAATAGGAAATAGATTGTTTTAGTTACTCATTTTGTCATTTCTTTGCTGAGAAAAGCATTTGGAAGTAAATGAAATTTAACATTCTACAGATAAAAGTCCAGAGAAAATATGTTCAGATAAGATAGAATTTTGTGTTAAATATTAAATTTTATAGAAAAAAATAATTCACTGAGATTCACACTGTTGTCTTCTCTTTCAACGCACATTTCTCACACATAGTACAAGTTATAACACATGAGATTCTAACTTATCTCCTCAGTGACTGAAGTGAAGAAGTCATCTGCTGCAGATTACCATATATTTTTGTAGGCAGCTCAATTTAAACTTTATTGATTGGTATTAAATATTTTTTATTTAAAAAGCCCTAAATGATAAAATAGCAAAAAAAAAAATAATAATAATAAAATGAAAGGAAAAGATAGGCAAAAATAATATATTATATTATTAATGTTATTTAAATTTCAGAGTTATTCTAGTAAGTTATAGACCTGTCCACATTTTTATTTAAAATCAGCTACAATCCTGTAACTTTCTTGTTTAAAGCCTCAAATAATTTTCCACTTGAGGCGAAGATCAACATTTTTCACAT
Source organism: Molossus molossus (assembly GCF_014108415.1). Lineage (NCBI taxonomy): Eukaryota > Metazoa > Chordata > Mammalia > Chiroptera > Molossidae > Molossus > Molossus molossus. Next base: position 83,935,600 of record NW_023425401.1, on the reverse strand, counting down.
GCCTCAAAAACCTCGCGTTATCTAGCCACTGCCTTTCTCTGTCTCCTCTTGTGCTACTACCCGCCAAGTCCTTAGACCAAGTTCTACATTCCTCAGCCCCTTTATTTCTTTGCCTAACTAGCTCTTAGTCATCCTGTGGATTTTACCTCAGGTTCCTCCAGAAAGACTTGCTTGATCCTGTACCCTTTGGCTCCACCCTCTGCCCCATCCACTGTGGTCCATTGTTGCTTTGCTGCTCATTGCCCTTCCCTAGTAATATCCGTGTTGTTTCCCACATACAGAAGTTGACAGGAACAGAGACCACACCTGACTTCCTGGCATATCTAAGGTCTCAGCTCACTGGCACTTAGAAGGCAAGTAATACATATTTGTTGAATGATTATATAGTTAAATAAAACTAAATGAATAAATGTATGGACAATATTTGGAATTGAGAATACAAATATGCATCAATGGTGAGTGAGAAGACTTGATCAAAATATGGTACAGGTTTTGTTCTGCTCTGTGGTCACAGATTGTGACCTCTTTTGACAAGCTAGCTAGAGAATAGGTGAGTTTTCTAAAGAGGAGTTCCTACCAGAGGCTATAAATGGGGAAATGTATACTCAATCCTCAGCTAAAGGGGTATTGATTAAATACCATTTTTTCTTAGGAGAACTTGTAGTGTTACTATCTATCTGTATTGATTATACCTATGAATGAAGGAAATGCTTATATTCAGTCATTCTTTATTTTTCATTATTGCTCTTGATATTCCCTTCATCCAGATGTCAGGAACACTTGAACTTCAATACATTTTTTTTCTGTTTAATCAACATTTTAAGAATCAGGGTGAAATAATATTTTATAAGACTTGTAGTTGGCTGTTGGAAAACAACTTTACATCTGCGTTAAACTAGTATTTTACACTAGAGTGAGGATAACAACCAAGGATACAAACATTTTAATGTCTCTAAAATACTTTCCAAATTGAAATGTCACAATAGTCTTTCAAACTAATTTCAAATATTGTGTTTTTATTTTTTTGTCTTTTAGTATATTTTCCAGTAATGCAGACAGTGTGATCCTGCCTGGAAGGACTGAGTGTTCACAAAAGCAAATGGGATTACTGGGAGGACTAGGGCAGGCAGTCACGCTGGTTCCTTACTGTGGTTTTTTCCAGGCAGTGAAGCAGGTGGTGGTGCTGGGTTTCAAAGCTGGAGCCCGATTTGCTGACAAAGGTCTGCTCATCCTCAGAGGACTGTGAACACAGAGAAGACAAAAGTGTTTTCTATTTTATTTGCAAACAATGAGAACCTCAACTACACATTTCCACAGAGAGATCTGGCCTATTTCCTGAGATTAAATGGCAGCATTTTATTATTATTTTTAGCTAGAAAGGGACAACCAAGCTGTTGTTTTTAAGTTTGATAGTCATTATTTACATTTTTTTTTTCAAATTAGCACCTTATCTTTTAGACTTGCCTCCATGAATAGAAATTTTAAATCTCTTATGCATATTCAACTACCAACTACCTTTGAAAGCCTGACAGCCATTATTTTTGGATAATAAAATTTAATGTTATACTTAGATAATTCTGAAAATGGTATTATGCTCACCTAAATAAAATCTATTTTGTAAGTAAAGATGATTAAAATCCTAAATATTAAAGGAAAGTTTTGAGCTAAAAGTGGTTTCTCAAATTGCATTTTATACTATGTGACTTTTAAAACACTAAACAGTGCTCCCTCTTCATTAAAAAATAAAACAAGACATAATGTCATCCCCTACTCCCACTCAAATGAACTTTAAGGAACATAAGTAATCTTGAAATAAAACATAATTAGGTATTTGAGTCATTGAGCATTTTTTACCTTTCCCATGTAAAATGGGTTCTAAACCCAACTCTAAAGTGGTGGGGTTTACCCCCAACACCATCAAGCAATGACATGCTCTAGACCAGTGGTTCTCAACCTTCCTAATGCCACGACCCTTTAATACAGTTCCTCATGTTGTGGTGACCCCCAACCATAAAATTATTTTTGTTGCTACTTCATAACTGTAATTTTGCTACTGTTATGTCTTAGGCGACCCCTGTGAAAGGGTCGTTCGATCGCCAAAGGGGTCACGACCCACAGGTTGAGAACTGCTGCTCTAGACACTATCACGTGTCCTACAATTCAACTCAATTTAGACACTATCTACCTGGAGACAGCATTGTATTACACAAGTTGAGGGCTCAGTCTTGCAAGACTGCTCTCTTCACCAACTTCAGATTTCAGTTGCAATGTTAAATTATCACCCGTGCTTCTGACCACCTGGCTATACATTGGGGGTTCTAGTGACCCCCTCCTTGAACTTTAGGTGCCAATTGCAAGTGTAATAGTTACCTGAGCTTCTGACCAACTGGCTACAAATCAGAGATTCCCACAAACTATACCTCGAGTTTGATTAGTTTGCTAGAGCACCTTATAGAACTCAGAGAAACATTTTACTTACTAGGTCAATGGCTTATTATAAAAGGATATAATATGACTTAGGAACAGCCAAATGGAAGAGATGCATAGGCAATGCATGTGAAAGGGGTGAGAGGCTTCCCTACTCTCTGAGTGTGCCACTCTCTCTAATTGTTAGCATAGGTAGCTAGATATTAATAAAGGAAGAGAGCAAAGGGTATCAGATATTAAGAAGCTTAATTAACTAGGGATCTGACTCAGATAATAAATCTGATTAAGTCTGGAAGTGACAGCTTCAGACATCTCAGGGGATCATAGCACTGCCTCACAAAAGGGTTTAACACTCCTCCCTTTCCTATGTTGGGAAGGACCAGCATTCCAATCTTCCCAGGGAACAACCAGCCACTTGCTCAGACTAAGGGTTGGGGAGGAGTAAACCAATAAAGGGGAAAATCCTCTGCTGGGCGCATACTCAGTAGAAATCAAGATAGTACTGGGGAGGTCCTTCTACTTGAGGCATGCCCAGTAGAAACTAAGATGGCAATCATGAGGAGCAAAGAATTGAACTGGATAGGGACAGAGAAACCCAGAAGATCTATGAAATGGATTGGTTAGGGGGAGGACCCAGCACAAGCCCAGGAAGGGTTAGGAAATTGATTGGTTATTTTGAAAGAGCTCCTGGTCCTTCCCAAGCCTGAGATAATATAATCCAAGCTTAACAAAGGCAAGCTCTCTCTCTCTCTTTCTCTTTCCCTCTCCCTTTTTTGCCTGGTAACACACATTCATGGATTCATGTGCTCACACATTCTCTCTCCATAGCAGCCACCTGAAGCCCAGCAGCCAGGTGAGCTCCAAGTGTGGGCTCCAAGTGCAAGCCTGGATACAATAACAGCACCAGCTGAAGCATGGCCAGGATGAGAGGCTATATTAGCCAGACAGGAACAAAGGCTAAGCTGGACTAAGCTTTGACATGGCCTCAACCAATGGCACAAAATTTTGGGACCCCGGCCTTTCTTCTGGGCTTGATGAAGACAAGGCTGAACTTTCCCCACAGTGGAATGAATGGAGAAGAGACACTGGGAAACTGGGACAGCCTTCTACTTATATTCCAATAAATCTTACCCCTACATCTCATTAACCCAAATGTGTGTCCTCAGAAATGCATTCTTATGACTTTGTGAAAGGACCCCATTTCCACTGGCAATAAAATCTTCACCTGTTCACTAACCAGGAAGCTCTCCAAACTCCCTTCTTTTGAGTTTTTATGGAGGTTCATTACCTAGGCATGATTTATTAAATAAGTCATTGGCCATTGGTGATTGAACTTAACCTGTAACCCCTCTTCATTTCTAGCATGTTGGGGAATAGGGTAGGATTGAAAGTTCCATCCCCCCAATCACTTAGTTGGTTTACCTGGCAACTAGCCCCCAACTTTAGGTGAAGCACAGAAGTCACCTTATTAACATGCCAAAAAACATCCTTTAAACTCTCTTCCCTTAGGAAATTCCAGGTACTTAGAAGCTCAGTGCCAAGAACAGGAAGAAGAACAAATATATATATTCTTGTTAGAAATCACAATATCACATTGTGTTTACATCAGAGTATATAAAAATCTTATCCAATCACAAAGGAGAATCATGATTCACTGGCAATATTTCATAGCCCAATTTCTTATCTGTTACTGTCAATAAGACTATATAAAGAGAAATTATTTTAAAAAATGACATTTTCATTGTTTCAGTAGCTATTTTCATAATTACCCACAATAAAATTATATGGCTAAGTAAAAATAAATGAATATTATATCAATAAATCAAGCATAAAAAAAGTGAGATGCTTGACTGTACCTGTAGTTGATTACTGAGTAAACCATTCCGTTTACTTTGCATGTAAGCATTTGCACTTCCAGTTTTGGCTGCCCGTATCCTAGCAAGTCTGGCTTTCTGTAGGAAAAGAAAAGTGAATATCTTGTTAATATTTAATGAATTGTTTCCACAAAATAGTGCATATACTCTTGTATAATACCAATGTCAGCATACATACGTTTAAAATATGACAGCTTTTATAACTATTGACAATTAATTGTTCATCATATTGAGGCAGGTTAGTAAGAAACTGGGAAAATTCCATGGCAAGTGGAATGATGAAAGTAAGACAAATAGCTGAACAAACAGACAAATGGCTGAACAAACCACCAGAATGTCTCAGCAATAAACCATAAGACTCCATCTCCCTAATTGAAGATGCCTAAGAGCAGATGGGTTAAATCACCATAGTCAGGGAGGAGATAACAAAAAACAATTTAGCCAGACTAATTAGATTAGGGAAAGGGAAAGGGAAAGCTAACTAGAAAATGACCCCAGTCCCAGTACACCCTCATTTTAATACATCAGCATACTAAACAACACACCCAGAAATCTAATGAATGTTTTGTTGAGATCCTCCCCTAAAATAGATAAAACAGCCCTGGCTGGTTTAGCTCAGCGGTTAGAGCGTCAGCCTGCGGACCATAGAGTCCCAGGTTCGGTTCCTGCTAAGGACACGTACCTCAGTTGCAGTTTGTCCCTGGCTCCGGTTGGGGACGTGTGTGGCAACCAGTCGATGTGTCTCTTTCACATGGATGTTTCTCTCTCTCTCCTTCCTCTCTCCCTCCTGCTCTATCTGAAGATAAATGAAAAGGTGTCCACTGGTGAGGATTAAACAAACAAACAAACGGAAAAGACAATAGATGCAACACTGAGGACAAAGTATGCCAGCGTGCTCTTCCTTGAGCATGTTCACACCGCCTTTCCTCAGGCATGCACTTTACTTCTTCTATCCCAAACTCTGAAGGTCCCAACAAGACCTGCACTCAGGAGAGTAATGGGCAGCAGCAGCTCCTCCCAGGTTTATCCCTAATCCTATCTCCAGGGGTCCTTTCCTTGCAATCACTGTCCCAAGCTTTAATATATTTACTGTCACTTTCATATTTTACTGAGAACTTGTGTCTTGAAATTTTTCCTTAATGAGTCAAGAACCTGTAGGTTGCTTGATTTGCAAAGGTCCCTGACCATGCTGGGGCAGGGCAAGCGCCCTGCATACAAGTGGTTTGGTAACAATATGAGTGCTTTATTTTAGTTAACATATGGGTAAGATCAATTAACTACTCTGAGCTGGGTGATGCATTTAAGGATTGTAATTAAGTCTTTAGAAGGAAGATCAAGTTATTTCATTATCGTTTCTGTCAATTTGTTAACAGAAAAATACTTACTTATATTTTCACTTATCCCAATCTGAGTATCTTAATGAAATACCCAGAAAACCAGCTGCCAACCCCTTTTTTAAAATTAATTAATTAATTAATTAATTAAATCTTTATTGTTGGGAGTATTGCAGATTTCCCCCCTTATTTTCCCCTGTTGACCCTCTTCACCTGGTTCACACCCTGCCTGAGGCCTTCTTCACCAAGTTATTGTCCATGGCCATGGGCAATGCATATATTCATATAAATTCTTTAGTTAATCTCCTTCCACCTACCCCTGACCCCCTTCCCTCTGAGATTCACAGTCTGTTCCATGTTTCCATGTTTCTGGTTTTATTTTATTCATCAGTTTATTTTGTTCATTAGATACCACATAGAAGTGAGATCATGTGATATTTGTCTTTCTCTGACTGGCTTATTTCACTTAGCATAAACATCTCCAGTTCCCTCCATGGTATCAAAGGGTAAGAGATCTTTCTTTTTTACAGCTGCATAGCACTCCACTAATGGGCTCTTGGGCTGTTTCCAGATCGTAGCTATTGTAAATAATGCTGCTACAAACACAGGGGTGCATATATTCTTTCTGGTTGGTGTTTTAGGATTCTTAGGATATATTCTGAAAAGAGGGATCACTGTGTCAAATGGCAGTTCCATTTTTAGTTTTTTGAGGAAACACCATACTGTTTTCCATACTGACAGACCCAGTCGGCATTCCTACCTGCAGTGTACTAGGGTTCCTTTTCTCCACATCCTCGCCAGCAATTTTGTTTGCTGATTTATTTATGGTAGCCATTCTGCCAGGTGTAAGGTGGTAGCTCATTGTTTTAATTTGCAGTTCTCTGGTGATTAGTGACACCGAGCATTTTTTCATATGTCTCTTGGCTATTTCTATGTCCTCTTTGGAGAACTCTCTATTCAGGTCCTCTGCCCATTTTTAAATTAGATTTTTTTGTCTTCCTTTTGTTGAGTTGTATGAGCACTCTATATATTTTGGAAATTAACCCCTTATCCAGTGTATCCGTGGCAAATATGTTCTCCCAAATAGTGAGGTTTCTTTTCATATTGATGTTGGTTTCTTTTGCTCTTTAGAAGTTTTTAAGTTTGATGTATTCCCATTTGTTTGTTTTCCTTTGTTTCTCTTACCCTAGGCAAAAAAATTCTGCCACGTGAGATGTCTAAAATTTTGCTGCCTACGTTTTCTTCTAGAATTTTTATGGTTTCACGACTTACATTGAGGTCTTTTAACCATTTTGAGTTTATTCTTATGTATGGTATAAGTTGGTAGTCTAGTGTCATTTTGTTGCATGTATCTGTCCAGTTTTTTCAGCACCATTTATTGAAGAGACTGTCTTTATTCCATTGTATGCTCTTGCCTCCTTTGTCAAATATTAATTGAGCATAATGGCTTGAGTTGATTTCTTGGTTCCCTCTTTTGTCCCATTGATCTGTATGCGTGTTCTTGTGCCAGTATCAGGCTATTTTTATTACTATAAGTATAACCTGATATCTGGTATTGTGATCCCTCCTACTTTGTTCTTCTTTTTCAAGATTGCTGTGGCTATTTGAAGTCTGTTTTGGTTCCATATAAACTTTTGAAGTATTTGTTCTAGATCTGTGAAATATGCTGATGGCATTTTAATAGGGATTGCATTGAATCTATAGATTGCTTTGGGTAGTATGGACATTTTTTTAAATCAGGCTTATTATCTTTGTTTTTAAATATGTTTTTTTAACTGATATTTTAGAGAGAGAGGAAGGGAGAGAAAGACAGAAACATGGATGTGAGAAAGATACATTGATCGGCTGCATCCTGCACACCCTCTATTGGGGATTGAGCCTACATCCTGGGCATGTGCCCTGACCGGGAATTGAACCAGGAACTCTCATTCCATGGGTTGATGCTCAATCCACTGAGCCACACCAGTGGGGCTGGACTTTTTTATTATGCTAATTATTTCAATCCATGAACATAATATAGTCTTCCACCTGTTTATATTTTCTTCTATCTTTTTTTTTTCAATGTCTTGTAGTTTTCAGAGTACAAGTATTATACCTCCTTGGTTTAGTTTATTCCTAATAATGTTAATTTTTTTATTGCAAAGATAAATGAAATTTTTTTTAGTTTATCTTTCTGATAGTTCATTACTGGTGTATAAAAATGCCATCGATTTCTGGGTGTTAATTTTGTATCCTGCTATACTGATGAATTAACTTATTGAATCTAGTAGTTTTTTTGATGGGGTTGCATTTTCTTGTTAATATGATCCTTTTAGTATTATGTAGTGATCTTCACAGACTCTCGTTATGGTGTTCAATTTGAAGTCTTTTGTCACGTGAGTATTGCTACCCCAGGCTTTTTTTTTTTTTTTAATTTCCATTTGTGTGAAAAATCTTTTCCATCCTTTTACTTTCATTTAGTGTGAGTCTTTTGTTCTGAGAAGAGTCTCTACCCTATCCACCCTATGTCTTTTTCTTTAATTAATTAATTTATTTTTGTAACAGATGTTTCTCCTTTTTCCCCCACTGATTCCTCCCTCCCCCTCCCTCCCCACCCTGTCCCCAGCTTTGTTGTCCATGTCCATTGTTCATCCATACATGCATATAAGTTCTATGGTTTATCTCTCCCCCACCACCCCCTCTTCTGGGTATTGTGAGTGTGTTTCCCATTTCCACATCTCTGGGACTACACCATTCCTCAGACTGTTATATTCATTATATTCCACAAATAACTGAGACCATATGATACTTGTCTTTCTCTGTTTGGCTTGTTTCGCTTAGGATGATACTTTCCAGTTCCCTACATGTCATCTCAAAGGATAAGAGATCTTTCTTCCTTACAGCTGCATAGTACTCCATTGTGTATATGTACCACAGCTTTTGTATCCATTTGTCTACTGATGGACATTTGGGCTGTTTCCAGATCTTAGCTATTGCAAATAGTGCTGCTACGAACATGAGGTATATATATTCTCTCTGATTGGTGTGTCAGGCTTCTCAGGGTATATTCCTAGAAGTGGAATCACTGGGTCAAATGGAAGTTCAATTTCTAATTTTTTTAGGTAACACCATATTGTTTTCCATAGTGGCATTTTCCACCAGTCTGCATTGTCACCAGTAGTATACTAGAGTCCCCTTTTCTCCACACCCTCACCAGCACTTGCTGTTTGATAATTTGTTGATGGCGGCCATTCTGACAGGTGTGAGGTGATACCACATTATTGTTTTAATTTGCATCTCTCTGATAGTGATGTTGAGCATTTCTTCATATGTCTCCTGGCCATTTGTATGTCCTTTTTGGAGAGGTGTCTATTTAGTTTCTCTGCCCATTTTTTAATTGGATTCTTTGTCTCACTTTTGTTGAGTTGTATGAGCATTCTATATATATTGGAAATTATCTGATATATCATTGGCAATTATGCTCTCCCATACAGTGTGTTGCCTTTTCATTTTAATGATTGTATCTTTTGTTGTGCAGAAGCCTTTTTAGTTTGATGTAGTCCCATGTGTTCATTTTCTCCTTTGTTTCTGTTGCCTTAGGTGATGTATCAGTGAATATTCTGCTGTGTATGATGTCTGAAAATTTGTTGCCTACATTATCTTCTAGGATTTTTATGGATTCATGAGTCACATTTAAGTCTTTTATCCATTTTGAGTTTATTCTTGTGTATGGTGTAAATTGATGGTCCAGTTTCATTTTTTTTGAATGTAGCTGTCCAATTTTCCCAACACCATTTATTAAAGAGGCTATCTTTACTCCACTGTATGCTCTTGCCACCTTTGTCAAATATTAATTGAGCATATTGTCTTGGGTCCAAAAAATATGGAATGCTTCATGAAGTTGCGTGTCATCCTTGTGCAGGGGCCATGTTAATCTTCTCTGTATCATTCCAATTTTAGTATATGTGCTGCCGAAGTGAGCCCCACTCTGTTTTTTGATGAGACCATTTAATCTATTTACATTTAAAGTTATTATTGATGGGTACTTATTTATTGTCATTTTTATTTTTTATGTCGGTGTTCCTTTCTATTTCTTCTTAAACAATCTTTTTAACATTTCTTGAAGTGCTGGTTTGGTGGTTACAAACTCCTTTAATCTTTTCTTTGTCTGTGAAGCTCTTTATTTCTCCTTCAACTTTGAATTGTAACCTTGCTGGATAGAGTAGTCTTGGATTCAACCTCATAATTTTCATTACTTTGTATACACCATGCCACTCCCTTTTGGCCAAAGTGTTTCTATTAAAAATCTGCTGACAGTCTAATGGGAGCTCTCTTTTAGGTAACTTTCTGTCTCTCTCGATGCCTTTAAGGTTGTTTTTTTTTGTTTGTTTGTTTGTTTTTTAATGTTCGCCATTTTAATTATAATGTGTCTAGGTGTAGGTATTTTTGGTTCATCTTGTTTATGACTCTCTGTGTTCCCTGGACTTTTGCCTTCACCAGGTTAGGGAAGTTTTCTGTCATTATCTCTTCAAATAGTTTCTCTATTCCTTGCTCAGATTCTTTTCCTTCTGGTAACTCTATTATGTGGATGTTGTTACATTTCATTTTATCTCAAAGCTCCTTTAAATTATCCTTCTTTTTATCTCTTTTCCAATTGCTGTTCTGACTGGGTGATTTTTTTCTACCTTGTCTTTTAATTCACTGATTCGGTCCTCAATTTCTTCTATCTACTGTTAATTTCTTCCAGGGTATTCTTTATTTCAGCTATGTCATTCTTCATTTACAATTGATTCTCATTTATGGTCTCCTCATGGTTTTAATGCTGATGTAGTTCCCACTAAGTTCCTTATAATTTCCATTAAGTTCTTTGTAGTTTCCACTAAATTATTTCAGCATTCTTGTAAACATTACTTTGAACTCTTTATCCGACAAATTTCTTGCCTCCATTTTATTTAGTTCTTTTTATGGTGATTCCTTCTTTTATTTCATTTGGGGTTTGTTTCTTTGCCTCCTTGTTTTAGCAGTCCCATCAGCTGGGTTGCCAGGTGAGGTGCAAGGTGTGGCTGGGGCAAGTCTGCATATGGGGGCATCAGGTTGCACCAGGTCACAGTGATGTGTCTGGTTTACCATTGGTGCTGGATCAGGCATGCAGGATCCTGGCATCAGGTCCATGCATCTGGGCACATAGGGTTGTGGCAACACGGCTGGGTGCTCCCAGTCGCAGAAGCAGGGTTGGTCTTATGGAGGTGCTAGGTCAGGCACTGTGGGTTGCAGTGGCAGGTGTGTGCCTCTGGGACATCAGGTCATGGTGCTGGAGCTGGTCATCTGGGGACATTAGCTCATGACTGTGGGGCTGGGCATACCTGTTTGTGGCCTTGAGGCACTACGTCTTGGCTGATTCCTTCAACTTCTTCCCAAGGAGGACCCTGTTGACCCTCCAAAATGGTATGCTTTTTGATCTCAAGCAGCAAGAAGCACCCAGCTAAACAGCACATGGTGTCAGCCAGCTGCTTCCCCACCAGGAGCACCATAATGGCCCACCCTGAGTTCCCACCACCAACAGTGAAGCCCACTCACACTCACACCCATGCAAACTCTCTCTCAAACATGCTCACCCACACACACTTTCACCCTCACTCTGGTCTTGCCTGCCACCATGTTGGCTCCCCAACTCCTTTCCATTTAAATTAATTAGTAATTAAGTTCCAGAACCCAATTTTCTTTTTTTTTTTCTTTTATTCCTCTCTCCATCCCTTAAAAAAGAAGAAAAAAAAAACATTTAGTTATATCTGTTCCCACAAATATAAACTTTTTTTTTTTTTTGGACAAACAATTTACTGAATTGGAATTCTGTTCTTCAATTTAGATAGTTTAGGGTGGTCAGTTGAACTGTTCACATTGATAGAGAGATCACCAAAGTGATATTATTGAGCCAATTAATCGTTTAACCAGATTTCTAGTATTCTATTCTACTTTGGAACCGCTGTTGTATACCTGCTCCAGACTATCATGGAATAAGTCTGATTTTGGTGACCATTCTATTTATATGGCATGTATCCATGTGGTGTTTAAGGAAGCAACTAGAATATCTTGGATAAAAACTTAAAAAAAAAAAATCCGATGAAGACTTCATCTTTTCCCTTTCTACACAATCCCTCAAAATACCATCTTTACTTTCTAGCCCTGGAATGTTTTTTGTTGTTGTTTTTAATCCTCACCTAAGAATATCTTTCCATTATTTATTTTATTTTTTTTTAGATAAAGTGGAAGGGAGGGAGGGGGGAGAGAGAGAGAGAAATGTCTATTTAAGAGTGACCCATCAATTGGTTGCCTCCTGCACAACCCCAACCGCAACCTAGGTATGTGCCCTTGACTGGGAATCGAACCCATGACCCTTCAGTCTGTGAACTGATGCTCTAACCACTGAGCAAAACCAGCTAGGACTGGAATGTTCAATTTAATAACAATTTAAAAATTATCTAGATTTTAAAAATGGAAGATGAATATACACACGTGATAAAAATTTCAGTATTATGAATGTACATAAAATACAAGTCAGTATCTCTGGACCCTGGAACTGCTTTACTCCTTTGCTTCAGAGTCAACTACCCACAATATTTCTAGAGAATCTTGCCAGAAGTTTCCTAAGCATATAAAAGCAAGTATATGTACCTTCCTATGTATATACACATATATTTTACTCAGCTGGGAGAATATGTTCCACAATTTTACACTCAGCTCGTTTTATTTAATACAGCTTGGAATTCCTTCCATATCTACATATATAGATCCACCTCATTTGTTTATGAATGTATAATATACCACTGTATGAATGAAGCATTTTTTATTTAGCCAGAGAGCTACAATTAATTTTTTAAAACATCTTTTGCTACTATAAGCAATGCTGCCCATTTTAAATATCATAATGAGCTTATCTGCAAGAAAAATTTCTAGAAGCAGAATTATTCATGGACCAAAATGTATGTGTGTGTGTGTGTGTGTGTGCGTGCATATGCATGTTGCGTGTTTTGTTTGATAGGTTTTACCAGACTTCCTCCAAAGTTGTTGTACCAAGATGGCCTTTTGCCCACAGCATTTAAATGTAATGCTGAGATATCTGAAATACTCAAAATAGCATTAGATTAATAGCTAATAGATTAGCATATCATCTAGCTTCAACTCTGCTCCTTCTTTCTTCCTCTATGAATTTATTCTTCTTGTGTGCTGATTCCAGGTTAAAATAAAACTTTGTACAAAGATCACATTTAACAGTGCTGGAAAGATAGACAAGTTTTTTTCTTTATTGACATTGTGATGTTTACATCACTTAAAATACTTAGAATACTACACAATGAGGTTGGAAGTTAGAAAATGTTTAACTTCAAAGCCATGCTGCTCAGACAGGATTTTAGACTAGACTCAATAAAATAAGTGCAAATGACAAGCACATTTGTCCATGACTTAGAATTGATGGTAGATATTCATAAATAAGTAAGTTAAATACACATTTTGTTTTCTGAAAGAAATTATTGTTGAAATTTCAGTCCTTAAGTCTCATTGGTCTCCTGGCACATGCAATGCCTTCTTTTGTTCCTTTCCTCTTCCTTTCCCTTCCCTCCTCCCTCCTTCCCTTCCTCCCTTCTTCCCTTCCTTTTTCTTCCTCCCCCTCCTCCTCCTTCTCTCTCTCTATCTGCAACTACTGAGTATAATTGATTATGTATCATAATCACATATGTCATAGTCACTAGTTACTATATCATAGTTACTAGTCTCACCTATGTCATTCTCTCCGTATTTAGCAGCAGTGTTAGGGCACATTATGTCTTTCATAAAGGAGACATAGAAATTAACCAGAAATACTGTCCAGTAAAGGAAAGTGAAATATCTTTCTCACGGAAAGCCTACATATGGTGGCCTACACTACCATAAAAATAGTTCTAAAGCTTAGGGGAAAAGAAGCAGTTAATTTAGAGACAGAATAGTCATTTTGCTAAATCATATTCTGTGTTAGAAAAAAAAAAACAAAAAAAAACCACCTCCTATCTCAATTTTAATTACTATTTTTTTTTCCATTTTGGGTTAATTGGTTTAATTGTTCTTGTGGAGCACCACACCAAATGTCTGTTAGAATGTGACCTTTATGACCTATGATTACATGCTTGTTTCCAGTAGGTAATTGAGAGAAATTCTTTTACAAAGATGTGTTAGAAAAATCACTCTACTTCTGATCCATTCAGTATGTCAATCTTGGCATTGCTGGCTGTGTAATTGGAAAAAAATGCCATTCACTAGCAAGAGGAAATGTATTCCTTCCAGCCTGCTACCCCCAGCCCTGTAGGAAATATAACTTCTTTGCATGATCAAGTACTAGCAAATATTATGGAAGTTAGAATAAGGTTTTAGTAAATAATAAGCTTAAATGAAAAATAAGAGGTTTTCAAAATTTAATTAAAAATAAGACTTATATTGTCAGTATAAAAAATAGCCATGTGCCCTGGCCAGATTGGCTCAGTGGTTAGAAGATCAGCTGGTGGACCAAAGGGTCATGGTTTTGATTTCCAGTCAAAGGTATGTACCTGGGTTGCAATTTCCATTCCTGGTCCCACTAGGGGCCATGTGGGAAGCAACCAATTGATGTGTCTCTTTCACAATGATGTTTCTCTCTCTCTTTCCACTGTATCTAACAAAAAAAAAAAAAAAAAAAAAAAAGGCTCTGTAGTTATTTCCTTTATATGCTTTGAGAAATAGTGACAGTGTTAGGAAAAAATTATTTGTTTCATGAGGACATTTTCCCTGTGCATTCTAATTCTTCATAATTTTTTTTCTCAATTCTCTAACCTTGCAGGGTTCCTCAAATGTAATTCCATAAAACTAATAAGTGTTATAGGTAAAATCCAAACTAACTGAATGAAGCAAATTGGTTCCGTGGTCAAGAAAATTTGGAATACGCTGAGAGGTTAAGCAGGTTTCTTTGAGGTTGGACTTCTCGCAACAGATCATATTGTGGATGTTCATTGTGAAGGTGAAAGGGAGATTATAGTATGCAATTTTTCTCCAACTAATTTGACATGGAACCCTTTTATTGTGGAGTATTCAGAAGCTAATGTGCAGTGGTTTTTAGCAAGTTGATTGTTTTTCATTTGCACCAAGTAACTTTATATAGACTTCACAATGTATTTTCTGGAACAGAGGCTGGAATGCAGAGAAAGATGTATAAGCCTAAAACCACTGAGATGGAAACTTCCTTAAATGGGTTCCAGCTTCTAAATGAGGTGTGATGTAGATTGAGAGATGTTATATTAGACCATCATCTTATCAAATCACAAAATGTTTTCAATATCTTTGAAAAATAAAGGTATCTTAAGCAGCTTTGTGAAATACAGAAGCTTTTCCCCCTTAAAATCTGAGGCAATTCCTTACTTCTCAAACATCAGGCCACATACTTCCTGTACCATGGATTTAGGAAATTTTACTTATACTTGGAAGTTTCATTTAAGGTTTAGTAAAATGCCTCATGTGGAGATAGCATATTAAGCTTTAACAGCTTTTTAAAATTTAAGAAATTTATCATAAACTTTCCTTTTGCTAAAGAAAATCACTCCCCTATAAATGAGACAAGTTAGTACCAAATAGTAATACAAGAAAGAGTGGGAGAAAGTGCAAGATTTCAAGGTTAAAGCTCATTAATCCTGGAGGTGGTAAGGCTGAGGAGAAGCAGTGCTGGGATTTAGGTCAAGGTGAGCAAGACCTCACTGTTCATTCTTTCAGTCATTACACAAATATTAAGTGCCTATTTTATGTTGGGCAGTGCACTTAGTACTATGAAGAAGAGGGAGAATAGAGTGTAATACCTGATAATAGAGTGTGCATAATATTGTGGGAGAAGAGAAGAAGGAGCAGATAATGTTGTCTACGTCATTCAGAAAAGCTTCATAAAAGGGTGTTAGTTGAATTAAGTCTTGAACCCTGATTATGAGTTTACTAGGTGGCTACATTAAGTAGTGTTGTGATAGAATGGAGACTTAAGAGCAGGGGTAATTGACTTAATAAGGATAAAATGTAGAGTGGATATTGAGAAGTATGTCATCTTATAGATTCTTACATGTGTTGATAATAGATTATTAAACTGCATAAAACAAAATACACACACACACACAAACAATAAAACTAGGTTATATGCAGAGATTTGAGGTAGGGACTGAGGATATTTATTAATAGTGGATAACTTAAAATATATCATTTTCATGTTCCAGCAAAGAGTTATTTCCTGACTTAATTATTCTGACATTCTATGGAATATATATTATATATATATATATATATATATATATATATATATATATTTTTTTTTTAATTTGGACATTGCTGAATGTATAGACAATGGTTCTCAAAATGTGGTCCCCAGATTAGCCAGTATCAGCATCACCTGGGAACTTGTTGGCAATGCACATTTTCAGGCTGTACTCTTAAACTACTAAATCCCATGCTTTGGGGATAGAATCCAACAATTTGTATTTTAACAAGCTCTTCAGATGATCCCAGTGAATCTACAGTTTGAGAACCACCATAGTAGAGTATGATAAATGGCAGACTGAATATTGGTTACATATTTTTTGTGTCAAAGTCAACATTCTCATGTGAAAAGCAAGAGAATTCACTTACATTGGACATTGTCTGTACAACTGATTGGCTCATTGATTCAAAACTTCTCACTGTATTTAGAATTTTCTAGAAGGAAAATCCCTAAAGATTCATAGTTCTAATAATGTCAGAATTTTCTTCATTTAGCATTTAATCAATAGGTGTGTAAGCATGAGCAAGTCATCTTTAGAATAGAAATAATAACACTTCCTTTGCAAGTTACCTTTGAAATTATTAATAACAGATATAAAGCACCTGGGACATACTAGAAACTCTAGACAGGGTTGTTGTTGCTATTATCATTATTAAATTATAATTATAATAATTATTACTATTACGCATGATAATTACTCACCAGTTAGCCTTGTAAGTATGCAGATGATTAAGTGGTGTGATTTGAATTTTAAAACAGGGTAAGCTCTTTGCTTCAAAATATTAATCCTAGCACCTGTCATTGCATCACTGTGGCTAATATATTCTTTTCAATAAATATTTTTTGAATAACTGAGTGAAAAAATAAATTTATTAAAATATTATTAGCAATGAGAGTAATGGAGAGATGTTACAGTTTTAGCCTGTATTCACTCACATGTCAGTATTTTGTTAAGAATTTATCTAAGACTGATAGAAATGGGGTAAATGATGCATTCCCTTTGAAGGGTGGGAAAAGGTAATGAAAGCAAGAATACTTGCTAGTGGAAAGAACCTGAAAGAGGGAAAGTATCTCTGAATGATGATGGGGATGTTCTCAAATGCATATTGTGCATATTTCATGCTTTTTCTTGAGCTTAAAGTTGGTAATAGGACCAAACAGCACAAAATCTGATCTAAAAATTCATTTTGTAATATTACTTACTATTCCACTTGACTGATGTTTTTACTAAATGGACTTCTTTCTTGACTCAATTAGCTGTTATCTTTGCGTACCTTCAGTATTTCTCCAATCACCCAGTTCCAGATAAATCTAAACTGTCTTAGCCTAATGAATATTTATTCTTCTTTTTTTTTTAATCTCCTGGGAAAAAAAATAAAAAGTATTCCTTGGTAATGTTTTTAGTTTCATATCTACTGCTCTTTCTTAGATAGCTATGTTCAGTTTATTGGTCACAGACTATTTATACAGGTTATTATATGTGGCTATATAGTCAGTCAATTTTTCTAGTAGTCATGCTTTGCAAAATTCATTGCTTTATGGTAGACAATGAGAATATAGAATATATTTTAAAGATACCAAAATGTATTCATAAAACATGGTTTTCAATTTGGTGTACTTATTTAAATCACATTAAAAAATTTGCATTCTAAATTTCTGTAGTCAAAAAGGCTTCTAAAATATTCTAAGATTTTCTTTGTTGATTTGCTTGTTATAAATATTTTTGGCCTGGCCAGTGTGGCTCAGTGGATTGAGCATTGCACCATGGTCTGAGAGGTCCTGGTTCAATTCCCCATCAGGCTGCATGCTCAAGTTGCTGGCTGGATCCCCAGTAGGAGGCATACATGAGGGAGCAAACCAATGTTTCTCTCTCACATCCATATTTCTCTCTCTCTCTAAAAAAATCAATAAAAGTATATTTTTTAAAATTTATATTTTTGGAGATTGGTTTATTTGAAAATCAGATTTGTAGTTCCTACATATAGGTAGCTTTTTATGAAATTAAAAAAAGATTTATAGTTAGTTCTCATATTAAAGAAGGAATTTCTAGCCCTGGCCGGTTTGGCTCAGCGGTTGGAGTGTCGGCCTGCGGTACAGAGAGACCTGGGTTCGGTTCCCGCTAAGGGCACGTACTTCGGTTGCAGTTTGTCCCCAGCCCTGGTAGGTCGTGCGGGTGGCAGCCACTCGATGAGTCCCTTCACATCGATGTTTCTCTCTCTCTCTTCCTCTCTCTCCCTCCCACTCTATCTGAACAAAAAATGGAAAAATGTCCTCAGGTGAGGATAAAAAAAAAAAAAAAAGAAGGAATTTCTAGAATGAAGATTGATGGGTACTAGGGAGCGAAGGTTTCTGTTTTTGTAAACAATGTGCCTGTGTGCTCAGCAGATAGATTTTAAAGTGTGGTCAGAGCCATGATTGAGGTGCATGAAAGTCCCTGGTGGAAATTTCTCCATCTCCTCTGGCAAAAATTGTCCCCTGCATGAGACTACATCTGTAAAGAGGGTGCCTTTTACTCACCCTTCCTGTGTATTGGATGATCAGTTCTACATATTCATGGTAACTGAACTACTGTTTATTATTATTCTCTACATTAATTAGTTAAATGTTAGATACTTGTAAAAAGGGAGGATTCTGTAAAGCAAGAAACTATAAAGCTTAAAGAGTGATTCTTAGGTAGAGGAAGAGGATCTCTGACAATGGATCTGAACAATATGTGATGCGAATATATGGATTAACTTGAACTTTCCAAAGAGTTACTTTATGAGATTTTATACTTTATTAAAAAGAATTTGTTCAAAAGCATATTTAAAATCCTGTTCTAGAATTACATTCACATCCAATTATGAACTGCATGAACATCTCTCATGATATTTTATACTTATACTAGATTACTCAGGTTGTACATCTACCTTGATCAAGGTTATAAATATTTTTGGATATTAAAAGAAGTTAATCTATCCATAAAGGAAAAAAATATAAAGTCTGTGAAAAATGCTGGAAATCTAGCACTATAGTCTTGAGGAAATTCCAAAAAAATTCCAAAATTATTTCTAAGAGTCCTTGCTCTCCAAGTAACTATTTTGACAAAGACTGGGTAAGGGTAGTATATTAACATTTAGTCAGTTCTTCTTAGAGGCAGTCTACCATTGTGTTTAATGAACATGATAGCCAGATTGGCTTGAATGATGGTCTTTAATTTATTAGGTATGTAACCTTAGAATTTCTCAATTTTTGAGTACCTTTGTATTCTCATCCACAAACTAGGTATGATTTTGGTAAATAACTCTTGTACCTGTAAGATTTTATGACTTATTTTTTGAAAAACATTAAAACAATACCTGGTACAAAGTAAGACATTAGTAAATGTTTAAATTATTAATATTATGAAAAGTTTATACAGATTATATACATTTGCATAAAATCTCAGTTTTACTGAGGTAAGTATTGTTATCCCCATTTTGCAGATGATTCTGCACCCTGCTTACTCTTAGAAAGATTAATTAACTGGTACAAAGTTCAGAGAAAGAGTAAACTGTTGGGCCAGGAATAGAACTTAGCTACAAATGATCAAATTTCTCCTACTCCCTGTATCAATTCTGTGAAATAACCAGGACACATTTTGGTGCCTTTTAATTGCTCTTGTCTACTGGAACCAACCAGTTGATGAACAGAGGGTCTAGCTGGTTCTAAATGAATCAGATCTAGAAATCTGATTCTAATAAAATTCGCCAAGAATCTATCTATAATTTTGCTACTTTCATTAGTTTTGTTCACTACATATTTATGTCTTTCTACCTTTGGTTGCATAGTGGGATTGTATTTCCCTGTCTAATTTGAATATACACATGGCTCTGTGACTTGTTTTGGCTAATGCGATAGAGATGGAAGTGACTTGGTCCACCTCCAGTAGGATGTTTTAGGAGTCAGTGAGTGATTCACCATGTCCTTTTACTTCTGTTTAAATGATTGCAAAAGTACATTGTCAAGATGGAGTTTTCATCACTGGACCAGGAATTGACTTGTAACATGATTAAGAAATAGTCTATGTTGTGTTAAGCCACTGAGATATTAAGGTTCTTTTGCTGTAGTATAACCTCACTTGTGCTGACTGATGCAACTATAGACCAAATCTGGAACACTGAATAGACAGTAAGGGATTTTAAAGTTTACTATAAAAAGTGGGAGATGCTAAATCATGGTTACACAGAGCTGAATACACACCTTTTGTGCTCTTCTTTTGTCTGCTCGTTGATTTTGGTGGTAGATCCGACTGAAGTTGGATACAATCACTGGAACAGGTAGAGCAATGACCAAGACACCACTCAGCGAACAAATGGATCCAAAAATCTTCCCTGCTATGGTTTTTGGTACCATGTCACCATACCTGCATTAGAGAGAGAGAAAAGAAAAAGTCACAGAAAATTATTTCATCTGCTACAAATAGCTTTTTGCTTTAAGCCAAATGATATTTTAGAACAATCTATCTCTGGCTCATGACTATTCTATACATGACTTAAGACTTTAATAAACCAGAAATTACTAAATTCAAATTGCGCAGGGAAATACAATCCCACTAATATATAAATATGAAAAATTATCTTTTAATATTGTAGAAATTAATTCTAAAGTTTAGAAATCTCTCTCTCTCTCTTGATTTTTTAATCCTCATACAAGGATATATTTTCATTGATTTTTTTCAGATAGAGTGGAGGAAGGGAGAGAGGGAAGGAGCGAGAGAGAAACATTGATGTGAGAGAGACACATCAGTTGGTTGCCTCCCACACAACCCCAACCAGGCCAGAGGTTTGTACCTGCAACAGAGGTATGTGCCCTTGACTGGGACTTGAACCCACAACTTTTTGCTCTGAGGGCTGATGGTCTAACTGCTGAGACAAACCTGCCAGGGTTAGGTAGTTCTTTGATTGAAAAATATTTTAAGCCAGATGATTTAATGATAGCTTTTTAATGTGTCCTTTTCTATAATATGATATAGTTCTTTACATGTATTTTATCATGAATATTTCTATGCTAAATTTTATAGTCTAGATAACACACTTTTCCACTTTTTTTTTTTTTTTTTTTTTCCAGCTTTGGATGGGTTATAAAATTTAAGTACAAAAAGTGGTACATCATATTCCTTTATTCAGGTATAATCACTTAAAAATCCACTTTTTAAGGTCCCATTAACCTTCACTTGTGAAATCCAATGATCATTTTTACATGATAATCTTACTTAATATCTCATTTTATTTGATTAGTTGACTTCTCTCTCCTTGAAACATGTTTTGTTGGCTTCAATATCAGAATATTCCCTTAGTGGTGCTATTACCTCATTGGCTGTTTCTCTGTCATTTTTTTGGCTCCTTTTCCCTTAACTGATTTCTAAATCTTGGGTTAATTTATGTCTCAAACTCAAGTCCTCTTATTTTCTTCATATAAACCCTTCCCTATATGATTTTATTCAATCTCATGGCTTAAAACTACTATGTATATGCTTATGATATCCTAATTTACATTAACAAGATGTCTATCTTGAAAATCAGACTCATATTTTCATTGGTCTGGTCTGAAAATTCCTACCTCTGGATGTTAAAGAGACAATTAAGACTTAAATTAGTCAAAAAGGAACTTCCATTTTCCCAGATTACTCTGCTTCTCGCACACAGTTTATCACCACCTCTAATTAAGTGGAACCATAAACCATCCAATTACCTATATCAAAATTGAAACAGCCACCCAATCCTCAGTCCTCTCATCTCATTTCTTGGCTAGTCTTATTATCTCTGACTAAAACAAATTGTCATCTATTTGGTTCTTTTTCCTTAACCTCCACCCCACCCCACCCCGCCCCGGTATTCCAAGCCATCATCTCTTGCCAGAGCCATGAATATAGCTTCTTACCTGGAATTTCTTTTCCACATGTACCACTTTACTATTCATGCCAACATAGCAGCCAGAGTCAATGGTTTTAAAAATGGAGATTGGACTGTTGCTACTTTGCTTCACCTAACAGATTTAAAGCAAAATAAATCCAAACTCCTCACTCTTTTCTCTGAGGGCTTATATCATTTACTTGCTGCCCATATTTCATACCACCCTCCACCGAGCTCACTGCCCTCCAGCACACTGGCCGTCTGGCTTTCTGTCACATGTGCAGTCCCCAGATCATCATAGCTCAGGTTCAGCCTTAAAGGTCTCCATTTGAGAAGTTAGTTTCTGGCCACCTTATCCATAGCAATCTTATTCTCTCCCATCATTTTCCCATTTGATTACCTTCACATACTTATCACATAATATTTTCTAATGTTTTAATGTATTTGTTTTGTTTTTGACTCCCCACCTGCCCTACCAAAATTAGAATACAACCAGGAGCTGTTCTTTTTTTGTATCTCACTAACTCAAAGCAGCTTCTTAATAAATATTAGCTGAATAAATACATTTTCCCTGCCTTACTGATACAGAGTTCTAAGAGTTAATTCCTCAGGGTGGGGGCAAGAAGTTCTTTTGCTTATATTATTGGAGAAATTACCCAGCTTCAGCAATACAGCTCCAACTACTCCTGCTTACTCTGGGGCTCTGGGGTTCTCAGCTCTCTGAGAGTTATGTCCTTAGAAACAGGGCTCAGAGGAGCTCAGATATTAGACTCTGGACTCTTTAAGAGTATTTTGGGGGAGATAATCTATCTTTAAGGATGATCTAGGAAATCATTGTTTTTGTGGGAACATGTTTGTGTGTCAACATGGAGAAGGAAGTTGTTGAGGAATTGGCCCAGGAAAGGCTGGTAAGAGTCAAGGCAGGCTCTGCTGTCGTTGGTGACCTCGTGCCGTGCTCTGGTCCTCTGTTGAAAGCCATTCTTCTCAGCATTTATATTAATGAGGAAATAGTCAAAACTAAAGAAATTTACAAGGTGAGACTAAAAGGCTTGAAAACGTTCTTACTATATAGCAATGTCAGTAGAATTAGAAAATAATTAAAAAATATATATATATATATAATGTGTGCGTAGAGCCTATTTCCATGTTTGTCACAGTTCACATTGAGTGCCCAGCCCTATATTATAAACATTTTTCCTTTTGCAATGATTATGCAGTAGGCCCTGGAGAAATTAAAATACACATATACCCTTGTACGTGCAACATATGAGCAGCTTTTCAAAAGCTTTCTTTCCTTTATTTTAATGTCTACCAATTAGGACCCAGAATGTGTCTCTCAAAAGGTAAAGTAAATAAGACCACTATTTGTTATGGCCCCAAAAAGACAAGCATTCAGTCCATGAAATTAAAATAAGCCTTTTAAAATACAAATACATAAAATAAAATAGCTAAATGAATCTATCATCTAAAGCATTTTCAGCCTTTCTCTAATAATTAGCACTATTAACTACTTTTTTTGTATTCCAGGCTCACTATGTCATAGAGTGGACCAGGCCAACATACTTGTAATCATTAAAATTAAGAGCTTAACTGTATGGTATGGACCTAAAGCTCAGTTAGACTTTAAGCAGACAGAAGACTGGTAAGTTCAGGAAGCAGATGGCAGAGGGAATAGGGAGGGGAGATTCATGCCCTCAGAATGGCTGCAGCTAACCAAAGGGAGAAAATCGATTTTGAGGAACTTGGTCAAAGGGACTCTGAATCAACTGATGAAGGGAGTTTCTCTGTGAAAGCAATTTTTGATGAGGTGCCTGGGATTCAACTAGAGAAAGAAAATCACAGCAGATCCCTTTTTAATGTAAACAGAGATTATCATACAAATAAATAAAGTAGAAAGTGCCCTTGATATTCTGAGAGGGAAAAAATGGGTATAATGAAATATCTTGTTTGTTTTGAGATGACATGGCAGAAAGTAAGGATATGAACCAACTTGCTGAAAGGCAGCACTTACACAGCCTAGAAGGATCTGTAAGGGAAAAGAGGTAACAATATAGGGTGGTCTGACGTCATAAAGCTGTGCTAATCTGCATCAGATGCAGTTATAGTTATTATTTGCCTCTACCATATTTGTTTTGTAATCCAAAATTCCTTCACAATAAAAAATGCCAAGAGGAATGCTGGAGATGCCTGTTCAATACCTCAGTGATGATGGTAGGAAGTGGAGGGGAGAAGAAATTCCTTGTTGGTTAGAATATCCTCTCTTATCTTTTTGCTTAGAGTGGAAAACCAGAACTTTCTCACGTTAAAGAAAATTAGGATGGTCTCTTAAGACTCTGCTGTTGTGAAGCTAAGGCAAGAGAGATGGTTGAGAGGGCACAAGGGAGGGGAAAGGGCAGAGTATTTAAGGCCATCGGGGCTGTCCTGTGATTATTTATTATGACAGCGTGAGCCCAGGCGAGTCTCAAGGAGCACCTGCTGCCTCTTTCTCCATGTTCCCTGCTTCTGTAACATCACCCTTTGAGTTTTTCTCCATGCTGTCCTCCCCCTTTTGCGATTGGGCTGCTGTTGATACTTGTAATATTTTAGGCATATTTTTCTAGTTTGAATATGTTGGAGAATCACGAGAAGAACAGGGTGAGATTTGCATCTGTTCTTACAGCATCCATTTTGTCTCTCTTCTTTAGGAATGACTCTGAGAAATGAAAGCAGGTGATTTTTATCCAAGGAGATGTGACTGGGCACAGAATCTCCTTGGGACAGAAATAGCTGTCTCTCTGGCAAAACAGTTGCTTTCTTTTGTATAACAAAGGCCATGTAACTAGTATTCAAACTCTTAGTAAGAAGCAAATAGCATTGTACACCTCAGGTATCCTGTCTCTGAAACTCAGTGGAGGAAAGACTTAGAAGAGAAAGCTTTATAATGAGAAGTAACACTTATTTTGACTAAATATTCATTTAATAAAACATTGCTTAAAATACTGTCATTTTTTAACGATTATTTCTATCCCAGGCAACTTGTGTACTGGTTGGTATTTTATTATTTATGTTACATATAAAAACACACTGCATTTTTTCTGAATCCTTACTCTTAAATTTATGGTAAGCCCAGAAATACTATATATTCTGTTCTTTCTGTTCTCCCACCTGATTTTAATATCATGTCTCCAGTTTTCAAAAATCCATTTCCCAAGGAGTTACATTAAAACATTATCTAGATGTGGTTTGTTTTTATAGAAACATTTAAAACTATTTATATAAATTTTATTAAAAGACTATAGGATCCTATGAGGTCAAATAAGATAAATATTGAATTTTTAAAAGATAGAAGAAAACGGGAGAGAGGAAAGCATAATATAAAAGAATAACGTGATGTGTCTCTCTCACATTGATGTTTCTCTCTTTCTCTCCCTCCCACTCTGTCTGCAAATAAATAAAAAAATATCCTCTGGTGAGGATTTAAAAATAAATAAATAAATAGGCTTGAACTTTGTTTATTGAAGGAAAGCTTTCTCTATACTTCTACTTTGCATTTTCCAGCTTTCCCCTCTTTGTCTTACATCACCATGTAGAGCAACTCAAGTCTCTTTCTGATTATTTTTCATCCTGGACATCTGTCAAACCTCATGTTTGCTGCTCCCTTTACTCCTCACATCAGTTCAGAGGTATAACATAAAGGTGTCATTCACATGCAAATGTTAAATTTAAATTTGCACATACTGTCCCTAAATACTTGGCTACAATTACAATCTTTTACCATATGTTAAAGATCATATTGAGTGGAGGGTCAATTTTTTAGAAAAGATTCAATTGTTGGTTTTTAATATTTTAATCTCAAATATCCAAAATTTCATGAAAAATGCTTAAATCCTGACATGTATTTGGTGCCACAAAAGTGGCCAAATATGGTTAATTAAGACAAATAAGTGGAATGAATCTATCTATCCATCCATCCATCCATCCATCTTCCTAATTTATCAAGTGATTCAAAATAGGTTAAAAAGTATGCACAATTTTTAAAATAATACATTATAAACCAAATTTTATTTATATTCACTTAATTTTTCCCTTTTTATAATATATCCAGAAATCTTATGGCTAGAGTGTGGTTGTCTTTAGATCCCAAATGGAAAAATATCTCCATTAAGTTTCTTACATAGAGCTCAAACATAATACTGCTAGCTCTCTGGTACGATTCATATAGTTTCTTTTTTTTCCCCAACTCTTCTTTTTTTATTTTATTTTATTTTTATTTTTAATTTATTTATTTTTGTTACATATGTTTTTACTTTTTTTCCCATTGACACCCTCCTCCCCATCCCCCCACCCTGTACCTGGCTCTGTTGTTTGTGTCCATTGGTTATGCATATAAGTTCTGTGGTTTATCTCTCCCCCACCACCCCTTCTTCTGAGGGTTGTCAGTGTGTATCGTTCTTCCACATTTCTGGGTCTACCCTAGTCCTCAGACTGTTATGGTCATTATATTCCACAAATAAGTGAGATCATGTAATATTTGTCTTTCTTTCCTTGGCTTGTTTTGCTTAGGATAATACTTTCTAGGTCCCTCCATGCTGTCTCAAAGGATAAGAGATCTTTCTTTCTTACAGCTGCATAGTACTCCATTGTGTATATGTACCACAGCTTTGTTATCCATTCGTCTACTGATGGACATTTGGGCTGTTTCCAGATATTAGCTATTGTAAATACTGCTGCTGTGAACATGGGGGTACATATATTCTTTCTGATTGGTGTTTCAGGCTTCTTAGGGTATATTCCTAGAAGTGGGATCACTGGGTCAAATGGAAGTTCAATTTTTAATTATTTAAGGTAACACCATATTGTTTTCCATAGTGGCTGCACCTGTCTGTATTCCCACTAGCAGTGTACTAGAGTCCCCTTTTCTCTACACCCTCGCCAACACTTGTTGTTTGATGATTTGTTGATGGCGGCCATTCTGACAGGTGTGAGGTGATACCTCATTGTTGTTTGAGTTTGCATCTCTCTGATGATTAGTGATGTTGAGCATTTCTTCATATGTCTCCTGGCCATTTGTATGTCCTTTTTGGAGAAGTGTCTATTTAGCTCCTCTGCCCATTTTTTAATTGGGTTCTTTGTCTTCCTTTTGTTCAGTTGTATGAGTACTCCATATATTTTGGAAATTAACCCCTTATCTGATGTATCATTGGCAATTATGCTCTCCCATATAGTGGGTTGCTTTTCTATTTTGATGGTTGTTTCTTTTGCTGCACAGAAGCCTTTTAGTTTGATGTAGTTCCATGTGTTTATTTTTTCTTTGTTTCTTTATTTAGTGTGGTTACATTTTTCTTCCTATTTCTTCTTCTAATTACAGCAGTCCTTTTAACATTTTTTGCTGTGCTGGTTTGGTGCTAATGTATTCATTCCCTTAGACTTTTTTTTTTTTTTTTTTTGTCTGGGAAGCTCTTTATTTGACCTTCTATTTTGAATAATAGCCTTGCTGGGTAGCGTAGTCTTGGATTCAGATCCTTGTTTTTCATGACCTTGATTACTTCATGCCATTCCCCTCTGGCCTGTAGTGTTTCAGTTGAGAAGTCAGCTGAGAGCCTTATGGGGTTCCTTTGTAGGTAACCTGTTGCTTATCTTTTGCTGCCTTTAGGATTCTCTATTTGTCTTTAATTTTTGGAAATTGAATTACTGTGTGTCTTGGTGTGGGCCTGCTTGGGTTCTTCTTACTTGGGGCTCTCTGTGCTTCTTGAACTTGAATGCCTTCTTCCTTCACCAAATTAGGAAATTTTCTGTCACTATTTTTTCAAATATATTTTTTAACCCTTGTTCATTTTATTCTTCTTCAGGGACTCCTACGATGCAAATATTATTATGTTTCCAGTTGTCCCATAGTACTCTTAGGCTGTCTTCCTGTTTTTTAATTGTTTTTTTCTATTTGGTTTTCTGACTGGTTGATTTTTTTCTACCCTGTCTTCTAATTCACTGACCCGGTCCTCAGCTTCCTCTACTCTGCTGGTTAGACCTTCCAATGTGTTCTTTATTTCTGCTATGTCATTCTTCATTTCTTCTTGGTGGTTTTTCATTTCCAATTGGTTGATTTTCAACATTTCTATGTCTTTCCTCATGGTGTTTATGTCCTTACTCATGCTGTTGAGCTTTCTTAATATCATGGCTCTGAACTGTAGCTCTGTTAACTTGCTTAGCTGCATTTCATTGATCTCATCTTCGATAGAGTTCTCTTGTTCTTTCATTTGGCTTTTGTTTCTGTTTTTCACCATTTTGGCTATCACAGTGGCTTGGGATTCTGCCAAATTTTCCCTGTGGGTGTTGGTGTTCTGCTGTTTGTGGCTTTCTCTCTTGGGTTTGGATGAGGGAGGGAGGACCCACATTAAACACCACTGTTAAGTCTTACTTTCCCAGTTAAAACTGCTAGTCCAGGGATGGTTCAGTAATCCTCTAGCTTTTTGCCTGGAGGCTATTAGTCCTGGTTACTTGAAGAGCCTTGGCTTCTCAATTGAATGAAAAACTCCCTTAGGTGTTCAGTGTAAGGGGATTTCCTGAGGGGGGGGCAGATGCTGGTTGTTAATGGGCCTCGATTTTCATTTCAATGGCCCAACTGGGTGGGGTTGAATCTCCAAGGGAGGGGCCGCCCCCTCCCTTTAGAGCCCTGGGAAGGAGTAAGGTGGCGGAAACTCAGCAATAGCTCTGAGCACCCTCCAAATCCCGAGTGTCCCCACACAGTTCCAGTCCAGTCTGCCCTCCCTCTGCCAAAGCCCAAGGTGAGTGGCTGTGGCTATGTTAATCCTCTGTCCCAGCTCTCTCCGCTGTGGAGCTGGAGTGGGCTTGGAAGTTTAACCAGAGGGCGCTGCTCACAGCTAAGATTACTGTTGTCCTTGGGCTCCCAGCCCTCCTCTCGCACCTCCACAATACCACCAGGATCGAATCAGTGTCCCTGGTTATATGGTCCTCACATGCTGCTTTTCTGTTGCTTTTTCCTGATGATTTGTCTTTATTTTAGTTGTAATTCCAGTTTGGTCCTGGGAGATGGTCTGTGTAGCTTCCATTCACTCTGCTGCCATTTTGGAATCCCCCTAGTTTTCGTGTTTAAACTCAACAACTTCATGTGGGAAATGAGCCAGTATTGGGGGGTATATTTGAAAAATGTGTATTTTCTATGGTATGTCTGAATGTGTCTCCCCAAATTCATATGTTAAAATCCTAACGCTCAATGTACTGATATTAGGAGGGGGAGCCTTTGGGTGGTGATTAGATCATGAGAACAGAGCTCTCATAAATGAGATTAATGCTCTTATAAAAAGAGACCCTACAGGGATTCTTAGCCCCTTCCACCATCTCAGAACATAGTGAAAAAGGCAGTCTATGAACCGGAAGTGGGCTCTCACTTCCAGAACTGTGAGAAATGCATTTCAGCTATTTATAAACTACCAAGTCTGTGGTATTGTGTTAAAGCAGTCCAAAAAGACTAAGACAGTATTCTTAAAAAAAAACTTAAGTGAAAGTGATATGTACAATAATATCCTGGTGAAAGCTATTAGCTGTTATGTGTTTGTGTATTGCAATTATTGATGTTGTGCTTAAATTTTTCTCCTCGACCTGATGGCTAGTCACAGAGCTCTGAGAAATAATTTCTTCTGACCTGTAAACTGGATCACTTCTCAATTAATAATCCTACCCCTTAGGGTCTCACTAGCTATGTTATTCATGGATTTTCTGCCATCAACTTGGTATTCTAGAAAGATCATAGTTGGATAGATAATTTTTATAGTGGTTGCAATGTTTGCAAATAGCAAATGACTGTTTTTAGGGTGTTGCTATATAATACCTGCTTGTAGTACTGAGCTTGTTTGCCAGAGTAGCCTTGGTATTGCTTCAATAATAGATTTCTATTTGACATTTTAAAATTAATGTTTGGCCAAAAAGCTCCCTTGATTTTGTTCCCAACTCTCTTGCCTGTACGATCAGTCTCTATCCTATCTTACCTGTGTTGAAGGTTTATAATTTTATTTGGATTATTGCATATGCAGTTATTTAAAGTATGTGGTGTTTTCTCTTGTGTCTGTAAATCTAAGCCAAATTCTGAGCTACTATTTAAAATTATATTTTTTCTTCTTGTTCACAACATTAGTAATCTTAGCATCTACTAAATAAAATGTGCAGCTATAGGATCCCACGCCTTAATTAGTAGTCTTAGCCAGTAACTTATGGACTCTTATGGAATTCATGGATAAAATTCAGATGGGTCAGGGAACTCTATAATAGTGATGATTTCATAGGTATTTTCCTAAAGGTTTTGAGAGCTTTTATTAAATTATCAAAAAATGTGTGGACCAAATAATGTTAACTCATTATGGTTTGAATGCTTAGGGGTACATTAATATAATATATTGCCAATATGAACAATTTTAACTCACAAAGGAGATGCTGTACAAAAATGTCAGAATTATTTTACAGCTACAGAAGTAGCAAATTTCCACTAGGGGGCATAAAAACCTAAATGAAAGTTTGAAACAAATCAGAATCCTTCTTGGTTTTCACAAGCCAAAAGAGTATTTCCTGTAAATTACCTGTACTGATTTCTTATCTTTGCCTACACACATTCAATATTTATGATTTATTTTGGGCATTTTATTTCTTTAAAAATAGTTAAGTAGGACCAAATCTCACCATTTTATAGATTATCTATTTTCACAGTGTTTCCAAAAAGATGCAGAATAATTCTGAAAACATTTTCTATTTCTTTTAGAAGGATAAGTAAATGTCTATAATGAGAGATATAACTAAAGCATAATTTTAAACATTAAGCCCTCTAACCAAGACCATTAGTGTGAAAACTAGGGGAAATGAAAAGATTTGGATTGCGTATAGAAAAGGGGAAAATCAAGGAGAGGGCTAATGAGATGCTTTTAGTACATCTGTCTACTTACATTTATACTTCAAGCTCAATACCAAATTTCAGTAGAGCTTACTGTGTTCCTCTAGCTTGTACTTTTTTCAAATACAAATTCTTTTCTGTTTCCTATTTTTAATCTTGCTTTTTAAAAGCCTATTTATGATCAAATGAGACTTTAAAGATTATAAATGAAACATGATTGTAATCTAGTATCCTAATAAAATGGTTTTTACTTAAATTGATACTATCAGTAAAAGTCTTTATAGTCTCTTTCAAAAATTGTTTGCAAAGTATGCTTTTCAGAGCTTAAATTTGTAACACCTTATTCTTTATTTATAAAAACTTATGAAAACATGTACAATTAATTATTGTGAGGCACACATTAAAAAAACAAAAACACGAAGGGCTGGCTTTCCCAGCTGTGGGACCACCGGAAATATTTTCTCTTGCTTTTGGTTCCTAATTTCTGTTGCCTGGAGCTATCCTTTCACCCTCACATATCTTAGAGTCTGCTCATGTGAGTCTCCCACATAAAAGCCTTCATTGTCTCTCCATCACCTGCAGGAAAAAGCTCCAGCTCCTTTAGCATGGCACACACGGCCCTTCAGAACTTGGCCATCCCATCTTCCACTGCTCCCCCACACATCCTCTGTGTTCTAGTTGGAACAAATAACTTCCTATTGCTGGAATGTACTATCTTCTTACATTCCTCTATGCCTTCGAATGCACTGTTCTTAGTAGAATATTCCCCTTTTCCTGAGTCCTTTGAGTGAACTAGTTTACATTGATAAAGCTTAAGCATCAGTTCTTATTTGAAAAACTTCTTGATTATTTTATCTCCATCCAGTGAAAGTAATATTCTCTCTCTTCCATGCCTCCAATGCTGCTTGCAACTAATAGAGTACAATTAGCTTTATACAGGTCTATTTTCTCCTGTTAAACTGTGAGGTCCAGGAGGTCAAGGATCATGTCATCATTATAAACCCAAGTCTAGCAAAGATCTTGTTCATTGCTGAGCAAATAGTTGAAACTCAATAAATGTTTATAGCTTAAATAAATCATCCAGGGAGAGGTTTGATGGTAAACAATAAATGTGGAAGGGAGAGAAGGGGAATATACACATACTGCTCTTTCTCTTCACCAGATTTCCTTTTCCTCTCCAGGCCCAGCACCATCTCATCTAGTCAATTTGTCTAAATTCCTCTTGAGATACTTAGATGATATGCCCAGAATAACCTAGTTCTACAGTCAATTAATCTTACTTTTTATACCCTGAGAGATCATTTTTAACCTAGATGATTTTAAATGGACAGAGAAGCCGAGAGACATGACACTTTTCCAGTTTCTGCCTATTTTTCATTGTCACATGCTTAACCAACATGTATCCGGCCAGAATTTTAATATATAAATCCCCCAAACTTGACAGATTTTGCAATCCTTAAATGCCAAATAATTTGAATGAATATGTCTCCTGCATCTCTGACTCTCACATATTATCCTGCGTTTCTCCATAACCTCTCCTATCTTCTCCCAGATGCTGTTAATCTTAGATAGTGATCACTAGCAATTCTCTGAAAATTCCAGTGTTTGCTATCCATTGTTCTTAACAAGGTCCTTTCTGGTTATGCCCTGAGAGTATATTGGAGGAGTTATGTTTGTTTTTCACCACCAGAAAGTTAATCCATCAAGAAAATCAAAGTTCCAGTGAGTGCCTGGTCAATTTGACTCTGGGTTGATGGCACCAGTTTTGTAGGATGTGTGGTTTGGGTTTGCATCTGATGGGTTTCATCTTCAACACTGTCAGCTGCTCTCCCACTGTGAGCTTTCATCAGTTACCTACAGCTCTTCCTTCCATCTGTTTTCATCATTTGAAAGGTAACTCTGTTGCATGAAGCTTCCTACTGTGCATGGTTCCCAGTTACTGCTGCTGTCACCCAGGGAGTCAAATCCCAATGCCATTTTGACAGTCTTGTTCATTAGTCAGTTTTCTTTTAACCAGCCACCTATTCCACTTGCCAATGCCACCAAAATTCTCTGTCGTTTGCAATTCATTCAAAGACTCCAAGGTGCCTTTGCCATGGAAGAAGGAGGAGTCGGTCCCCAGGGTTATGTCTGCAGCACCAGCCTTAGAGGAGGATTCAGTAAGGCAGCACGGAAGCATGAAGTGGAGATGTTTATCATGAGGGTTTTCATTTTTTACACTTGAGTTTACACAGTCTAAAATCTATTAGCTATTACAGGCCTCATGAAATCTTTAAAATGTCTTAAGAATTTATTTATTTTGGACTGTACTTCTAAAATTACTTATGGATTATCCAGTAATTACCTAACATATCTCTTGTTTCTAATTCTGCCCAGGAAGTCCTGGTAATTTTGCTGCCTATTGTGTATAACTTAAGTTGCACAGAAAAGAATGCACAAAAACCTAACTGTACTGTACATAAGATGACTTTCAAGTGGGGCAGGGAATTAGGCTCTGTTTTGACAGCAGCAGTGTCTGACTGAGATGGAGCTGCTGCAAATACAAGCTGTAAAATCTCCTACAGTCCTGGAGGCTGGGAAGTCCAAGATCAAGGTGCTGACAGGTTTGGTACCTGCTGAGGGCCCACTTCCTAGTTTATAGATAGCTGTTTTCTCACTGTGATCTCACATGGTGGCAGAGGGGAGAGGCTCTCTGGGCAGTAATCCCATTCATGAGGGCTTCATCCTCATGACCTAATCACCTCCCAAGGGCCCCACCTCCTACCATCACCTTGAGTGATATTAAGATTTAACATACGACTTTTGGGGAGGGGACAGGAACATTAGGTGTATAGCATGATCTAATGGCAATGCCGCTGATGGACTGGCACCCTTCACCTAGCCGACCACCTTGGGCAGAGCTCGGGTGCCTCCAGCTCTGAGGTGGAAGTGAGGATCCTGTTTGGAACTCACACCACGGAGCATTTCTTACAGCCACACAGCTGGTTTCTGTGCCTGCCTCATTCCTTCCTCATACAGCACTGCTCTGGTCTGTCACTGAGCAGGGACTTTTTCTCTCTAAAAATTCCAAAATTCTTTAAGCATAAATAATTTAATGTAGTTCTGTTTCATGTAAATAGTCACAGTTGTTTAAATATAAAAGGAAGGCTATTCAGAGAAACTGTGATTTAACTTCCCAAAGACAGCCAGGCATTTCCACTAAAATTCTAGTCTTCAATTAACCTAGAAAGTTTCTATAGTCTTAAACAAACTTTGTTTTTGATGAAAATGCAAGGGCTTATGTTTACATTTGGAGAACAATTCAGTTCCAATCAACATGAGACAGAGTTATTTTGTAAAACAAAATGAAAATAATATATGTATTTTGTGTTCAGATTCATTTACTTCTTCTTAGGAGATTAAGGCATTAATCGAATGGTCATTCTTGCTATTAACTATATAAATCAGGGCATATCCAGGATAAATATAAATAAAGAAGGTCTTAAGTAAATTCATATCTTTATAGTTTTTAACTGGTCAGCTTTCTATATAAAAATGTTTTCTGTGGTGCATTCTGATTGTATCTTGCAAATAACAACACAAAACACAATAATAAAAATGAAACAAAAAAAAGTACATCTGCTTAAACACAAACCAACTAGAAGAATTATTTATCAAAAAAACTAGAAAACTATTTTCCTGAAATTTCATTTTTAAGGAAAATGTAAACAAATTATACAAAAACAAATTGAAACTAGAAATTAAAATTTAAAAAAATTATAGAACATATATCTCACATTTCAAATACATTTAGTGCACAATTTCTTACATCTCTTTGTATGTTCCTATGTACACTAAATTTTTCTGGAACTGAGATTAGATTATAGACATAATACCTTATTTTTAAAACAGTATTAATTGTATTCAGAGTCTAAGCAGGAAAACAGTATTTAGCATAGAATGTACTTAGTGAAAGGAACAAAGGGGTTGGGCAATGGGTTGTAGAAATGCAAACACCAGACAGGACTAGAGATAACCCAAGAGGCAGCAGCCAGAAGCCACTACCACAGTGAAGATGTAGGGCAAACAAGGAGAATGTTTGCTGAGTCCAAGTATCCTTCCCAGGTCATTACAGAAGGAACTTGGAGGGTCAGCAGCTGTCTTAAAAAATGCACAGGAGGACAAATACCCTGACTCCTCTCTTATCCCCTTCCAATCTCCTGCCAGTGCTCCCATTGGTCAAACTGGAAGCAAATCAGATGACAAGCCAGCCTGGGAAATGCAGCACTTGATAGCTAGTAAAAGGCAAAACCAAACTGGAACCCAGTGCTTTTCCCCCAAAGCTGTGCTCTGCCTACCCCACATGGCCCAGGGCTAAGTCCATTCTGGTTCCAAGATGTTATGACCCAGATGTAGAACCTTTGTTTTGTTAACTGACTTCAGCCCTCCTCCTAAAAGCAGAAAATTACATTTTACCAGAATTAGAATCCTGGTAGTGAGGTCGATAGGACCTTATTGGGTAGCAGCCCATAGGTCATGTTATTCTGAGTTTTGAAACATCTCAGCCATATCTGTCTTCCTACCTTAAGTATGAAGGGAAAGTTGGGTCTTATTCTAGGGGTGGGCTCTAGGTTTTTCAGTTTTAGTCAAAGATGTATATTTCAATCCATTATAAATTGAGGATAAGATGAAGAACCAAAATATCTATTTTGACAGAGTGAGGGAAAAAATGTCAAACATGAAGCAATATCATGAAGATGTCTAATTAGATATTATGATTGTAAAATATTTTACTTGTGTGAAATGGGCACAATGTGTAATAAATGCCGGCCCCTTGGGCTTCCAAGCCCTGTGGTGACCGGTGCTGGCAAGAAGTGCTCAATTAGAATGAATCATATCAGAGTTGTATCCTTCAACAGATCATTGAGGATGTCATTAGTAACAAATTAAAGCATATTTTAAGGGCAACTGAATATATGTAAAACCATGTTACCTTTAAAAATGAATATAGTTTCACAATTAGTTCAGCCTTTTTGTTTATGTAGTTTTTGGTTTTGTTGTTGCTATTTTTATGTTTGTTGTTTTTGTTTGTTTGTTTGTTTGGAGTTAAGCAATAAAACAACAGCTTTGCATCTGGGTCATAACATCTTGGAACTAGAATGGACCTTAGCTGTGGTGGGTGGTTAGCTTTAAGGGGTGGTCAGCTTTGGGGTAAAAGCCCTACGTTCCAGTCTGGTTATGTTATCTGTGAGTGTGCTCCGTGTCCCCATTTGTTGCTGGTGTAAGTGGGCTTCTTGTGATGTCATGAGAAAATAAATTTTCTGAAACTAGCATGGGAGAATAAATAGCATTTATTTGCATGGAATTAAACCCCTGAGTTTCTAAGTTTTCCTCTCCCTCTGTCTTGCCATTAGAGAAGTCCAGCAGTGTTTTCAGCAGAGCTAGAATTAAAGCCATTGCCCAGAATTCCCATCCTATATTTACACAGTCCAGTCCAGCATCAGGCTAACTTAGCTTGTGTTCCTAGCTGTAGTCCACCAGTCTATCACATCTGAGGTCCCCATGGTCATGGGCCATGTGGCTTCTAGGACCACAGCAGCTATGGAGAAAACATGAATAGGAGCATAGACAGAGGAACAAGAGAGAGGTAATTCCTTAATCTGGGAATTATGTATTCCCAATTTTTTGTGAGTTTGCATTAACTCCACCTCCTCTCTGTTCCCAGGTTTGAGTAATAGGCACCTTCCCTACATCACCCCAACTTTACTGCTCATGCATCCATCTTCCCCTTTCCCTGTGATCTGCAGGGAATGGACTGCTGGTTCCCTGGGGAACTTGAAATTGTAGCTTCTTGGTGAAGCTGCCCAGATGGCCATGCTTATAATGTCTGGCTTCCTTTTGCTCCTTTTCTATTATTAATAACTAGCTAATTACAATGGTAACAGTTATGCCTCGTACTAGCTACCAAGTGCTGTATTTCCCAGGCTGACTTGTCATCTGATTTGCTTCCAGTTTGTTACTATTATAGTAACAAAAATCTATACCTAAACATGTCAAAACCAGACTGTTAGTTATAAATTTAAATAAAGAAATAAATATTCTTATATATAAAGGAGAATGGAATATAAAATTTTGGATGAGGATTTGGGCAATAAAATTAAAATATATGATGTGTGCTTTAAATTAAAAACAAGAATGAACACAGTAGTTCTAATATAGAAGGCATTATCATAGAGTGCTAGAATACTTTTTAAAGATTTGTTTGACAACTTGATGTCTCTACCACTAATGAGGGTTTATGGTAATGGTTTATTTACAGCTGTAGGGTAAAGCCTTCACAACACAGTGCTCTAACCTCTAAAGAGCAGTCACCATGTGATCAAGGATGATTAATTTTCATTATAAAAAAATGAGGCCTAAACTTGAAATAGCAGAAGTAACATTCCTTGAAATAGTCTTTGAAACATTTGCTAGTGGTTTTATAAATACAAATAAAATAGTCTGCTTAGATAAAAGCACTTAAAGTAGCAAACTTCCACCTATAAAAAAAAGAAAAATAAGTTAAAGCAAACAATAAAGCTAAAAATAAATATTTTTGTTTTTAAATATCTGTTTATTGATTTTTTTTAGAGAGAGAGGAAGGAAGGGGAGAGATAGAAACATCAATCGACTCGGCTAGCTCCTGCACGCCCCCTACTGGGAGTTGAGCCCACAACCCAGGCATATGCCCTGACCCGGAATCTAAGGAGGACCTTTGAGTCCATGGGACAGTACTCAATCCACTGAGCCACACAGGCCGGGCACAAATATTTTTCTTAAATATATTTTTATTTTTTTCTCCTCTCCCTTTCTTCCTTCCTTAAAATTTATCTGGTTCCTATAGTAAGTGGGGTACTTTGATACTAAGTTTAATACTTGGTTTTCCTCTCCCCCCTCAAAGATCTCATAGTCAAAGAAGGAAGTTGAAGTAATAAACAAATAATTGAACTTTCATTATCTTAAGATTCTAAATATTTATATATATATATTTTTTCTCCTATCATCAAGATGTCCAAGGTTACAGTTTGCATTCATGATTGATGTGATCTAACTTCTACGGGAAACAATTGTTAATTTTGTCTTTATACCTCTGCTACTTACACAGAGGAGAAAAATCCAATGGCTTATTCTCCTCAAGCCTAAGTGAATAGCCTTTCCTTATCTCAGTTGTTTCTGAATAATTTTTAAAAAAGAGATTTAATACAATAAAATAAGATAAAATGAGATTAAATAATGTCATTAGGTTGCCTATGTGGGTCTTAATATACTCATTTCAAGTACTCTTTTGTAAAAGCCAATTGGTAAGTATTTTAGGCTTTGCAGGATATAAGGCGTTACTCAACTTTGTTGTTGTAGTGCAAAAATAGCCCTAGATCAGCCATTCATGAATGAGGGCGACTATAATCTAATAAAATGTCAGTGTCTATAAATAAATAAACTTTTTAAAGAACATTCAAATTTGAATTTCATAGAATTTGATGTGTCAAGAAATCTTCCTCTTCTTTGGATTGTTTTCTATCCAGTTAAACACATAAATAGTCTTCAAAGATTGCAAGCAGTACACAAACAGGGAATGGACTATAGTTAATCCTCAGGTTATAGTTTGCCAATCCTTAATTTAGAGAGACCTCTGTGTAATCAACTCACTTTGAAAAGAGTAAGTGTTTTTCTATAGAAGAGTTTGAAATCATTCAACAAAACATTACCCCAATACTACTAAACATATTTTTGAAAAATTTTGTAATTCTTGACTTTAGGAAATGCAAGTTGCAGGGGAAGAGAGAAGAGGAACCTCTGATTCCCACCTTATGTGCCCCTTTCCTACTACTGCCCATTACTGGATGCCTGGTGCCACTGGGTATATAATAGATGAAAGGGAGAATGAGTTGATTGTCCTGGTTGCTGTCTACTGTTTATGTAACATTGGTACAGGGGGTAGGGGGAGGATGTTTATGTTCCAAACACTGCTAAGAATGGGAAAGCAGAAATGAAAAGCAGCAGTCCTTACTCTTAGTGATTTTCAGTAGGGAGAGAGGCAACATAGGAAATAACAGTTAATTGTAATTACTACTGTTTAATAGAAATGATTGTGAGATTCCTTGAGGGTTGAGTGTACTTGAGAAATACCTCCACAAGGAGGCAAGACTTGAACTGAATCTAGAAGAATAAAATAGAGTTAGCAGAGCTTTCTTTTTTTTTTTTTTATCCTCACCTGAGGACATTTTTCTATTTTTTGTACAGACAGAGTGGGAGGGAGAGAGAGGAAGAGAGAGAGTGAGAAACATCGATGTGAAAGGGACACATCGAGTGGCTGCCACCCGCACGACCAACCAGGGCCGGGGACAAACTGCAACCAAGGTACATGCCCTTAGCGGGAACCGAACCCGGGTCTCTCCGGACCGCAGGTGGGCGCTCTAACCGCTGAGCCAAACCGGCCAGGGCAGCAGAGCTTTCTTTAACCAGAAGGGATATACTGTTAAAAGACTGCCAGGAAACTTCTAGCAGCAGGGATGGTCTTAAGAGTAGCCGAAATAAATCTCTTCTGTGATGATGATACTGAGATGACTTCCTGCCATCTCCATATCTCTCTTGCTCTTTGAATTACTGAATTCCATAATTAGAGACATATCTGTCTAAGAATTCTTATCTTTGCTAAAATACCTTTCTTCTGAGAGTAGTAACACATAAGCCTTTGAACTCATGTATACTTATTTAGGATTACCTTTATATATCAAATTGTTTCTTGAAGGCAGGTTTTAATGGGGAAAAGTTGGAGGAGTCACACGCAAAGGGAAAAGATCCAGAAATGAAGCCTGCAGCACTTGAAATTCAAACTTGGACTGTTGAAAAATTTTACCCAGGGCTGGTTGTGCCTAGAAAAAGCTTTTTATCATGAACTGACTTTTAAAAGGATGTTTGTCTAGTAAGAGTGAATGGAGCCAGC
The DNA here is from genome assembly GCF_014108415.1 of Molossus molossus. Lineage (NCBI taxonomy): Eukaryota > Metazoa > Chordata > Mammalia > Chiroptera > Molossidae > Molossus > Molossus molossus. Next base: position 83,895,982 of record NW_023425401.1, on the reverse strand, counting down.
CATCGTGACTTAGAGACCCTGCATTGATCTTTGTAGGCAAACCACTAAATAGAACTTGACTGCTACACAGTGGAGAATTAATTCTCCTTCTGCATAAGCCTGCAGTGAGCATGTCAATATGCATTTATGAAACCTCCCTCTGTGCAGGGAAGAGAGCAGAGAACCCAATAAATACATTAATGTAGGGAAGTAAAAAAGGGAATGTGGCAACATGTTTTGTTTTTCTTAAACTCTATTAAATAAAATAAGAAAAAAAGCAAGTTTTTATGTAACTTCCTTACTATTTGTTTTTTGATTTACTGTTTATATATAGAGTAATGCAAATTATTTTATACTTCAGAAGAAATAACATGTGAAAAAATGTTTTGTTTTCTTTTTTCTCTTAGTGAGGCTTTCTTGTGGAAACATCCTAGAAGATAATAAAATATTTGAAATAAGAGCAGATATAGGTAATTATGAGCTCTTTCTAGCCTAGAAATTTTTAGTGGAATTTTGCTCAAGCTTACTAAGTGAATGAAAAAGTAAGAAACTTCTCTTAGTAAATTACTTGTAAGTGAACTCAAACAAATTTCACATTAAAAAAAGATAGTTTTTAAAAACTAGACTGGTTAATTATGGATACAAGTTTAACTCCCTAAAAATTAATTAATGACAAAAGTCAAATGAGTCTACAAAAATTGCAAGTAGAGAACTTGCATAGAAAGTTACATGTCAGATTTAATACAAAGTCAGAGAATATTTTGGTTTCTGTATATCCACTGAAATATGTTACCATTTAAGGAAAGGGTGTGGGGCTATGCTGGTATTTGTTAATATTCAGCTTTATGATCTTCCTCATGATATGTGTGATGGGTTCTTTTACCCTCCTCTCAATTTTCCTACTCAAAAAAAGTAATCCAGCAGTAATTCTAATTCTAGAGTCCTAACAGAAGATACTTCGAGAATAATTTTAAATAATTTGTTTTAGCTGTATTTGCACCTGTGTGTACAGAACATGGTACTGTCTTCTGAGAGCAGGAGCAGCTCACTATCAGGAAGTAAAGGATTCAGGTAAGAAGAGCAGCCAGCACTTAAGGGTTATTAACTAAAACAAAAAGGTAAGTATACAAATGTTTTCTATTCTTTCATAAATTGTGTATGTAAAGTTCAAGTAGTTTCAGAGAAGCAGAACAGCCTTTGAACAATTTCTCACCTTACCTGGTCCCACTGCTTTCATTTGTCCCCAACATTAATCTTAGCATCTCTAAACCAAACAAACAAACAAACAAACTTTGGGGCAATACAGACAATCTTATTATAAACACCCTGTCAAACCCTTGCCTTACGCAAGCAGAGATGTGAGTCATCACAATAACCACCTCTACCAGCTGAAAACCTCCGTCATCAGTCAAGTTTGATCAGTAATGGCAGTGCCTCTACCTCAAATGTCCCAGAAGGTCAGTGCCACGGAAAGGCAGAGAAACGCGTGAGGGGTGTGTTGGTATGTTTGGTGTGCACTATCTTCAGGCTCTAAATTACTGATTCACAATAATTGACTTCTAGTTTACCAGTATGTGTTTATATCAAGAGCTATTTCATATTTCCAAAAAGGTTTGTGTGCTTTAATTTATACTTAATTCTGTTGAAAAGTATATATGGAATTCTGATCTCTAATGAAAAATGAATGCATGTTATAAAATCAAAATAAGACAAGAAGGGTGTCTCAATTTCTAAAGGTTACAACTGGCTACTGAAGTGAGATTTTCTATTTTATGCTTTATTTTGTTAGGTCATAATGCCTCCTCACCTCCACCAGAGGAAGGTAAATACCAAAATAGTAAATGTGATACAGAAAGAACAGACAAAATGTATCTGAATATTGTTAAATTCTTATGATTACAAATTAATATACAATTCTGGGAACAGGAGTTCAAAGATAAGAAATAGAAAGTGGTAAACGATATCAACGTGATTAGATTTTTCTCTGGATAGTTATTTGTAGACACAATGTTGGCTCATCCTGTGTTGTGATACAAACAAATCTATGAATTAGAGTTGAACACTTTCATATGTTAATTGCATAGTGTTCTGTAACCAACAGATGTTTTTACTACATAACCAGATAAAAACAGGAATTTTTTCTTTGTTAGAACTTCCTTATCATGTAAAGGAAGCTTTATCTGCTTAATTTTAGATGGTAAATTAAAATTCTGAATGACTGAACATATTAGTACCATTCTCAGTGAAAGCATGTAGGAAGGAAATTACTTTTTATTTTTTTGAAGAAAACAAGTAAACTTCTTTTTGAGAAACTAAAGGACAGTAGGACTGAGAATTATATATCAAATGTTTGATTTTCTTGTATTAATTGTATTAGCATTAAAAATTAAATAACAATTAATGTGCTTAAGAAAGCACTGTAAAAGATGTACTACATCCCAGATATGAGCAAAAGCCTTTTAAAAATTTTTTTATAGTTCTCTTGGAATAAGCTATTGCACACACACACACAAAAAAATGCTTGCTATCAAGCCAATATTATTACAGAACTTTTAATTTTTGTTGTGTCTGAATTTGTTCCTGATATTCCAGAAAATTAAACCGAACCAAAGCAAGAATAGTATATCACTGCATTCCAGAACTTCTGAAGTCTTTACCCTCACATTTAAGACTGTGTAGTTCACATGACAAACAACATTATAGAAAAACCTCTCAATGACAACAAGGTCTGTAAGCCCAGTTGGAAATTTAGTTTGCTTCAGAAAAAATCTGATGCTACTAAATTCATATTAGTAAGAGATGACAGGATCACTTAAATGAATGAGGGTTTTACTTGGAGGTACTTGTCACTATCCATGACCCTCTTAAATGCTGCATTTGCCCAGATTTGTGACTTGAATGGATTTTGCTAAAAAACAAGAATTTATATGATCAAACACTAGTACACTGTGCCCCTTGTTACTGTTTTCCTGTTTATAACATTTTATTTGAAACAACATGGTTGTGAATCATTTCATTTTAATCATGGCAAGGCATGGAGTCAGAACACATGTTGTCAGGTTCAGCTGTGTCTCCTACCAGCCCTGTGACATTGTGTAAATAACCTCTCTGAAATGGTTTACTAATCTTTAAAATGTGGGATGAGCATATTCACTCTTTCCATTTCCCAGAGTGTGGTAGAGATTATTGCTCCTAACTGTCTTATCCAGGTGGATTCTTATTGTTGGAGATCTTTTAGTGCAAGGAGGCAGAATAAGCTTTCAAGGAGCTTCCCTTATAAAAGATTGAGCTTCTGTGATTCTGGAGAGTTTTAGTCTACCTTGGCCAAACAATAAATAGCGTTTATTGGACACTATGCTAAGAAACTGACATGAAAAACACATTTATAATAAGTTCACACCCCCCCAGTGAGGTAGGTACCATTACTACCCTACTTTACAGATAAGGCTTAGAGATGAGAAGGGCTGGGTGGACCTGACTGCACATGTATGGCCCTTTTTACAAATGATGCTATGCAGACAGGTGTGCATGATTGTTAATGGCAGAGCTGAAATTTGAACCAGGCATTATGGACCTTGCAGATGAAATAAAAGTCAAGAAGCAAACAGATACATCCTGAATGTGTTTGGGAAATTTTGGTTCAGCCATCACTTCAGAAACCTATAGCTGGTTTTTGATCTTCCAATTTAAAATAACTATTTATTTTAGTTCCTTTATGTTTTAAAATAAAATTCATTTTCTTAGGTGGAACTGTTTTATACTTTTCATTATAGACTTCTATTTGCCGTCCTTACCTAATGTTCTTTTGTTCATTTATATTAACTATAAAGCTCATTAAAAATATATATATTTCAGAAATCCAAAATTCAAAGGAAAACAAAACTGAAAGTTTAAAAATTAAATAGGCTACAGACATACAAGTGCAAATTAGACCATATCAAAAAGAAATAACCTTTGATGGTTGGGTGGCTCAGTCGGTCAGAGCATCATCTTGTACAGCAAAAGGTTCTGGGTTTCCCAGATGGGGTGCATTCAAGAGGCAACTAATCAATGCTTCTCTCTCACTTTGATGTTTCTTTCTCTCTCTCCCTACCCCTCTCTCTAAAATCAATAAACATATTCTTGGGTGAAGATTAAAAAAAAAAAAAAAAAAGAAATAGCTTTCTTATCTCAGTCCTTTTAGGGTCTATGTTGACAAAGAGTAGAGCATCAACATTTTTATCATTTTATTTTATTTCAGTTTTTCTATTACCATTTATCTCCTCTATGCCCTCTTCCACCTCCACCCTCCCCCCACCCCCAAATCACCACACTGGTGTCCAGGTCTATGAGTTCTCTCTCTCTCTCTCTTTTTCTTTTTTTTGCTCAGTTCCCCCATCCTACCACCACCAGAGCTGTCTGCCTGCTCTCTGTCTATGAGTCTGTCTCTATTTTGCTTGGTAGTTCAGTTTGTTTATTTAATTTGACATATGAGTGACATCATATGGTACTTGTCTTTCTCTGACTGGATTATTTTACTTAGCATAATGTTCTCCAGGTCCATCCATGCTGTCACAAAGGGTAAAAATTTCTAACTTTTTACAATAGAGTAGTATTCCACTATGTACATGTACCACAGCCTTTTTATTCACTCATCTACTGAAGGACACTTGGGCTGCTTCCAGATCTTGGCTACTGTAAATAATGCTGCAATGAACATAAGGTCCATATATTTGTTTGAATTAGTCATTCAGATTTTTTTTTGGATAAATTCCCAGAAGTAGAATTGCTGGGTCATAAAGCAGTTCTATTTTTAATTTTTGAGATAACTCCATACGTTTATCCATAGTGGCCGCACCAATTTGCATTCCCACCAACAGTGCAAGAGGGTTTCCTTTTCTCCACATCCTCACCAGCACTTGTTAATTGATTTAGCAGTGACAGCCATTCTGACATTTGTGAAGTGATACCTCACTGTGGTTTTCATTTACATTTATCTGATGTTTAATGATGTTGAACATCTTTTCGTATGTCTTATGACCATCTATATGTCCTCTTCGGAGAAGTCTCTATTCAGGTCTTTTGCCCACTTTTTAATTGGATTGATTTTCTTTTGGTGTTGAGTTTCACAAGTTCTTTATAAAATTTGGATATTAACCCCTAATCAGATATATCATTGGCAAATATGTTCTCCCACTCAGTGGGTTATTTTTTCATTTTGCTGATGGTTTTCTTTGTTGTGCAAAACTCTTTAGTTTGATGTAGTCCCATTTGTTTATTTTTTCTTTTGTTTCATTTGCTCAAGGAGATGTATCAGAAAAAAAATATTGCTATGAGAAATGTCTGAGATTTTACTGCCTATGTTTTCTTCTAAGAACCTCAACAAAATATTAGCAAACAGAATCCAGCAATACATTACAAAGATCATACACCATGATCAAGTGAAATTTATTCCACAGATGCAAACTTAGTGCAATGTCCACAAAACAATAAATGTGACACACCACATAAACAAATTGGAGGATAAACACCATAGGAACATATCAATAGATGCAGGAAAAGCATTTGATAAAATCCAGCACTCATTTATGTTAAAAATTCTCAGCAAAATGGAAATAGAGGGAACATACCTCAACATAAATAAAGACTATATGTGAGAAACCCATAGCCAACATCATATTTAGAGGCCACAAACTACAAGTGTTCCCCTTATGATCAGGAACAAAAGAGGAGGTCTGCTTTCACCACCCTTATTCATCATTGCCCTGGAAGTCCTAGCTACAGCAAACAATAAGAAGAACTCAAAGGCCTCCAAAATGGAAAGAGGAAATAAGACGTTCATTAATTCCAGATGGCATGATACTGTATATAGGGAACTCTAAAGATTCCACCAAAAAGCTAATAAAACTGAGAAATGAATTCAGTGAAATAGCAGGATATAAAATAAATATCCAGGAATCAGTTGCATTTTTATATATTAATAATGAACTATCAGAAAGGGAAATTAAAAAACAACAAAAACAATCCCATTCACAATTGCTTCCAATAGAATAAAATACCTTGGGATAAATCTAACCAAGGATGTAAAAGGCTTGTACTCAGAAAATTATAGGACACCGAAGAAGGAAATTAAGGAAGATAAAAGTAAGTAGAAGCATATACCATGTTCATGGATTGGAAGAATTGACAGCATTAAAATGCCCATACTTCCCAAAGCAAACTATAGATTAAATGCAAGTCCCATCAAGATACCAATGACATATTTTCCAGAAATAAAACAAATGTTTCAAAAATTTGTATGGAACCACAAAATAACCTGAATAACCTCAGCAATCTTGAGAAAGAAGAATAAAGTTAATGCAGCAAAATTTTTACTGATACATCAGCTGAGGCAAAAGAAACAAAGGAGAAAATGAACACATGGGACTACATCAAACTCAAAAGCTTCTGCACAGCAAAAGAAACAACCACCAAAATGGAAAGGCAACCCACTCTATGGGAGAGCATAATTGCCAATGATACATCAGACAAGGGGTTATTTTCCAAAATATATAGAGTGCTCATACAACTAAACAAAAGGAAGACAAAGAACCCAATTAAAAAATAGGCAGAGGAACTAAATAGACACCTCTCCAAACAGGACATGCAAATGGCCAAGAGACATATGAAGAAATGCTCAACATCACTAATCATCAGAGAGATGCAAATTAAAACAACAATGAGGTATCACCTCACACCTCTCAGAATGGCCGCCATCAACAAATAATCAAACAAGTGTTGGCAAGGGTGTGGAGAAAAGAGGACTCTAGTACGCTACTGGTGGGAATGCAGACTGGTGCAGCCACTATGGAAAACAATATGGTATTGCCTCAAAAAACTAAAAATTGAACTCCCATTTGACCCAGTGATCCCACTTCTAGGAATATACCCTAAGAAGCCTGAAACACCAATCAGAAAGAATATATGTACCCCCATGTTCACAGCAGCAGTATTTACAATAGCTAAGATCTGGAAACAGCCCAAGTGTCCATCAGACAAATGGATAACAAAGCTGTGGTACATATACACAATAGAGTACTATGCAGCTGTTAGAAAGAAAGATCTCTTATCCTTTGAGATGACATGGAGGGACCTGGAAAGTATTATCCTAAGTGAAACAAGCCAAGCATAAAAAGACAAATATTACATGATCTCACTTGTTTGTGGAATATAATGAACATAACAGTCTAAGGAATGGGGTAATCCCATGGAAGAGGGGTACAGACTGACAATCCCCAGAAGACGGGGTGGGGGGGATAAACACAGAACTTATATGCATGTGTGCATGAACAATGGACATGGACAACAAAACTGGGAACTGGGCGGGAAGGTTGGGGGAGGGGGGAATCAGTGTGGGAAAAAGGAGAAACACATGTAACAAAAATGAATAAAAAAAATAAGAATAATGTTAGAGCAATCATGCTACTTGATATCAAAATATACTACAAGGCCCTACATAGTATTAAAAACAGCCTTGTACTGGCATAAAAACAAACATATTAATCAATGGAACAAAATAGAGAGCCCAGAAATACATCTATGTCTTTATAATCAATTAGCATTTGACAAAGGAGGCAAAACACACAATGAACTAAAGATAGTCTGTTCAGTAAATGATGTTGGGAAAATTGGACTGATACATGCAAAATAATGAAACTAGAGCAGCTTCTTACACCACATACAGAATAAACTTAAAATGGATTAAACACATCAACTTTTAAACTTTTAAATTGGGAGGAAGGGTCTGAGACATCAACTACTATGCACAGCATAAATACTCAGTGTTTTTCAGTCTCCTTCACATTATTTGGAGTTTTTTTTTTTTTTTTTTTTTTTTACACAATAAGCTCTTTTACAGTCTACTTTACTTGTGTGTTTTGATTTATTCATTTATTGAGTTGTCTGTTTATAACCCAGTTCTTAAGTAAAATAAATTATGACACTAACTATAAATACAGATTTTGGTGAATCCTCATATTAAAGTGAACCAAAATGAAAATGAAACTCACTCCTACAAATCTGTTATGAATTACTTGCCTTGAAACCAAACTCTCAAGGAATACAATCAGAATTCATATAAACCACAAAATCCATTTCAAGTCTTTTACTTATTCTTAAAGAAATACAAAGAATTCATGTCAAATCCTCAGTGACTAGAATGACTATTTCCTTATGTCACCTAACTTGTGAAATCTTGAGTGCCTTTTCTTTACATGACCCACTTCACAGTCTATTTGATTTTAGTTGTATTCCTGAGAGAATGCTATTTCTTTCAATGTGGGCCATTGGTCTCTTTAAAATAAGTTTGGAAAAAAACATCTATCAGACATTGAACTGTTTTAGGTATCCTGGTAAAGTAAATGCAAGTCATTCAAATACAATGTTGAAATCACTGACTTGCTTATACTAACCTTCAGTTTTCCTGAGTAACTAATGAATATTGCACAGGAAGTGCAACATAAACTCAGAAATCTAAATGTACGTAGAAACTATAATGAAGAGATCAGTTTCTTTGCATCTTTGATCAAATGCTAAAATCAGTATATTTGACATCTCTCAATTTATAATTCTACTTTGTCATTTTTACTTTATCTATAAGTTATATATAAATATAAATGTATATAAAATATAATACATAGTATACATTTTATATTTTTGTATCATATATATGTTGATTTTTTAACTGAATTGTGGCAGAGCAGTAAAAATCAATTGTGAGAAACTGTAAGTGGGGAAAGAAATCTAAAAGATCTAGTTTTGTAATGTATATATATATAATGTATATATATAATGTATACTATATACATTATATATATAGTATCTATATAATGATATAGATACTATCATTACTATATCTTTGGCTTTAATGAGCTTATTGAGAATGAACTGAGTAAGAACACATACTGTGCCAGCCTCGAGTGCAAATTCTAATGCTGCTATTTACCAGCTGTGTGAGTTAACCTTCATAAGACTAAATTTTCTCATCTGTTAAACAGACCAGAAAACCTCAGTTTGTTAATTTTCTTGATATAGTCTAAGTACTTGTCTTAGAATGGCACCGTAAACCAAGGCAGTTCTAAGTTGTGATGGTAACTAAAAAAACTTGTTTTTGGTATAGTTGCCAGACAATATGCCCTCAGAGCTGGGGTTCACATCAGGAGAAATGGCGGGAAAAATGCAAAATCAATGCAGACCCAAAGAACGATGAAGATGGCTGATCTTGTTTGTGATTGTTTCTTCCTTCGAAAGAGGCTAAAGGGTACAATGTCCTCCTGGCTAAAATATTTGCAATCACATTATTGTATAATTTAACTTATATTCAATTTTAATGAAGCAGAGGAGAAAATATTGCTGCACTAAATTACCTGCTCCCTGTTTAGACTTGAATATTTAATAGCTCAGTCAATGGCAAAGCAATTATAAATGTCTGCAAATAAAAATAATTTCTTAGTCCTGGTGTGCAAACATATGCATCTGCCTCCTGTACCAGTTACGATAGAAATTTGAAAAAGCCTTTGGGAACTATTTGTCATCCTTCCTTGTCTTCACAGTGTGCTGAAATCAGGTGTCTTCACTTCACCTCATTACAATATGATTCATTGTGGAGAATTTGGGTTTTGGATGTAGTACCATTAGGTACAAAGCAGTAGCACACAGAAAATTAAGACAGTACACAGGGCTGGTTTCAAGGGTGTGTGACCTGTGCAGTTGCACAGACTCTTGTTCACAAAGCCTCCTGCTTGGTTTAATGCCCTGATATTAAAATTCTTAATAATTGCATCTTCAATTTTATTTTATTTTTTTTGTAAGTGAAATGCAGTGGGACAATAGAGCATGTGTATGGGTAGAGAGGATTCACATGGCATGCTCGTCATCTGTTCCTTGCTCCTGGATTTGCATGTAGGACTCAACACCTCCCTGAGTGCAGAATTCCAGTGGAGTTTACCAAGACTCAAAGCAAGTACAAGAGAAGTGTATGTAGGGATGCTGATAGCCCTGAAAAGCCACGCTTTCCTCTTGAACCAGATTTGCTTCGAACACAGCAAGAAGGAATAGCATTCTAACAAACATGAACAACCAAAGAACCTCTCCCACATCCTTTGTTACACCTGTTAATTTATTCTACTAGCTGACTACTTATGCTAAAAATGATGACCTAGAAGGAATGGGGAAAGGTAGGGCAACCCATAGCTCCTTGTTCTTGAGTTCTTTCCTGCTCATCAGCAAGTTAGACAATGTTGATATAATGTATGCATTATCATGAAGTGACATGCAAATAATTGGTCAGTTTTGTGCAATGTTTCCACTGTTCTTATCAGACCAAAATCCATATGTATATTTGAGTTACAAATATGAATTGTATAATTTCAGTGCTTCTGCATTCAAGGTGAATATTCATATTTGCATTTATAACTGGTATTGCACAACAAAAATATGAGTAGTAAAATTCATGGTAATATAATTTAAAGTTTCAAATTTACCTAGGACCACATTAAGCAGTAATTTAAAAATATGACAAGTAAAGGGAAATTGTGAAAGATATTATAAAGCTTTATATTTGAATAACTTTAATACCACTTTTCCTCCTGCTTTTTGAACAGGAGTTATCATTTATATTTTGCAATGGGCCCTGAAAATTATGTAGCATAGCTGTCATTGATAGGGTAATTTGTTACCTTGACCACTATGGTGGTTCATTCCAAGGGCTTTGAAGTCACAGAGAACTGAATTTAAATCATGGTCTGCACTTAGCCATGGTCTCACTTAACTTTTCTAAGCTTCAGTTTCCTCATCATCTGGTTATTTAACCAACATACATTTATTGAGCCTACTGGGTATATTATAAGGAACACAATAGACTTTTTCTATTCTGTGGGACTTACATGGTAGACCGGAAGACAGAAATTAAACTGATAACAAAAAAATAAATGCTATTAAGAAAGACAAGGACACTTTGAAAAAAACAAAACAAAACAAAACATTTGGTAGGCTGTTGAGACTTAATTTATTTTGGGTAGTGTAATAGTTAAGTAGAAACTTAGAAAATGAGCAGGAGATAACTTAGAACAGGTTGGGAAAGGGAAGAAATGAAAATACCTGTCTCAAAGGCATCATACATTATATAATTAGAGGATACATGTCAAAAATTAGCAGAGTTTTGGCAATAGTAAATAACGAATACATGAGTAGTTTTTATCATTATTAGAAGGCTGACAGTAGTCAATCTGTAAGGGTTTTTTTAAGCCTTATCCTCACCATACATTCATATTTGGCAATATGCATGTAAATATTTTTCTACAAAGTTTATTATTGACATAGTCACTCATTTAATGATATTCAGCTGACCTTTAAGTATGTGATACACTTCTATTCTGTTAATTCTTTTTGGAATAGTTCTTTTTATATCAATTTCTAAAAAATTTACCTGGGATGCCTGTAGTTCATGATCTGAATTCATTTTCTGACTCAGTTTAGTTTTATTGTATCATGACAGCATACTTCCTCTTTGGCACAATAACATTTTAATTAAAGAAAGCTAGTAAAGGTCTTTCCTTCTTGTCTTTCATTTTCTTTTACTTGTCAGTGATTTTAACAACTGTTATGAAAATGAAAAAAGTGTCTCTTCTCTTCAAGTCGTCCCTTTTTTTCTTTCCCTTTTTGCCAGTCATGGAATTGGTGTCTCCCATTTGTTTCTTTTATCTGAAAACAGCTTCCTGTATCATCTTGCCTGATGAAATCCCAGGTCTGAGGTCAAGTTAGCTACTTTCTTGTTAAAGCAGAGACATCTGGGAGAGGCTGGCAAATGTACAACTATCCCTGAGCACAGTATTGCAATAGCTGAAGCTGGTCTTGGCTCTCACTTTTCTTATCTCATCAGTAATTCCCTCCTTGATTACCCAGAACCCTCAAGCTGACCCCTCAGGAATAATGTCCCTCTGTGTCATCCTGGCTGGTCCCTCAGCAGTATACTGAGGGCTTGAGAGTCCTTTGTTTGTCCCAGTGAGAAACAGTAAACAAAGCATAAACTTTGGGGATCTGAGAGGGAATCTACCAATGTGTTCAGTGTCATGTACATATCTGTTTAATTCTCCAGAGTCAGATATTATAACCACTCTCGGTTAGTGCTTTCCACTTCAACTTTCCCTCCTTCATATTTGCCCTGTGGTCAGAAAATGTAGAAGATTTTGGGATGTGGCAGAAGGGTTAAGCTGGCATGTATTTATTTTAAGTTTATAGACTACATTTATGTGATTTGCAATTACTTCCATGAATAGTTATTGTTATAGCTGTCTTGGTGTAGGAATTATTTCCAGGAATATACCTACCACACTCTGTGCCACCTTCTTATACCTGACCCAAAGGTGCAAGACAAAATCTGTACCAATATATACAAATACTGTACATCACTTGGCACTAGTAACAGGTGTGTTTCTCCCACACTAACCAGAAGCTAGTCTGAAGAAAATTATTCCAATCATCGGATGTGTAAACTGGTAAGCAAAAGATTTGGTTCTAATTAACACCACGTCAAAAGACAAGTCCTCTCCTATCAGAGATATAATTAGTAATTCAGGGTATGCTGTATCATACACTTTTAATGAATATTTTAAAGTAGAATTGTACTATGTTAAATTCAGAAAGAAAATTTTTGTCTTTTTAGGAAACAAACCTGTAATAGTACTACAAACAATAAATATGTCTGTTTTATACATCTCAACTACCAGAGAAAAACAAATTTTGCGCTGCCACACTATAGAAAAGATTGAACTATGTTTATATAATCTCTATAAAAATATTACATCTACTATTATTATGCAAGGAGATGAGCAACAAGTATGCGACTGAAGAGGATAGGGACAAAGTACTATAGATGTGTGGCAAGCAATTCATTCATAAAAGTAGTTTTCTGAATTTGTGAAATTTATGTTACTATTCAACTTCCTTAAAATTTATAATTTGTTGTGTTTTCTAATTGTAAATATATACTTTTCTATGAAATTTTGTATTCATAATTTTTTTTTGTCTTAAAGTGGGGCCTCAAATTATATAAACTTCAGGCCCTACAAAAACTCTATCCATCCCAACTCCAACTCTATACATCCTACATCAGAAAATTAATGTTAAGGTGGTAACAAGCCTTTCATATTACCCTTTGTACTAGTTTTAAGCCTCTGCTCTGTACCCATAAAAGTATCTTCCTACAGTCCAACTCTATGAAATGGACAGTGGATTGCATGACCCCATCCTCTGGTTGGAGCTTTTAGAAGTTCTACAGCTGTCAGTGAAATAGAAGTTATTAAGTAAGGGACCCTCTATGTGGCAAGACAGACAGTAGGGGGTCCAGGGAACTGTGGGTACTGGAGATGGAATGAGAAAAGATAGGAGAAATAGAGCAGATGTCCTGATAGAAGAACACACATCATATGAGCAAAGTGAAAGAGACCTTTATTCCTTTTCTATTCCCAGTTCCTGATCCTCTGTCTTGAGATCCATTAAACTAGCTGTAACCTTAAAAGACTACTGCTTCATATCTCTCATTTATTGGGATTTGAGAGGTTCTCTGTTCCTGGCAACTACAAATGACCTGAAAAATCCTCCTTCCCAGTGAATTTGTATTTTACTGGAGGACTCTGGAAAATGATAGCTCAGATTAAGTGAATGATAGACAAACTATTGAATACCTGTACAATTTCTGCTCTTCATAACATCCTAAAAAGGTAGCTGTCATCAACATTTACAAGTGAGAAAACAGAAGGCCTCAGAGAAGGTGAGTAACTTGATAAAGGTCAGCTTTGTCCGACTCCAAACTGTACTCTTTCTGTTATACCATATTCCCTGCCAATGGGATTTAATACATGATTTTGAGCACATGGATATGGATATTAGAAGCCATACAGATGATCTAATTCTGCCCTTCATTTTTACATTAAGGTCATTGAGGTCTTAGAAAGTGATGCTGCTCAAGGTTCCAGAAAAGTGTGTGAACACTGATAAGAACTTGGGTCTCTGGGTTCCTTCCATTAAATTTTTTCTCTTCTGAGAGTGTACAAGGAGTCCAGACATAACCTAATACTTTTTATGTAGAATAAAACTATGTGACTCTGGTAAATTAACATCTAATAATTTACATTTTTTTTTATTCCCAAAGAGAACATTAATAGGCAATATTAAAGAGATTGAAATATTAATTCATTTAAAAAGGGGTTTAAAATGTGTTCTACATGTTCATTCATTTTAAAAATTTACCCTGTATCTTATTGAGTATATTTAGAAACTAGAAAATGACAATAATACATGCTATCAATAGCACCTACTGTGTTTTACATATATTATTTTTTAAACCATATGCAATGTAGTATAATATATGTAGGGACAATGAAACTTAGATAAATTAAGTAATTTATATAAGGTGCCCCAAATGATAAGGGACAAACAGGATTTAACCCAGATCTTAATTGACTAAAAATAGCAAATATTTTACCAATTTTGTTGAAGTTTAGCATACGTAAGATTCAAAATGTGGACATTTAGACATTGTTTATATTATGCCCTTATTATATTGTGTTTCTTTTATTACTATCTGTGAAATGATTACGTCTTGCCATTGAAATTAATGATTTGGTCAATAGTGTTAAATGTTCCTTTGGTAGAAACCTTGGCACATAAATATTCAAGGCTGTGAATTTTTTCATTGAGCAGAAATAGATACATTACAAAGACAGACAAACAAAAACAATTCATATGACCAGGGATTTAAGATTGAAGAAACTTTTCTATATTTTATTTATTTATTTTTTATTAGCAAGAGGGAGAGAGGGAGGAAGAGAGAGAGAGAAACATCGATGTGAGAGAGAGACATCAACTGGCTGCCACCCACACAACCCCAACCTCGGCCGGGGACAAACTGCAACCGAGGTACATGCCCTTAGCAGGAACTGAACCTGGGTCTCTCTGGACCGCAGGCCAATGCCCTAACCACTGAGCCTAACTGGCCAGGGCAAGACATTTTTTTATATTTTAAACTGAAGTTTTAAAAATCTTGAGAATTCTATCACCCTGAATAATGCATTATCCATAAATAAACCAGAATTTATTATGAAATTCTGATATTTTAGAAATGTATCTTTTTAAAAATTGCTTCTTGGCTATGGTATGGTTGGTTATACTGATAGTGATTTTGTTCTTCTTGAATAAACAGAGAGAGGTTATAAAAGATAATATTCTTTATCTAAACATTTTCCATCAGGATTCTATTAGAAGGAAAGTAGACAGAACTGGATAGTATCTGGCCAATAGCCATTACTGTGTGAGATGAAATTAATATAAATTTAGTACACAGTGTCTGGCATACAATAAAAGCTCAATAAGTGCTACCTATTGCTATTTTTATTATTGCCAATAGAAAGATGCCCAGGGAAACCATCAGAGCTGTGGATTACTTCCTAAAATGAACACAGCATTTTGTCAAATGTTTCATGAGACATCCGAGTGTGCTAGGCTAGTAGTGAAATAAAGCAGCTTTATGTAGCTACAAGATGGAATTTGGTTGGCCCCTGGCATGGTGCCAGCCATGTCAGAGCCCTTGTCAATTACTATGGAAAGTTGACCTGACCTGCTGATGTGACATTGCTGACACACAGGACAGCCAGGGCCACCTGCAATGTATCAGCATTTTTCTTCATTCAGGTGCCACATACCTCTAATAAATATCCAATTTCTCACCCTGGGGATGCACTTTCTTTTCTCTTCTTCTTGAACTTAGGGCACTAATTCAGGTTCTAGTGCTATATGATAAGTGTTCTTCCGAAAGTCATAGCAGATGAGTGGGCTCGCATCATTTTCCACTTGTAGTTATCTAAAAGAACAGATTGGCAGCCAAACACTCTGTCAACATAGCCACATTGCTCCTGGTTATTTTATATAAAGGGTGAAAAAATCAGTTCAATATCAGGTAATTATTCTCCACTAGAGTTCACAGCCTTTGAAAGGCAGCATGCCAACATTCTGAACATTACCATCTGGAAGGCAATGTCTAAATGCTGACTCCTGTCATGCAGGAGTAAGACTGGGAGAACACTGACCTTGGATAATTCCTGGAGGACGTTGCTGATGAAGGACAGGGGCTGCTATAGTTTTGTTGTTAATTTAATAGTTGGTTGCAGTGATGGTTGTATCCAGCTCATGTACCAGTGAAAAGTGGCATATGTGAAAATTTAACTCATGCTCAGATGCTTTCTCTCTCTGACAGCAGCCATTCAACAATGCCAATATAGCGCCCCCTCCCCCATCACTGGACCAATTAGAATATCTAGATTTCACACTCCACATTGGAGGCTTTCTACTATTTTTCATTGATATATTAGAATTGTATAAGCAAAGCTCAGACAGTGAACAATCATGAAGTGAAGCAATATAACCTCCCAGGCAACTGATTTAGAAAGATGAGCACTCCTTTGGAACATGACCAATTAGGCATCCTAAATTCCATCCTAAATTCAACTACTACCTACTTTACTTCTTGTCCCATTACCCACTGGGAAAGCAGGGAGTTTTGTAACCTTTAAATCTTCATTGTGAATGGAACCACGTAGCAGAAATTGCTACCATGTGGCAGAAATTGCTATTATAGCCTCTCCGGCTAATATATATTTTCCTTAGTAATAGAAATAGTATCTTAATTTTTTTTTATGCATTACAAATATTCAACTAGATATTAATCCAGTTAGGTATTACTATGTGACTAAGCCCTGGCCAGTGAAATATATAAATACATGTTAGAGTAATTTTTTGGAATGTCCCTTAAAAGGGAAAGGGAACATCTTTATTTTTCCCCTTTTTACCCGACTGACTGGAACATGAATGTAGTAGATGGAACCCTAGTAGCCTTTGTTGGCCATGCAGACAAGGCCCAAGGATGGGGAAAGCAGTGATCTGGAAGGAATCTAGATCTGTCAAGACTTCGGTGAGTCTTCATATTGATTTCAAAATTTGTTTGCTTCATTAACAATCTGCCAAATTAGTAAAATTGCTGTCTTAACTGTTAAAAAAATCAGTTTTTGCATTTTTTTAAGTGCTCAAAAGTTGGCATGTCGATAGGGGTGATAATATGTTAATTATGATTTATGATGGATTTAAGATCATATCTAAGTGAAATATTCACTTCAAACAATGAAAAAACTAAGAGACAGCTAATTTATCATGTCATAGTTTTATATGATAGCCACAAATAAAAATGTGACTTTGTAAATTGAACAGGCTATTATTCAATTTAGGATAATATTTCATATAGCGTCAATAAGACACAATGCTACGTATGGGAAAGAGTTAGTATGGATACAGATAACTCTGCAAGTATTCTTTTTTTAAAAGAGTATTCACCCTTATTCATATGAGCAACATAATTCATGTGAATCAGCCATATGAAGGATTTCTTTTGACTGGCTCATTATTTTCAGTAAAAACATGTGATCAAAACATTTCCATTAATAAACCACCTTTCTCACCCAGCTTGTGTGGCTCAGTGATTGAGTGTCGACCCATGCACCAAGAGGTCACTGGTCCAATTTCTGGTCAAGATACATGCCCAGGATACATGGCCAGATCCCCAGTTGGGGGTATGCAGGAGGCGGTCAATCAATGTTCTCTCTCATCAATGTTTCTGTCTCTCTCTCCCTC
This sequence comes from Molossus molossus, assembly GCF_014108415.1. Taxonomy (NCBI): domain Eukaryota; kingdom Metazoa; phylum Chordata; class Mammalia; order Chiroptera; family Molossidae; genus Molossus; species Molossus molossus. The sequence goes on along the minus strand of NW_023425401.1, from coordinate 83,878,309 downwards.
TCCCTTCCTTTCTCTAAAACCAATAAAGAAAAAATAATGAAAAAACAAAAACAAAACACTTCTCTCTTTTTTTTAGTCCCCACACAAAATATATCTACTTTACTGTCCTATTTATCACCTTTCCTTTAAAGATAAATTTCATCAAGAATTAATCTAAACTCACTCTATATCCTGTTTTCATGAGGCTTTTCTGATCTAATTTTTCTTCACCAATCTTTGGCATTTGCCATTGTCCCTGAAGCTCTCTGAACTTGTAGCTTCCATGAGAGTTTTTGTCCTGGTTCTCCCAACTTAGTAGCCACCCCATGTTCTCACTCACTTGTATCTTTTCTGCCACCATGCCTGAAATATAGTTTTTCTTAGGATTCTATCTTGAAGTTTTTTTTCCTTTTTAACTTCACATATCACTTATTTACTGATGATTCATAAATGGACATTCTATTTCCTGAAATGTAGAGTTATATTTCTGTTTTTAAAAAATCCACAAATCTAAGACTAAACTCACCCACCTCAAATGTCAAGCTGTTTCCTCCACCTCCTCAACAATATTCTCTCTTTTGGGTGACAGCATCATTGTTTTCCTTGTCTATCTTTCTTTGCCTTGGAAAGCTCATTCATCCGTTAAGATTAATTTAAATTCTCATCTCTGCTTGGAAATGTTCCTGAACTTAATGGTGTTTTTTACTCTTCTGTGCTCCAGCTTTTTATCCCTACAACAAGATAGTCTTATTTCTGTTTAATGTGTTTACCCTATGTTGTCATTATTAATTTACTTTAAATCATCCTCACTTATTATTAGTTTCTTTTGAGCCCAGATTTGGGTTGTTTATTTCTGTGTCTTTTGACTCTACCATAGTGATTCATAAAAAATAGGAGCTCAAGGAATGTTTTTGGATAAATGAATAAATATTTTCTCTACCTTTGCAAACAGAGCCATTGTTTGGATATATCATTCATTTATTTCATCCCATTTTTTTATTTGCTAGACTTTAATCATCTCTCATTTCAACTAGTCTTTTTTTTTTTTCATAAATTATGTTCTTACTTATTTTAGAGACTTTTTAACTTAAAAAATGTTAAGGGGATATTCTTTATGTTTGTGGTAAATATACATAACAAAATTTACAATTTTAAACATTTTAAGTCTACATTCAATGGCATTAAGTACATTCATATTGTTGTGCGGTCATCACCGTTATTCATTTTTAGAAATTTTTCATAATCTCAAAAGGAACTCTGTACCTATTAAACAATAACTCCTCATTCCCTCCTTCATCCAGCTCCTGATAGTCTCTATTATGTTTTCTGTCTATGAATTTGCTTATTCTAAATAACTCATATAAGTGGAATCATGCAATATTTGTCCATTTGTGTTTGGCTTAAATTTCACCTAGCATAATGTTTTCAAGGTTCATCTATATTGTAGCACGTATCAGAATTTCATTCCTTTTTAAGGCTGAAAAATATTCCTTTATGTGTATATAACACCTTTTGTTTATTTAACATATTTTTGTTTTAAATTTTTTAAAAATTTCAATTACATTTGTTACTCAATATAATTTTAGTTTCAAGTTCACAGCCTAGTGGTTAGACATTTATGTAACTTAAAAAGTGGTCCCCTGATAAGTCTAGTACTCAACTGACACCATACATAGTTGCTACAGTATTATAGACTATATTCCCTATGCTGTACTGCAGATCCCTGTGACTATTTGGTAACTACCAATTTGTACTTTTTTTTTTTTTAATCTTCACCGTAGGATATGTTTTTATTGATTTTTTTTTTTTTTTTTTTAGAGAGAGAAACAATGTGAGAGAATCATTGATTGGCTTGCCTCCTGTACAAGCCCCAACTGGGGGGATTGAACTCACAACCTAGGTATGTACCCTGACCAAGAATTGAACCCGCAACCTTTTGGTGTATGGGACAACACTCTAACCAATTCAGCCATTGCCAATTTGTGCTCCTTAATAACTTTTTTTCCACCTAGCTACACAACCTACTTCCCTGGAAACCATCAGTCTGTTCTCTGTACTCTTTGTTTCTATTTTGTTTTATAGATTCTACATGTAAGTGAAAGCATATGGTAATTTTTTTTCTCTGTCTGATTTATTTCACTTAACATAATACCGTCTAGGTTCATCCATGTTGTTGCAGATGGCAAGATTTTATTTGTTTTTATGGCTACTATTCCACTGTATACATGCATCACATCTTTATCTTGTCATCTATCTTTGGACTCTCGGGTTGCTTTCATATCTTGGCTATTGTAAATAATATATTTATTTGAATGAACATATTTAGAGATATTTTTACATAAAAGAAATACCTAGGTGTATAGGATAGAAGAATCATTGTAGTTTTTTCATTTCTTAAAGAAAATTGATTGCCTGGCCAGTGTGGCTCAGTGGATCGAGCATCATCCCATACTGAGTGGTCCTGGTTTGATTCCTGATCAGGGTGCATGCCTGGGTTGTAGGCTCAATCCCCAGTAGGGAACATGCAGGAGATTGTCGATTGATGTATCTCTCTCACATTGATGTTTCTATCTCTTTCTCTCTTCCTCTCTCTTTAAAAAAATCAATAAAAACATATTTTAAAAAATTGATTGTAGAGAGACAGAGAGAGAGAGGAAGAAAGATAAAGAGAGCGAAAGAAAGAGAAACATTGCTTTGGTGTTCCTTTTATTTATATGCATTCAGTAGTTGATTCTTGTATGTGTCCTGACTGGGGATTAAACCTGAAATCTTTGTGTATTCGGATGCTGCTCCAATCAATTGATCGACCTGGCCAGGGCTCTAGATTTTTCTTGTTTCCCCATTTTTGAACCACCCAAAACACAATTGTTTGAGGTTTCTTTTGGTGGTGAGGGAGAAATATATATCAGATTTCAATACCAAATTCCTTTTATAATGTAACTGTGATTAGAAAGATAGCTTATTTACTGGGTTCAACATTAGGATTTACTCTAAGGTTTAGCTAATTAATCTGTAAGCTGGTACCAGGAGGGATGGGGTAAAATATGTGCTGAATAACTTTATGCAAGAATGACTTCATCTATTATTTTAAGTTGAGATAGGATATGAATTAGGCCATCATACCTCACGGTAATCATTAGTAGCTGTCATTTATTGAGAACATAATATGTGTCAGGCACTGTTTCTTACTGTTTTCATATATTATCTCATTTAATCCTCATGACAACCTTATAAGGTAGATTTATAATAATAATAATGATGATAATAATAATTATTATCATCAACATTTAACAAATTGGAAAAATGAGCCACAGAAAGGTTTAGTAAATTGTCTAGAATATCACCACTAGAAAACAGTAGAACTGAAACTCTAAACCCAGCAATCTGGCTCTGGCCTGCTTGTTCTTACATAATCTGTAATTGCTGCTCTGGGATGGACAAGTGGCTCCAAATACATTTCTTAAGTAAATTAGATAATCAAATATTCTTCCTAAAATATGAGGACTATGGGAAATGTAAATAATTATCCTTTGACATTTTTTCAGGGTCTAAATATAGTGATATTAAAATCCACAACCACAATTGGGTGAACAATAAATAAAAGCTCTTTATTATTTTCTAAAATGTTTAGTAATTTTATTCGAGAGCAGTTGATACATGACGTTAATATTTCTTCAATCTCAGGCTATGTTGACTATATTTTATTATTTAATAACAGGCTACTTCCACCTTTTAACTGTATTTCACAGCTTTGTTGATTCTTACCATTAGGTATTCTAACCATTTTCCCGTTGTTAGCCTCTCAGCTTCTACTTTCTATTCTCTTGCAATTGGTCCACTGGGGTAACTCTGCTTCCTTACTCTTTTGCATTTTGCATGCTCTCACGTTTTATGAAACCTCTCCAAAGTATAATCTGTACATCGCCACATGCATGACTTACATATTAACATATACAGCAAAAATTCACACTCTGAAAATGCTGTTAAACCTGATAGCACAGGAGGAGGGACTCTCTGTTATGGTGTATCTTTGTGTCCTTTTTAAATATCCTTGAGCTCTTGTTCAACTTCTAAAAGAAATAATTATAATAAAAAAGTCCTCTCACACCTAGGTAAACCTAAAAGGAATTATTTTACCCATCTAGGCAGAAACTAACTTTTAGAGGTTGGTATTCTAAAAATCAACACTGGAAAGATGCTTAGTTAAGTAATGCAAAAATTATCAGTTGTAGTATAAAAAGTTGTCATCTGATTACTTTACCTCATAGTAATCTCATTGGAAAGGAGAAAACACATGAGCCATACCTGTGATTAGAATGCGAAGACATCATTTATCAGCGCTTAAGGAAGATTGATTTCTTCACTACTCTCTCTACCTAGATGAACAATGACAGTATTTGCACCGATTCAGCAGTTCAAAAGCTGTATAAACTAAAATATTCTCAAGATTAAAAAAAGGATAATGTAATTTGCAAATATATATAACTCTAGGTTTTTCAAATATTTAAGTATTTACATGTGCTTAGTAATCCATAAGCATTTTATTTCCTCATCAAACAAGACAATTTAGGGTTTAGTTTCAGTTACACAACTTTATAACCTGGCTAACTTTTATATGAAAAAATGTCCTAGAGGCCACAATATGCTTCTAGCAAAGAATACATGTTGGGTGGGGTCTTTGCAGGCCACTTCTATTTAGCAATGGGAATGGCTAACTTAAACTTGATCCTGGCACTCAGCAAAATGCTAATTTAGCCTTCAGCTCAGCCAAAAATATTTTTCTGTTGAGGAAAAAAATGTGTAGTTAAAATGATTTTCTTTTACCTATTCACTACCGATAAAGAATGTCTGCAAACTATATGGAAAATAACATCATATTGAGTTATCTAGAAAAAATATAACCAAATTTTAAAAAATTACAGTTTGAATTAGGTAGCTTTATGCAATAGAAATAGTGCTTGGGATAATGACATTTCTGGCTTGTTGCCTTGTTTGATGCTCCCAGAACTGGTTTGCTTTGAGACTATTAGATAAAAGGATTGATGTGATAAGGAACTTGAGTCAGTGGTGACCTTTTATGAGGATTAGTTGACTGTATGATTAATTTTGGCATTTCATTTTACACTTCTTTTTAAAATCAACTCACGGCAGTATGTAGTCAACCGGCTTCTATCTGTAAACTACTCATTGTGTTTTAAGATATTTTATATGTATCTTGATTAGTGTTATATTATCCTAAACTCTATTAAAAATAAATGAATCAAGGGCATTAAATACAGAGGGAAGAAAGTGAAGGGCTCTGCAGATAAGCCGGAGAAAATGAAATTTCTATTTCCACTATCGTTGTCGTCATCATCATCATCATCAATAAATATATTGATTAAGTTCACATATACATTTGTCATTTTCTTCTTTTTCTCCATTATAGTCTCATTTGAAGGCATAAACATTTTAGAATTATTCAAAGAATGGTAATTTAAATCTACCAATTCCTTTCTTAAAAAATTAATTATAGCTCTGGCTGGTTTGGCTCAGCAGTGAAAGCATCGGCCTGAGGTCCAGAGAAACCTAGGTTCAGTTCCCGCTAAGGGCACATACCTTGGTTGCAGTTTGTCCCCAGCCCTGGTTGGGTCATGCCGTGGCAACCACTCGATGTGTCCATTTCACGTCGATGTTTCTCTCTCTCTCCCTCCCACTCTATCTGAAAAAAATATGAAAAAAGTATCCTCAGGTGAGGATAAATAAAAAAATAATAATTATAGAGAGAGGAAGGGAAAGAGAGAGAGAGGATGAGAGAGAGAGAGAGAGAGAGAGAGAGAGAGAGAGAGAGAGAGATGTGAGAGAAAAACATCAATCAGTTGACTCCTTCCTGCCTGCTCCCCAACTGGGGATTGAACTTGCAACCTAGCTATGTGCCCTGACTGGGAATCGAACCCACACCTTAAAAAATAGATATTTTTATTTTTGAAAGTATTACAGATGTCCCCCTTTATTTCTCCCCATTAACCCCCTCCACCCTGTTCCTACCCCCTCTAGGCCTTTACTTCACTATTATCTCTGCCCATTGGTAATACATATATGCATATAAATTCTCTGGTTAATCTCTTCCTACCCCCTCCCTCCTTCCTTCTGAGATTTGTCAGTCTGTTCCATGTCTCTGGACCTATTTTGTTTGTCAGTTTATTTTGTTCATTAGATTTCATAGATAAGTGAGATCATGTGATAGTTGTCTTTCCCTGAATAGCTTATTTCACTTAGCATAATACTCTCCAGGTCTCTCCATGCTGTCTCAAAGAGTAATAGATCCTTCTTTTTTACATCTGCATAGTATTCCATTGTGCAAAGTTACCACAGCTTTTTTATCCACTCATCTACTGATGAACTGATGGGAATCTGCCACCTTTTTATGTACAGGACAATGGTCCAACCAACTGAGCCACACCAGCCAGGGTTTATTTCCTTCTTAAAAAGCAGCAGATAGTGTAGAATACCAACTTCTATGACAATTCACTGGCACTCTAACACAAAATATGTCTGACATAAAATAAGAAATCTCACAGTCTCATAATATAAAACTTTAAACTTAGCATACTTTCTATTTCCAAATATTCCTGTCCATAAAATTAGCGTGAAGCACACTTTTTCTGTATCCAGTTGCTGTTTCTTAAAATGAAAGTAGACTGATAAGGCAGAAAACTTATGGGACATATATGGATATATGGTTTGAACTAATCTCTCTCTCTTTTTTTTTTTTTTTTAATTTTTTTTCTTTATTGGTTTTAGAAAGAGGAAGGGAGAAGGAGAAAGAAATAGAAACATCAATTAGAGAGAACATTGATCGGCCACCTCCTGCATGCTCCCCACTGGGGATTTGGCCTACAACCTGGGCATGTACCCTGACCTGACAGCGAACCAGTGACCTCTTGGTGCAAGTGTCAATGCTCAACCACTGAGCCACACCAGCCAGGCACTAATCTCTCTCTTTTTTTTAATGTTTTGATTGTTATAAAACAAAATGATGCTTTATTGTCTTTTTAGCATCATGGCACTCAATGATAGGTTAAGAACCAAATCCGTGAAGAATTTGCAAATATTGGGAAGGAAGAATTAGTCATGCACACAGTTTACAACAAGTACTAAAATTTGATGGGGAGATTAAAAATGCTACAGAAATTCAGTGAAAAGAGATTAGATTTAAACTAGACCTTGAAATTTATATAGGATTTGAGTGAGATGACTAAATGTTATTTTAGCCTGGAAGAAAGTCTTGAGCAAAGACACAATAGAAACACTAGCAGGTTGATATAATTGCACAAGTAGGTAGTTTGAGAAGCATATTAAAACTGTATTTTACAGAGATATTTCCTCTTTGGAACAGTAAGTCATGTGACTTCTGAGCATGCCCAGTGCTGAAGATTAAATTCATAGTCCTCAATTAGCTAGCACAAGGCAAGGGCAAATTTCTCACAACATTGTAGGCATCAAGGTGGGGAGTAACATGAGCATAAAATAGAATTGCAGTGGTCCTTTGAACTCTTTTTAGAGTTAGCCGTTTTCACAATTGGAAGCTGTCCAACATTATTATGGAAAAGTATTTATAGTTCCACTGGAACAGGGGACAGCAGAGTTTGAACTTGTCATTGTCCACAGCCTGGCTAACATAGAAAGGGAGTTTTCTTCCAACTTGAGTCTATTTCTTTTTCTTTCCAATAAAATAATTTCAGTCATAATTATTTGTTTATAAATTGTGCCTAACTTAACTCATGCCCCAAACTGTATAGTCCATATACACATGACAATATTTTGTAAAGACACCCATAAAGACTGTACCTAGATATAGGTGTCCCATATAAAGAACCGTTTCCTAAAAGATCAAGCTGGGATGGGCCCATTCCACCAAGATGTAGAGATAGGAACCAGAGTTTTAAAGTTTCAGAAAATGTGGATGATAATTGCATCAAACTGAAGACTGGTACAAGTGGGCTTAAAAGAAGGAGGCATCAAAAGAGATTGCCAAGCCCTGGCCAGTTTGGCTCAGCGGTTAGAGCGTCGGCCTGCGGTCCGAAGAGACCCGGGTTCGGTTCCCGCTAAGGGCACGTACTTCGGTTGCAGTTTGTCCCCGGCCCTGGTTGGTCGTGCGGGTGGCGGCCACTCGATGTGTCCCTTCACGTCGATGTTTCTCTCTCTCTCTCCCTCCCACTCCATCTGTACAAAAAATGGAAAAATGTCCTGGGGTGAGGATTAAAAAAAAAAAAAAAAAAAGAGATTGCCAAGAGTTGGTCTGAGCCTATTTCCTAGGAAGTAAACAGAGAAGATAATTTTTGTCTATTTTTAAATGTTTACATTTTTCATCTCCTTTCTGGTCTTTCTCTGTCATATTGCTACTCCTGTTGTCCCAGTATAGTAGAAAGGAAAGAGACAGATGCTCTGGAGAATGGGACAGGACAATGTTCTAGCTGCCATTTCTAGAAGTATGACACCAACCACTTTGAATCTCAGTTTTTTATTTTGTTAATGAGAATGAAAATAGTTACACTTTTGTGAGAATTGAGGGAGCACATATTAAACACCCAATACAGAGCTGGATATGCAACAACCACACATTGGAAGCTATTTTCCATCTCTACTTCTTTTCTTCCTCCCCTCTTTCCTCATTTTACCTCTCCTCCTTATCTCTCCATTCTTTGTCTCCTTACTCTCATTCTTTATTCATTATCTATTGAAAACTATATTTTAGTTACTTCTCATTTGCTAAGTACTATGCTTGGCACTAAGGATAAATTGGTGCCTCAAAGGGGAATATGTCCCTGCCATCATCACCATACCATGTAGCGAAAGAGACAAATGTTAATCAGAATTGGACATAAATGAATTTAAAAATTACAACTGTTGCATTTTGAAGAAGTACATAGTGTTATGAGAGTAAATAGTTGAATTATTAATATCTTTTCATTTTTCCTTTTCTGTAAGTATAAACAAAAAAATAAGTTATATAAGACTAGACCCCAGAAAATGACTAGAAAACATAAATGTTTATATGTTGGTGGATTGATCTTGAAAATATATGAAGGTTAGTAGTTCTGTATTTTGAAATGCTGGAATCAGGAAGATGAATGACAGATATTGCAACCTAACATATTTTTGTTTTATATTTGTCTTTTATGCTTCTTTGGCTAATTTTTTGGATGGTAGTTATTTTAGTAGATTTCACGGGTTTACTCTTCATTGATTAAATGCATAGAAATGTCTTTGTTCCTCTGGGAGAATAATGTGCTTTGGAGTTCAAAACAATGGGTTGCCCAGAAATTTTATGTTCAATCACATTACAAACACTCAGTAGAAAATAAAGCTTCTTCCCTTCTAGGAGTTCCACTGTAGCGAGAAGAGCGGAGGAAGCTTCACAGTATGGAATGCCCTGTAGGGACTGAGGCTTCTCCAGGCTCTGTAGCTTGGGTGGAACAGGGAACTCAAAGTCCCCATCAACATAAATCAGCAATCCCAACAGCAAGACACTCTCTTATTGATTAATAATTTTATGCTTGTTACTCTTAGAAAAGATGGGTGCTGTGGAGAGGGCCTTAGAATCCTGGATAAAAATAACTTTTTCTTAAGAGACTGCTCCTGGAAAATCTCTTTTCCTCACTTGCCCTGACTGCCAAGGCTGGGGAATTTGGGTCCTGTCAGTGTGCTTATGTCACATAAACATAATCTATTATAACATTTCCTCTCATTATAGTAAGTTACTCTTTCAGGGATAAAACTTGAAGACAAAAATTAATGATGGCTACTAAGAATCTGTAACAGAGAATTTGGAGTTAACTGATTCACAAAGCACCGCAGTCAGTCAAGCACCGCCATTTCAGAGACACACTTGGTGCTGCTCATTCAGCTATGGTGACTTTGCTGCACTAAGATGGGCCTTTCTGTAATATACCCCTCCACACACGATATCTCTCCTCCCACTACCCATCACCTGATTCCACTTCCTTCTCTGGCTACTTCCTTATTTCTCTCCTTCCTTTTTTAGCAACTTTTCTTGAGAATATTGCCATCTCTAGTACCTCTCTTTCATTCTTTCTCTATTTCATTCTAATAGTCTTTCTTCCCTACCACTTTACCAAAACTGCTCCTTTGAAGGTGCTCTAAGTTGCTGAATCCAAAGGTCAATTATTTGTTCTAAAATCAAAGTGTTGATCTTGCTTGATTCAGTCACAGAATTTAACACAGCTGACCATAAGCTCCTCCTGAAGACATTTTCTTCACTGGGTTTTAGCACCCTGCATTCTCCTGGTTTCCTCCCACCTAACTGCCCTCTGCCACTCTGTCTCCACAGTGTATCAACCCCTTAGCACTGGAGTGACCCAGCTCTGGGCACCAGCACCACTCCTTTTTGTATTTGTATTTTTCACTCCCTTGGAGATCGCACCCAGAGACCAGCCGTCTAGCATTTACACGCAAATGATGCTCAAATGCTATCTCCAGGCAAAATCACTTCCTTGGATTTCAGACTCACATACTCAATTGACTATGTGTCAGTCACGTCCACTTGATGTTTAGTAAGCATCTCAACATTAGCATGCCCCAAACTCCAGTTCTAATCTTCCCCTCCATCCTATTGCCCCTTCTCTCCCTCAGTTTAGTTAAAGGTAGCATCATCCCCCAAACTGCTCTGGCCAAAAACCTTAGAGCCTTCCTAGCCTTCTTTCTCTTATACTTACTGTCCAAGCCCTTCTCTGCTTTTTCTCTGCCAATGCCGTAGTTGAAGCTACCACCTTCACTCTGAGGTCATTGTTATTCTGCCTTGTCTCTCACAGTATAGTTCAGTCTAGGATCCAGAGGTCCAGTTAAAACAGATATTAAAAAAGATCAGAGCTGCTACTTCTCTGCTTAAAACTTTGCATTAGCTTCCAATCTCACTCTGAATACAGCCAAAATCATAGGAATGGTCTGCAAGGCCATACCCTATTCGATTCCCAGTTTAGCAAGGCCCTGACCTCATTCTGTATGAGTGCCACTCACCAGTCTTCTTGCTGTTCCTCATAGACCCAGACATACTCCCTCCTCAGGGCTTTAGCACTTTCCTGAACTCTCCTTCCCTGGCTATCCAAGGTTGTTAGGTCCTAAATGTTGTATGTGTGCATTTTCCTGACTACAAGATTGAAAATTCCAACATTTATACCTCTTCCCAACACTCTTTATACTCGTCCCTGTTTTCTTTTTCTCTGTACTTGCATTAATCACCTTCTAACATAAAATGTACTTTACTTATTTTGCCTCTTTCTGTTTCCCACACCTTCCTTCCACTAAAATGCAAGCTCCATGAAGGGAAAGGTCTTTGTCTTTTTTATTCCCTGTCCATTCCCATGGCTCAGAACAGTGGTTTGCACACAGAGGTGGTCAATAAATATTTCTCAATTGGATAAATGTGATGGTCAAAAATAACATTTGTTATTTGTGACTTTAAAATGCATCCTCACCTTACTTGATATTTCCCGACTTCACTTCCTACCCCTTTCTGCTTCTTGTGTGCTGTTCCAGTGTCCTGCCCTCACTGGGTGGGCAGTAGGCAAAGATGATGGTGAAGCCAACAGAACTATGTGACTGGATGGGATTGGTGCTCAGGTGCCTCTGCTTGTCTGTGCAGCACACGGTTCTCCCACGGCACGCAGGCACCCTTTCAGGGATACTTGGAAATAACTAAACGCTGAGTGTCAGGAACTCTCTAGGAGTTGTTTGTGCACTTCTTTCCTTTATAAGAAATATTATATTAAGAGGTAATAGAACTGCCTTTGTATGTATGAATGTTTATTTAAAAAAGAATAAAGCAAATATGAAAGTCATTATGAAGAAGGTGTTTTTCTGAGTGCCTTATACTTACATAATAAATATATTTGCTCTTTGAGTACCAGGGTACACACTTATTTACTGTATGCCTGTCACAGAAAATAAGTAATACTTCCATTTTTTTATTTAAAAAAATATCATTGAAAAAGAAACATTTTCTAATACCAGAATCATGTAGAAAGATTTGTACTGGAATATACAAGGTGCCAAAGAAAAAAATCAGACAGTATCCAGCAGTGTCACTGATTTGACTAGAACTTCTACACACTTGTTAACAGATACTATGAAAGGTTTATGAAGATGGGCACTAGTAAAAACCTCTAAGCTGTTTTTCTCCATAGCACTGGTACAGAGGACCAAGAATCCTGCTACTTAGCTGAAGGATGCTCTAGGGAATTCCTTAATGGAGAATATTCCCAAGATAAAAGGTTGTTTAGTCTCCTATTCTCATTTTATTTATTTGTCTCACAGGAGAAGAAAAACAAGGCTGCAACATGAAGCTGACTTACACAAATTCCATGCTACAAAGAAGCACATTATTGCAACCTTTGAGTACATTGTCCAAGTAGATTTAGAGAAAAAGCAATGATTTGCAACCAATTTTTCATATAAATCATAATTACAAAATCAGACTATTTCCCAAAATAAAATGAGGGGCAATCTGAATCATACATTTTTTTATTTAGAATTTATTATATATTTTAAGTAAATACTAGGTCCAAATTATACAGATGTGAATTTAGACTCACACTCCTTATAAACAAAAATATAGCAAACTATGAAATCAGATTATTGAGCGGGAAACATTTACTTTATAGACAAAATTAAACACTCATTTCAATGAATGTATCTAAGATACAACATTTTTAAAAAGAATCAAATTTTTATTGCAATATTATTGACTGTGATGAAATTAGTGACAAGCAAAAAAACAGTACCAACATTCCTGGTATTCTGTACTGTGCTTGTTGATTTGTGTGTGTATGTTCTGTGTTGCATTTTTCTTGTCCAGATATAAAAATGTGAAGTGATGTTGCAAGTAAATATCTGAGTTAGGCCCACTACTGTGCATTTTTCAGCTCATAGTTCCATTTTTCTTAAAATAAGACTCTGTAATATAGTGACACTGTGTGTATTATAACAGTGGCATCGTTTTCCAAAGCATCTGGAAGAATGGGAAAGCAGAGAAGGTACCATGTTGGAAAGAGATGATTGACCACATGAAGTTTGTATCCATCACTGAGTTATCCCATATGCAAAAACACTTTTTTTGTTCATATTTGAGATATGGCTACTGGCATACAGGAGCTTAGACTTTCCTTTTTCATACTCATTTTTATAAGCACTTTTCTGAGAATATTAACACTAGGAAATATAGACAAAAACATTTGCAGAGTAGCACATGTAGCTCTATTGTTAAAATCATGAGTCTTGAGTCTTATTCTTTAAATTTTTTCTTTGAGGATTATATTGCAGAATCAAGATGGAGTCCTGAAGCAAACACTGAGGATGACAGTCATGATTTCAGAGGCTCAGAGATGAAGACAATGAATGACTTATTGTTATATATAGAATCTCCAGGGGCTGCAAAGTCCTCCACCTATAGAGGAAGGTTTGTCCGTGGGTAAATTTGATCATCCCAATGTTCTTATACAGCCTGCAAGCTAAAGATGGTTCTTAAATTTTTGACTGCTGAAAAAATTCAAAATAAGAATAATTCATGACAACTGAAAATGGTATACAATTTAAATATCAGTGCCTATAAAATTTTATTGGAATTCCATGTGTTTATTTGCCTATTTTCTATGATTGCTTTCATGCTTCAACAGCAGAACTGAGTAGTTTTGACAGAAATCTTATGGCCTGCAAAGCTAAACCCATTTACTATCTAGTGCTTTAAAAAAAAATGTTTGTGAGCTCCTGGTATAATTTCTATAACTTTTCCCTAAAATTGACTGGTAAGTCATTTGTGATATTTTACATTAGTTGTAAACTCAGGGATACATATGTCTGTTATATGGTATAGCTTTAGTTTTTGCAGCCCTAACTGTTAAGAAAGCCACATTCACCTTTATACTAGACTGAATCTGAGATTCAGGAACACATTCTCCAGGTTGCAGTAAAGATTCTGCCTCATGGTCCAGATATGATGCTTTCCATACTTCCATATGGGAACAGTGATTTTTCTACTCTTATTCTATAAAAATACACCTAATATTATAATTAATAATTATTATAGTAAATAAGTAAATAAAAGCATAATTAAAGAGTTGAACTTCAATAACAAAAGAGATATTTAAAAGCTAAATTTCAATCCCAATATCACTAATTGTAAAGATTATGTATTTATGTGCCCTTAATTTTTTTTAATCCTCATCTGAGGATATTTTTTTAATTGACTTTTAGAGAGAGGGGCAGGGGGAGAGAGAAAGAGAGACAGAGAGAGACAGAGAGACATTGATGTGAGAGTGAAACATCAGTCAGCTGCCTGCTGCACTCCCCCTACTAGGGATGGAGTCTGCAACCTGGGCATGTGCCCTGACCAGGAATCCAACCAGCAACCTTCAGTGCATGAGATAATGCCCAATCAACTGAGCCATACTGGCCAGGGCTGTGCCCTTAATCTTATAAAAACACCATGATTAGTATATTGCTTATTATGATTTACAATTTAATCTTAATTCAGAATCCAGATGTTCTTATGTGGAGCTCCAAAGCTGAAAACATGTTTGATGATCCTCCATCTATCTCTTCAGGGACTGATCTCTTGACCTTTGTTAGAAAGTTTTCTAACTGCTTTCTGCTAACTGTACAGGAGTGACTCCCAGGAGGAGGGGAATGGTTAATCTTTCAGTCTCTTCAATATGCTCTTTAGGGTCTAGGAATTCTTGCTTCTTTTCCTTATAAGAGACTTAGAGGAAAAGCAGAAAGAGATTCTGATAGGACAACTCTACCATGAAGGAAGAGGGGAAGAAAAACATTTTCTTTTCATCAAAATGGTATTGCTTTTTACTTTTCTTTAGTAGGAGAGAATTCTAAGCAAAGAAAAGAAAAAAAAGAAAGAAAGACTCATGGATGGACAACAGTATGGTGATTGACAGAGAAAAGGGGGAGTGAGGAGAGGTAGAAGAGGGTATAGAGGTGATGAATGGTGATTGGAGGAGACTTGACTTGGGGTGGTGAACATACAATACAATATACAGATGACATGTTTTAGAATTGTACACTTTAAACCTGTATAATTTTATTAACAATGTCACCCCAATATATTAAGTTAAAGAAAAAATTGTTTGGTCATAATGTTCCTTGGAAATTGATTTTTTTCAAAAAGCTTTCTCTCATATGTAGAACAAAACATATTTAATCAGGATTCAGGTAAAGCTGTGGAGTAGAAATTGAACTGCTTTCATGACAGCAGATTTGGAGGTGACACTGCAATGCTAAAGGAAACCAGACTCTGCAGTGTCAAATAGCTCACAGAGTAGGAATTTCTGCCTTCATCTGTGTGATCACACATTTATCTCAGACTTCCAAATTCTGTAAACTTCCAATTCTGTAAAATAGCATCTGATATCATCATATCAACTTCCAGGTATTACACACATATTATCAAATAATTATCCTTATACATGTAATCTGAAAAGAAGTATTTGTGAGAACCTGGTCAGACTCCTGCATGTGTGAATATATTGGACCATGACAGTTCTAATGACATTGAAGGAGAGGTTGCATGATCTTAGTATTTAGGTAACTGCCCAATTTTTTTTCCTTAATTATTTTAGAGAGAGAGAAAGGGAAAGGGAGAGAGAGAGAGATAGAAACATCGATGAGACAGAACATCAATTGGCTGCCTCCTGCATGCTCCCCGACATGTGTCCTGACCAGGAATCAAACTGGCGACCACTTGGTGCATGGGTTGATGCTCAACCACTGAGCCATACTGGCCGGATGGTAACTGCCCAGTTTTTAACAACCAAATCTGTAAGGGTGATCTTCCCTGTAGTAGAGGAAGGGTGTTCATCTTTCTCCTAGTCTGACTTACCTTTATCAGCACTCATCTATGTTGCTATTTCAGGGCCTAATTTGTGTAAACTGCTTCTGAGCTTTAAGATTTACCAGTGTCTACCCAGAGTAACTACCAAGAGACATTTGATGTCTACCCAGAATGTGTTAATTTCCTGTGTAGCTGAAAGTTGAATTGCATTTTAAAATCTCTGATTTCTTAAAATGAAAACTGGTGAAATAGGATGACATATATTAACCAATTTGCTACAGTTCTCATTATCTAAGAAGCAAATTCACATACCCTCTTATTCCAGGAGCACTTCCGGTAACTGGGGATTGGGCCCATAACCTGGGCATGTGCACTGACTAAGAATTAAACCAGCGACCTCCTGGTACATGGCTCAACCACTGAGCCACACTGGCCGGGCAACCTCAAAATTTTCTTTAATCATCTTTTCTCTCTGAGCAAAGAATGTCCTAATTGTTTTATACATATTTAAATTGTACATATATTAGATGCCCGTTATTATTTATATACTTTTAATAATTTTTGCTTTTTAAAAAAAATCCTCATCTGAGGATATTTTTCCATTTATCTTTTAGATAGAGTGGGAGGGAGAGAGAGAAAGAGAGAGGAAGAGAGAGGGAGAGAGAGAATCATCAGTGTGAAAGAGACACATCGACTGGTCACCCCTGCATGACCCTGACCAGGGCCAGGACGGAAATGAACCCAAGGTATGTGCCCTTTGAACTGGAGACTCCTTGGTCTGCAGGCTGATACTCCAACTGCTGAGCCAAACCAGCCAGGGCAATTATTGCTTCTGATAAGTATCTTATGAAACAGGACTTTTCACATTTGTTTTGAGTATTTGCTTCTTGCACTGACTCTAAAAACACTACTAGCATCTTTCCATTAGTTGTCTTGATGTTATTCCTTTTCAGAGGATAGAGGACATCTGTATTTCCCTGACATCTTTTAACACTGTACCCTATAGAGTCTCTAGGACACTCATCATTATTAGTTTTCCCCATGCTGAGTTGCTTAAGAAATGGCAACTAATAATTTCCATTTGCAATGTCATTATCAGAGAAAGCAAATCAACAATTGCAGGCCTTTTTCATTTAGTCATCAAACAGTCCCTGAGAGACAGAACTATGCTTGGTGCTTGATATGAACTTTCTTCAGACTACTAAGAAGAGGGAGTAATTTCCTCAGTTAGGTTTTCTGCTTTCAGACTTGGTCAAAAGTCAGAGTTTTATCATATTTTTCAGGTGAAAACTTACACTCAAATTTAGTTTTTGTGGCAGATATTGGTATTTTCTTTTTCTATAGTCATATCTTTTTTTTCTTTTCTAAAGAAGGCCGTTTTTTCTCATGTATGGTATAGTATTTTTCACTGATAAAAGGGCACCCAGTAGTTTCAAGAGATAAACCATTATGTTCTTTAAGTCAGTCATGGCAATCCCATTTGTCTTTGCCAAAAATTGATTTGTGAATTGGATAATGAAGCAGTTTTTGTCAAAAAGATAGCAGGAGAGCCTGCTGAACATCTCTGACACATGAGAAGACTGACTTAATTATTCATCTGAAAGTTGTTCTGTGAAGATATGTTACTTACAGCTGCTATAGCCATCTTTAAACCGTGAGTAGGCATATGACCAACATTCCAATTGATGACAGAGCAGAAGAGTAGATCAAATATTATAAGCTACTAAATCAAGCATAGGACTGCCTAGCTCCAGAGCTCTTGTTAAGAGAGACAGTGAATTACTATTTCTTCAAGTACTTTTAATTGGGCATTGTGTTACATGTAGCTAACAAATCTTAAATGATGTGTTACAACTCCATTCTCCAATCAAGTAATCTTATGCTTCTTTTCTGAAGTTTTTTTTGTTGTTGTTGTTGTTTTTTGTTTGTTTGTTTGTTTTTAGCTATAGTTGTATAATGTTAAAAGACTGCTGTGCCTTTTAACAATCATTGAAATGGCTGATCAGCAGGACCAGTTTTTATACTGCTAGTGGAGAGCTGGGGTAATTTTTTATTGGTTTCGTGGAGTCTTTGTGCTTTTTTTTTTTGGTATATATTGGTGTCTAATAGAAGAAACAGCACACCATAGGAATCTTAACCTATTTTACATTCTATTTCAACTCACAGTCCTAGATTTTTATTTACTTTGTATTTTATCAACTACAAAAAGTGACCATTACTGAAAATGTATCTGAAAGACTGCTAATTGGTTTTTTTGTTAATCCTGCTTGAGAGGATATTTTTTCCACTGATATTTTTAAGATAGAGTGAAAGGGAAGGAGGTGGGAGAGAGAGAGAGAAAAAGAAAAAGAGAGAGTGATTAATATGAAAGAGACACATTTATTAGTTGCTGCCACACGTTCCCTGACCACGGCGGGGGATTGAACCCACAACCAAGGTATGTGCCCTTGACTGGAATGGAACTTACAACCCTTCAGTATACAGGCCAACACTCTATCCACTGAGTTACACCAGCCAGGGCAAGATTGCTAATTTTTTTAACTTTATTTTTATAGTTGACACTATTACAGATGTCCCGATTTCCTCCGAATTGCTCATCTCCACCCCTCCTGCCCTCTATCACCACACTGTTTATGTCTGAGTTCTTCCACTAATCCCTTTACCTTCTTTCATCAGTTCCCTATTCCCCCCACCCCTCTGACATCTGACAGCTGTTAGTCAGTTCCATATATCCATGCTTCTGTTTCTATTTTGATTATCAGTTTATTTTGTTCATTAGAGTCCCCATATATAAGTGAAACCATTGGTATTTTTCTTTCCCTGCTTGGCTTATTTAACTTTGCAAAATGTTTTACAGGTCCATACATACTGTCACAAAAGGTAAGATTTCCTTCTTTTTTATGGCTGAGTACTATTCCATTAAGATGGAGAACCTTTTTTCTGCCAAGGGCCATTGGGATATTTATAACATCATTCTTAGGCCAAACAAAATTATCAATTTAAAAATTAGCCTGCTATATCTGGTCAGGCTAATTTGGTTAGGTGTGTGATGTCAGCTGGTATTGATTTCTCTGTCTTATATGGCTTGTGGGCCAGACACTTCCCTCCCTTGGTGGGCTGTTTTCAGATCTTGGCTATTGTAAATAACAGTGCTATAAAAATATGAATGCACATATTATTTCATATATGTATTTTGGGATTCTTAAGATATATTCCCAGAAATGGGATTGCTGGGTCAAAACGCAGTTTCATTTTTAATTTTTTGAGCAAACTCCATACTGTTTTCCACCATGCTGCACCAGTCTGCACTCCCACCAACAGTGCACTAGTGTTCCCTTTTTTCCACATCCTCGCCACCACTTGTTTGTTGATTTATGGTGATTGCTCTTCTGGCAGGTTGAAGTGATACCTCATTGTAGCTTTAATTTATATTTCTCTGATGATTAGTGATGTTAAGCATTTTTTTTCATATGTCTATTGGCCATTTGTATGTCCTCTTTGGAGAAGTGTCTATTCAGGTCCTCTGCCCTATTTTTAATTAGATTGTTTTCATCTTCCTGGTGTTGAGTTGTATAAGTTCTTTAGATATATAGGAAATGAACCTCTTATTAGATGTCTCACTGGCAAATATATTCTCCCCTAAAGTGGGTTCTCTTTTCATTTTGTTGATGGTTTGTTTCTTTTGCTGTTCAGAAGCTTTTTAGTGTACTGTAGTCCTATTGTTTATTTTTTTCTTTGTTTTTCTAGTCCAAGGAGATACAACAGCAAACATATTGCTATAAGAGATTTCTAAGATTTTACTGCCTATGTTTTCCTCTAGATTTTTAAAACTTTTATCCATTTTGAGTTTATTCTTATGTATGGTGCAAGTGATGATCTAGTTTCCCTTTTATTTTATTTGCATGTACCTGTCCAATTTCTTAACACCATTTATTGAAGAGACTGTCTTTACTTCATTCTATGCCCTTGCCTACTTTGTCAATTTTTAATTGACCATAAAGGCATGGGTTGATTCCTGCCTCTCTGTTCTGTTCTATTGATCTATATGCCTGTTCTTATGCTAGTACCAGGCTGTTTTGATTACAATGGCCTTGTAGCATAGTTTGTTATCGGGTATTTTGATCTCTCTCTAACTTTTTTTTTTCTCAACATTGCTGAGGTTATTGAGGATCACTGTTGTTCCATGTAAATTTTTGAAATATGTGTTCTAGATCTATGAATTGGTATTTTAATAGATATTGTGTTGAATCTACAGTTAGCTTTTGGTAGAATGGACATTTTAATGATATTCATTCTTCCAATATCTATGAACACAATGTGTGCTTTTACTTACTATCTTCCTCAATTTCTTTCTTCAATGTTCTATAGTTTTCTGAGAACCTGTCTTTTACCTCTGTGGTTACATTTATTTGTGGTTACTTTTTTGTTGTTGTTTCCTTAGTTTCTCTTTCTGAGAGTTCATTATTTGTGAATAAAGGTGCCACTAATTTCTGAATATTAATTTTGTATCCTGCTACTTTGTCAAATTCATTTATTAACTCTAGTCATTTTTTGGGTGGAGACTTTAGGGTTTTCTATCTATAATATCATGTCATCTGCAAATAATGATAGTTTTACTTCCTCCTTTCCAATTTGGATATCTTTTATATTTTCTTCTTATCTGATCACTGTGGCTAACACTACAAGTAAAATGTAAAATAAGATTGGTGAAAGCAGATATCCCTTTCTTGTTCCTGATCTTAAGGGACATTCTTTTAGGTTTTCCCCATTGAATATGATGTTGGCTGTAGGATTTTCATATGTGTCCTTTATTATGTTGAGGCATGTTCCCTCTATTGCCATTTTGCTGAGAGTTTTTAATATAAATGGGGGCTAGAATGTTATCAAATGTTTTTCCTGCATCTATAGATATGATCATGTGATGTATCATATTTATTGATTTGCAAATATTGTACCAACCTTGCATCCCTGGAATAAATCCCACTTGATCATGGTATATGATCTTTTTTATGTATTGCTAGATCTGGTTTGCTAATATTTTGTTGAGAATTTAAGCATGTGTGTTCATCAGGGATACTGACTTATAGTTGTTTTTTTACTGTCCTTATCTGTTTTTTTTTAATTCAGATCATGCTGGCTTCATAAAAAGAACTTGGAAATCTTCCTTCCTCTTCAATTTTTTGGAATAGTTTAGATGGATAGCTGTTAGTTCTTAGAATGTTTGGTAAAACTTGCCTGTGAAGCCATCTAGGACATTTGTTTGCTGGGAGTTTTTGTTTGTTTATTTATTTATTACTGTTTCAATTTCATTTGTCATAATCAGTCTATTCTGGTTTTCTGATTCTTCCTAATTCAGTTTTGAAAGATTGTATGTTTCTAGGAATTTAACCATTTTCCCAGGTTGTCCAATTTTTAGGCATATAGATGTTTATGATGTTTTCTGACAACCCTTTGCATTTCTGTGATGTCAGCTATTATTTCTCATCATTCATTTATGATTTGATTCATTTGGGTCCTCTCTCTTTGCTTCTTGATGAGTCTGGCTACAGATCCATCAATCTTGTTTATTTGTTCAAAGAAACAGCTCTTGGTTTCATTGATCTTTTACATTGTTTTTTTAGTCTCTATGTCATTTATTTCCATTTTGATCTTTATTATTTCCTTTCTTCTACTTACTATGGGTTTCCTGTTGTTCTTTTTCTAGTTATTTTAGGTGTAGCATTAGATTGTTTATTTATTTATTTCCTTCATTAAGTAGTCATATAATGCTATGAACTTCCCTCTCAGGACTGCGGTTGCTCTGTCTTGTAGATTTGGGGTTGCTGTGTGCTCATTTTCATGTTTCCATGTAATTTTTTATTTCTTCCTTGATTTAATTGTTAACCTTTTCATTGTTTAATAACATGCTATTTAGCCCCCATTTGTTTGAACTTTTTAAAATATTGTGGTTCATTTCTAGTGTCATATCATTGTGATCCAAGAAGATGCTTGGTATGACTTCAATCTTCTTGAATTTGTTAAGACTTATTTTGTATCCTAATGTGTGGTCTACCTTTGAGAATGTTCCATGTACACTGGAGAAGAATGTATACTCTACTGCTTTGGGATGATATGTCCTTTAAATATCAATTAAATCTACCTGTTCTTGTGCATCATGTAAGGTTGCAGTTTCCTCACTGAATTTTTTGTCTGGAAGATCTCTCCATTGATGACTGCTGTCAATCTCTCCCTTCAAGTCCGCCAAGATTTTCTTTCTATGTTTATTTATTTATTTATTTTAAAACTGGAATTTTTCTTTACTATCAGTACTTTAAGTAATGAATAACAATAATATAAACTGTCTGCCTTTCAAGAAATAAACAAAATGACAAATCAAATCTTTAATTTTTCTGTTTGTGCCAATTATCCTGCCTTTAGTCAAACTGACCCACTCTCAATTCTTTCATTTCACATTTTCTTTTCTTTTTTAAAAAAATTTTTATTGTTGAATGTTGAATGTATTACAGATGTTCCTCATTTTCCCCCCATTGAGCCCCTCCTCTCCACTCCTGCCCCACTCCTGCCTTTTCCCACACTGTTGTCTATGTCCATTGGTTATGCATATAAGTTCTTTGGTTTATTTCTTCCCACCCCCAACCCCCCTTTGAAGTTTGTCAGTCTAGAAAACAATTTGTACTTCTTAATCCCTTCATCTTTTTCACTCATTCCCCAAACTCCCTCCCATCTGGCAACCAACAAAATGTTCTCTGTATCTATGAGAATGTTTCTGTTCTGCTTGTTCATTTTATTTAATTCAATTGTTGATACATATGTATTCATTGCCATCTTTTTTTTTGTTGTTGTTCATATTTTTTATCTTTTTCTTCAAAAAGACCCTTCAACATTTCATATAATAATGGTTTGGTGGTGATGAACTCCTTTAGCTTTTCCTTGTCTGGGAAACTCTATATGACCATCGATTTTAAATGACAGCTATGCAGGATAGAGTAATTTTGGTTGTAGGTTCTTGCTTTTCATCACTCTGAATATTTCTTGCCACTCCCTTCTGGCCTGCAAAGTTTTTTTTTGTTTTTTTTTTGAGAAATCAGCTGACAGCCTTATGGGAACTCCCTTGTAGGTAACTAACTGCTTTTCTCTTGCTGCTTTTAAGAATCTCTCTTTGTCTTGAACCTTTTGCATTTGGATGATGTTGTGTCTTGGTGTGGGCCTCTTGAGGTTCATCTTGTTTGGGACTTTCTGTGCTTCCTGGACTTGTATGTCTGTTTCCTTCACCAGGTTAGAAAAGTTTTCTGCCATTATTGTTTCAAATAGGTTTTCGATTTCTTGTTCTCTCTCTTTTCATTCTGGCACCTCTAAGATGTTGTCCCAGAGGCTCCCTATACTATCCTCATTTTGGGGGATTCTTTCTTCTTTTTGCTGTTCTGATTGGGTGTTTTTTGCTTCCTTATATTCCAAATCGATAGTTTTCTTCTTGGCTTTACCTACTGTACTACTGAATCTGTGTAAATTATTCTTTATTTCAGTTAGTGCCTCCTTCATTTCTTACTGTGCATCCTTCATTTATGACTGGTCCTTTTTTATGCTCTTGAGGCCCTCACTAAGTTCACTGAGGTACTCACTAAGTTCATTGAGCATCTTTATAAGAAGTATTTTAAACTCAGCATCTGTTAGGTTACTTATTTCCATTTTGCTTAATTCTTTTCCTGGGGTTTTGTTCTGTTCTTTCATTTGGGACCTGTTTCTTTGTCTCCTCATTTTGGCTGCCTCCCTGTGTTTGTTTCTAGGTATTGCTTAACGAAAGGTATGGGGCTAGCTGAGACCAGATGCTGCTTGTCTGAAAGAATTAGGAAAACCTGAAGCAGAATCCAAGACAGGCCAATCCTATGGTTAATCAACTGCCAACAGCTTGGATGGGCCTGAAAGATGGGTGGGGCAGGGCCTTAGGGAATCACCAGGGTGGGGCAACCAGTGTGAGCCAGGTTGCTGGAATCCCAGATATGGTCGCTATCTGCTGGCCTCATGAGAAAAGGGCTCACCAAAGGAACAAGGGCCTCTGACAGCATGTTTGTCCCGGAGAAAGCCCCCTCTCCAGCCCTCATTCCAGTGCCAAACAGCTCAGTTCTTCCTTGTATGTCTCTGGCGCTCCTCGAGCTGCCTCCCCTTCAAGCTTAGAGGGAGTGAGTAAGTCCAAGCGCAGGCCCTTTAAGAGGAGCTGCCTGGGGCTCTAGCCACCTCAGCCTCCCTGAGCCTCAGTTCCCGCTGGTTTTTCCAGCTAGAAGTTATGGGGACTTCTCTTCCTGGCACTGGAACTCTGAGTGGGATGCCTGTTATGGGACGGGGACCCCTCAATCCTCAGGGAGGACCTTCGCAGCCGAAGTACTCTCCTGGTTTTTATCCACCACACGTGGGTGAGGGACCAGCCCTTCCACCTCCACCCCTCCTACCAGTCTCTGTGTGGCTGCTTCTTTAATTTTGTAGTTGTAGGACTTCCATTCAGCTTGATTTCAGGTGGTTTTGAATGATGGTTGTTCTGTAGTTTAGTTTTAACTTTGATGTGGTTGAGGGAGGATGCAATACTGTGTTTACCTATGATGCCATCTTGACCAGAAGTCGGGTCATGTTTTCTTATCCATTCAGTTACCCTATGTCTTTGATTGGAGCTTTGAAGCCATTTATGTTTAAGGTTATTGATAGGTTCTTATTTATTACCATTTTTTTTTCATACCTATGTTCCTCTTTTTATTTTTTTTCTTCTTAAAGCAATCTCTTTAACATTTATTGAAATACTGTTTTGGTGGTAATAAACTCCTTTAATTTTTTTTTTTTTTTTTTTTTTTTTAACTGGGAAGCTCTTTAATTTGCCTTCAATTTTAAATGATAGTCTTATTGGACAGAGTATTTTTAGTTGCAGGTCCTTGCTTTCATCACTTTGAATACTTCATGTCAATCCCTTCTGGCTTGAAATATTTCTGTTGAGAAATCTGCTGACAACCTTATGGTAAATCCTTTGTATGCAGCTGTCTTTCTCTAGCTGCTTTTAAGATTTTCTCTTTGTCTTTAGCCTTTGCCATTTTAATTATGATGTGTCTTGCTGTGGGTCTCTTTGGGTTCATCTTAATTGGGATCTTGTACATCCAGAATTTATGTGACTTTTTCCTTCACCAAGTCAGGGATATTTTGAACCATTATGTCTTCAAATAGGTTCTCTATCCCTGCTCACTCTATTTTTCTTCTGATAAGCCTATGATGTAGATGATTTTACCCTTGATGCTGTCCAAGATGTTTCTTAGACTTTGCTTTTTCTTTTTCTATTTTTTTAAATCACCACCCAAGAAAATGTTGTTATTGATTTTTAGAGAAGGAGGATGAGGATAAAGAGAAACTTCAATTAGTTTTCTCTCATATGTGCCCCAACTGGGATTGAAACTGCAACCTAGGTAGGTGCCCGATGAGAACTGAACCTGCAACCATTTGGTGCATAGAACATACTCCAATTGTTTGAGCCCCTCAGGCAGGACTTCTTAATTTCTTTTAATTTTCTTTCTTTTTTGATGCTTTGCTTGGGTGCTCACTGTTCTTTCATCCTCTAAATGCCTGCTTCAGTCCTCTGCTTCATCTAATCTGCTGTTGATTCCTTCTAGTGTATTGTTAATTTCTAACTTGTTCTTCTGTATGGTTTCCATGTCATTGTTAGTGATTACTATCTGTTTAAGTTCTTAGTGAGATCATCCATTCTTTCTCTAAGGTCCTTGAGCATCCTTATAACTATTGTTTTAAACTCTGCATCTGATATTTCAGTTGCTCCCATTCATTAAATTGTTTTTTTTAAAATATGGAATGCTTCACAAATGTGTGTATCATCCTTACTCAGGGCCCAAGTTAATTGTCTCTGTATTGGTCCAATTTTAGTATATGCACTGCTGCAAGCACAAGATTGCTAATGTTTAATTTCTAAATGTCTTCATAATATAATTTATTGTGTGCATCAACAGATTTATTATTACTCTCGTTTTTTTATTCTTCCTCATACCTTTGAGAAAAATAATTGATATAATGAAAACAAACTTTACTTAGAGAAAACATACAGAAACTTGTAAAATTATGTTTATGTTTCTTAATTTGGTAAAAGAAAAATGAAGGAAGGTTATTATTGCATTGAGGAAATGAATTACTTTAAGTTATAGCATGTTCTAGCAAAAGTATAGATTATATTTGTGAAAATGAGGTTAACTATAATTAAGGTTAATTTATATTTAATACATCATGTAATGTAGGATTTTATCATTTTCTTTTAAAAGCTATTTTTTATTACATTATTATATAGTTAAAATTAACTATGCTTTTTGAGGAACATTAGTTGCTTAGTTAGCCTAATTATGTTATTATAAGTTAATAAAAGTTTTCTAATGGACATTCAGCAAAGGACATTTTCATGTAGGGTATTAAAAATAATCTTTAATCCTTGATATAAAACCAGCATTAACATACTCTACTTTTTTTTTCTGAGCAATACAGCTGACAAATAGGCTTACCGATATTTAACAATGAAAATGTGAGTAGTTATGACCAAAGGATAGAGAAAAATTATGAAGCCCAGAATATATTTATGCACATATAACAGTTGATAATAATTGAGTAGAAAGAAATTTAGCAACTTTTTTACTAAAGTCAAAATGCTTGCTCCTTCATTTTGTAGAGGTGAGTATAGAAATTATTTATTTGTTACTGATGCACTGTGAACATTTCTAACAGAAATGTCACCAGATGTCAATGCAGGTGAAGAATTGTGCATAGAGAGGGAATGTTTAGTTAGAGCATGATGGTCTTGTTTCCTCTCCTCATCTTCCCCATTCTTCTGACTCAAGCCCTTTCTCACTGACGATAGTAGAATCTAGAAGCATTACAGCTAGAAGGGATTTAATAATCCATGTATGCCACTTCTACATCCCCTACACCTCCATCCTGGGAAGAGGAAACCGAGACACAGAAATCTAAGGCTCCTCAATTATTTAGTAGCAGTAAAGGACCTGAAACTTCTAATTTCAGTCCAGTACTCAAATGAATAATCTTAGAGAGTCTCACCTATTTAGGGCCATGCATCCCTTATATATCCCACTTTGATATGTATCCTTTGGATAACTGTTTGTTTATATAACCTGAAATTACTACTCATGAATAGGTTGTTCAAAATGTCATATTAATCTCAATCCTTGGATATGAACTATGGGATTTTACCTTAAGCCACTAAACAGCATGGCATTACTGATAGTCCAACAGATACACCAGCTGGTAATACCATGTGAACATATCAGTAAGGGGCCTGAAGATCAGAGGGGACCTGCCTCTTCTGATCTAGTGTTTGGGTATCTGAATCTGGATTACTTATCAGTGTTATAAATCAATTTTATCTCAAATTAAATCCATCCCTGTTCCCTACAACCTTATTTCTTTATTCAACAAATATTTATCTACTACTTTGCATAAGGTAGTGCTCTAAAATAAAGGGATTTTCATAGCAATGGATAGAACAGACAAATTTCCTTCTCTCAAAGAGCTTAAAAAATGTTAGATTAGCCCTGGGCGGTTTGGCTCAGTGGTTAGAGCATCGGCCTGCGGTCCGGAGAGACCCGGGTTCGGTTCCCACTAAGGGCACGTACTTCAGTTGCAGTTTGTCCCCGGCCCTGGTTGGTCGTGTGGGTGGCAGCCACTCGATATGTCCCTTCACGTCGATGTTTCTCACTCTCTCTCCCTTCCTCTCTCTCCCTCCCACTCTATCTGTACAAAAAATGGAAAAATATCCTCGGGTGAGGATAAAAAAAAATGTTAGATTAGCCCTGGCCAGTCTGGCTCAGCGGTTAGAGCGTCGGCCTGCGGTCCTGAGAGACCCGGGTTCAGTTCCCGCTAGGGGCGCGTACCTCGGTTGCAGTTTGTCCCCGGCCCTGGTCGGTTGTGCGGGTGGCAGCCACTCGATGTGTTCCTTTCACATCGATGTTTCTCTCTCTCTGTCTGTTCCTCTCTCTCCCTCCCACTCTACCTGAACAAAAAATGGAAAAATGTCCTCGGGTGAGGATTAAAAAAAAAAAAATGTTAGATTAAACCAAAAATAAATTCATATTGAATATAATTAAATGCAACAATAAAGGCTTTGCAAATGAAACAAAATGAGCAATTAGAGAGGTGGTAGGCTGAAAAACAAAATGGACCGGGTGGCCACCAAAGGCCCAATATGGCATTTCATCAAAGATCCTATGGAGGTGACACTATGTATTATTTTGCCTTGTAATTTGTTTTATTCATTCATTAAGCACTTGTTATATGTCCCCTGCTGTGGGGCATGCTGGCTGGTATTATACCTGGATGAAACAGTCTCAAGTTGTTGTCCTCATGGGGCTCACTGTCTAGTATCAGAGATATAACATGAATATGGAGTAATAACTAAAACAAGCCAGATGGTGGTAAGTGTAGATAAAAAATATTGGTGAAATGTGAGGGAATTCAGAAGATGGAAAGAAAATGAAGAAAATGCTCATTTCTAATAAACTTGTCAGCCACATATGTAAAAAGAAGTTAGTGATTATATATTTTTCTTCTTAGTATCTCAACTTCCTGGCATAGTGCTTTCTCCTTTTGCCTCTTGTTTGGATTATGAAAGTTTGTTGTAGATGATGACTATTGTTCTCTGAATATTGTTTCTCAGTTAGTGACTACTTTCCTTTAAATTGTTCTGTAAGAGATACATATTCATTCACATGTAAATGAATCATACCTAAAACAAAATGCATCTTTATTTTTAAATCTCTTATCAATATTTACCCAAATTTAAACCATCTCAGACTTCTTTCTTTATCTTAATCTATCAGTATCCTTATTATGAAGAAATAGCTCTGTGTGGCCAGGTCAATCTACATAAGTATTAGGGGCACACGAGCAACACATGTTTAAGTGTACAAATGAATAAATGATAAGACCCTTTTCTGGGTATTGAATTTAGCATAGTTGGAATCAGTGCTTAGATGGACTTTTCATGGCTAAAGGAAGGAGAGAAATGGATATAATTTTAACTACAAAAAGAAGCTTTCAAAAGGTGAACTCCATGGTTATTTTTATTAGAACAATAGAACTTCTATTTATAAGGCTTGGTTTCATAGCCATTTTCTTAAAGCAGGTAAAAAAAATAATTTAAAAAAACTGTACTAATTATGTGCATTAAATATTCTGTCTATGAATTTAAATGAATGTAGGATTACCTTCTTTTGTGATCACTTTCAAATCTCAAGTGTCTTATTTTAAAAAGGAATCATTTCGGTTCCTCTTTCACTCAAAAGATTAAACCACTTTAATTTTCTGAGGAAAAAGCCCCCAAAGCCACATAGAAGTTTTTAATCCTTCCCAAATATAAGCTGAATTCTCTAAAATGCCTGCCTCTAAGGTAAACAGAATCCATTAAAAAGCAGTTATTAAGCCCTGTGAACAGAAAACAATATTAGAAGCCTAAAAATGATAGCTTTGGGGCAATGAGACTCATTGGAAGTAAAGTACAGAACAGGAACAGAAAAGGGAGAGGGATCCTTTAGTATCAAAAAAAGATTATGATGAAAAATATAACTAATTAGCATTTTCATTGTTTTGTTCAATACAAAATCTCAAGACACTTTATGGGACAAGTAGGGTGATAAAATGAAGCCTCGGGGTAGGCTACCAGATGGGAGAATATATACAGAATGAAAATATATACAAATATGGAAACTTTACTGTTTATGTAAGCTGTGTAACTGCCTAATCATGCCGTCTGTATATATTTCCCACCACATTTAGTACTTTGGAAGCACTTAATGTTTCACAGCAATATAAACCTTTCAGGAAGTATTGTTACCTACCAAGTTTAACTTTAAACTCAAGTACAACTGGGTCAAGTTTCTGAAGTTTTATGTTGTGAACTCAAACACACACAAACACACTCCAAAAACTGAACTCTGTATTCATAATATACTCTTGCTGAGAGGGACACACACACACACACACACACACACACACACACACAGAGATAGAGAGCTAAAAACATAAGATATATATGTATATACACACACACACACGTACATATTATATACATGGTATAAGAGTTCTAGGGAATAAAAACATGTATATCTTTGTAGTACTAAGTCCTGTGCAAATTTATCTGGAGTTTGGAAGTGTACAATACTTACTTAGCTGCTAGTGTAAATGTAAGTGATGTTCTTGCTAAGGTCACATTCCCCTAACCATATTAGAGTTAATATTCAAGAATCATAATGAAATTTAAATGCAACCCATGCTAATAATACAGGGCATATTTTCTTCTGATAAGGCTTATTTTCAATAAATGAAATGAAGGATCAGCCTTGGTCTTAATTCATTAAAGCCATCTATTGCACTGACAATTCAACAAAAATGGCTCACAAATTGATGATTCTATTTCCAATTACACACACACACACACACACACACACACACACTTGATTAATGTTTGATTAACATTAATCAAACTCTATGGACTACTGATTAATTTTATGAACCCCAAAATAACACTGCTATACATATTCTTACTGACCTAGAAATAAGCTTGAATCTCCTTTTAAAGCATAAGCCTACATTAGTCAACTGAGGAATTAAAGAACTCATTGACATTGCAATTTTTTTCCCTATAGAAGCTAGTTTTTGGAGTATTTTAGCATTTTGAAAACAAAGATGAAAGTATTAACATCAAATATAATCAAGTCCAAAGACTGACAAACCTCATCTAATTTATACTCTGATATCTCTGGAAGTTGGAGTTCCAATGTTCTATCTTTTGGATATTCAAATTTCTGTTATTTAAAGTACCATTTAGATCAGTACTGGATACTTTATATATACAAGTTTTCTCACCACCAATTATAGATGGTTATAAAAACTTAACTGCACACCAGCATCTGGCCTTAATTTGTCAAAAAGGCTGTCTGGATAGAGAGTTTTGGAACTCAAAAGTGATAAAAATGTCAAGTTACTATATTGACACCTGAAACTAATATAACTCATATAACATTGTATAGCAACCAAACTAAAATAAAAAAAAAATTCTTTATTGATTTTAGAGAGAGAGGAAAGAAGAGGGAGAGAGAGATGAAAACATTGATGAGAGAGAACATCCATTGGCCACCTCCTGCATGCTCCCCACTGGGGATTTGGCCCACAAGCTGGGCATGTGCCCTGACCAGGAATCTTGGTTCATGGTACATGGGTCAATGCTCAACCACTGAGCCACACCGACCGGGCTATACTACAATTTTTAAAAAGTGCCCTGTAACATCTTATTTTCATCACTCTTTCCTGGATCTTATCAGTTTCGTGACTTACTCTTCCCTGGAACTGATTTATGTGACTGGCCACTCACAGACCCTCTGACGTCAGTCAAGTAAATATTTTTATTTATTTATAGATGTCCTCTTTGTAGCACTATCTCTATTGCCACTAAATATTGATTCTTTGAAAACTATTCTAAGGCCTTATGTCTGTGATTTCTGCCTTCATTTACTTCCAAAAACTTCGCTATAATTAACTTCTGGTCTTAAATTTTGGCCAGGTTCTCTGAAATAAGAAAAGAATAGAAGTTTTCAGCTTACCATGATTATAAACTTACTTGATTTTTCTATAGTGATTGCCTATTGGATTAACAGAATGTTTATTTAATCAAGACCTAACTTCACTAGTTATAATTTTGTGATCTCAGGATTCTATCCTTCTATAACACAGCATATTTGATTAATTCAGATAATTTCTTTAAAAGAAGGTACCATTCTTAGTTCTTATGTAGATGGTGGCACTGAGACACCTCTTTTCTACTTTCTCTCCTGCATCATTAAATGGTTGGATTTATAAGCATTTTAGTTGTTTGTTTTGAAACAGTTAGAGACATAGGGAAGAAAATTTTGTAAGAAAACCAGAAAAATCAGACTAGTTACCATGCCAAATATATGTACAATATTTTCCAAGACATATATAAGTCATTGATCAGGATTTTTGCTCACTTCTTTTTTTTTTTTTTTTTTTTTTTTTATCCTCACCCGAGGACATTTTTCCATTTTTTGTACAGATAGAGTGGGAGGGAGAGGGAGAGAGAAACATCGACGTGAAGGGACACATCGAGTGGCTGCCACCCGCACGACCAACCAGGGCCGGGGACAAACTGCAACCGAAGTATGTGCCCTTAGCGGGAACCGAACCAGGGTCTCTCCGGACCGCAGGTCGACGCTCTAACCGCTGAGCCAAACTGGCCAGGGCGCTCACTTCTTAACTCATCTTTGTGTTCTTCAAGTGCATCTATCTTCAAATGAATCAGATTATAATATTCAATACATTATTAAAGAAATATGAGTTTGTAGCCAATGTAGAATTCTTATATTTTAAAATGAATAACTGTGGTGTTAAGCTAGAGATAGAAAATACTACAGGTAAGAGAAAAAAACAATACACACCATTTAAAGACATCTAGAAACTAAAGTCAGTATAGTTAAATTAATGATGCAATACTGAGCACAGTGGGACTAAGTGATGTCTAAACTGCTATTAAACAAAGTGTAATACATCCCAAATGTGTTTCCATTAATGATAAAAGTCCATTTAATTGCAAAAAAGAAAGAAAATCATTTGAAAATAAGAATCTATGAAAAAAAAAAATCAAAGAAAATTCTTTAACATTGGCAACACAAAAACAACTGGCAAAAACAGCTCAATATAGCAAGCATTATTAGGCATCTCTAAATGCTATGCTGTTTTGGTACTGAGAATAAAAAATGGGTAAGTGAATGCTACATTTAGATAACTTAGAAACTTAAAGAAACAACAGATACATAGCTCATTATAATACCATGTTAAATGAGATCATTGAGAAATAAGCAAAGTGTTATGAGAGCACAATACCTTTGAGGTTGTTCCTGTTCCTGACATCTGCAGTTCTAGCTGCATGCATATAGGCCTGCCCGAGATGAAAATTGGTAAGTGGCAGATGGATAGTCTCTCCAAGATTAATTCTTAAACATATCCCAGAGACTCAAATTTATGTGCACCTAAGCATGCATCCACCATAGAAAAATAATGAGTCAATAGTAAAAAACTCAAGGGGTTAGCAAGTTTCAGTTGTCTGAACAAAGTGAACAATTTGTACTGTTTCTAAGAAACTAGAGAGATGAAAAAGCTGTAATTTGATTAAAGACTTTTAAGAAACAAGATAGAAAAAAAAAGTCATATTTCAAAAAAACCTGCAGGTAGGGAACTTTTTGTTTTTTTTAACTTCTAATCAAGGCTGGGGAAACAATGATTTTAGTTAACAGTCATTATAAAAATTCTGTACAAATCAAGAAATTGCTTTTTTAAAGTGACATATATTAAGGGCATTATGTATTTTAAATCAGTTTTATTGTCAAGGCATACTTTATTATTTTACTTTCTTAAGAAAAGATGTCTCCCCTCACATAGACACCCTTGATGGAATATAAATAACATGCAGTGATATTAAATTTGAGGGCCTTGAGCCTGTGGGCACATGGTGGATGACCACGAAGCTAGAAGTATATGAAACTGTAGAACTAGGAAAGTTATACCAGTAAACTAGTTTTAGGATGTGGTTGTGTTTTGTTTTTTTTAAGTAGGAGTAGAAAAATTTAATAACTTGAGAGATCCGATTGCTTATCCAAAAAATATTTATCTAAGAAAATTCTCAGACACATAGAATATAACTGGGTTTATTAATGGTGTTCCCTCAGGAAATTTTAAAGAAAAATTTAACATGTCTCAACCTGCAGTCTTATCTTCATTCCTCAATTTATTCTTCCATCAATTTATCTGTATTGAACTGACATGAGAGCCTCAGGATACAAAGACAAAGTTTTCAGAGACTTAAATCTAGTGTCTTGGGTTCACAGGTAAAGGTTTATTATGGTAATAATATACATAAAATATACTAAATATACAAACAATGCCTTTGGGTGTCATTAGAGGGGCACCTAGATTAGGCTGGCCTGTGGCAGGTCATATAAGTAAGGCTCTTTACTGTGTTGACTTTTGAGAGAGAAATTAGAGGTAAAAAAAGGGAAGACTACACAAATGTATGTAAGAAAAAGAATATAAATATTCAAAACTCCTCGGGATGCCTGGAGTACAGATTGGGTAGGATAGCTGATGTAGGCTGTTGTCCAAAGGTCATGAAGGGCATTTCATGCCATAATGAAGACTTGGGTTTTATTTTTTAGGCTATAAAAAACTGTTGAAAGATTTATAGGAAGGAAATGGCATAATAAGATTTGCATTTTGGTAAACTCATTTTGACTGCCTTGCAAAGGATTGATTCAAGTAGAGGGAGACAAGACAGGAGACCAGTGAGTAGGCTGATGAAGCATTGAGGGGAGTCATAATGATATGGAGAAGGAAGATAGGGTTTCAATCTGTAGATTTAACATAATTTGGAAATCAAATAGAAATGGTGGCTGAAGAAACTGAATGTACCATTGACAATTCCCAGATTTCTGGTTGGAAAACAGATTAGATGTAAATGCCTATTAGTATGGGAGTAAAAAGTGGAGAAGCAAATTTTGAGTAAAATAAATTTAATTTTCAACATACCAGATTTGGGGAAGTTATGAAACATTTAGTTTGAGATCACTGGGATGCTATCATATTTATGATCTGTAGCTGAAGATAAGGATCTTGCAATAGTTCGCTAGGGTTGCCATAACAAAGTAGTGGAAACTGAATGACTTAAACAACAGGAATTTGTTTTTCATTGTTCTGGAGGCTAGAAGTCCAAGATCAAAGTGCTGATGGACTTGGTTTGTTCTGGGGTCTTTTTCCTTAGCATGTGAGTGGCCAGCTTCTTCCTGGTTCTTTTGTGCACGTGTGCCCCCAATATCTCTCTGTGTGTCCAAATTTCCTCTTCTTATAAGGATACCAGATTGGATTAAGTTTGAGCAAGTGTTTTAATTTAATCACACCTTTAAAAGTGACATCTATGTCTTAAATATATTACATTCTGAGGGAAAGGGGTTAGGGCTTCAGCATGTGAATTTCAGAGGGTCACAATTCAGCTCATAGCACATCTGATCTGCAGATAGATTTGAGACTCATTGACTATAGGTGGTAATTTAAAAAGAATAACAATAGATGGGATCAGCCTGAGAGAATGTAAACATTATATTTGTCTCTCAGGATTGGCCTGAAAATGAAGTTCAGAGTGGTCTATATAAATGTGAAAAATAATGCACTAGTCTGGATGGAACAACAAATTGGAAAAAAATTGAAGTCAAAATGCAATATTACCTGTGATTTTCTAAGCTCAATGGGACTATGGCCCTATAGAAATCCTTAAAGATTATTAGAGTATTTTTATTTTCATGGACATTAAACTCATCCATTCCATTTGGAGTGGATTAAACTTTTACCTTCACCTTTCATTATTGTTGCTGTTATTACATGTGCTTGTGTATACTAGATTGGCTACTATGGAAAAAAAGAGAATTCACGGGAGCATTAGTACAGGATAAGGAATGAAATGTTTCTCCCAGCTACTTATCAGTGCAGCAGACTTCACAATTCATAGAAGCCCCAGTGAAAAACCATTGCCTCAGCAGTTGCTATTTCTATATTCTACAACTAGCAGAGTTTGGGAAATCATTCAAGTTTTTCTTGTTCTTTTCATGTTGGAGACAGCAATCCTAGATAGCCTTTCAATGGAGTATCTCTTTGCATCTCCTTACCCATGAAGAAATTAGAAAAATAGTAAAAAAGCCTCTGTTTTTCTATAGCCAGAACACTAAGTCAGCAAATGGTGGAAACAATATTTCACCATATCCATTATTTTCTTTTCTAGTTCTATGAATTTATCTAAACTCATTGGTGATAATATGCTAGCACATTAAATTCATAGAATTACTTCAGAAGCCCAACAATTGTAAGCTTTATATTTTTGTTTGCATGGTAATTTGGGTGACCTTTGAGAAAAACATGGAAGAAATTTAAGAGATTTATTTGTACTTTATATAGAATTCTACTCTTGGACAATTCATTATTATTTGGACCTCAGTTTTACACATATGAGATAATGAGGCCAGACTATCATTATTATTTTCTTCTAGGAAATAAAGAAGAGTAACTCTGTTTAATAAATCTTATTTACTTGGTTCTGCTAAGAGCTATTTTGAATGTCTTAATATTTTACAATTATTATGGCTTCTCTAAAAGGAAAGAGCTTTACCAATCCTTTTATTCACTTAGAAAGAATGTACTGCTAGAGTTCTCTGAGAACTGTTTAGAAATGAGATAATATATAAAACACCTTTAAAAGGAACTGATCAACTTTTGCAACTGGTCTTAGATAAGAAAGGAAAATGCCAATGGACTGAAAGATAAAAATGAAGTGATTTCCTAGCTGTATCATCCTAAATATAAATGAGCACTGTCATTTTAATGTTTCTGAAATTGGTACTAAGACATTCTTGATTTTTTGTATTATCTAATGGTTTCCTGCAAATATAGTTTATGAAAGTATATTATATATCTTCTTAATAATCTTTTCTGAATTCATATACTATCAAATCCTGGAGAGTATTATTTATTCAGCAGTAAGTTAAAGTCATCAAACATATTTCTATTAAATTTTTATTAGACTTGAACTAATATCCTGAAACTGATACAATGTAATTTTACTATTCATCCCAACCAGTCACCTTGATTGCTTTATGTTAAACATTTTAAAAATCAGAACCATTTTTTAAAAGGACTATTATTATTTTATTTTTTGTCATTCTTAATGCAGGGATAATTATTTTTAAGGTCTATTGTTATAACAACATTTTTTTCTCAGGTAAGCCCTCCTCCTCTACCCCACCACAGGTTTTTCACTTAGGCAAAGTAGATATTTGAAGAGCATGACCTATGTGAAATGTGTGTTAATTTTGTTTAATTCCCAGCTGCTTTACATCTTGGCATAGAAGAATTACTGCATCTCACAGTGTTAGAAAGATAAAAAACAGAAGATAATTAATGAATTTTATGTTACCATTGATGAGTGAAAATTTTTAAGGAAGCTAATCCATTCATTTTGAGAACATAGGCACACTGGTTAAATGCAAAATTTTGTCACATAAAATTTATTATAATCACTTTTTTTTACTCTAGTAAGCCATTATTTGAGAGTGCTTCATAAATTTTGATTTTATTTCAAAGATATCTGACACATTTTAATGCCTATATTCTTCCTGTGGGTCAGTCAGGCATAGTAATATACTTTTTTAGTTACTGAGCTATTTAAAGGCATTTTCTTTCTGGTTTTATTTCAGGCTATGAGTGTACAATAAGTTTACTTTGGTATTACATTTCATCCTTACCTTCTCACACATGAGAAAAGAATTTGTGTTTCTATGAGGGAAAGAAGCTGAGGTCAAAGTGGAGTGATGTGTCCGACCCAGCTGTCACTTTGTTCACTTTTTATTATTTTCTCTTTACTGAACTTCAATTAAAAGACAAGTTTGGTCATATTCATGTCCCCCTGAATAGAGACAGAAACTGGATTACTAAAAGAAGGTTAGATATATTTAGTTGAAGAACTCTAATATTTTTAGATGCAATGAGAATCATTACGTATTTTTTATGCTCTCCAATTTTTCTTAAAGACAACTCTTAGAAACTGAATATGGGGTTGGAGGCCCATTGACCTCACCCAGTGTGGTGTTTTTTAGATTTTTATTACATACATGGTTTAATTTGACCCAGTATGCTGCATCTTAGATTTTTGTATACATAGAATACAGAGTTCATAATTTCCTTCTTTCTTGTTACTGCAATTAACTGAAGTGAAACTAAGAGAGAACATATTAACACAAACCCGGATCCATGGATGGCTGCATGGATTCTGAGACCACATGAAAACTGCATGCATAAGTCTTCATATGTATGTGTAGCTGCACTTTTGTAAGGAGGTCCACAGCTTTTAGCGAAATATTAAATATTCCCCAAAGTTAAGAATTTTTGTAAATGGACAACATTCCTCTAACTAGCATCCATACTAAGTTTTCCTTTTCAAATTTAAAATAAAAAAATCAAAGCCTATGCTTTTTGCAATGGTAAGAGTCTAGTTTAAAAGAAACTAGTTTAAAATTAGTCTTCTACTCTGTGCCTAGGTAGCAGGTTTTTGATTGAATTCAGCTTGTAATATATTTTCTCTTTATGAAATCTTTTGCAGGACTTAATAATCCTCTTTCTCTTTCTCCATTTCTTTGTCTCCTCTTCCATTTCCTCCCATTTTTTTTTTTTTTTTTTTTTTTTAGTTATTCTTTGTCTCTCCCCCTGAGTTAGGTTAACTATGCTAACTTAGCCTAGCATACTTTGGTTTGTGTTCAGATGGGGGGCCATTAAGAGCTTGCACATTTCTCACAACTGGACAGTGAACATGGAAATGGTGACATTTTCACTTGACCACATATGCTAATTTATCCTTGAATAAATAGGGAGTTAGAACTCCAATCTGAAGTCCCTAAGGGTGACCAAAGGTATCTTTTACATTTTGTAGCCCTGTTTTATCAGAATTGCACTATTCTTGTATGTACTAGATTATATATTAAATAAAATAACCATATCCTTTACCTTAATATTTTTAGAAACTAGCTGAGCACCTAACACATAGTAGGTATTCAAAACTGGCCTTCTACATGTCTCAATCCTATGTAGTAGGAATTAATTATTTTCTTTGCTGATCTGTTTGTGGTCTTTCTGTTCATTCCTGATTTCCAGTGCTATGGATCACAATGTTCTTTATATCTTAAATGTTCCCCCACCTCCCAAACTGGCATACATAAAACTATTTCTAACAATTTTCCAGATTGATATAATATTAAAAATATTTCATAGAAATCGGTCAAGATGGCAGCATAGGTAAACATGGTATTGCCTCCTCCTACAACCACATCAAAATTACAACTAAACTACAACACAATCATCATTTAGAACCACCTGAAATCGAGCTGAATGGAAGTCCTACAACTACAAAATTAAAGAAGGCACATCGAGACTGCAAAGAGGGGTGGAGGCACAGGTGGGCTGGTCCCACACCCACGTTTCGTGAATAAAAATCCGGAGGACACCTTGGCTGTGAAGATCCTACTTGAGGAGTGAGGGGTCCCTGTGCCACACCAGGTGCCCAGCTCAGGGTTGCAGTGCCAGGAAGAAAATTCCCCATAACTTCTGGCTGGAAAAAGCAGCAGGAACTGAGACTGGGGAGGCTGAGGCTGCTGGAGCCCCAGGCAGCTCCTCTTAAAGAGCCCGCACATGGACTTACTCAAACTCGCTCCCTCTGAGCTCAGTGAGGCAGCTTGAGGGGTGCTGGGGACATACGGGGAAGAACTGAACTGTTTGGCCTTGGGATAAGGGCTTGAGAGGTGGCTTTCTTCTGCACAGAAGTGCTGGTGGAGGCTAATATTCCTTTGATGAGCCCTTCCCCCATAGGGCAGGCAGACAGCCGCCATATTTGGGACTCCAGCAACATGGCTCACACTGTTTGTTCCACCCTGGTGACTCCCTGAGGCCCCACCCTAACCAACTTTTGGGTGAACCCAAGCTGTTTCCAAAGGCTTTACAATAGGACTGCCCTGTCTTGGATCCTGCTTCAGATTTCCCTAAAATCTCTCAAACAAGCAGCATCTGGTCTCAGTGAGTCCCATACCTCTTGTTAAGTGGCCCCAGGCCTGGCACTAGAAGCAACCAGCCTTGGTTCACAACTTGGCTTTTCCTGGACGCCTCCAAGACCAGCACAGGAAGCAGCCATTTGCAGATCACTTTGTAGCTTATGCCAGGTGGCCCTGGATAGAACACAGGCAGTGGCTGACCTTGCCTCAGAGCCAGCACATCCAGTGGACAGCTTCAGACCACATCAAAACACCACCACCCAACCACCTCCACAAGTGACACACTCAGTGAGTAGACTCAGTGGGTACCAGAGTCTGATGAAGTAAGTCTTGCTCTGTGTAGTGGGCCCATACACAGCTGATCCTCCAAGGTAGTCAGAGGCCAGTGGCTAGTGGGCACAGCCAGTCCTTGCAGCTGATAAGAATAAATCCCTCCCATTGACATGCCAACAACAATCAAGACTCAATTACAACAGAAGGGTATACAGTCCACACTAGGGGTGTACCTCAAGAGCCCAGCTGGGATGATTTGGGAGGCTCTGCCACTGGATTCTACAGGACACCTACAACAATAGGCCATGCTATGAAGCCTAGGATACATAGCAACTGTACCTAATACATAGAAACAATTACAGGGAAGCAGCCAAAATGCGGAGACAAAGAGACATGTCCCAAATGAAAGAAAAGAATAAAACTCTAGGAAAAGAACTAAACAAAATGGAGACAAGCAATCAATCAGATGCAGAGTTCAAAACACAGGTTATAAGGTTGCTCAAGGAACTTGGTGAAACATTCAAGGAACTTAGTAAGAACCTTCAAGGAACTTAAGGAGACCTTAAAGGAACTTAGTGAGAACATCAACAACATAAAAAACAGCCAGTCAGGAATTAAGGATGCACTAACTAACTGAAATAAAGAATAATTTACAGGGAATCAATAGTAGAGTAGGTAAAGCCAAGAAGCAAACCATTGATTTAGAATATAAGGAAGCAGAAAACACCCAACCAGAACAGCAAAAAAATCTGAAAGAATCCCCCAAAATGAGCATAGTGTAAGGAGCCTCTGGGACAACTTCTAGCATGACAACATTCGCATCATAGGGGTGCCAGAAGGAGAAGTGAGAGTGCAAGAAACTGAAAACCTATTTGAAACAATAATGACAGAAAACCTCCCTAACTTGGTGAAGGAAACAGACATACAAGTCCAGGAAGCACTGAGTCCCAAACAAGTTGAACCCAAAGAGGTCCACACCTGGACACATCATCATCAAAATGCCAAAGGTTAAATACAAAGAGATAATCTTAAAAGCAGCAAGAGAAAAGCAGTTCATTACCTACAAAAGAGCTCCCATAAGACTGTCAGCTGATTTCTCAAAAAGAAACTTTGCAGTCCAGAAAGGAGTGGCAAGTGATATTCAAGGTGATGAAAAGCAACAATCTACAACCAAGATTACTCTATCCTGCAAAGCTTTCATTTAGAATCGATGGACAAATAAAGAATTTCCCAGAGAAGAAAAAGCTAATGGAGGTCATCACCACCAAACCAGTATTATATGTAATGTTGAAGGATCTTTTTTGAAGGAGAAGAGGAACACAAATATGAACAATAAAATGGCAATTAATACATATCTATCAACAATTGAATCTACAAACAAAATGAGCAAGAAGAACAGAAACACACTCATATATACAAATAATTTTTTGTTGCTTGCCAAATGGATGGGGGCTGGGGGGCTGGGTGAAAATGATGAAGGAATTAGGAAGTAGAAATTGGTTGTTAGACTGATAAACCTCAAAAGGAAGGGGGGAAGGAGGGTGGAATGAGATAAACCAAAGAACTTCTGTGCATATATGCATAACCAATGGACACCAACAATAGTGTGGGGAAGGCAGGAGGGGGATGGGATTGGGGAGGAGAGGGTCAATGGGGTATAAAAGGGGGAACATCTGTAATACATTCAACAATAAAGATGAGTTAAAAATATTTCATAATATAATGCTGGCCTTATGTGTGAATAATTTTCAAACCTGCTAGTTCTTTTAAAATAATTTTTTGTTCAAATCTATGATAGACTTGTACCTAACAGTAGTTTTTTTTAATAATTTGTCCTCCCCTCCAGTATTAGTCTCTGGTTAATACAATATTTTATTTGCCTAATAAAGAACTTAATATTTAGTATATTCAGTTATATACAAAAGTATAGCTCATATATGAAATACTATCTGTAAATACTAATGGAGCAATTGCAAATTAATACCTGATTGGGTATATGTGCTTATGGATAATTTTCCCATTTGTTATTTGAATAATTGTGGTTGTAAAATAAAAGATACAACCAGAGAAAGATTCAATCTAGTTTGATCATTGCAAAACTATTTGAAGAAAAAGAGATGAGTTGTGTGAGTCAATTATCGTAAAGAGAATGGAAAGTAAATGACTCCAGTGATTTCTTTTAGATTAGTAAAGCAGCATGAAAAACCTTCCAATTCTCCCTTTTTCCTCTTTAACTAATTTTATGCTGGTTTTATTGCCAACAAGTCCACAGGCATATACAACACCTTTCCTCCATACTTTGAAATAATAAAAGCTGTTGACTACATTTGGAAGAAAACCAAAGGACGTGAATCTGTTTGTATGCTATACAGGCATGTAACTCAGTAAAATAAAATTTAAATTGAATTAATACCTCATTAACTCAATTTAAGATAATGAAAAATACATTGATATATAATGTAAAGTAAAACAAAATGAACTTGGAACTTGGCTAAGAGAAAGGTAGATATGTCACATTTAACTTAAATATCTGGTGTGTTTTTAAAATTTAGAACAACTGAGAGACACAAATAATTATCAACTCGTCAACCAACCAACTCATAAAATCAGATTATTTTGGCAATTGCTTAATAGTTTGTTTTATTATGATGATACAAAAAGGTTATTTTCCTCAACTTCATTATCCCCTTAAATATCCACTTGTTTGCACTATAACCTGAGTGGCAAAAAATAATTAGGTTTATGAGCTGCAGTGCCATCACTATCCACACAAAATCAATTTCTGGAAAGACTATAGGCATTTTGGGTCCTTGGGCTTAAAAATCTGCCTAATTAGAACATGACTTCATGGTTCTTGTAAAATGAAAAATAAAAACACAATAATCAAGAACAAATCTTAATTAAATGATATGCAATATCTCTGAAGATAGATAACCTTATATATCTTCATGGGATGAGGCCTGGGACTCTAAGATGCTGAATTGGTAAATATTCTGCTATTATTTGGTTTGAGAATTATGGCAGAGTTTATGTACCTGCAAATATCTCTCCTACAAAAAAGCCAAGTTCCTTGGCTTAGGATAATCACTAGATTGTTATATGATAGTCAGGGCACCTGGAAAGTCATAGATGAAACTTGAAATCAAAGCTTTAGAGCTAGAAGAAAACCAGGGTTTTCTCACCAACCTAATTGTCCTTGGCTCACAGTGATTGCACTTTTATCAGAAAACTTACAACAACAAGAAACTTAGTATCTCAAAATATGGGTAGCTCTACTATTGGCCAGTGTTAACTGGATAATTATTATCTTTTTAACATTGATGCTAAATAAGCATTTTTTGCAGCTTATTTATATCTTTCTTTTATTTTCCTTCTCTTCTATAGTAAGAAGGTTGAAAAATCAACCAATCAACCAAAAAACAAACTAAAACACTAACATAAACAATAGAAATTGCCTAAAATTATCTACCTAGGATCCAAAGTGTGTGTGTGTGTGCGTGCACACGCATGTGTACATGTGTGCATGTATATGCTTGCACATAGGTGCATATATTGGAAAGAAGTTTAGTATTGAAACCACACTAGGTTAACAAAGGTCATGAAGGTAATGGAGACATTAACTCAAATGCCTAGACTTTGGTTCTCCTATGCAAATATTCTATAACTGTAATTGGGTCAGTGAGCACAAATGCTGTAAAGTGCTCTGGAAGTTTTAATTGTAGTAGCTGACTTTTGGCAAGGAAATTAATTGCTGACTTTTGAAAGATAGAGAAGAAGCGTCATCTGAAGGTTAAGGGATGTTGCAAAGTTTGCATTTTCACAACAACCTCTTTCATGGCCATATTAGCTTGGACGTTTATCTACAGTGTAGTATCAAGAAACACACATCAAGTTACAGAAAGAGAAGCATATACTCATAATCATGTATATGTATGTAAATGCATTTTTATGAGCAGAGAGAAGTGAGAAAATATAAATATAGATAGATAAGTATTGGTTAACTCACAGAAAAGAAACTGGAGAATGGTGGGAATAAATAAATGATTAAATTTTTTTCATAAATTGTATTTTTATTATTATAGCTAGCTGTTTTGCTCTTATAATTTTAAAATTTACTAAACTTAAAAAGTAAAATTTAAATAATTGTTTGCAGTTATTATTAAAGTTTATCATAAATAAGCAAAATTATAAAATTGGAGGATTACAATTAAAATTACAAAATTAAAAATTGATGATACAATTTTTTAATCGTTCCATTATTTTATAAAATAAAAACATTAAAGATCAAACAAATAGGGATGCATAAAATCACTTTATGAAAAAAAATCACAGTCATTTTTCTCTTTTCATTTTTGGTTGATAACATTTTATTATAAACTGATTTCATTTGTAACATCTCTTTTTTGTTAGCTAAAGTGAACTGAAAGATAATATATCAAGAAAAGTAATACTTGATTATTTATCTGAAATAAGTACTTAGAAAGTGCTCTATGAAATTAGAAGAGGAATAAATTAAATTACTTCCAACATATCTTCCCAAATCATATTGCACATCAGATGTCAGAGTAGAGGAGCCTGTTCTTTACAGGCTGAGGTCAGACCCACATGACTTAAAGAGCTTCAAAAAATTCCTGATATTCAG
Organism: Molossus molossus; assembly: GCF_014108415.1. Taxonomy (NCBI): domain Eukaryota; kingdom Metazoa; phylum Chordata; class Mammalia; order Chiroptera; family Molossidae; genus Molossus; species Molossus molossus. The sequence continues at coordinate 83,833,893 of NW_023425401.1, read as the reverse complement.
TCAAATAGTTCTAGTTAAAAACCTAGTTAGTCATCATTATAAACAAACAAAGTTGGGCCACCTGTTAAAACTTAAGCATTCAGATGAGCCAGTCAATGTGCTGGCAGCCACTGCAAGTTAAAGGTTCCTGGAATCCACTGAAGAAAATGAATAGGTGTCAAAAATCATGATCAGTTCCAGGCATTTATTGTACTCTTCCCTTCTGGTTTATGTCTACGTAGGTTCTTTCGTTTCAGTGGGTGATTTGGTGCATAGGTGCATTTTATTCAGGTAGCTAAGTTATTTAGAGTAAGAAAGGTTAAAGGAATTTGAAGGATAGTTTCATCTTCATTTAGGAACACAATAAATGAAAAGCAAATGTTTTTATTTGATATGTAAGTTCAGTTTGCGTCCCCTCAGATGTTATAAATGTCATAAATTTTATTTATCTTTGCAAAGCATAGCTATTAGAGGGACAAGCCATAGAAAAAGCCATTGTGTAGAATTGTGTTGTAAGAAATATAATCAGATGATCGAAGCATTGTTTATTTGGGTGATATGCTGGGATATATATCTATGGCTTAATTATATAGAATTTTCTAATATCAAAATAATAATTATTATAATGATACTTTTAAAAATGACACTATTCTAGCCCTGGCTGGTTTGGCTCAGTGGTTGGAGCATAAGCCTGCGGACCAGAGAGTCCCAGGTTCGGTTCCCACTAGGGGCATTTACCAAAAAAATAAATAAATAAAAATAAAAGTGACACTATTCTAAATTCTTGGAGGGTTTTTTGGAGTATCTATCAATTCTCTGTGTCTTACCAAACACTGTGTAGTAAGACAAGGATGAACACTTTACAGGCAGTGTTTGAACGATGGATAAAGTTTCAAGTCCAGTTATAATAGGTCATTATTAAGGGATTCTTCATCACATTATTTTATTTTCCCAGGTATTGTCCAGTGTAGTAATTTGCAGTGCCATCATCAAAAGCTTGGGTGGATCACATAGACCTGCTGTCCTATCTTTCTTCTTTTATTGTCTTGTATTCCTTGCTCTAAGCCTCAGGAGCTTGGGCCCATGAATATCATTACAAATAGCACCTTGGAATATTTTATGTCTAAAAAATATGATAGTTAAACAGCTTCCTGACTGCATATTTGTAGACAGGTAAAGGTTTTTATTTAACTTTTTAGCTTCTAGGAGCAATGCAATGACCCGTTTTGAGCATTAGGAGAGTGAATCCTCTCACTCTCACACCCACCCCATTATCATTACGTTCAGATAATTTTGCTCACTTGCCTTTATAAACTATATTAAAGTTAAAAAGTCTCATCTAAATATAATTTTAGAAAGTATCCCATTTAAATAGGGTATAAAGAAAGTGATATTTAAGACTCCAGTTATTTCTTTCCAGTTTCTAGGAAAAGGCCTATTGATGGTTTCTTTATAATTCTGGAAGGAAAAGTGCTATTTATGTACAAATGCATATTTTACAAATACACTATTAAATTAAATCTAAGAACACTGTATTCCTTGACTGAAACTATGGAGCTTAGCACAACACAACATATTTTTCCTAAAAATCTTTAATGACGATACTAATATCATTAATACATTTCTACACAAGCAAACCTCAGTTCATATTATAATCTGTGTTTGCATGTTTACATGTAATGGTTTTTCAAGGACATGCTGGCCATCCTATCCTAATCAATAATACTGGCATAGTTTATATTTTATAGCAAATTAGGGCTAAAAAATTAATTTAAAAGGTTTTTCTATTGAAATTCTACCAACTGGAAAGAATAAGAGGTCATGATATTTAGGGAAAATAAATGATCCGTTCTTAATTAAAGATTCCTTTTCAAATTTACTTTTGGTTTATTTTAGGAAACGATGTTTTTCTTGACTAGGAAGATTTCTTCTCGTGACCGGTCATTGTTTCTCTTTTGAAAATTAAAAAAAAGAATGTATGCATTTTAGTCAGAAGACTGAATGTACAATGGTCACTGCTTTTAATTAGAAGAAAAGCTTTAGAACTGATGAGAATCAAAACTTACTTTTGTTCCGGACACCAATTACCAAGCTTAAAAAAATTACTAGAATCTGAATAATAAAATTTAAGGTACCAATATGGCATCCATATATGTTGTAGTAGGGGGAAATATCTAAAACAAGTTATGTTCCTTGCAACATATCACCCACAACCCCCCATACTATCTCACTCACATGAAACCTACAGAATCTCTGGTGGGGGCGGTGATATTTTTCCCACTGATCTCTGAAGGAACTTGAAAATTCAAAAGTAATCTTTCTTGCTAATTCTGCCTTGTGGAAATTAGTTTTCTGTTTAAATGTAAATGACTCACTGGATTGACATATAAGGACAGTTGCAAATTTACTTACCATTTTCTTCTTATGGTATGCAATCAAATGTACAACATCTTCATCAAGGAAAAGTTTCACAATTGCAATTTAAATGTATGAGGCAACCATGTGTTGGCTGGTAATATTACACCATTTTATATACATAATTTAAATGTCACACAATTCTATACACAAATACTTCTTTATAGGTGGGATCTTTGCTACTATTGTCAGGTTTGTGGATTAAGAACTGTGATCAAGAAGACCACATGGTTGTGTCATCTATAACAGTATTTGTGACTCAGAGTCAAGATTAGTGAAGAGTTTTAAAGAGGGCGCTGGCCCCTGTCAGCTCTCTTATATGACACATTTTAGCTAGATGCACGCATCCCGGAGATAGAGCCTGAAGTCAGACCATATACATACTTTTGCACAGATGAAGACCTGCATGGCCAGAGGAAAGCTGTGAAGTCTCTGAAGTTTGAATGATCTTCTTTCTTTGCTCCCCTTCCCTCCAATGGTGGTATATTTATTTATTTTCTCTTCCTGTCATTTACCTCAGAATTTTAGGCATCCAGGACTTTTCTTTTAATAGTCACCTGAGAATATGTTTATTAATTTTAAAGAGAGGGGAAGGGAGACGAGAGAGCGAGACATCTATGTGACAGAGAAATATCGATCAGTTGCCTCCTGTATGTGCCCCAGCAAGGAATCAAACCCAAAAGCTAGGTATGTGCCCTGACCGAGAATTGAACACACAACCTTTCAATGCACAGGGCCAGGCTCCATCCAACTGAACTGCACCAGCCAGGGCCAAAGCTTTCCTTTTTTATAAGTCCCCAATATTGGTAAAAATTACTATTGTAGACTGAGTGTTTATGTCCCCCCAAAGTTTGTATGTTAAAATTTAGTACCCAGTGTAATAATATTTGGAAGAGAGGCCTTAAGTATGTGATTAGGTCATAAATGCAGAACCCTCATCAGGTTAGTGACATTATAAAAAAGACCCCAGAGATCTTCCTGTCTTCTTCTGCCATATTTGGACACAAGGAGGCGGTCATCTAGGAACCAGGAAGGAGCTCTCCCAGACCCCAAATCTGCTGGTGCCTTGATCTTGGACTTCATAGCCCCCAGAACTATGAGAAACACATTTTGTTTATAAACCAGTTAGTTTATTGTGTTTTTATTCCAGCAGTTTTTATTACAACACATTAAGACATCATTAATTCCATTAGTCATATATTAAGGAGTATTTCATACCAAGTCAGGAAGATTTCAATCTCTGTATAAGCTTTATGTCTCTTACTGGTGTTTCAGTCTGAGGTAAGGGTTCAGTTTTTTATCTTGGCATTTTTCCAGTACTCAGCACATTCCCGTGGCTGTAGATTCATCCCACAATGCCCATTATGTGCTCCACAACTGTGAAATGAATGTGTGTAGGGAGCACACCTCCAGTTAAAGCATTTTAATGAGTTGTTATATAGTGTTTAATGTAAGGCACTAAGAAGACTATAATGGTGGCACAAAGAAAACACCAGCCTTGGAGTGTTGGGGCTAGGACCCTGGCTGTTTGGATCCTTTATCTTTTAAGGTTTGAATGTTGGAGTATATGATGGTACTACTGATATAGATAATAAATTAATTTTTATGAAATATCAGGAAAAATAGACAAGAGTGAAAATAACCCCGCTAAGTGGTCAAATGATGGGTGAATAATATTTTTTAAAAAACAGTTCATTTGGTTATATAAAGTAATACTAATTTCAATCACATATGTAATGAATTGCTTATCATTTATGCCTAAGCCCCATGTCACACAGTAGATATTATATGTATCATAAGTATTTGCCAGATTAAATTTGTTTGATTAAAACAATGATATCAGGCCCTGGCTGGTTTGGCTCAGCGGTTGAAGTGTCAGTTCCCGCGAGGGGCATGTACCAGAAAAATAAATAAATAAAATAAAACAGTGATATCAGTCATCTGGTTTCATGTTTTGGGGATCATTCTGCATAGTTGTCTGCTTCTAAACTATGAAAGAATAAAACTATAGCAAATGGTCTAGATGTCAGGGATATAGCAGAAATAAGAAAGTCTCAATTTTGTATTTGTTAGGAACTAACAACTATGACTACCGATACTACTTCCTCTTGAAAATAATTTGCTTCTTGTTGAAATATCAAGAATCCATGTGCAGTTTTCTTCATGTGAAGTTTGTTACATGTATTGGTCAAATTCTAATGGAAATATGGATTTGGTATTAGGTTAACTAGTGTCCAGGCCAGTTAGCTCCTCTTAGCTCCATAACAAGCTTAAAGCATAAATATTAGCAAGATCCATCAGAATGTGTTTTACTGCTCAAGAGTGAATCCAGGATATAAAACTACATAAATCTATCCATTATTGAAAATCAGCCATATGCCTAAAGAACATAAATTAAGAGTAAAATTTTCCTACCTAGCTGAACCCAGCTATAGACTCAAAAGAGGGCCAGTACCATCATAGCAGAAACAACTTGATATATGTGTATAACAAGGCCTCTTTTCACATCTGTTATGGACAAAATAATCTGCTTTTAATAATATATGTTCAAATTATTTTTGAACTGTTTTGGACAATATCCTACCCGGTTATTTAAGATGGTCTTTGTATAGTAGAGGTAAACAATCTTCCGAGAAGCAGCAGTAAGAATGCATGGAAGTGATGAATTCCACTTCTATGCATATCTGGTCTAGTAAAAATATCTCTTCTTGTCACATAGCTGTTTACTTCTCCTACACAACAAACTCCCAGAAAATGGAATGTTATTCCCCCACCCTCCTTCTGTGCAAGCTCCGTTAAAGAGCTATTTCCTGCTGCCTTTTTGGCAAAAAGTTTTCTTGAGATGTAAGTTTGCTGCCTTTGCATGTGTGGCCCAGAGGCCTCATACAACCTCAACTGGATAGGTCCCTCAGAAAGGGAAACAGCTAACATATCACGTTTTATGATGAGGCTGCCAGATTGTTGTTCCCCTATATACACATCCTAGTTTTTCTTCACCAGGCACTCCCTGGGGTGAATAGGAGAGATAAATGAGATGTTATGGGGAATAATAATTTTGCACAAAGTGAAAGGATAAAGGAAATGTGAAAAACACTCATGCTTAGCCACAGGATAAGTCATATTAATTAGTCTGCCTACGACACAACTCCACAAGTGGAAATGAAATTTATGAAAAGAGAACCATAAAATGCATATACCTCATAGATAAATATCACACTTCACAGCTTTTCCACATTGTATAAAATTACTTCATTATTCATGACCTAATTAAAACACATTATAGTTACACTTGGATATGAATTCTAAAAGCTTAATCCCAGTATGCTCTATGTATTTACAAATTTCATGAAAGATTCATTTCTACCATTTCAGATTTAGACATTTGCTTAATAGTGATAAATTATGAAAAAAACTAGTTTTCTATGGTTCACTTGGTCAAATACCTATTACTCAAGTCTAGTTCACAGTAATGTGAAGAGATAATGATGTACATAATCTAAAAGGCATAAACATTGGCTCTAGAATATATCCTACATGGCCCAGCTAGTATGGCTCAGTGGTTGAGCATCAACCCATGCATCAAGAGGTCTCCAATTTGATTCCTGGTCAGGGCATATGCCCAGTTTGTGGGGCATGCAAGAGGTGGCCAACCAATGTTCTTTCTCATCAATGTTTCTCTCTCTCCATTCCTCTCCTTCCTCTCTCTCAAAAATCAATAAAGAAACAAAAAGAATATATGCTTACATATTTTCTGATGTTCATCTTCTGAATTTTATTTGGTTTAGAATACTAATAACATTTGTATTTATAAATATATCCCAACTGATAACCAGGAAAGCCAGACCAACCATGGAAAAAGATATGTGATACTATAGATATACATTTAATACTAAGTACATTTTATAGGTAATCTGTAAGAGTTGATAGAATGTTAAAAGTTTTTCCTCTTTGTTAAAATACTTCTGGAAAAGCATGAATTAAATCTAATTTTAAACAAGTGGAAAACAAGGAATGTTTGTGTTTTTAGTAAGTGCAAGCAAGGCATAGCCTTTCTTCTTTAATACTGTTATATATAATTGATTAATTAGATTAGATATATGCAGACATGTATAGATAGATCATCTCTATTATGATTGTAGGCAAATGGTACTGCTTGTGTTTAGGCTTTTTGTAACTAGGATGTAGATAATTATTCAAACCAAAGAGGCAAATTTTTCCTCCCCTTTTTCTTGCTTCAAACCTTTATTAGTTTTATATATATATAGTGATTTAAAAAAACATAAAAATTACCATCTTAATTGTTCAGTTCAGGGGTGGTGTCTCTATTAGTGTTTAAATTTGCTTTATCAAATGTCTGTGAGAAAGTTAGTAGGTCATGAACAATCTAGAATCTAGTACTAAATGGGCTTTGTTCATGTATATTTTGCTAGGAATAATTGAGCACAAGAGTTTCCTGGAAAGCTCAATGCCCCTTGAAGAAATGTGCTTTTGCTCTTAATATATATGTATTCCCTTTAAACTATTGTATATAAACAAATTTTCAAAACACAATTATATTTCTTTAAGGTGTGCCTGTATCAGCAATGTTTCCCTTGCATGATGAAAGGAGTAATCAATACAGTATAATATTTATCTTTATTTTTTAAGGGGTAATTAGGAATGCAACTGTGAATAAGTAATGGTATATAAATTACTGCTGGTTGCTGGTGTCCCAAGGATCTAGCAGCTCTCACATTATTTTTTTCAAAAGTTTTTTTTTTCTTTGATCATTATACCTCATTTATGCTATCAAATATAGGATTCATCCCCCTCTTCTTAAATAGCTAATGTTGCTTGTTTTGGAGAAAAGTAATTGAAGTTTATTGACTTCCAGGTAGAAAGAATAATTTAAAAATTAAACAAATATTCTCCCTCCAGATAAAATGTAATCTTCCCTCTACATAAATATAAATGTGAATTAACAAGTATAACTCTTGTGAATTTGCATAAATACTTTCCACCATGACAACTATCATAAATACAGTTAGGAAGATATTCTATATTTTAGGTATTTCTTTTGTTAATTAATTTAATACATTTTTGAATAAGCAATACACACATATAATATCAAGGTCAAAAAAGAATAAAAGTGTGTATAATAAGTGAATATTTCTATTTCATCTCCTTGTCTAGAACCATGTGACTCTTTCTTATGTATCATTTTTGGAATAGTTATTCATATTTAAGATTATATGGATGTATGTGTGTACCCATTTCTATAGCTATATCTATATTTATATCCATATATCGATATCTTTCTGCACTAGTATTTTTACGCTACACTCACAAATGTACACTTTGCTTTTTTGTTTGACATATATCAGTATATATTTTGCTCTCATCCTTTTTAATCATTACATAGCATTCTATTGCATATAACTGTTGAATATACATTACATACAATTTCTGAAATTTATTTAATAATTCAATAACCCAGTCCCCTACTGTGTTGAGTATTTTTAATATTTTGCCACTATAATCACTACAATAAATATTTTTTATGCAAATGTGAACTTCACAAAAAGCCAATATGTCTTCAGGCTCTTTTCCTAGAATTAGTATTGTTGAATAAAAGATTTTGTGAATTATAAATTATGATTGACTGATATTTCCAAATTACCCTCCATATAAATGATAATATTTAACATGCCAACCAGCTATGAATATATGTGTCTATTACTCCTCACATTCACAAAGAGAATGTTTTATGTTCAAAGTACTATAAATTTAGTCAAATACTCGCTTACTTAAATATGCTTATAATATTTTGCATCTTATAAAAATATTTTTCTTATTAAAAATATCAAATACTCTGCATTCTTGTAGTCATACCAGAATTTGAAAAATCAATTAAGTACAAGTTGCTATTAAATCTGGCTGAAGAACCACATAAGAGAATTCAACTCTCTCTGACTTTTCTGTAATACAACTTTATGAAAAAGGGTATTAAAATAATTGCTAATTATAAACATTTGTTGAACACTAACTGTTAAAAAGAACTCATAGTTGGATGTGTTCTAAATACATTTAAGCCACAATTTAAAGTAGGGTAAAGAGAACATACATAAAACACATGTTAAACTATTCCTTAGTAACTTTCCCTAAGCAAAGTTAATAACTCCCTCTTTTATATTCCCATACTGCTCTATTGATACAGGGTGGAACAAAAGTAGGTTTACAGTTGTTCTTGTGGAAAATAATACAAAAATTAAGAAATAATAATACAAGAATAAACTCAGTCTCACATACTCACAAACCTACTTTTGTCCCACCCTTTGTTGCACTCTGTTTCACTGTTTACTGTGTGTCTCTATTGATTTCTCAACAACCCTTCTTGTCTGTGTGACCTTGAGGTTAGGCCTTGAATTTTTATGTATCCTCAATTTTTAGTATAATAAGTGCTACACAGTAGGTGTGTAACTATAGCTTGCTTTATGATAAATGAATGCTGAGCAAAATCTCTTTTTAAACTCACAATAAATCTATAATGTAAATAATATTATTTTAGATGAGCTCATTGGCATCTATAATGGACAACTCATTCTAGTTCACTTAGCTGGTTAGTTGCAAGGGCAGGATTCATGTCTTAAGATTTTCTGACACCAAACTCAAGCTTTGGATGAAAGGAGTGATACTTCCTGCTAGGGGACAAATGAAGGCATCTCTCACGTCCAGTTAGATCACTGATTGGCCCTTTATCCAAGTCCTGCAAAGTCATTGAAATTTGGCCTCAAACCTTTCCCTTATTGAGCTTTCAGTATTCCACTGTCCCTGGAGGGGGGTGGGGTCTTTTTCATGAAAAAGGATTGTAGAGAGCGTGAGTTTCTCTAGCCATTTCTGTTCTTGCTGTCACTAGAAATACATCCTCTATATACCAAACATGTTCTTGCTAATAACTAAAGGAAAGAAGATGGTGTAAAAATTATAATAACAAGATGAAGAAATTATAAAGGTTCTGAAAATCTTAAAAGTTGTTTTTCTTTTGTGGTATGATATCTCTGTTTCTTTCTCTCTCTAAATGCAACCCATGTCTAGTTTCCTCCTTTTAGCAGAAAGAACTGAAATTATAAATGAAATGGACAATGATTTTGAAGTGGTGAGACTTCCAGACACCAACTTTAAGAACTAGCTTAAGAAACCACATAAAGATGATTCATCTCCATTTACCCCAAATGTTATCCAGTTATGATCATTTTCAGAAATGTCTTCATAATCCTCAAGGTCCATTCTCCTGGACTACACACAGAAATCTGGGTTTCTGATAGTTATCCCCACTATCACAGTCTCTACAATAAGTGTCTGTCTCTCTACTTTTTTATTTTGATTTTTTAAAAAATTACTGAGGATTATGGACAGCTAATTCAAGAGGAATGAAGGCATCAAGAGCAGAATCATATTATTTCTCTACCCCTTTAGTTCTTTTTCCTATTCTGAGTTACGTCTTATTAGTTTGTATTATCTGCAACAGAATGGGATATATAAAACTACTTGTTTTTGTAAGGAATAATTGGGGAGGATAGAGAGGCAATTTCCTTTACACTAAAATAAACAGATTTCCAATAGCTTTAATAAACTAGATTGAAACATATTATTCACCAAAATAGGCAGAGTCATTAGTATATTGGTAATATCAAATATGTGTAAAGTGTTCTAGAGAAATAAATGTTTTAATTTTGAAAAAACTTAAACAGTTACTTAATTTAAAGAAGATGAAACTGTGTTTTGAATAATTGATTGTCTTAAAATGATTTATGAATTCACATTAAAAATTTAGAAAAAAGGAAATGGTATACTAATGTAAAGCAGAATGATGTAGGTTTATTACTCAATAAATCAACATGAACTTTTTGAATATCTACAATGTGCCCAGAAGTTTGGGAAAGATATAGCAATAAACTAATTAAACAAAAATTCTTTCTTCTCTGGCTTTACTTTCTCCTAGGTTGAAGAAGATCTGAGCTAAGAATTAGGTGAATTCAATTCTAATGACAACTTTAAAAGAGACTCACTATATAAATTTAGGCAAATCACTTCACCTAGGTCTAACCTCATTTTCAAACTTGTGATTTATCCTACTTATCTTATACAGTGTTGTTATAAAAGTTGATAAATGAATATAAAAGCACTGTACAAACTCTATTGAGCTATAAAGTAACAGAATCATGTATATATATTTTTGTATTATGCATTGCAGGCCTGTAGTTCACAGCTTTATGAGATCTCTGAATCAGCTGTTGATTCTGAATTCTTACATTGGTAATCCATGTTAACATAATTAGATCAAAGTATCTGAGTGAATATCAAAATAACCAGGAAGTCATATACACTATGAAATATACTGGCATTCCCTTCATTTGTATAAAGGTATTAAATGGGTAGGTGAACTTGACTGGAATATCAAAGTTAGAAGAAATTTTGAATAATTTTACAGACCAAGAAATTTTAAAAGATATTTATGACCTGAAAAATTGTCATTTTTATTACTCTTTTAAAATTTTTCACTCAATATATGAAACCTTAGTCAGATGGGAGTTCTGGTGATCAATTTGTCTTTAATTGTTATGAACTCATAAACATGAAACTCAATTAAATCTAAGCCAAAAGCTGATTAATTTCCTTTATTTATCAATGAAATATAGTTGCATTTTGGAAAAAGAGTTAGTCCCCCCACCCCCCAGTCCCTGTCCCTGTTCTAGGTTTCTCTCTTTTTCCTCCTCCTTCTTCTCTGTTTCTTTCCTCTCTGTCTGTTCCCTTGCTCCATGTCTCTCCCTCCAACTACTAACTTAAAATAGGCATTCGTCATCTTATTTATCTTAGAAGAATTTTTTCTTCTTTGTAATGAGTTTTATTTTTTTACTATCTCCATATTACAAAAAAATGCCATAGTGTTTTTAAAATCCTACCAGTTTTAATGTGCAAGTAATGATGAATCGTAGTTAATAACATAGGTCTACATTTAAAAAATCACAAAACACCTATCTTGATTATAATTGAGAAAGGAAGTCTTATTTTGAGTTCTAGTCTCTAATTCTGCCACTTATTAGTTATAGGTGCTTGGGAGAGTCCCTTAATTTTGGTAAGCCCCTTTCCCTCAATATTTAAATGAGGGGTTAGAATCAGTTCACCTCTAAGCTCGTTTCTTCCAGTGTGAATGAGTCTATGACCCTAGACTTGTTTGTACAATATGTGTATTTCAATTTGCTAAGAAAACTTCATTAATGTGATTAAGTGGATTGTTCATTTTCAATTACATTAATATCATTTAATAATTTGTGGAACATGAAAATAAAATTTATAGTGACCTTGTAGTATTACTATGATGTATAAATTATAAAAAACACAGTAGTGACTTATAAGAAATGTTATTCCAATTGGAATACATGGAGTTATGTTTTGGAGTTGCAGTGATACACTGTACACATAGAGTTCATGACAGTTTAAGTCTTCAGGATTTTCAGGTCTTTTAATCTACACAGATTTTTGTTATTTTAAAATGCTTAAGGAAAATAGCGTATTTCAAATTGAATATCAATCAAAATTCATTCATGTATACCAGAGGCACAGAGCTAACCCAGTGGTCCAGTTCCTTTCCTCCTTCACTGAGGTGACCTTTCCATTTTGCACTGTCCTGGTTCCTCTCTGCTTGTGCCCACCCTGCTGCTGTGCCTTGTCTGCTCTTCTCCGATCCCTCTTTCTTCTCTCCATTTCCCAATGACTGTGCTCTTGCTTTTTACCTTTTGGTCTATCTGTTCGCATGCTTCTCTATTTTGATGTGTTTCTATTAACATATATTCCTTCATTTTATTCTCTTTTTCTTCTACTTGCTACTTTGCATTTAGTTTTTATTTCTATTTTCATGGCACCCCATAATTGAGCCCCTATTTCTCTTAATCTTTTAAATTGCTCTTCTATCTTCTTTTTGGGGTCTGTGCTATACAAACTCTTTTACCCTAATCTGTGATTATTGTTATCTTTACTTACTCATTCTTCTAATTCTAAATATTTATTGGTCTTCTGCTATGTGCCATCAGGCTTTTATGAGTCTCTTCATGGGGACACATACTAGAGAACAAAACAAATATTTTATAGGAAAGAAAATGAGATTTTAAAAAATCATATCTTTTGTTAGAAGTATAAAAGTATTCATCCACTTCTACATTCAATAAAAAATAAAAAACAACTAACTGCCATTGCTAATATTACAACGGAATATTAAACAAAGTTGGACGTGACTGCTCAGATAAGGGAAGATTCTTGTTAATGTCTGTGTATGTATGTGTGTGTGTGTGTGTTTGTGTGTGTGTATGTATGTATGAATCATATCCATATCAATGTATATACCTAAGTCTACCTATATACCACATACATGGAAATAAAATCTAGATGTTCTGGTTAATGTTGCTACCATATTTCTTAAAGTTATGAATATGTTTTCATGTTAAGTGAGCATAAATCTGTAAATACCATATAATATACACATACAGAATTGAGTGCTAAAATTAATAAAAACTTACAACAAAATTAATATGTAAAATTACATTAGAAGTATTGTACTGAATAGCAATTAGACATGAATAGTAAGCCACTGATTTAAATAAAATTAATTAGCTTATTTTCTCATACTCAAACTGTCAACAAATTCTTGCCTTATTAACTTGAGTAGAAACAAAAAGAGAGTTAGTTTCAATATGATAATAAGCTAATTAATTATTTTCTTAATAAAACATAAATGTCTTTGTAAAAAGAGAGGGGAAAATGAAAGGACTCTTAGAAGATATTATACACAGAAGACAAATATCTTTGTCAGCCACAAAATAAAAATGATGGCTATGATCGGTGGGTTATTGTGGAATGGTAGTATAGACAAGGATGGTCCATGATGATATATCCTCCACCTTCCTAAAAGCCAAGACAGTTGTGATTTAATTCTTTGAAGGTACTGTTCTCAACCTCTAGCCTGTCACGGAGTGCTGGCTTCAAGGGCACTCAGAGCAGTCAGGCAGCCTGGGGCTGAGAGAGCAAAGCAAACACTATGTCCTGAAGGTTGATATGATGTTTAATTTAAGGCAAATTATAATCACAAGATTTTAATTCAGGTATATTCAATCAATGGGGAGAGTCACTATGCACAGAGGAGGGCTAAAAACTGAAAAAACTTAAGTCATACAGGAAGTCAAGTTCAAGACCTAGTAGTATAGAGATTCTTACTTCATGATGCTGCAGATGGAATAAATACTCTCAACCTAGCATCACTTTCAGTGAACACTTTATCGTTTAGGCTGTTTTTTAAAACTCTGTGTATCAGAGGAATAGACCTGAAAGTTCAAGAAAAATAATGGCTCTTTGAGTTGTCTTTCTATAAGACCAAATACACTTGAGGAAATAAAATCAAGAGGGAAAGTTCAAAAACCAAAATGAGGCTTGTATTTTGTTTTTGTTTTATTTTAATCATTACTAGAGTATACTTTTCTATTTATCTTCAGATAGAGTGGTGGAGAGGGAGAGAGAAGGAGGGAGAGAGAGAGAGACATCAATGTGAAAGGGACACATTGACTGGTTGCCTCCTGTATGACCTTGATCAGGGATGGTGACAAATCACATCTGAGGTATGTGCCCTTGACCGGAATGAAACCCAAGACTCATTGGTCCATGAGCCTATGCTCTAACAGCTGAGTCAAACTAGCCAGGGCGAGGCTTGTATTTTTGTTTACAGAAAATGCACTTTTTTTTTTGTTGTCTCTGTAAGGGAATATGATTTACACTAATTCAGTATTGAATCTCTCTGCTGAGATGAAAACAAAATTCTTTAATTATTTTCTCCACTGGTAGGATATCTTTAAATTCCCTTGAAATTTGTTTTAAATAGCTTCTTCATTTAGAAACTGAGCTTTATAGGTCCCCCCTCCCTCATAAGATGGAAGCTGTGTAGCTATCTGTATAACCCTGGAGTGGGACAGGTTTTTCCCTGCAGGTTGGTAGGGGCAGAAAGCAGAAAGGTTGATGACAGATCTGATTTCATATAAAACTCATGTAAATAGGAGAGTTGAGACAAATCAAATAAACAAAACTGAAGGACAGATATTTAATTTTAAGTGTCACAATCAACAAAATTACCAATATGTAAATTATTTTTTAAAAAGATGTCTTTGGTCATGATCATAGCTCAGAGTGAAGCACACCAGAGCTGTTTGTTAGGAAAAGGGAAAAGAAAGAGCTATTGCAGAAAAAGAGAAACTAGGCAGGAGTCAGGCCATGGAGATCAAGGATGCCAAGCCCATAGTGTAGCTATTGTGGTGACGAATGCTTTTTAAGTTTCTTTTCATTGCTCATTTAGGAAGAGAGTGTAACTTACTAAACTGTGTGAAATGGGTCACATATAATCGCCCAAAGAAAATCTTGGGTCAGAATGTCATAGGGAAAGGTTTAGATTTAGATTGCAAAATAATTCCAGTATATCTGTTAAATTTCCTACTGCTATATTTTTCCCCCTGAAGAGAAATGATTTCCTAGTGCAGATGTGAACAAAAGATAACAAAGCTACACATCCTGGTGGTGGATGCTTACAAGACAGTATCTATTTTCTTAGTTAACGTGAGGGCTTCCAATTCTTTCTAAAAACGAGACAAAATGGAACTAGCTAAGTGTCCACTATACAAATAAATATTAAGATATTTGGCCACTGCCCTGGCCAGTTTTTCTCAGTGGACTAGAGAGTCTCAGGTTCGGTTCCCGCTAAGGGCATGTACCTCGGTTGCAGTTTGTTCCCGGCCCTGGTTAGGGTCGTGTGGGTGGCAGCCATTCGGTGTGTATCTCTCACATCGATATTTCTCTCTCTCTCTTCCTCCCTCTCTCCTTCCTGCTCTATCTGAAGATAAGTGCAAAAATGTTCTCGATTGAGGATAAAAAAAAAAAAAAAGATATCTGGCCACTGAATGCAACACCCTATTTTAGCATGCCACTTGTAATGTGGTCTGCTGATGGGAAGACTTTTATAGCAATGGGGCTACAGTTCTGTTTAATCTCTTCAGTTGGTTATGAGGACTGGCGCTACTTCTGAACTTGTACTTGTTTTACTAAACTAACTTCCTGAATCACTTAACAACATATAAAAAATTTCTTCCTTAATACAGGTCATTGCAGGATGTACAGAGAGAGATTAAAGGCAGATATAGGACATGTACAAAGTTTACAGAGAGGTAGAATAACTTCATAGGAGAAAAACAAACTAGCAACCTGGAAAAGAGAATAATTATTCATTTTCTCTCATGGTCTAGATAATATTAACAACTCTAAATACCAATGTGACCAAAATAGAGTCTGTATCTAGCCCTATACATGTATTTATATTTTTAAATAATTATTTTCTTTATTAATTTTAGAGAGAGAGGAAGGGAGAGAGATAGAAACATCAATTGGCCACCTCCTGCATGCCCCCAATGGGGATTGAGCTCACAACCTGGGTATGCGCCCTGACTGGGAACGAACCGGCAACCTTTTGGTACATGGGTTGATGCTCAACCACGGAGCCACACCAGTCGGGATGATTCTAGCCTATGCATTTAGAGAGGACCAAGTCCCAGCCAGAAAACACAGCTGTGAGGGTTTAGAAGAATTATTTTAAAAAGTCATTTTCAGCCCTGGCAGTGTGGCTCAGTTGTTTGAGCATCATCCTGTACACCAGAGGTGCTGGGTTCAATTCTCAGTCAGGGCACATACCCAGGTTGCAGGCTGATCCCAGGTTGGAGCACATGCAGGAGAGGCAACTAATCGATATTTCTCTCTTTGTCTTCCTTCCTCTCTCTGAATCAATTTTTAAAAAGTTATTTCCAGTCTAGGACATGTTAGGAGAAGGGATAAATATTAGGCACACACAAAAATTTCTGTAGAAAGCCTTGATCTTAAGTAAGTATCCTTAATTAACTTCCAAAAATAGGACATGTCTTCTGACCATAATGAGCATTTTCCAGTAAACAGATCTTAAAGCCATCATGAAATTAAGTGAATTTTTGTCATAAGCACATCATTATCATTGTGAAAAGACAAACATTTTCTGTCCATAAGAAAAATCTAATTTAGTTGAGACAAAACTGGATGTTGTCATCATGACTAGAAATAAAATCTTTGCTAATGATTTCTTTGCTGTGATATATTTTATGCTAACATTAAGTATTATAGAAATTAAATATGGCCATTTCCTAGTATTTAGTTTTTTTTTCTAGAGGTTTTGAAATTGATTTTTAAATCATTCATCCTAACAGTGTTCTTGGTAAAGTTAATAGGGCTATCATTTATAGTATCTACCTTTCTAGAATCATCAGATTTTATTTGGTAATATAACCTGACTGGAATCTCTGGGCCTCAGAAATGCAATTAACTTCTAGTATCTGTCTAATACACTTTCCAGTAGAGCTGAAAACAGGAATGTCCCTGAAATACATGGTTTTCTCATATACTGTATAATGGTCATCCATTACTCTCATCATACTATCTTTTTCTAAATATACTATTCTGAAATTCCTGTCCTAACCTTCAACTATTATTCTAAATTCTCCAACAGGGCAGGTTGTGTCCTTACAGATTTTTCATTCAGTTTCTTAAGAACTAGGATATAAGTTAGTTAATCTTTGAATATATCTCACTTTAAAAACATACATATTTACACAATGGAATACTACTTAGCCACAAAAAAGAAGAAAATCTTATTCTTTGTGACAGCATGGATGGACCTGGAGAGCATTATGTTAAATGAAATAAGCCAGTCAGAGAAAGACAAGTACCATACATGAAATCTAAAAATATACATACTGGACTTCCCCTCAAGATGGCGGCGTAGGTAAATGCAGTATTGCGTCCTCCCACAACCACATCAAAGTTACAACTAAACTACAGAACAACAATCATTCAAAACCGCCTGAAATCAAGCTGAATGGAAGTCCTACAACTACGGAATTAAAGCAGCAGCCACATCCAGACTGGTAGGAGGGGCGCCAGCGTGAGGGGCGGCTGCAGCAGCACAGCGGGCTGGTCCCACACCCACATGTGGCGGATAAAAATCAGGAGGCTCCCGCGGCTGGGAAGGTCCTTCCTGAGGACTGAGGGGTCCCCGTCACATACCAGGTGCCTCGCTCAGGGTTCCAGTGCCAGGAAGAGAATCCCCATAACTTCTGGCTGGAAAAACCAGCGGAAACTGAGGCTCAGGGAAGGTGACGCCGCTGGAGCCCCAGGCAGCTCCTTAAAGGGCCCACGCACGGACTTATCGGACTTTCTCCCTCTAAGCTCGGAGGGGAGGCAGCTCGAGGGGCACCAGAGACATACAGGGAAGAAATGAGCTGTTTGGCACTGGAGTGAGGGCTGGAGAGGGGGCTTTCTCGGGGACAAACGTGCTGTCAGAGGCCTTTGTTCCTTTGGTGAGCCCTTCCCAGGGGCGGCAGACAGTCGCCACATCTGGGACTCCAGCAACCTGGCTCACACTGGTAGGCCTGCCCTGAGGCCCCGCCCCGCCACACCCCACCCAACTTTCAAGCCCACCCAACTTTCAAGCCCACCCAAGCTGTTGCCACTTGCTTAACCATAGGATTGGCTGGTCTTGGATCCTGCTTCAGGTTTTTCCTAAATTCTTTCAAACGGGCAGCATCTGGTCTCAGCGAGCCCCATACCTCTCATTAAGTAATACACTGAAACAAACACAGGGAGGCAGCCAAAATGAGGAGACAAAGAAACAGGTCCCAAATGAAAGAACAGAACAAAACCCCAAGAAAAGAACTAAGCGAAATGGAGATAAGCAACCTAACAGATACTGAGTTCAAAATATTGCTTATAAGGATGCTCAATGAACTTAGTGAGAATCTCAGTGAATTTAGGGAGCGCCTCAAGAGCATAAAAAAGGACCAGTTAGAAATCATGGATACACAGTTAGAATTGAAGGAGGCATTAACTGAAATAAAGAATAATTTACACAGCTTCAATAATAGAGTATGTAAATCCAAGGAGTAAACCATCGATTTGGAATATAAGGAAGCAAAAAATGCCCAATCAGAACAGCAAAAAGAAAATAGAATTAAAAAAAATGAGGATAGTGTAAGGAGCCTCCGGGACAACTTCAAGTGTGCCAACAATCGCATCTTGGGGGTGCCAGAAGGAGAAGAGAGAGAACAAGAAATCGAAAACCTGTTTGAAACAATAATGGCAGAAAACTTTCCTAACCTGGTGAAGGAAACAGACATCCAAGTCCAGGAAGCACAGAGAGTCCCAAACAAGATGAACCCCAAGAGGCCCACACCAAGACACATCATCATCAAAATGCAAAAGTTTCAAGACAAAGAGAGAATCTTAAAAGCAGCAAGAGAAAGGCAGCTAGTTACCTACAAGGGAGTTCCCATTAGGCTGTCAGCTGATTTCTCAAAAGAAACTTTGCAGGCCAGAAGGGAGTGGCAAGAAATATTCAGAGTGATGAAAAGCAAGAACCTACAACCAAAATTACTCTATCCTGCAAAGCTGTCATTTAGAATCGATGGACATATAAAAACTTTCCCAGACAAGAAAAAGTTAAAGGAGTTCATCACTACCAAACCGTTATTATATGAAATGATGAAGGGACTTTTTGAAGAAAAAGATAAAATGCAAGAACAAACAAAATGGCAATGAATACATATCTATCAACAATGGAATCTACAAACAAAATGAACAGGCAGAACAGAAACATTCTCATAGATACAGAGAACATTTTGTTGGTTGCCAGTTGGGAGGGGGGTTGGGGGAATGGGTGAAAAAGGTGAAGGGATTAAGAAGTATAAATTGGTTGCTAGACTGACAAACCTCAAAGGGAAAGGGGTTGGGGGGGTGGGAAGAAATAAACCAAAGAACTTATATGCATAACCAATGGACACAGACAATAGTGTGGGGAAAAGGCGGGAGTGGGGAGGAGGGGGTCAGTGGGGGAAAAATGTGGAACATCTGTAATACATTTTACATCCAACAATAAAGATTTGAAAAAATAAAAATAAAAAATAAAAATATACATACTGTTATCAAGCTTAATTATGAGATGGCTTTTCATGAGACAGGATGAAGAAATAAGCCTCAATTACTTATGATTATCCTAATAATATGCCTAGAAAATAGTTAATAATAATAATATATAAAACAAATAATGTTATGTGACAAAATAACGATTTTATTTACATTCAAGGAGAAACATTTGTAACAAAAATAAATTGACAAAAAAATTTCTTACATTCATATAGTTAAAAATGAATATGCAATGCAAACATTTTCTGTTTTTGAGAATAGGTAGTAATAATTTTTGTTTCATTCAGAGTTATAGTGTTTAAAATTTTTTCTAATAGGTATTCTTGCACAATTAATTATATTGTAGTGTGCTGTGTGTATATAATATAGAATAGAAAGTATATTTAAAATACTCTTTAAAAAAATTATTGTGATCTTTATCAGTCTTCTAAGCATGATTGGTCTTTAAAAGGACATCTGTAATAGTGTCAACAATAAAAATAAAGTAAAAAATAAATAAAAAGTACTTTTGCTTTTAATGTGATGAAGTAATTTCCCAAAATTCTGAGGATAAGCCATTTATTTTCCTAAAATCTCTCATAGACATTTAAAATGAAACACCATATATTTTAAGATATATATGTCTATTACTTTGATCAATTCATACACACCTGTGGCAAAAGAGATTGCTTTCACAATTGTGTATTATATATTTCTAAATTAATAGTTTTGCTAAATACATGGAAAAATATACTGTATAATAAAGTTAACTTCCCAAATTAAAATATTTCTTACTCTATGTTGACATTCAGAAATTGCATTCTATTATAGAAAGCCCACTTTTACATTTTGCTCTTATTGTGATAATGTCACTCACAAGATTAAAATTGCATTTGCCATAGCTAACATTCTCAGTTCCTTACTTAGGGACAAATTATTTATATGTGTTATATATAAAAACCATCTATTTCAGAATGGCTTTAGAAGATAATGTCTTATTTGGTAAAATATTATAATATATGTTGTTCCAAATTTGTCATTCATTTAATTAAGAAACTTTTTCCCCCACCTACCATGTTCATAACTTGGTAGAGTTACACCTTGAATGATTTTGTATATCTTATGCAGTGACATACTCTGGAACCTGAAGAACATCATACAATAGAAGTTATTGCTATAGAGTTGAAAATTTTATTATAAAAATTCTGATATATATTGCAGAAAAATGCATGTGATTTTGGTATCACCAAACATGATTAAATTTCTAGCTATTTTTTCCCCAGATGTGTAATCTAGGCAAATCACCTAATCTCTTTAAGATACAATTGCTTAATCTACAATGTCTACTTGACAGAGAGATAGTTAAGTTTAAATACATAAAGTATATGAAACTGTTTTGTAAATTCTGAGGTAGTTTATAAACGTTCACTATTACAATAAAATATGATTTCAACCTTAAGAGGTGGAATATCTAACAGAAGAGAATTAATCTGTTAACCTGCACTGAAATATCTATATTTCTCTTATATAGAAACTATATATTATATATCATAAAAATTTTACACAATAATGTGTTTTATTATATAGAAGGACATATCTAAATACAGATTTCTCTTTAAGGAAAAATCAGTATCTTTGATCCTGGGATGTATTTGTGATATAATAGGGAAAGGATAAAAAAAAATGGCAATAGCTCTCATAAGAATATAGAGAAAAGAAAGCACTTAAGAAAGAGGATCTCAACAGCAAACCTCCTGAAGTATTTTAATTAGATTCTGAATCGGTAATATTTTTGTTACATAAACTTAAAGTAGGTATAAAAACCCAGCAACCATAAAGACAAGGAAGTTCCAAGTGCTGTCATTTTGTAGGGCATGACAATAGCTCTTTTTTCAGGCTTTGTGTTAGTAGGCGGGTATGAGAGTGCTATGCTTTTCTTTTTCTTTTCATTATCTTTTATCTTTATGCTTCATAACATAGAACACTGCTTACTCTTTCCAGGAAAGTTTTTTGATACTAATTAGATTATTAAGTATGAAATGTGCTGAAAAAATTCTCAGAAAAGTTTTAATAAGATTCTCACATTAAAAGGAGTATCTACTTCAGTGATGTAATAAAGACATTAATCGTGTCTTATTTTATTTCATGTCATTGCATGGATATTAATCAGTGACACTTTGAAGTTTTATCCACCAGCCCATTGTATCTGGGGGGCATTTCTCCTGGGTTGACCATGCAGAAGTCCAATTAGAGTCAGCGGGAGTCAGGTGCCCACAGGAAAAGAGAGGCAGACACTTGGAGAAAATGTCTGTTATCAATGTAATTACACAAGGTCACAGATTGTTTTGGCCTCTAAAAGCATGCCAGTGTGAGGAAAGCTTGGCTGGACAGCTTGCCTGCGTGTCTCCAGGGAATCTGGAGGGCACAGGGCCTTTGGGAGTAGCCATTCCAGAAAGACGATCTCATTTCATTTACCCCATGTGTTCTTCTTGGGTTCAACATTATAGGATTAACAAGTGACAGCCCCTGAAGGAGCTGAGGCCAGATCTACACAGAATCTAGGTAATTGGATCTGCTCGGTTAGCTAAGCATCTGGCCTAAAGGAAACCCTGAGGACTTGCATCAGATTCCATTTTAATTCTCTGGGTAGAAGTATCATTCCTTGGCTATTTCTTTCTCTTGCCTGTAGTCCTCCTAGGGGACATGTATCCCATGTAGCAAAAAATGCAAATCATATCATCATCAACCCGGTCCTCAGTTGATCTTTAATATCTAGACAATATGTTTCAGAGCAAGCAACCAAAGGAAAAGTTTACAGCAAGAGCTATTAGTATTAACCAAATTCCCCAAACAACTATCATAATACTTTCCCTCTTGTGACACATTTTGAAGAATTTGCCTTATAACTTTAGCCTGTTCTCCGTAGAAATATATATTTATACAAATATAAGTAATTTAAAAATATGTAAGTATATAATGTTGATGAATAAGATTTACAATTCCTCCTATATTTATGATGCATTTTTATGCAACACAACCATTTAATGAAATAGTTCACGAAGCCTATTGACATTTACTTTTCTTCCTACCATGTATTTATTAAGCCCAGATATAACTTTCACGTTAACATCAAACTCATGTAAAATATGAAAATTTTGGAGACGAATGATGGCATATTTTAGTACTTTGACGGTAGTGCCAACATTTCATTTAGGATATTTATATGTGTCATCTAAAAAGGACAATAAATTTCAGTGAAGGCTCAATATATTACAAGACTTTTCACTAACATACTCCACAGGATAGGCTAAAACCACAGCAGGAAGGAAGAAATATTGCTGAATAATCAGTCTTTGAAAGCATTCAATGTTATTTAAAAAGCTACATTTAAAATATCCATAGGTCTAAAATATTAATTTGTCAGAAGTAGTCTGATGCATATGTGTGGATATGAGAGTTACATGGAACGCTTACCGTTCTTTCTATTTTTCAGTATTAAGATTATTAGGAAAAAAATACAGTTTGATATTAGTGATGGTAAGGCTTCGACATAAACTCCAGCCCTGGAGGAAGTAAAGCCCCTTTGTGGGCAGTGCCAGTTTTCAGAGGCTGCACTTGCTAGCTGGCCCAAAATAATTCCCCTCATGGCCCAGCTCATAACCAAACAAGGCAGACAAACGTGTCAGTTTTAAGGATGGATGTGTTGGATTAGAAACATTCATTACTGTTATATGCTACTGAAGACTGGAATGAAATTTGCTTATATTTCCTGTATCTTGAGTTTGCATGAACTTTGTGTCTAATAATTCAGCATGGTAGATAACTATTTACATGAATCTATTAAAAAACCACTATGCTTGCCCAGATGGTGAGGCTCAGTGGTTGAGTGTCAACCCATGCACCAAGAGGTTGCCAGTTTAATTTCAGGTCAGGGCACATGCCCAAGTTGTGGGCCAGGTCCCCAGTGGAGCGCATGAAGGAGGTGGCCTCTCTCATCAATGTTTCTATCTCTCTCTCCCTCTCCCTTCCTCTCTCACTAAAAACCAATAAAGAAAAACAAAACAAAACAAAACAAAACAACCCCACTATGCTCATGGTGTTGTCAATGACCAATAGGGGGAGAATGGGAGAAATATAGCCTTTTTCTCAGAGGGTAGAGCTGCACTGCTCCCTGTTAGAGCTGGGAATATCACATTTTAAAGGGACAGGACATACACCATAGTTGTGCCCTTCTACCTTTTGAAAGGAAGCATTTTATTCACTATAAAAGATTAACTTTACTGTTCTTATGCTTTGTTATCTGGTACTTAAAAACGTATTATAGGCAAATAAATAGTTCCCTAAGATCTCACAGTAAAAGAAGACCCCCTGATTCTGTTGTCTTTCAGAATTACTCTTTTTCACTTGCATTTCTTCTGAAAATCAAGTAAAAAAAATTGATAAAATTTTCTATCTTCTACTGCCAAGAAGGAGATCTCTTCCCAAGATCAATGCCATCAAAGCTGCAGTGGTATCTCTTTTTCCAGGTTTTATGCAGTAATACCAAGGTATATGTGAATGCTGGCATTTGAAGTGCTCTCAGGTATAAATGAAACAGCAAAGGGAAACTAGTCTATAAAATTTATTCTGGGAAAATGAGCTTAAAAACACTCTCAGCAGAATATCACTAAAGAGTAATTGAGCAAATTGACAGCCTGTATATTTCTGTTTTTCACTTTTACAAGTCTCTCTCTCTGTCTCTCCCCAACACACACACACACACACACACACACACACACACACACACACACCACAAGCCTCTCTCCCAAAGGTGGGTATGACTTTAAACAATCTACACATCGTTAACACTTTTAACAGTCTTTTTCATTTCTGTACAAGCCCAAAGCATGTATGAAGCACCTGCTGGGTGCAAGTTCTCTTTTGATTTCCAGAGAGAATTTTCATTTTGAAGGAGAAAGAGGTATGTAAGCCTCCTCAGTATGAACACACTATTTACAAATGGAACATATTATTCTCAAAATCTTACGAAGGAAATTATTTGTCATCACACTGACAACTACACACATATCATCTTTGTTCCTCTCCTAAGGGGCAAATCACATCCTGTCCAAAGGATTCTTTTAGGATCCAGATGAAATTTAACCCTCAAGAGAATAAACTTGAAAATTGGTACAGTGAATATCTAGCCATTAGGTAGAGGATCAAAATCTCTCCCTGAATATCAGGGAAATGTCTCCTTTTTGCAAATTAGTTTTCTACTGCATTTGTTAAGGAACTGGCCATATCCCTAGGTGCATGTAGGGGTTATTTTAAATTTATGATACCAAATACATCTGTCCCTCAGTTGACTTTTTCTTCAGTGTGTCTTACAGCTCTCACTCTCTGGAAGCTCAGAAGAGTGTTAATCACGAATAGTACACATCGGAGATGTTTTATAACTCTTCATACTTTGTTTCAGACTTAAAACACTAAAATGGAAAAGATAAAAACAGCTCGTGAGCATGTAGAAAGAAGCTGTTTCCAGCATAGGTCTAAGAAATGCTGAGGGAAGACCTTCATCCTAAATTTACCTTTCAAACTTTTTTGCTCTGACCTTGACTTTACTGCAGTCACTTTATTTCTCTTCTATTACTTAAGCCAATATAATCTAACATCTCAATTTTAATGTATTTTTTTCTGGTTTGTCTTTATTGTTTCCTAAATCAGTTGTATTTGTGTTTTTAGAGAATGGTTATCTTCCAGTGCCTGCTTCTATATACTTTATTTTTGCTTTGATGCAGGTATTCCACTGGGTCATCTTTTTCAAACTCTCAGCAAAAGCCACCCAGGAGCTAATCTCGTCGTACTAGATCCTAGAACTCAGTGATGCTTATCATAACTCTTAGGACTACTGATTGATATGGATTAAAACACTTTAAATACTTCAATCATCCCAACTCTGAGTTCATAAAAATGCATCATAGATGGATTCCTTTTTCAAATACACAGTGATTAACTCAAGGTAACCTACTTATCCACATACAAAATAGGCACTGTGATTGCTAGATAAATTGTAGCCTTAGGTTAATGCTTTTATCAGAAATGGACAGGGTCACATTGAGCTGCGAGCGGCCTCAGGGGGTATCCTTAAGGTTCAGCAACATGGCAGAAGACAACAACTAAAAGCAAGAACTACCAGACTGCCCCTTTTGACAACCCAACCAGAACCAGACCGGAAACTATTGGCAGAACTACCTGGACTTCCACTGCTGTGAGAAGGCAATGACTGCTAAAGGAACGATGTTTCCACGTGTGAGTAGAACCAGTGTGCGTACAAGTGCCCATGTTCCATATCCTGCATGTTGGCCTGGGACAAGGGCTGGGCAGAAGGCATGTTTCCTGGGAAAATGTGAACTTGCTGCACCCCACTGTCCTCTTTCCTCCATCCTTCTCCAGGGAGGTGAAGGCAGGATTTTCGTACATCCCACCCTAGGATCCTGAATCATGGCTTAACTAATACATACTTGATGAAAAAGTGAATAAAGAAGAGCAGTGGACAGAATTAAATCTCTTCTGCATTAATATAGTATTGTCACTTAACAATGAATTGAATGTAGTTACACACTTAGTCTAGATTGTATGTTCCTCAGGGGCAGATTCCATGTCTTATTCATTTTGGGCACAGAGAGTAGAGCAAAGTGCTGCCAGTGAATGCTTGTTGAGTGAAGTTACATGGTGGGCCTAACGTCTGGACGAATGGCCTTCTCTCTCCAGTCAGTTTACATAACGGAGTGACAAAGGTGGACTTTATAAGTGCCAGTCTTCCTACTCATAGTTCTGTTAAGTCCTTAACTGTAGAGGGTGTCACTTTGTCAGGGGACACACAGGCACAGTGTAAAAGAGTTGAGGAACTATATTACTTGGTGTATTGTAGTGGAGTAAGATGCCAATTAAATAGCTTGCAAAATACTTATTTATCCATATGTTTTTTAAACCTAAATGATGTTCTTAGTAGTTAATTTACTTCACAGATCTTCACAGAGAGCTCTTCTATGCATGCTTTCATGTCATCTAGACATTTTGCTGAAACTCATTTAGTTATAGCACTATGTAGGCAAAGCTTCCACTATGTGGGAACTTAATCTCTTCAGAGTGAAAAAAAAGTACAGCTTCATTTGGTAAGAAGGAGAATATTGGCAAAGACAGCAAAAAATTCTAGTTAATCACAAATTTTAACCACTATCTAGTTGACATGTGCCTGCTGTGCTAATTGCTTCATTACTTAATTATGCAAAAAATAATAGCATTCACAGCAAACATAGCCTGTGAAGCATTATTAAAATACAAAGAAACATGCTCTAGACTCTTTAGTGCAAGCATAAATATTTCATAAAGAGGAAGAATGCTTATTACATAACAGTAATGAGGATTTTGCAGCTAGTTTGAGTTCTTCCTTTCAATAAACTTCTATAATGCTCTTTTGCACGATAACTTCTGCTGTCTGTGATTACAGTCTTGGGTCATACCCAGATTCCCACCCTACAAGGTAAGGTTTTTTTAGAATATTGTCATATATCCCTTCTCTAACAGATAATTTCTGATAACTAGGCATTTGTTAAATAAAAGAAAAAAATGAGTGTGAATAAATTAGCAAATAAATAAACCCATCAATCAAAAGAACAGTGGAATTAGAAGTAAGGCCCAGACACCACTTTACTCAGACACAAATAGTAGCTTCCTGAATAAAACAGCTATGTTTTGGAGCTTAGCAATAGTGTTCTTGGTCCAGGGATTAATTTTTAAATAAATGTACCCATCCCTGGGTGAGCCATTTGAAGTCTTCTTATTGCTTTAAATGTTTCTGAACTTCTTTAAGAATTTTGTAACAAAAATAAAATTTAAACAAAAAAATCTGTGAATAGCATTTTAATACACACACACACACAAGAATTTTTCTTGGAGAATTTAAGACTCATCCAAGAAATTGTTTTATTTATGTTTTATTCCTTTCAAGCTCAAAAACAATATTTTGTCCCTGAAATTATCTGCACCACGTGGATAAATTAAATTTGGATGGCTTAAAAATTCAACTGTACATTTGGAGGTCAAGTATTTGTCATTGCCAAAGATAATCTGAAGAAAGTTTTTGCCACCCTGTATATCATTTTTACAAAATGATCCACAAGTATTTAAAAGATACCAAAAGTATCCTGAAACAACTATTTGTGCTCTGTGTATATTCTCTGAAGGAGGTAACAAACAATCAACTGATTATATGATCTTTGTTTTATTTGAAATCTTTCACAGTTTGGCAAACAATATCACCCCTTCCTTTATATTTATCAATATTTGTGTAGTTCTTACAATGTACTCAGCATTTTCTTGGGTCTCAGGATAGAGAGAAATAACTTACTATCCTTGCTCTCAAACATCATACAAAACACTAATTTGATGTAGCACCCACAGTCAATGATTAGTTCTTCCAACTAGTCTTAAGATAAAATGTGTTGATTCTTATCCTAGCTAACTGAATGGTTAATATTATTATTTTATTCATTTAATTATCTGTTATATCATATAGTCCATTTTTGAACATCTATATATTTATGTATGACCTGCTCAAGACTAGTGTTACAACTGTGAACAAGAAGGCAAGCCTATAAAATAAAATAAAAAATTTATATGTCATGACTATTTTCAGAAGGAAAGTAAAAAATATTAGATTTTCACTAACAGAAGGATCTAACCTTGTTCAAGGGGTTCAGAAAAGTCTTGCTAAAGAAATAAAGTCAAGCTCGGCTGGTGTGGCTCAGTGGATTGAGCCAATCGTCCCATGGACTGAAAGGTCCCGGGTCATTTCCTGGTCTGGGCACATGCCTGGGTTTCAGGCTTGATCCCCAGTAGGGGGTGTGCCAGAGGCAGCCAACTGATGTTTCGAACACTGATATTCCTATTTCTCTCTCTAAAAAAAATCAATAAAAACATATTTGAAAAAATGAAGAAAGTAAAAAAGTAGATTTTGAGAATCAATAGGAATCATCCAAGTGAAGAAGAGGTAAGAATATTCCAGGAAAAGGCAGCGGAATGATGTGGTTAACATGTGAGGAAGAAGTGGTATGAGGTAGTTCTGCAGCAATTCCCAAATGTCTGACATTTAAACCTCTGGGTGGGGAGTAGTCTGAGATGAGAATAGACTGGGAGGGGTGAGGGACAGTGATCAAGCAGAGCCATGGCTTTGAACATTACCCTTAGGTCAAAGGGAAACAATTATAGGGTTTTAGATAGGCAGTTAATATGGTCACTTCTGTAATTTAAACTTTTACTTTAGCTGCAAAGTGGAGAACAGAAGAAGGTAGGCAAGAAAAAAAACCATGAGAGCTCTCTTAGGAGTTACTGCAAGCGTAAGGTGAGAAATGATCGGGGAGTAGTTACGGTGAGAAATGGATGGCTCTGAGAGCTCACTGGGTACATTTAACAGACTTTGCGATGGACAGGATGTGGCAAATGAGTTGAGGGTGGTTATAAGTATAAAACCCAGAAGTATATAGGTGTACCGATTCTTGAGCTAGGGAACACTGTGAATGGATTGATCTTATTAAATATAAAATGTGTTTAAGACATTTGAGTAGAGATGGCAGAAAGCAGTTTTTGGAATTGTCAAATAATACTATCCAATTCTTGCATAGAATTTTAGTGTGTTTATAGCATGTTTCTCACTTAAATCTATAAATAAAATGTTGATGTAAGAAGGCATTATAATAAGTATTATTTAATTAATAGTTGTTGCTTTGAATATCCCCATTTTATGAATAAAGTACCCAAAGCTGAAAAAGTTGGAAAATGTTCCTGGACCCACGATGAAATACACGCCTAGAATTTGTAGCTCCAAATTTTATAGTCTATTTATGAGATCAATATTACAGTGTCTATAATGAAGAGATTCTACAAATGTAAAGGATCATGGTGATATTAGATGGTACGAAGAAAGCTGGTCTTTGCTGCATAACCATATCTTTCATACATTTAATAAAAATTTAATAAAATTTGTTTTCCTTGTTCTCAAGTAGTTTCAAGATACTTGTCAGATGCTCAGATTTGATAGCCTTGCAGCATCCTACCCAATTTAAAACCATGTATTCTCTAAACAATATAAGGTCAACATAAGCTATGACTTATAAATTTACTTAACCATGATGTAAATTTTCCATTTTGTAAGAAAAGACTGCTAAACCCTATTATTTATACAGCACATGATTAATTAAGAGTAGTGAAATTATTGAAAACATGGACTTTGGAATTAAAATTCTTTGGATTCCCAACTTGAATCCAAAGCTTGCAAATAATTTTGATAAAGCACGTAAACTTTCTTAACTACAGTTTTCTTGTCTGGAAAATGGGAAATAATGACACTCGTAACTTGTTTATTTTATTTTTTTTTAACAGAATTAAATAAGCCCAGTAAACATAGGCTTACATAAGTCTGTCTTTCATTACTATCTGATGGGCCAACATTGTCTAGAAAATAGCATAACTATTTCTACCAAATGTTTATTGTTCTTTCTTGACCTCCATCAAATACCACCATTAGACTTGGTTTCTCTCTATATAAATCCATTTTTGATTCAGGTTGTGCCTCAATATCAAAGCTCATAATTGACAAGATATTTTTCTGCATGAAAAAATACCCTACCCTACATGACATGGGCCTACATGACAAGTATGCCTAAATGGAAATTTTATAACCAGTAACATTGTTCTTTAAACAGCTCTAGTAAAAAAGCAACCAGTTATAAGGGTAACAATAAACAAATTGGCAATTAATTTAAAATGAAATAAGAGGGAGGAGAAAAAATGGCGGCAGAGTGAATGGAAGCTACACAGACCATCTCCCAGAACCAAACTGGAATCACAACGAAAATAAAGACAAATCGTCAGGAAGGGGCAACCAAAAGGCAGCTTGGAGAACCACATAACCAGGGACACTGACTCAATCCTGGTAGGATTGCGAGGACGTGAGAGGGGGTCGGGAGCCCACGGTCCGCAGCAGCCAGGGCTGGGACCAGGGGACTTGGCTGGAAGCTGCGTTCTCGGCTGGGTCCTGGCCTCGGCTGGGACCAGCAGCTGCCTCAGCTGGGTCCTACAGCCTTCTCGGCTGGGTCCTATGCCCTCGGCTGGATGCTACGCCCTCAGCAGGGAGCTGCCGCAGCTTCGGCTGCCCTTAGCTGGGAACAGCACCCTCGGGTTAAAGTCCCAGGCGGCTCCATAATACAGAGCTCAGACAGAGGCTAAATTGGCAGCAGCCACTCACCTTGGGCTCCGGCAGAGGGAGGGCAGACTGGACTGCAACTGTGTGGGTACACTCGGGATTTGGAGGGTGCTCAGAGCTTTTGCTGAGTGCAGCCATACAGGACTGTGGTCAACTTACTTCTTCCCAGGGTCCTGGGGAGAGGCAGCTGCCAGCCCTTGGCTCCCTCAGAGATTCAACCCCACCCGGTGGCAATTGAAATGCTAATTGAGGCCCATTAACAACCAGCATCTGCCCCACCCTCCGGAAATCCTCTTACACAGAGCACCTGAGGGAGTTTTTCAGTCAACTCAGAAACCAAGGTCCTTCAGGTGACCACTACTAATAGCCTCCAGGATAAAAAGCTAGAGGATAAATACCATTCCCTTGGCTGGCAACTCTAACCAGGAAAGTTAAGACTTGACAGTGGAGTTTAAAGCGGGTCCTCCCTGGCTCATCCAAACCCAGGAGAGGGAGCCACAAGCAGCAGAACACCAATAGCCACAGAGAAAATTTGGCAGACTCCAAAGCCCACTGTGATAGCCAAAATGGTGAGACAAAAGAACAAAAACCAAATGAAAGAACAAGAGACCTCTGCCGAAGATGAGATAAATGAGGTACATTTAAGCAAGTTAACAGAACTAGAATTCAGAGCCACGATCTTGAGAAAGCTAAACAGCATGTGTAAGGACATGAGCACCATGAGTAAAGACTTAGGAATGTTGAAAATCAACCAGTTGGAAATTATAAATGACATATCAGAAATGAAAAACACATTGGAAGGTCTAAAAAGCAGAGGAGAGGAAGCTGAGGACCGGATCAGTGAATTAGAAGACAGGGGAAAAAAATCAACCAATCAGAAAACCCAAAGGAAAAAAACTATTGAAAAACAGGAAGACAGCTTAAGGGAACTGTGGGACAACTAGAAACGTAATAATATTCGCATCATAGGAGTCCCTGAAGAAGAAGAAAATGAGCAAGGGTTAGAGAATAGATTAAAAAAAATAGTGACAGAAAACTTCCCTAATTTGGTGAAGGAAGAAGGCATTCAAGTTCAAGAAGCAGTGATAGCCCCAAGTAAGAAGAACACAAACAGGCCCACAACAAGACACATAGTAACCAAACAGCCAAAAATTAAAGACTAAGAGAGAATCCTAAAAGCAGCAAGAGATAAGCAACAGCTTACCTACAAAGAAAACCACATAAGGCTCTCAGCTGGCTTCTCACAAGAAACACTACAGGCCAGAAGGGAATGGCATGAAGTAATCAAGGTCATGAAAAACAAGGATCTGAATCCAAGACTACTCTACCCAGCAATGCTATCATTCAAAATAAAGGTCAAATAAAGAGCTCCCCAGACAAAAAAAAAAAAAAAAAAAGCTAAGGGAATACATTTGCACCAAACCAGAACTACAAGAAATGTTAAAAGGACTGCTGTAATTAGCAGGAGAAATGGGAAGAAAAATAGAACCCCCTTAACAAAAATGGCAATAAATGAGTACATATCAATAATCACCTTAAATGTAAATTGACTGAATGCTCCCATAAAAAGATACAGAGTAGCTGATTGGATAAGAAAGCATGACTCATCTATATATTGTTTACAAGAGACCCACCTCACAACAAAAGACTCACATAGGTTGACAGTGAAGGGATGAAAAAAAAACTTTTCAAGCAAATGGAAAGTAAAAAAATCTGGGGTAGCAATACTCATATCTGATAAATTAGATTTCAAAATGAAGGCCATAACAAGAGACAAAGAAGGCCACTACATAATATTGAAAGGATCTATCCAACAGGATGATATAACCTTAATAAACATATATGCACCTAATATAGGAGCACCAACCTTTATTTAAAAATCTTCTGGAGGACTTCAAAGGAGAAATCGATAGCAATACAATCAGAGCAGGGAATTTCAACATCCCACTGACATCACTGGATAGATCCTCTAGACAAAAAATTAGCAAGGAAACAGAGACTCTAAATGAAGCACTAGACCAAATAGATTTAATAGATATCTACAGAGAATTACACCCCACAACTACAGAATTCACATTCTTCTCAAGTGCACATGGGACATTCTCAAAGACAGACCACATGTTAGGGCACAAACTAAGTCTCTACAAGTTCAAGAAGACTGAAATCATATCAAGCATCTTCTCAGGTCACAATGGCATGAAACTAGAAATCAATTGCAAGAAGAACATACAAAGACATTTCAACACATGGAAGCTAAATAGCATGTTATTAAACAATGAATGGGTTATCAAGGAGATCAAGGAAGAAATTAAAAACTTCCTGGAAAACAATGAAAATAAAGACACAACAACACAAAATCTATGGGATGCAGCGAAAGCATTTCTAAGAGGGAAGTTCATAGCACTACAGGCCAACTCAAAAAACAAGAAAAATCTCTAATAGACTATCTAACCTCACAACTTAAAGAACTAGAGAGCAAACAAAAAGAAAACCCCAGACCAAACAGAGGAAGGAAACAGTAAATATCAGAGCAGAAATAAATGACATAGAGACCAAAAAAAACAATTCAAAATATCAATAAAACAAAGAGCTGTTTTTTTGAAAAGATAACAAGATTGATGGACCCTTAGCTAGACTCACCAAGAAACAAAGAGAGAGAACCCAAATACACAAAATCAGAAATGAAAGAGGAGAAGTAACAACTGACACCACAGAAATACAAAAGATTGTTAACAACTACAATGAACAACTATATGGCAACAAATTTGACAATCTAAGCGAAATGGACGAATTTCTAGAAACACATAGTCTCCAAAAACTGGATCAGGAAGAGATAGAAAACTTGAACAGACCAATAACAACAGAAGAAATTGAAGATGTAATCAAGACTCTCCCAGCAAACAATAGCCCAGGCCCGGATGGCTTCACATGGGAGTTTTACCGAACATTCAAGGAAGAATTAATACCCATTCTCCTTAAACTATTTCAAAAAATTCAAGACGAAGGAAGACTTCCCAACTCGTTTTATGAAGCCAGCATAATTCTAATTACAAAACCGGAAAAAGACACGACAAAGAAAAAAAAAACTACAGGCCAATATCCCTGATGAACATAGGTTCCAAAATCCTGAACAAAACACTAGCAAATTGGATCCAGCAATACACCAAAAAAATTATTCACCATGACCAAGTGGGATTCATTCCAGGGACGCAAGACAGGTACAATATTAGCAAATCAATAAACGTGATACACCACATAAATAAAATGAAGAATAAAAACCACATGATCATATCAATACATGCTGAAAAAGCCTTCAACAAAATCCAGCATCCATTTCTGATAAAAACGCTTAGCAATGTGGGTATAGAGGAATCATATTTCGACATAATAAAGGCCATATATGAAAGACCTACAGCCAAAATCATACTCAATGGGCAAAAACTAAAAGCATTTTCTTTAAGAACAGGAACAAGGCAAGGATGCCCACTCTTGCCACTCTTACTTAACATAGTACTGGAAATCTTAGCCACAGCAATCAGATAGGAAGAAAAAATAAAAGGGATCCAAATTGGAAAGGAGGAAGTGAAACTGTCATTATTTGCAGATGACATGATATTATACGTAGAAAACCCCAAAGACTCCATCAAAAGTTTACTAGACTTAATAAATGAATTTGGAAAAGTAGCAGGATATAAAAGTAACGTCAAGAAATCGATGGCATTCATATACACCAATGATGAACTCACAGAAAGAGAAACTAAGAAAACAAAATCCCATTCACAATTGCAGCAAAAGAAATTAAGATACCTAGAATAAACTTAACCAAAGAAATAAAGGACCTATTCACAGTAAACTACAGGTCATTGAAAAAAGAAATAGCAGAAGATATTAAAAAATGAAGGCACATACCCTGTTCATGGATTGGAAGAATTAACATCATTAAAATGTCCATTCTACCCAAAGAAATCTATAGATTCAATGCAATCCCCAACAAAATACCAACAGAATACTTCACAGAATTAGAACAAGTACTTCAAAAGTTCATATGGAACCAAAAGAGACCTCAAATAGCCACAGCAATCTTGAAAAAGAAGAACAAAGTTGGAGGGATCACATTACTAGATTTCAGGTCATACTACAAAGCCACTGTAATTAAAACAGCCTGGTACTGGCACAAGAACAGGCATATAGACCAGTGGAACAGAACAGAGAACCCAGAAATGGACCCAAGGCAATATGCTCAATGAATATTTGACAAAGGTGGCAAGAACATACAGTGGAGTAAGGACAGCCTCTTTTATAAATGGTGCTGGGAAAATTGGACAGCTACATGCAGAAAAATGAAACTAGACCATCAACTTACACCTTACACAAGAATAAACTCAAAATGGATAAAAGATTTAACTGTGACTCATCTATCCATAAAAGTCCTAGGAGAAACTGTAGGCAACAAAATTTAAGACATCATACGCAGCAGAATTTTCACTGATATATCACCTAAGGCAATAGAAACAAAGGAGAAAATGGACACATGGGACTACATCAAACTCAAAAGCTTCTGCACAGCAAAAGATACAATCATCAAAATGGAAAGGCTACCCACTGTATGGGAGAGCATAATTGCCAATGATATATCAGATAAGGGGTTAATTTCCAATATATATAGAGTGCTCATACAACTCCAAAAAAGAAGACAAAGAACCCAATTAATAAATGGGCAGAGGAACTAAATAGACACCCCTCCAAACAGGATATACAAATGGCTAAGAGACATATGAAAAAATGCTCAACATCACTAATCAGCAGAGAGTTGCAAATTCAAACAACAATGTGGTGTCACCTCACACCTGTCAGAATGTCCACCATCAACAAATCATCAAACAACAAGTGCTGGTGAGGGTGTGGAGAAAAGGGGACTCTAGTACATTGCTGGTGGGAATGCAGACTGGTGCAGCCACTGTGGAAAACAATATGGTGTTGCCTCAAAAAATTAAAAATTGAACTTCTATTTGACCCAATGATCCCACTTCTAGGAATATACCCTAAGAAGCCTGAAACACCAATCAGAAAGAATATATGTACCCCCATGTTTCTAGCATCACTATTTACAATAGCTAAGATCTTGAAACAGTCCAAGAGTCCATCAGTAGACGAATGGATAACAAAGCTGTGGTACATATACACAATGGAGTACTACGCAGCTGTAAGAAAGAAAAGTCTCTTATCCTTTGAGACTACATCGAAGGACCTGGAAAGTATTATTCTAAGTGAAACAAGCCAAACAGAGAAAGACAAGTATCATATGATCTTACTTATTTGTGGAATATAATGAACATAACAGTCTGAGGAATGGGGTAGTCCCAGTGACGTGGAAGTTAGGTACAGACTGACAATCCCCAGAAGAGGGGGTGGGGGCAGATAAACCACAGAACTTATAAGCATGTATGCATGAACAATAGACATGGATAACAAAGCTGGGTACAGGGTAGGGAGGGGGGTGGGAATCAGTGGGGAAAAAGGAGAAACATCTGTAAAAAAAATTAATTAATTAAATAAAAATAAAATAAAATGAAATAAGATATCCTAACCCTCCCTTCTCTCAATTTATTTTTTCCTCTGAGAAGGAAAAGACACATTTCACTCAATACTTGAAATGGCAATAAATCAAGGTTTTATTTCCATGATTTACAATGAATAAGCTGGCTGGTAACTGTTCTGTTGCCAATGAAATTATTTTTCTTGTAGCTTGATGAACAGTGTAAGAATTGCTACAAGTTTTAAAATCTCTCCTTAAACCAATATTGCAAAGTCACCCTAATTCAGTGAGAAAAAGTGAGTCCTGGTCAGTCACGGGGCATTCTTGGTGTTTTGTTACAAATAGACTCTAGACAGCCAATCAAATAGATGTTGACCTAACATGGAGTTCTTCTAAGTTCAAAGGCTACCTCTAAAAGTAACCTGGCAGGATATTACCCCCAGCTATTTATTGTGTGGTCTATGGCAAACCACCTAACCTCTCCATGCCCATTTCCTCATCTCTAAGATGGTAAATAACACCTGGTAATGTTGTAAGTTTTTAGTGAATTAATTTATATAGTCTATGTATTATATATAGGGCAATAAATAAATCATGGTTACTATAATGAAATAAAATCAAATGAATAAAATAAAACAAACATGGTGTGAGAAATATTGATCTGATATAATTTTTTTTTCTTTTAAGGAAAAGGAAAGACCTCCATATGTCAGTACTAAAGGATATATTCAGAATGCTCCTCTTACTCTTCAAATAATTTCAGAGAGTGCCATTTTTAATTCTGTATATTGTGTACTTCACCTCTCTAAAAAAAAAAAAAAAAGTAGTAACTGTAATTTACAGGTTGTTATCTCTGGCTTAAATTTTTTCTTTTAACTACTTTTAATTTCTTAGCGGCAAGGTATATATAAATGCAAGACAGAATTATTTGTTTTCTGGAAGTATGCCCTAGTTTCTCACTATTTAGCATGTGTGCATATATACTGCTGAAATTATATCCTAATGATAGCAAATTGCAGAATTATGACATATTCTGTACCATCTTTTTTTTTTTTAGAGATAGAAAATTGGGAGACTTTAATAGCAGAAGCTGCATTATGAATACAATTTACTGAAATTGTTCTCCTCTAATCATATAGAAACCATGTTATGTCGTGGAGAGGTTATAAAAATATATAGAAATCCAGTTATCCTCTAAGAAAATTGAAGTCTTAGTAATAGTAATGAAAATAACCTGAAATTGAGCTGGGACCCCTGACATTATGAATTGAGACGGTCCTAATGATTTCATTTTGTGCAGCCACAACATACTGAATACAGGAATAAAATAAGGACAATGCTTAATACATAATGTATCTATCATCTTAATCTTTTTCTGTTATTCTTTAGTAAGAATTATTCAAAATATAATTTGTAAATTTATATAATGAAGAGTTTATAATCTCCATTTCTAGGATAACTTGA
This sequence comes from Molossus molossus, assembly GCF_014108415.1. NCBI lineage: Eukaryota > Metazoa > Chordata > Mammalia > Chiroptera > Molossidae > Molossus > Molossus molossus. Next base: position 83,796,208 of record NW_023425401.1, on the reverse strand, counting down.
AAATAATAAACTATTTGTACTCAATGCTTTTATTATGAACTAATAAATAAATTATTCATACATAAAATTACTTTTTCATATTTTCTATCCAATGATATAAAAGCCAGTCTATGCAGTGTAATATGTAGACCAAACATGTCTTTCTTTATTATATCATCCAGGATTCTAACTCCATAAAATAGTTAAATAAGCTATTTTAGAAAACACTGCATCAAGTATGCTATGCAATTTTATTTTCTGCCAAAGCAAAAGTCTAATGTTGATTTTTTGGTGTATCCTCCTACAAAGCAAAAAATACTGATCTAAAAGCTTGTATTTTTGTTAATCCTCACCTGAGGATATTTTTGCATTGATTTTTAGATAGAGTGGAAGGGAGGGAGAGAGAGAGAGAGATCCATGTGAAAGAAACACATCAATTGGTTGCCTCCTGTATGACCCCAATAAGGCCAGGAATCAAACCTGCAACTCAAGCATGTGCCCTTTGCCAGGAATCGAACCCATGACCCTTTGGGTTGAGGACCAACTAAAAGCTTGTATTTTTAATGTGGTTTTCACATTTACATTATTTTAAGCCTTTGCAAAGTAATGAATTTTAGTAACTTTAGATACTAGTTTTAATTTAAAAAATCACTGGGCCTTATATGGAATTGTTGTGACTATCTAAATGTTGCCTTACTTCATATTCATGTTTTTAGTTCTAGACAAATTCAGTAGCATCTAAGAAAAAAAAAGTTTGATAAATGATGATTCAATAAGTAAATATCATAGAATATTATTTAAACTTGTAAAAGTAGTATTTTATGATATCCTGTTTGATTTAGTGCCTTTTGAAAGAAAAAAAATCAAAATATTACCTTGATAAAATATTCAGACATTTCTTAAGATGATTGATGTTTATTTCCTTTTCAACAGCTATAGAAGCAGTTGTTTGAAATACACCTGATTTATCTTAAAATGCAGATTCTTAAGGCAGATGGGATCGCTAAACCAAAGACTTCTAATTTATAGACTTAGTTAGCAGATATAGTTAACAATATTCTCATAACATTAGCAGGCACGTATACCTAATTTCCATTTCTTCCTTAAAATATTGTTCTAGTCTGCCTTTGGCAAGAATAACTTTCTTTTTTTTTTTTTTTTTTTTATCCTCACCCGAGGACACTTTTCCATTTTTTGTTCAGGTAGAGTGGGAGGGAGAGAGAGGAACAGAGAGAGAGAGAAACATCGATGTGAAAGGAACACATCGAGTGGCTGCCACCTGCACGACCAACCAGGGCCGGGGACAAACTGCAACCAAGGTACGTGCCCTTAGCGGGAACTGAACCCGGGTCTCTCCAGACCGCAGGCCGACGCTCTAACCGCTGAGCCAAACCGGCCAGGGCTGGCAAGAATAACTTTCATATTAACACAACAACAAATGAAAATGTAAAACTTTAACTTAGATATTTTAAAATTCATGTGATTTATCTTAGAAAACCATATTGTGATAAGCATACATGACTCAGCCTTTGAGATACCACAATTCTTTCTTCCAGTAGTTTGGGAATTCCCTAATCATATAAGTAAAAAAAAAGACATTTAATTCGTATTACTATGTTTTCCTCATGGTTCCTTTATAAAAATATTTATAACAAGTTGTTATGAGATAAAAACATCGAAGCTTTTGGAATAACAGTTTATCTACCATTCATGTTGAAGGCGTGAACTTGGATGAATCATAGCTAGATATTTCTACAACTAGAGCAATGAAAATTGACACCTAAAATTTTGGATAGTTTGGGGGAAAAAATGGAAACTTTTTGCTCATTAAAGAAATGCAACAGCAACTTCGATTCCTCAAATCATTGTCTATATGCTAAGATTCTGTCTTATATATCTTTTTTTTTTTTTTTTTAAGACACTACAGTACATTAATCATTTCCAAAATGTTACTGAATTTGTATTGGTCAAAGAGCAACTGCCTCAGTGTACTGGGGTCAGTAATGCATGGGGTCTGCCACATGATTACAAAGGTGATTTGCTAATTGCTTATATACACATGGGTCAATAATGAGCATGGTAAAACAACTGGTTTATTGTCTTTTCACAACTTTCCCCTTAATGAGAGAAATGACAAGATTGTATGCTTATCTTCAGCTTCCTCAAATGTCAATGCTGGGACTTCTGTCCCTTGGTGCACTCACTCCTAGGTCTTTAATTGTCATATCCATACTGATGACTCCCAAATTTATAAATCCAGTCCCAACTTCTCCCCTAAACTCCAAAAGCCTATTTAACATTTCCATTTTGACACTCAATTGGAATCTCAAACTTCATATGTTCAAAGCCAAACTTCATTTCTACCTGTATGTTCCAACAGCACCACTATTCCAGTTGTCCAGAGTAGAAAATTTATAATCAAACCTTTCACACATACCACAGTCCATCCAACTGGCTCCAAATATATCCACAATCTTGTCTAGTCTGACCACATAACAACCCTTCGGATGTAAGCTGATACAATGCTCACCTGCACTGCTGCAACAGCCTTCTAACTCACTAGCATCTTCCATCTTGACCTTTTCACACTTGGTTATCATTCAGAAGGCAGATAAATTAATTAAAATATAAATCTGATTAGTTAAGTTGCACCTCACTCAAAGTAAACTTTAAAGTTCTACATGATGCCTACAAAATTGACATCATTTGCTTTGTGACCTCTCCCCAAAATTCATTTCACCCTGTTCTTCTTGCTTGCCCTAGAATAACCACCTGAGCCTCATTTCTGATACTCAGTCTAAGCAGTTTCTTGCCTCAGGGCATTGAATTTATTTTTACTGCTTTGAAAACTCTTTGCTCAGATATGTGCATGTTTTTTTCTTTTTGTTTATTTCAATCATTCCTGATTGACACCTTATCAGACAGCTCTTCCATGAGCTCCTGTATCATTCGCTCCTTTACCCCGCCCATTTTTCTTAATAGCTTCATTACATCATTCATCACATACTTACTGTCTTCATCTTCCGACTAGAATATGAGTCCCTGAGTTCTGGGACTTTGCTTTTTAACTGTAATTTCATCAGCACATAAGAACAGAACCTGGCACAAAGTAGAAACACAGTAAACATTTATTGAATTAATTCAGAAAAAATGCATGAAGTGATGGTTTGGAAAATGTGGTAAGTATGGATTAAACTATAGGAGTTTCCTGGGATGCTATCCATTTATGGAGTGACTGGAACTAGGCAATTGGGGTTAAGGAATATGCTTCCTCTATTGCCACTAGAATTCCTAGGCATTTAAGGGAAATATTTTTTCTCTTTAAGGACACAGTTCTGATTTTATTAATGCAATCTTATTTATGACAGATATATGCCAAGGGAAATGGCATTCTTACTTGCTTCAATTACAAATCTGTATGTATACCTCATCTCAAATCCTGACTTATTAAATTGGGGAAACAATCATTAAAGAATTAAAATGATGCCCTGGCCGGTTTGGCTCAGCGGTTAGAGCGTCGGCCTGTGGTTCACAGAGACTGGGGTTCGGTTCCCGCTAAGGGCGCGTACCTCGGTTGCAGTTTGTCCCCGGCCCTGGTTGGTCGTGTGGGTGGCAGCCACTTGATGTGTCCCTTTCACATCAATGTTTCTCTCTCTCTCTCTCTTCCTCTCTCTCCCTCCACTCTACCTGAACAAAAAATGGAAAAATGTCCTCGGGTGAGGATAAAAAAAAAAAGAATTAAAATGACCTCAAAGGAGACTTTCTGTAAGGACAGTAACAGCTGGTTAGCAACAGCATTACAGAATCACCTTGGTTAGTACCACTTAACTATGATTACCCTTTTAACTTACATTTCATTAGGAAAAAGAAAAACATATATATATTCATATAAACAATGATAACCAACATTTACTTCTTTGAATCCTTGTTATATCTCAAAAAGTTTATATGATACTTGAAAAAAAAAGAGGCCGTGTCCTTTGTTTATGTATTCTCTACTATAGTGCTTAATGGAAAAGTGGGATTTCAATAAATGTTTCACTATATATCTAGAAAACTACCTTTCATTAGATTCCAATTTCCTATGTAGAAATAAAATGGATCAGGCAAATTTACAAATTATTTATTTGTGAAGCCATAAAATAGAAAATGAAAAAGTAAATGATTAAATATTAATGAAGACCACATATTATTATGAGTGTTATTAAGTTTTAAAAAGCTAAATTTAAAACAAAAGCTATAAAGAAGTATAAACATTGTTAGAAAAATTAAAAATACATTCTTGTTTTATATTGCATATATCACAGAATTTAGAGTGTACCATTATATTTTCAGAGGTCCTTAACTACATATTTAAAATTATATCCTCCCAGAGCAATTTTATAGAAATAGTTTAAAGAGGAAGTGGAGATAAAGGATCCCTAGTATAGTGCTGGTGGGATTGCAGACTGGTGTAACCACTATGCAAAAGAATATTAAGTTTCCTCAAAAAATTAAAAATGGAACTGACATTTAAGCCAGCAATCCCATTTCTGGGAATATATTCTAAGAATCCTGAAGCACCAGTCAGAGAGAATATATGTACCTCTATGTTTACAGCAGTGTTATTTACAATAGCTAAAATCTGGAAACAACCCAAGTGCCCATCAGTAGATAAGTGGATAAAAAAAGTGGTGCATTAACACAAAGGAATACTATGCTGCTGTAAAAAAGAGAAGAAACTCACCTTTGTGACAGCATGGACAGACATGGAGGTTATTATGCTAAGTGAAATAAGCCATTCAGAGAAAGACAAATATATAATCTCACTTTTATGTGAAATAGAATGAACAAAATAGGACCATAGACATGGAAGAATGAGGAGAAGGGTAGAGGGAATAGAAAGAGATTAACCAAAGAACACATGTGTGTATAAGCATAGCCCACAAGCCCAGACAATAGTGTGGTGAAGGCCTGGGGTGAGGTGGCAGTTGGGTGGAAGGGACAAAGTGGGTGTGGGGTGGCGGACAGGTGTAATACTGTCAACAATAAAAAGAAAAACTAAATGAACAAAAACTAAAAAATAACTGATCTTTTTCAATTTGAAATGTTAGGACAAAATATTGAGGATTTATCATGATCGGTGATAGTCAACTATAAAACTGAAATCACCAAAGAATCCAAAATTTTCTAAGCTTTTCATATTTATACTTGTTTTTGTCTAACACATTCATGATTCCCTCAAATATGTCATAAGGAAGTTATTCTTGTGAAAAATTTTTTCAGCCAAATTTTACATTTCAAAAAACTCACATATGTTTCTCAACATGACTTATTCCAATAATCTTTAAAATTTTATATGATTTCTATTGAGTTTTTCACAAGTAAAATTATGTTTTCTCCCTTACATATAGTATAAATTATTGGACACTTACCTTGGGACTTTCTATTTGAATTAAATGAATTACTCTCTCTTAGATTACAAAAAGGGGGAGAATAATAAATAAATTGAAATATTGATATTAGATATGGAACACTGCAAAAAAAGTATAAAATCTATAATAAAATTATAATTATTGTTATTTTTATAATAATTATAATAATTATAATTAATAATAATTAATAATTAATATAATTAATAATAATTATTATTATATAATAATTATAATTATTGTTATTTTACATTTAAAATCAATTTAAAATTATGCAATAGTAAATAATATATTTGCAAAGCTTGGAGAAAAATCCAGGGATGTAAAAATTGGAATAGAGACTGCATGCAATGTCTTAGATCTTACATTTTTCTGTTAATGATAGTTGCCTTGTTGCTATTTTACTATGTTTTAAATATTTTTCTACCAATTACTAACTCTGCTTCATTGATCTTAAGTGATGCAATAGCTTAAATCACTTGATCTTAGACATCACTTATGAAGGCTACTCTTCAGTTAATTTTATGGCAGCGATATACTATAGTTAGATGTTAATACCATACAATATGGTCTAAGTTCCATTCTATTTCACCCTGGAAGTGAATTACACAATAGGCAAAATTGCAATTAGATGCTTTGAGATACATATTAGTGAGTGATTTTCTCAGTGGTGAACTTTATAAATTTGATCAAAATGTGTGTTGATTCTTTCACAATATAATTAAAACTGCTTTTCAAAAACATGACTATTTGTTCCTTCTATCATTAAATAATTAGAAAATGTTATATTATGTTTTTACATTTTTTTATTATTTATATGAAGTACCTGATTGTCTTACTTCCCCCATGGGTTATTAATAATTTTATGCACAACTGTTTAATTGCAGTATTATAAAATATAAGAAAAAATGACAATATGTGTTAAATATGAGTATCTCAATAGAATGCAACAAGTTATTTTTGTTGTTTTTCTTTCTGGTGGTAAAGTTGCTTTAGATGTTCAAATTCAGGAAAGCTGTACCATAATTAATGTGTTTGTTGGTAGAAAAATCCATGAAACAAATTTATCTCAAAACCAAGTTATACTCCTGTCTAATTGTTTTCAGGCTTAGTTATAATATGATTTAACATAGCAAAGGGAGCAATATGTAAGGATGTCTCATATTTGATGTCAATTTAAGTCCTGGAAACTTAACTGAATATACAGTTAGAAGCTGAAGCAAAGAGCTTATCGAATCTCCCATTTTCTATTTACATACCACTATTTACACATCACTATTTACATCAACTAACCAGAATAACTTTCCTAAAACATAGTAATCACTTCATAGACTGCTCAAAAACTCTGTTTGCTCACTGACTGTTAAACAAACAATTGTGTCAACCAATATTTTCCAACTTATTTTTAACCTATGGCTATTTCTGTGCTTTACTCCCTCCACAATTTGGCTATGTGCTTCTACAAATTTGGAATTGCTTGCCTTCCTCTCTAACCATTCACATATTTGTAATTCTTGAGGACCTGGGTAAATTCTCACCCAATGCATAAAGTTTTCTGTAGCTTCTTCCTCTGAATATCTTTTAAAAATTATTGTTTTTGTAAGTAATTTGACAATATAAATCATGTTATCTTTTTAATGAAGAAATATTACTGAATATCTTCCATTTGCAAGTCAAAATAACTGGTGTAGGGCCTTGGTGGTCAAGTGTGGTCAGAGGAACCAGAAGCACTATTGAAAATGCACAATCTCAGAACCCTGCTTAAACCTACTGACTAGAATTAAATCTTCATGGTAACAAGATCCTTAGGTGATTAAAAGTAAAGGACTACTTATCTAAAGAACACACATATGAGAAAATTGTAATTGCCCTCATACAGTTCTCTAATATCAGAGCATTTAATCATCAAGTCAGAGTAAAAGTACGGGTCATGAGAGAAGTGTAACCAAAATGTCCAGGCAGGGAGATGTTAAAGAGAGAAAAAAATCACTCCCTTTAATTATAACTATTAATGCCATGAAGTACCATTAATAACAATAAATACTTATTTGTGATTTCTAGTGCATATTCTTGGTCCAATGTTAGGTTTTAACAGGACCTGTTTCTAATCTCCACAATTATTATGTTATGGAATTATTAGTATCCTCATTTCATATATCAAGAAAACAAAACAAACTAGCTTCACAAGGTTATATATTAGCCAAATATTGTCCTGGTCAGGATTTAAATACATGTCTATTTTCTATGTTCTTTTCATTTTTTGACACTCCCCTGCCTAAACTTATGATTTATAGAATTACTCATATGTTACTTTATCCATTGAATATATATTTCTCTCAAACTCGATTGCAAAGGTTTTAAGCCTTCAACTTTATGTTTCTTTAACTGTCCCTACAACTGACTGAAGATAAGAAATAAATATTTTACTGATATCTAAAAATGAAAATTCTCCTGAAAATATTTTTTTATAAAGTTTGATAGTATGGGCCTTACACTGATTTGGTTTATCAAAAAATGTCTAGATATAAAGGAAGGGGTCTAAAGTGTGTATGTGTAAGAAAAAGGAAGAGTTATTTAAAATAATGACATTAGTTTGACTATTCCACTGTTCTGCTATATAACAGTGAAATATGGTGGAAAGTTAGTATATATTTAATCAATGTATTTGTTTACTTATTAACAGAAATTAAAAAAAAACTATATATAATAATTTTGCATGGGTAACTTTATTTTTATTAATTAATTATTACCTGATAATACTTAGGTAAAGTTTTTTGGGAAAAAATCCCATTCACTGGTCCCATAGAAAACCTGACATATCTATTTTGAGGTAGCATCAGAGTCCCTCTCTTAAAAAATAATCCTGTAGAAGATTCCAAAATGGCGGCAAAGGGAATGGAAGCTACACAGACCATCTCCCAGGATCAAACTGGAATTACAACTAAAATAAAGACAAATTATCAGGAAAAAGCAACAGAAAAGCAGCATGTGAGGACCATATAACCAGGGACACTGAATCAATCCTGGTAGGACTGTGGAGGCATGAGAAGGGGGCTTAGAGCCAACAGACAGCAGTGGCCTTAGCTGTTAGCAGTGCCCTCAGGATAAACGCCCAAGCGGTTCCACAGCCCAGAGCCGGGACAGAAACTAAAAGAGCCACAGCCAGTCACGTTGGGCTCTGGCAGAGGGAGGGCAGACTGAACTGGAACTGTGTGGAAACACTTGGGATTTAGAGAGCGCTCAGAGTTTTTAATGAGTGGCAGCCATGCAGGACAGTAGCCATCTTACTCCTTCCCAGGACATTCAACATCATGCAGGTAGGCCATTAAAACGCAAATTGAGGCTCGTTAACAACCAGCATCTGCCCCACCCTCGGAAAATCCCTTTACATTGAGTACCTCAGGGAGTTTTTCATTCAACTGAGAACCCAAGGCTCTTCAAGTAACCACTACTGATAGCCTCCGGGCAAAAAGCTAGAGGATAACTAAAGTATAACAGGGTTAGCAACTCTAACCAGGAAAGTAATACTTGACATTGGTGTTTAACGTGAGTCCTCCCTCGCTCATCCAAACCCAGAAGTGGGAGCCACAAACAGCAGAACACCAACACACACAGGAAAAATTTGGCAGGCTCCAAAGCCCACTGGGATAGCCCAAATGGTGAAACACAGAAACAAAAGGCAAATGAAAGAACAAGAGAACTCTATCGAACATGAGATCAATGAAATGCAGCTAAGCAAGTTAACAGAGCTACAGTTCAGAGCCATGATCTTGAGAAAGCTCAACAGCATGAGTAAGGACATAAACACCATAAGTAAAGATATAGAAATGTTGAAAATCAACCAATTGGAAATTAAAAACCACCTAGAAGAAATCAAGAATGACATATCAGAAATAATGAACACATTGGAAGGTCTAAACAGCAGAGTAGAGAAAGCTGAGGACCGGATTAGTGAATTAGAAGACAGTGTAGAAAAAAAAAATCAACCAATCAGAAAACCAAAAGGAAAAAACAATTAAAAAGCAGGAAAACAGTTTAAGAGAACTGTGGGACAACTGGAAACACAATAATATTCTCATCATAGGAGTCCCTGAAGAAGAAGAAAATGAGCAAGGGTTAGAGAATATATTTGAAGAAATAGTGACAGAAAACATCAATAACTTGGTGAAGGAAGAAGGAATTCAAGTTCAAGAAGCACAGAGAGTCCCAGTCAAGAAGGACCCAAACAGGCCCACACAGAGAAATATAGTAATCAAAAATACAAAACTTAAAGACAAAGGGAGAATCCTAAAAGCAGCAAGAGATAAGCAACAGCTTACCTACAAAGGAAACCACATAAGGCTCTCAGCTGAATTCTCAAAAAAAAACAAAAACCAAAAACCAAAACAAAACACTACAGGCCAGAAGGAAATGGCATGAAGTAATCAAGGTCATGATAAACAGGAATCTGAATCCAAGACTACTCTATCCAGCAAGGCTATCATTCAAAATAGGAGGTCAAATAAAGAGCTTCCCAGACAAGAATAAGATAAGGGAATACATTGGCACCAAACCAGCACTGCAAGAAATGTTAAATGGACTGCTGTAATTAGTAAAAGAAATAAGAAAAAAAAAAAATGTGACCAAACCAAAGAAAAATGGCAATAAATAAGTACATATTAACAATAACCTTAAATGTAAATAGACTGAATGTTCCGATGAAAAGACACAGAGTAGCTGCTTGGATAAGAAAACATGAGTCATCTATATGTTGTTTATAAGAGACCCACCTCACAACAAAAGAGGAAAGTGAAGGGATAGAAAAAAAATCTTCCAAGCAAAGGGAAAGGAAAAAAAGCGTGGGTAGCAATACTCATATCTGACAAAACAGATTTCAAAATGAAGGCCATAACTAGACAAAGAAGGTCACTATATAATATTGAAAGGATCTATCCAACAGGATGATATAACCTTAATAAACATATATGCACCCAATATAGGAGCACCAACATTTATTTAAAAATCTTCTGGAGGACTTCAAAGGAGAAATCGATAGCAATACAATCAGAGCAGGGAATTTCAACATCCCACTGACATCACTGGATAGATCCTCTAGACAAAAAATTAGCAAGGAAACAGAGACTCTAAATGAAGCACTAGACCAAATAGATTTAATAGATATCTACAGAGAATTACACCCCACAACTACAGAGTTCACATTCTTCTCAAGTGCACATGGGACATTCTCAAAGACAGACCACATGTTAGGGCACAAACTAAGTCTCTACAAGTTCAAGAAGACTGAAATCATATCAAGCATCTTCTCAGGTCACAATGGCATGAAACTAGAAATCAATTGCAAGAAGAACATACAAAGACATTTCAACACATGGAAGCTAAATAGCATGTTATTAAACAATGAATGGGTTATCAAGGAGATCAAGGAAGAAATTAAAAACTTCCTGGAAAACAATGAAAATAAAGACACAACAACACAAAATCTATGGGATGCAGCGAAAGCATTTCTAAGAGGGAAGTTCATAGCACTACAGGCCAACTCAAAAAACAAGAAAAATCTCTAATAGACTATCTAACCTCACAACTTAAAGAACTAGAGAGCAAACAAAAAGAAAACCCCAGAGCAAGTAGAAGGAAGGAAACAGTAAATATCAGAGCAGAAATAAATGACACAGAGACCAAAAAAACAAAATGCAAAGGATCAATAAACCAAAGAGCTGGTTTTTCGAAAAGATAAACAAGATTGATGGACAGTTAGCTAGACTCACCAAGAAACAAAGAGAGAGAACCCAAATACGCAAAATCAGAAATGAAAGAGAAATAACAACTGTCACCACAGAAATACAAAACATCGTTAACAACTACTGTGAACAATTATATAGCAACAGATTCAACAATCTAAGTGAATTGTACAAATTTCTAGAAACACATAGTCTCCCAAAACTGGACTGGGAAGAGATAGAAAATTTGAAGAGACCAATAACAACTAAGAAAATTAAAGAGGTAAGCAAAACTCTCTCAGCAAGCAAAGGCCCAGGTGCTGATGGCTTCATGGAGTAATTTTACCAAATGTTCAAAAAAGAACTCACACCCATTCTCCTCAAACTATTTCAAAAAATTCAAGAAAAAGGAAGACCTCCAAACCTGTTTTATGAGATGAGCATAATTCTAATTCCAAAACAAGAAAAAGACACTACAAAAAGAGAAAACTACAGACCAATATCCCTAATGAATATAGATGCCAAAATCCTGAACAAATTACTAGCAAATCGAATCCAGCAATACATGAAAATAATTAATCACCATGACCATGTGGTATTCATCCCAGTGATTCAAGGCTGGTACACTATTTGTAAATCAATAAATGTGATACACCACATCAATAAAATAAAATATAAAAACCACATGATCATATCAATAGATGCTGAAAAAACATTCAACAAAATCCAGCATCCACTTCTGATAAAAAACGCTCAGCAATCTGGGAATAGAGGGATCCTATCTCAACATAATAAAGGCCATACATGAAAGACCTACAGCCAACATCATACTCAGTGGGCAGAAACTAAAAGCATTTCCCTTAAGAACAGCAATAAGAAAGGGATGCCCACTTTTGCCACTCTTATTTAACATAGTACTGGAAGTCTTAGCTACAGCAATCAGGCAGGAAGAAAAAATAAAAAGGGTCTAAATTGGAAAGGAGAAAGTGAAACTGTCATTATTTGCAAATGACATGATATTGTACATAGAAAACCCTAAAGACTCCATCAAAAATCTACTAGACTTAGTAAATGAATTTGGCAAAGTAGCAGGATACAAAATTAGCGTCAAAAAACCGACGGCATTCTTATACACCAATGATGAACTCACAGAAAGAGAAACTGAAAAAAAAATCCCATTTACCATCATGGAAAAAAAAAAAAAAGACACCTAGGAATAAACTTAACCAAATAAGTAAAAAATCTATTTGCAGAAAACTACAGGACATTGAAAAAGAAATAGAGGGAGATATAAAGAAGTGGAAGTACGTATCTTGTTCATGAATTGAAAGAATTAACATCATTAAAATGTCCATATTGCCCAAAGAAATCTATAGATTCAATGCAATCCCCATCAAAAAACCAATGACATATTTCACAGAACTAGAACAAATACTTCAAAAGTTTATATGGAACCAAAAAAGACCTCGAATAGCCACAGCGATCTTGAAAAAGAAGAACAAAGTTGGAGGAATCACATTACCAGGTTATAGTACAAAGCCACTGTAATCAAAACAGCCTGGTACTGGCACAAGAATAGGCATATAGACCAGTGGAACAGAACAGAGAACCCAGAAATGGAACCAAGGCAATACGCTCAATTAATATTTGACAAAGTTGGCAACAGCATACAGTGGAGTAAGGACAGCCTCTTTAATAAATGGCGTTGGTAAAATTGGACAGCTACATGCAGAAAAATGAAACTAGACCATCAACTTACATCTTACACAAGAATAAACTCAAAATGGATAAAAGACTTAAATGTGACTCATGAATCCATAAAAATTCTAGAAGAAAATGCAGACAACAAAATTTTGGATATCATAGGCAGCAAAATTTTCACTGATACATCACCTAAGGCAACAGAAACAAAGGAAAAAAATGAGCACATGAGACTACATCAAACTAAAAAGCTTTTGCACAGCAAAAGAAACAACCATCACAATGGAAAGGCTACCCAGTCTGGGAGAGCATAATTGCCAATGATTCATCAGATAAGGGGTTAATTTCCAAAATATATAGAGTGCTCATACAACTCAACAAAAGGAAGACAAAAAACCCAATTAAAAAATGGGCAGAGGAGCTGAATAGACACCTCTCCAAACAGGACATACAAATGGCCAAGAGACATATGATGAAATGCTCAACATCTCTAATCATCAGAGAGATACAAATTAAAACAACTATGAGGTATAACCTCATACCTGTCAGAATGGCCTCCATCAACAAATCATCAAACAAGTGTTGGCGAGGGCGTGGAGAAAAGGGGACTCTAGTACACTGCTGGTGGGAATGCAGACTGGTGCCACCACTATGTAAAGCAATATGGTGTTACCTCAAAAAATTAAAAATTGAACTGCCATTTTACCCAGTGAACCCACTTCTAGGAATATACCCTAAGAATTCTGATACACAAATTAGAAAGAATATATGTACCCCCATGTTTGTAGCAGCACTATTTACAATAGCTAAAATCTGGAAACAGCCCAAATGTCCATCAGTAGACGAGTGGATAAAGAAGCTGTGGTACATATACACAATGGAGTACTATGCAGCTGTTAGAAAGAAAGATATCTTATCCTTTGAGACGACATGGAGGGACCTGGAAATTATCATCCTAAGCTAAACGAGCCAAGCAGAGAAAGACAAATACCACATGATCTCACTTATTTGGGGAACATAATGAACATAACAGTCTGAGGAATAGGGTAGACCCAGAGACGTGGAAGTAAGGTACAGACTGACAACCCGGTGGTAGGGGAGGGAAGAGATAAACCACAGAACTTACATGCATATACACATAACCAATGGACATGTACAACAAAGCAGAGGATGGAGTGGAGAGGATAGGGAGGAGGGTGTCAATGGAGTAAAAAAGGAGAAACATCTGTAACAAAAATAAAATTAAAATAAATAAATAAATAAATAAATAAATAAATAAATAAATAAATAAATATAATCCTATAAATACAAACATGTTAGTTTTCATGTGTTCTAAACTTTGATATTGATGTCTTAATAATTAAACCACTCTTCTAAAGAAGTTTTACATATATCGAGTACATTTAAATAAACTGAGATACATCAGTTCTAGGTGGTTTAAAATCCAGTGGGAGCATGGTGAAGGGGGTCGATGGGGAAGAAAAGGAGCCACCTGTAATTCTTTCAACAATTAAGATACAAAAATAAAATCCAATATAAGATGGCAATAAACTATTTGCTTAAGTAGAAAATTATTTATTTCGGAAAAAGTTGCACTACTCCTTTTTTTATGATCTAGTATAATATATAGTGTATTATAAAAGACTTTACATCGCAACTCAGGGAAATGTAATAAATTGATATAGAAAATAGTCTTTGAGAAAAAAAATATAGTTTCATTGTAAAAAATTAAAAGAAGAAAGCAGAATTTCTTCTCTTTTTTATATAACTGAATGCCATTCTGTACAGAAGTATCAGAGGTAGTTGGACATTTTCAGAAATAATGAACAAATGAGGAAGAAACTCCATTACAACACTTCTCGACTGTGTCTTCATCAGTCAAGGCAATTGTCAAGGGAGATACTGAAATCTACTCCTTGTTTTCTTATTCTTCTTCCTCATTAAGCCATGTAACATTTTCTATTTTCTTTGGTTTGCTTAGTTAGATGGTTTTTCTATTACCAACTGTCTACATGTTTCAAAATATTTGTACTCGGCGACAACAAAGTTTACCAGCTTTATTTTCTTTTAGGAAAAACAACCTAACTTTTAATTTCACCATTATTTTACAAAACACGATTTTATAATAAAGACTAGATCTTTATTGAAAAAAAATATATTTTAATGAAAAGCTTGCCTCACTTTCCCCTTTGTTTAATTTTTACTCCCATGATAACTAAAATATTTATCACAGATTTCAGTATTGACCAGTATTTGGGAGTCTCTGGGTTAAGCACTACAGACAGACATGTGTCTGGTCTCCAGAGGCACTGTCACAATTGTCACCATATCCTTCATTGTGTTTAACAGAAACAGAAATGAAAGGTTAGGCAGTGACTTGGCAGAATGGAGGAGACAAGATATTTTAAGTGTATGTTAAAAAATCACTTTTTTATTTTACCCAAGATGAGTCTGAGTTTACCCAGCATCTAGACATTTGCATATAAGGGTTTTTACTTGCCAATAGCATTCAATTTATTTGGATTAAGAAATTATGACTTGGCATGTCGGGTTTCCCTCTATTCCTATCAGTAAAGTAGCCTAATTCTTAAAATCTTGAGTTTTTACAATTTGGACAATAAATTAATAAAAATTAATTTAGTTTACCTAAGAAATTTAAAGTCTTTTGTATTAGGACTTCTCAGGAAAAAAAAACTAGTAGGAATTTTTATTCTTATGTATTAAAAAAGCAAACAAACAAATAATTTTATCATGTTTACTTTTCTTGGATTCAGTTTTGTTTCTTCATTTATTCAAAATATATAAACAATATATATATGAAGTGAACTCCCACTACTTTGAACTGTGCTAAAGACATACCAGGAATAAGATCAAAGCAGTCCCCCTCATTGTCTACTCTGAGCTCCAAATTATATTTTTTCATGGACTAGACATTATGGATTGTAAATGAATGAAAATGACTGAGTGCCTTTTAAGAGTAAGAGAGATTTTTTTGCATTTAGAATTCTACCACTTTTTCATATGAGAGAATAAATGCCAGAATTTAAATTACACATTTGTGATATCAATTTTTAAATATTACTTAATTGGGATTATTTATTTTGCATAATTAGCAGATGTATTTCTGTTTATAAAATTATTCTCAAGAATCTCATCATTTGAAGTAATATAAATAATTATTTTATAATTAAAAAAGTGTAATCTTAAGACATTAGAAGAAGTATACTCATATTGCCTAAATATTAACTTTATGAATAAACGCACCACTTGAATATTCATTTGCAAAAGAAATCTTTTTCAGTCTCCTTTTCCCCACATACTGTAATAAATAGGGTAGATATGAACCTTGCTTTTATATTTCTGTTTCACAAATTTATAATTTGATATTTAGTTTTCAAAAGGTCACAACAAGCCAAAAATAGTCATGACAATAAAAAAAATAAAATTAAGTCTTCCTGACTATGGGTTAATGCTCCTTATGGAATCATATTTTGTGACTATATCCTGGTTGTTTAACTTCTGTTGCCATTGCTACAAATTCTATTTCATATCTGTAAATTATATTTCCAAGTTTGCATGCAAAAAATTCTGTTTATTACAACAGCGATTGGTTTTCCCACTTCTTAAATGCATCGTGAATAGAGAGCTGCTTCATTTCCACTATTCCCATAGTATATACAAAATAACATATCTTGAACATTAATGTTTTGAAGTTTATTGAAGGTATTTACCCTCACAAAATATCTATATATCTTTAGTTAATAGGCCAGGTGATGTTAGAGTAAAAATGTTTAAAGATGTTTTAATTTTTTACTATGATTATCATTTTATTCTTCAATCATACAACAAACATCTAGGATATGAGAAAGTGAATAAATAATGACTTTCAATTTCTAGGATTCCTTTGGCAAATCTTCCCAAAATCTCTAATGAGAGAACAGAAGACATCAGAAAGAAATACTGTGTTCATGTTTTTAAGTGATGTCTCTGGCCTGAAATACAGCAAAATGTTGGTGACTGAAGTTCGTTTATACCAAATTAAACTATGACTAAAAAGGCCTTTCCTAGTTCAGTGTAAATCAATCACTAATGTGATTATCAGATTAAACTACATGCTAGGTGGACGTCAATAAAAACTTGCATTTATGTCTAAAGTAAGCTTGTCTTTTTCTTGTGAAAATACTAAATGTTATATTAATAATTGATAAACTTCTATAATAAATAATACATTTATAATTTGGACCATAAAGTTAATGCAGCTTTAAATCAGTTTAGACTCAGTGAGAAACTGTCTTTTTTGAAGGGACATTATTTTAAGAAGAAGACATTTAAATTAATAATCAATGAAAGAAAGAATTTAGATGATGTCTATATCATTAGCAGACTTTAGGCTTTTGTGAACATAATCTTTTGTATCTAAAATTCAATTAGAAAATATTGTAAATTTAAGTATGAGAATATGTTTTAGAGAAGATTCACTTGACTCATATTTTGATTCTGGTTCTAAGGTAAGAAAGTAGATAAATTAGCTTAAAATACGTTCATTATAAAAATCAGGTACACACATTCATTGTAATTTTACTATATAGGATTATGCTGTAGTACAAACTGTGACATACAATTGGTATTTTGGATGCTATTCTAAAGAATATAATTGCTAGCAGCATCTTGCTATAGCTGTTTCATGCGTAACATGCCCCAGGTCCTAGCCAGAGGGCAGTATGACAGCGGAAGTGTGGAATATAAGTCATCCATGTGGTGTACCTGGAATTTAGATGCATACATCATGTCTTCTGAACGTGACATTTATGTTGCTGGTGGGGTTAATATGCAATGATGAATGTAATCACTGAGGTTTGTTAATTCTTTTTTTAAATGATTAACTCTATGGGCAGTTGCATGTGCAAATGCTGCTGTTGTGCTCAAATGTTTGAAAAATCAAGCAGACAGGGTGAAACTAAAAACAGGGCTGAGAATCAAGGACACTTGATGGAACTAAAAACAGGAAGGACTAAGAAGATTATTAGACATTAGGATTCTGAAGAATGTTTAAGTGTGACCCATCTTGTGAAATGAAATTACAGTATAATCTAACACACACACACACACACACACACACACACACACACACATTTTATTAATCTTTTACTTGTATTTACCCTAATTAAGTGAAAAATATTACGGATTCTTACAATGTAAGTAGATTTTATCTCACTCATGAGTCATGATGTATAGCTGGAAAAAAGGTGATTAATTTTAATATATAGTTTTTTTTAATATTTATTAATTTATTTTTGTTACAAATGTTTCTCCTTTTCCCCCCATTGACGTCCTCCTCCCAATCTCCCCACCCCCAGCATTGTTGTCTATGTCCATTGTTTATGCATGCAGCATGTAAGTTCTATGGTTTATTTTTTCCCTTCCTGCCATCCCTCTCTTCTGAGGTTTGCCAGTCTGTACCCTATTTCTGTGTCTCTGGGTCTTTTATGTTTATTAGCTTGTATTGCTCATTATACTCCACAAATGAGTGAGATAATGTGATATCTGTCTTTCTCTGATGGGCTTACAGCCGTCCCTTGCCACTTCGCGCTTCGACTTACTATATTTGAAAAAACCGCGAAAAGAGTGAAGCTGCAAAAGTAGAAGCACAAAGTGGCGAGGGAGGACTGTATATAAATAAAGAATCCTAATTCACAGAAATTCATTTATCACGGTAGAGTCTGGAACTGATTACATGTGATAAACAAGGGACGGCTGTATTTTGCTTAGCTTAATACTCTCCAGGTCCCTCCATGTCTTATCAAAGGATAAGAGATCTCTCTTACAGCTGCATAGTGTTCCATTGTGTATATGTACCACAGCTTTTTTGTCCACTCATCTACTGATAGACAGTTGGGCTATTTCCAGATCTTACCAATTGTAAATAGTGCTGCTATGGCATCAACAAGTCATCAAACAACAAATGCTAGTGAGGGGACTCTAGCACACTGCTGGTGGGAATGCAGACTGCTGCAGCCACTATGGAAAACAGTACAGCTTTTTTTTCGGAGGAAAATGGCGGCGAAGTGAATGGAGGGACCCAGACCGTCTCCCAAGACCAAACTGGATTTACAACGAAAACAAAGGCAAACCGTCAGGAAAGGGCAGCTGAAGGACACCTTGGAGGACCACTTAACCAGAAACACCCACTCAGTCCTGGTAGGCTTGCGAGGACCAGAGAGGGGACCAAGAGCCCAGGGTCCGCAGCGGCCTGGGCAGGGGCCAGGGAACTAGAGGGGAAGTTAACTCTACCGTCTTTCTTCCCACCGTGCACGGCCTGGAAACCCTGTAGCCGGCTAGGCTAGGCTCTCTGCTGAAGCCGCACAGACTCGCAGACCCCAGGCAACTCGGTGGGACCGGGGAACGCGGTGGAAAGTTAACTCTACCGCCTCCCTCCCTGCCGTGCACGGCCCTGGAAACTCTGTAGCCCGCTAGGCTAGGCTCTCCGCTGAAGCCGCACAGACTCCTGGCCCCCAGGGAACTGGGCGGGACCAGGGAACTCGGAGGGACCGGGGAACTAGGCTGAAAATTAATTCTACTGCGTCCCCTCCTGCCGTGCAAGGCCCTGTAGCCGCTGAAGCCGCACAGACTCCTGGCCCCCAGGCAACTCGGTGGGACCAGGGAACGCGGTGGAAAATTAATTCTACCGCCTCCCCGCCGTGCACGGCCTGGAAACCCTGTAGCCGGCTAGGCTAGGCTCTCCGCTGAAGCCGCACAGACTCGCAGGCCCCAGGCAACTCGGTGGGACCGGGGAACGTGGCGGAAAATTAATTCTACCGCCTCCCTCCCCGCCCTGCACGGCCCTGGAAACTCTGCAGCCGCTGAAGCCGCACAGACTCCTGGCCCCCAGGGAACTGGGCAGGACCAGGGAACTCGGCTGGAAATTATTCCCACCGCCTCCCTTGCCACCCTGCATGGGCCCTCCTAACGCTATAGCCTGCTAAACTCTCCACTGGAGCCACACAGACTCCCGGAGAACAGGGGACTTGGCGGGATTAAAGTGGGTCCTCCCTGGTGCATCCAAACCCAGGAGAGGGAGCCACAAACAGCAAAACACCAACACCCACTGGGAAAACTTGGCAGACTCCAAAGCCCACTGTGATAACGAAAATGGTGAGAAACAGAAACAAAAGCCAAATGAAAGATCAAGAGACCTCTACAGAAGATGAAATAAATGAGGTGCAGTTAAGCAAGTTAACAGAACTAGAATTTAGAGCCATGATGTTGCGGAAGCTCAACAGCATGTGTAAGGACATGAGCAACATGAGTAAAGACATAGAAATGTTGAAAATAAACCATCTGGAAATGAAAAACCAACAGGAAGAAATGAAGAATGACATATCAGAAATGAAAAACACACTGGAAGGTCTAAAAAGCAGAGTAGGGGAAGCTGAGGACCGGATCAGTGAATTAGAAGACAGGCTAGAAGAAATCAACCAATCAGAAAACCAAAAGGAAAAAAAGATTAAAAAACAAGAAGAGAGCTTAAGAGAATTGTGGGACAACTGGAAACGTAATAATATTCGTATCATAGGAGTCCCTGAAGAAGAAGAAAGTAAGCGAGGGCTAGAGAATATATTCAAAGAAATAGTGACAGAAAACTTCCCTAATTTGGTGAAGGAAGAAGGCATTCAAGTTCAAGAAGCTCAGAGAGCCCCAAATAAGAAGAACCCAAACAGGCCCACACCAAGACACATAGTAATCAAACTGCCAAAAATTCAAGACAAAGAGAGAATCCTAAAAGCAGCAAGAGATAAGCAACAGGTTACCTACAAAGGAACCCCCATAAGGCTCTCAGCTGACTTCTCACAAGAAACATTACAGGCTCGAAGGGAATGGCATGAAGTAATCAAGGTCATGAAAAACAAGGATCTGAATCCAAGACTACTCTACCCAGCAAGGCTATCGTTCAAAATAGAAGGTCAAATAAAGAGCTTCCCAGACAAAATAAGGCTAAGGGAGTACATTAGCACCAAACCAGCACTGCAAGAAATGTTAAAAGGACTGCTGTAATTAACAGGAGAAATGGGAAGAAAAATAGAACCACACTAAACAAAAATGGCAATAAATAAGTACATATCAATAACCACCTTAAATGTAAATGGACTGAATGCTCCCATAAAAAGACACAGAGTAGCTGATTGGATAAGAAAGCAAGACTCATCTATATGCTGTTTACAAGAAACCCACCTCACAACAAAAGACTCACACAGATTGAAAGTGAAGGGATGGAAAAAAATCTTTCAAGCAAATGGAAAAGAAAAAAAGCTGGGGTAGCAATACTGATATCTGATAAAATAGACTTCAGATTGAAGGCCATAACTAGAGACAAAGAAGCCCACTACATAATATTGAAAGGATCTATCCAACAGGAAGATATAACCTTGATAAACATATATGCACCCAATATAGGAGCACCAAAATATATTAAAAATCTTCTGGAGGACTTCAAAGGAGAAATCAATAGCAATACAATCATAACAGGGGACTTCAACACCCCGCTCACATCACTGGATAGATCCTCTAGACAAAAAATTAGCAAGGAAACAGAGACTCTAAATGAAGCACTAGACCAAATGGATTTAATAGATATCTACAGAGAATTACACCCCAAAACTACAGAATTCACATTCTTCTCAAGTGCACACGGAACATTCTCAAAGATAGACCACATGTTAGGGCACAAACTAAGTCTCTACAAGTTCAAGAAGATTGAAATTATAACAAGCATCTTCTCAGACCACAATGGTATGAAACTAGAAATCAATTGCAAGAAGAACATACAAAGACATTTTAACACATGGAAGCTAAATAGAATGTTATTAAACAATGAATGGGTCACCGAGGAAATCAAGGAAGAAATCAAAAACTTCCTGGAAACCAAT
Source organism: Molossus molossus (assembly GCF_014108415.1). Lineage (NCBI taxonomy): Eukaryota > Metazoa > Chordata > Mammalia > Chiroptera > Molossidae > Molossus > Molossus molossus. The sequence continues at coordinate 83,774,476 of NW_023425401.1, read as the reverse complement.
GAAAATGAGGACACAACAATACAAAATCTATGGGATGCAGCAAAAGCAGTTCTGAGAGGGAAGTTTATAGCACTACAGGCCTACCTCAAAAAAGACGAAAAATCTCTAATAGACTACCTAACCTCACAACTTAAAGAACTAGAGAGTAAACAAAAAGAAAACCCCAGAGCAAGTAGAAGAAAAGAAATAGTAAGGATCAGAGCAGAAATAAACGACATAGAGACCAAAAAAACAATCCAGAGGATCAATAAAACAAAGAGCTGGTTTTTCGAAAAGATAAACAAGATTGATGGACCCTTAGCTAGACTCACCAAGAAACAAAGAGAGAGAACCCAAATACATAAAATCAGAAATGAAACAGGAGAGATAACAACTGACCCTACAGAAATACAAAAGATCGTTAACAACTACTATGAAAAATTATACGGCAACAAATTCGAAAATCTAAGCGAAATGGACAAATTTTTAGAAACACATAGCCTCCCAAAATTGGATCAGATAGAGATTGAAAACTTGAACAGACCAATAACAACAGAAGAAATTGAAGATGTAATCAAGACTCTTCCAGCAAACAAAAGCCCAGGCCCAGATGGCTTCACAGGGGAGTTTTACCGAACATTCAAAGAAGAACTAATACCCATTCTCCTCAAACTATTTCAAAAAATTCAAGAAGAAGGAAGACTGCCAAACTCGTTTTATGAAGCAGCATAACTCTAATTCCAAAACCAGAAAAAGACACAACAAAGAAAGAAAACTACAGGCCAATATCCCTGATGAACATAGATGCCAAAATCCTGAACAAAATACTAGCAAATCGAATCCAGCAATACACCAGAAAAATTATCCACCATGATCAGGTGGGATTCATCCCAGGGATGCAAGGCTGGTACAATATTCGCAAATCCATAAATGTGATACACCACATAAATAAATTGAAGAATAAAAACCACATGATCATATCAATAGATGCTGAAAAAGCCTTTGACAAAATCCAGCATCCATTTCTGATAAAAACGCTCAGCAGTGTGGGAATTGAGGGATCATACCTAGACATAATAAAGGCCATATATGAAAGACCTACAGCCAACATCATACTCAATGGGCAAAAACTAAAAGCATTTCCCTTAAGAACAGGAACAAGGCAAGGATGCCCACTTTCGCCACTCCTATTTAACATAGTACTGGAAGTCTTAGCCACAGCAATCAGACAGGAAGAAAAAATAAAAGGGATCCAAATTGGAAAGGAGGAAGTGAAATTGTAATTATTTGCAGATGACATGATACTGTACATAGAAAATCCCAAAGACTCCACCAAAAGCTTACTAGACTTAATAAATGAATTTGGCAAAGTAGCAGGACACAAAATTAACGTCAAGAAATCGATGGCATTCTTATACACCAATGATGAACTCACAGAAAGAGAAACTAGGCAAACAATCCCATTTACCATTGCGGCAAAAAAATTAAGATACCTAGGAATAAACTTAACCAAAGAGATAAAGGACCTATTCGCAGAAAACTACAGGTCTTTGAAAAATGAAATAGAGCAAGATGTAAAAAAGTGGAAGAACATACCCTGTTCATGGATTGGGAGAATTAACATCATCAAAATGTCCATATTACCCAAAGCAATCTATAGATTCAACGCAATCCCCATCAAAATACCAACGGCATACTTCAAAGAATTAGAACAATTACTTCAAAAGTTCATATGGAACCAAAAAAGGCCTCGAATAGCCACAGCAATCTTGAAAAGGAAGAACAAAGTTGGAGGGATCACAATACCAGATTTCAGGTTATACTACAAACCCACCATAATCAAAACAGCCTGGTACTGGCACAAGAACAGGTATATAGACCAGTGGAACAGAATAGAGAACCCAGAAATGGACCCTAGGCAATATGCTCAATTAATATTTGACAAAGGTGGCAAGAGCATACAGTGGAGTAAGGACAGCCTCTTTAATAAATGGTGCTGGGAAAATTGGACAGCTACTTGCCGAAAAATGAAACTAGACCATCAACTTACACCCTACACCAAAATAAACTCAAAATGGATAAAAGACTTAAATGTAACTCATGAATCCATAAAAATCCTAGAGGAGACTGTGGGCAACAAAATCTCAGACATCATACGCAGCAGAATTTTTACTGACACATCACCTAAGGCAATAGAAACAAAGGAGAAAATGAACACATGGGACTACATCAAACTCAAAAGCTTCTGCACAGCGAAAGATACAATCATCAAAACGGAAAGGCTACCCACTGTATGGGAGAGCATAATTGCCAATGATATATCAGATAAGGGGTTAATTTCCAATACATATAGAGTGCTCATACAACTCCACAAAAGGAAGACAAAGAATCCAATTAAAAAATGGGCAGAGGAACTAAATAGACACCTCTCCAAACAGGACATACAAATGGCTAAGAGACATATGAAGAAATGTTCATCATCACTAATCATCAGAGAGATGCAAATCAAAACAATAATGAGGTATCACCTCACACCGGTCAGAATGGCCGCCATCAACAAATCATCAAACAACAAGTGTTGGCGAGGGTGTGGAGAAAAGGGGACTCTAGTACACTGTTGGTGGGAATGCAGACTGGTGCAGCCACTATGGAAAACAATATGGTGTCACCTCAAAAAATTAAAAATTGAACTCCCATTTGACCCAGTGATCCCACTTCTAGGAATATACCCTAAGAAGCCTGAAACACCAATCGGAAAGAATATATGTACCCCCATCTTTGTAGCAGCACTATTTACAATCGCTAAGATCTGGAAACAGCCCAAGTGCCCATCAGTAGCCGAATGGATTAAAAAGCTGTGGTACATATACACAATGGAGTACTACGCAGCGGTAAGAAAGAAAGATCTCTTATCCTTTGAGACTACATGGAGGGACCTGGAAAGTATCATCCTAAGTGAAACAAGCCAAGCAGAGAAAGACAAATTTCATATGATCTCACTGATTTCTGGAATATAATGAACATAACAGTTTGAGGACAATCCCCTAAGGAGTGGGGAGCTGAGAGAGGGATGAACAACAGAATTTATATGCATGTAGGCATGAACAGTGGACATGGACAACAATCGGGGGAAGGGGCAGGCAGGGAAGGGGGAGGGGGGAATCACTGGGGGAAAAAAGGAGAATCATTTGTAACAAAAATTAATCAATAAAAATAAAAAATAAAAAAAAATAAATAAAAAAAAAGAAAACAGTACAGAATTTCCTCAAAAAATTAAAAATAGAACTGCCATTTGACCCAGTGCTCCCACTTCTAGGAATATATCCTAAAAAGCCTGAAACACCAATCATAAAGAATATATGTACCCCTATGTTCATAGCTGCGCTATTTACAATTGCTAAGATCTGGAAATAAATAGTTTTTAATATGGAATACATGAGTAAGTTTCAAGACTTTATTTAAGCAATGGAATTATTTGAGAAGATGGTCCATTTCCATCAGATTCTCACGTGGATTTATGATATCCCTTCAAGATAATAAAAGATAAAATATAGAGAGCTATTTATAGTTAGAACAGTACATAGTACACATGTTTTATACTAATACCTTTAAATGTGTTATCTCATTTAATCCTAACAACAACAGCTTTTTTAGATTGGTACAAACTGTAACCAGATTTTTAGTTGTGGAAATTAATGCTCAATGGGAAAATAATTTTTCCTCTGATTATTTAATTAGTAAGTGGCAAATAGGTTTTTTCATTTGACTTCAGACCATTTTTTAAAAGTCTGTGAAATCTAAACTCAAGTTCCCTCCCTTCCTCCTTCTTTTCTCCCTCCCTCCCTCCCTCCCTCCCTCCCTCCCTCCCTCCCTCCCTTCCTTCCTCCCTTCCTTCCTTCCTTCCTTGGATTTATTCATAACCTGCTTTGTACCCAACACTGGGAAATAGAGGCAACTAAGATTGCCCTGATACTTTTTTAGTCTAGTGAAGGATAAACAGAGATCAAGGCTGAGGGACATTTAAAAACCACAATAAAAGACAGCAAAGCAGAAACAGATATAAGTAGTAAAGCATGAAACTGAGGCAACCTCTTTGGATACTAAGTATTTTGTAAGTTTTATGACAGAGCAAAAAACAATGCTAGATTTAGCAGGTTCAAAATATGTAATTTAGGAATCTTTTACACTTTGTGCATCCCGACATTCTTTTTTTAAATTGATTTCTTAGAGAGAGAGGATGGGAGAGAGAGATAGAAATATTGATCTGAGAGAGAAACACTGGTTGGCTGATTCCTACACGCCCCCTACTGGGGATCCTGCCTTAAACCCAGGCATGTGCCCTGATTGTGAATCAAACTGGGATCTTTTGGTCCATGGAACAATGCTCAATTCACTGAGCCACACTGGCTAGGCTATCCTGACATTCTTAATATTAGATGGACACACTTCGCATCTTGTCATTTTGGAGGGTTCTTGGTCGGGACTGAGGTGCATTCCCTTGCATGTTTATGTGATAACTCTAAGGTTACTGTTTGCAGTAATAAGAATCATTGCTGGTTATTGTAATCCATCCAGAAATCTGGACAGTCACTGGTAGTGTCTTAGTCATGAAAAATGAGCTCAGGTGGTACAGAGCTGCAACACTTTACCATGATGCTAATCTTAGCAAAAGTCAAATTCTCCATGTCTGGGTGTAACTCATTGAATTTACAACATGCCTTTCAACTTCTCTGATAATACATATAATAAAGATTCAGAACTGGAGCAGAGCAGAGCAGAGCAAAGTTGCTTATTACAATGGGTAACAGAACTCAAACTATTAGCTAAGTACTTACTTTCCTTTTACATTTCACATAAATTTAAATAAAAACACTTTTGCAATAGATGGTCTAACACTGGTTATTATTGTTAATAATATATGGGATGTAGGTAAAGAATCTCAGTAACTTATTCTTGTTTGTGTTAAATGTTGAAATGTTTGGTGTGATTTTAAAGTATTTAGGTTTTAAGAAAATGTCAAACAATATGTAGAAATCAAGAGTCAATATTGAAAGCTATAACTAGTTTCAATTATTCTGTAATTATTATTTAGAAATTATTTTTTCATCCAGTTATAAACCATATGAGAAAATATGTCTACTTGATTTATAATTTCTTTATATAATCATTGTCTAATTTTGATCCTCAACTTATATATCATACTTTGCTTATTGAAAATTTGGTTGTTTCTAAAATTTATTAATTGTAGAGGAAAAACACTTAACACCATTTAAAAATATCCTATAAGCCAAAATACAAATTAAAGCCACACCAAAACGTCTGGTCAGGGAGGTGGTATAGGCAAATGAAGTACTTGCATCCTCCCACAAGTTAATCAAAATTACAACTAAGCTATAGAACAACCATTATTCAGAACCAAATCTAACTGAATGGAAGTCCTATTATGATGGATTTAAAGAAGAAACCACATAGAGACAGGTAGGAAGGGCACAGATGCAAAACAGCTGGTCTCACACCCAGGTATTTCAGATAAAAATCAAAATGGGGAGGGATATCTCAGCTGCAGAGGTACCCCTGAGGAGGAGGGGTCCTAGCCCCATATCAGGCCTCCAGCCCATGGTTCCAGTGTCAGGAAGAGAAGACCCCATGAATTCTGGCTGTAAAAACCAGGAGAGGCCTTGGCCAGTTTTGCTCAGCAGTTAGAGCATTGGCCAATGGACAAAAAGTCATGTGTTTGATTCCGGACAAGGGCATATACCTCGGTTGTGGTTCAGTCCCTGGCCTTGGTTGGGGTCGTGTATCTCTCACATTGATGCTTCTCTCTCTCTCTCTCCCTCTCGCTCTGTCTCAGGAGATGGAAAAATATCCTTGGGTAAGGATTAAAAAAACAAACAAACCTAGCAGTGATTGTGGCTGAATGCGATGGAGGCTATTGGAGTCCCAGGCATTTCCTCTTAAAGGGCCAATGCATGGAATTACTCAATTCAAAGGGAATTACCCTCCCTTTGAACTGTAATGCTGGGGCAGCAGCTCAAAAGGCATCAGGGACATATGGGGAGGAACTGAGTTGTCTGGAATCAGGATGAGGGTTGGAGGGATAGCTTTCTGCCAGACAAAAGTGCTGGCAGAGACCATTGTTCCTTTTCTTAGATTCTTCCCACGTAGAGCTGACAATCAGGTGCCATATCTGAGACTCCATCAACCTGTCTCACACTGTTTGCCCCACCTGGTGATTCCCTAAGACTCTGCACCATACAACATGTGGGCCCACCAAAGCTTTTTCCAGTAGCTTTTCCATACAAACTGCCTGTCTTGGCTCTTGCTGTGGACTTTCCTAAAATCTCTCAAAGGTACACGAACTTCAAACAAGCAGTATCTGGTCTTGGTGTGCTCTGTATCTTTTGCTAGGTGGCCCCAGTCCCGGCACTAGAGACACTCAGCCTTGGTTTACAGCTTGGCCACTCCTGACACCTCCAAGCTCTGCACAAGTAGCGGCCATAAGCAGATTACTCTATAGCTCACACTGGGTGGCCCCATAAAGGCACAGGTGGTGGCTGACTTTGCCTCTTCCCAAAGGGCCCAGAGCTAGTGCACCCAGTGAACAGCTTCAGTCAACAACATATTACAACACTACCATTTCCACAAGTGACACATTCAAAGGGTGGACTTGATGAACACCAAAACCCCACTGAAGCAGGTCCTGCTTCACAGGGTCAGCTCCTGCACAGCAACTCCTACACTGTAGTCACAGCCAGTCCTTGCCACTGATCAGCCTGGTAGTCAATCCCTCCCAGGGATGTCAACAGCAATCAAGGCTCAACTACAACAGTGTACACAGCCTACAACAGAGGCACACCTGAGTGCCCAGGTTGGTGACTGTGGAGGCTGCACCAGTGGGCCCTACACGACACTCTATACCAAGTCCAGGAGACATGGCAGCTCTACCCAATACAGAGAAACAAAATTAGGGAAGCAGCCAAAATATGGAGACAAAGAAACATGTACCAAATGAAAGAACAAGAGAAATCTCCAGAAAAAGAAATAAATTAAATGGAGGCAAGCAAACTACTAGATAGGGAGTTCAGAAAGAACTTCAACAGCATGAAAAAAAAAAAAAAAAATAGAAACCATAAAAAGGAACCAGTTAAAAATGAAGGCTACACTAACTGAAATGAAGAATAATTTACAGGGAATCAACACTAGAGTAGATGATGTCAAGAACCAAATCAGCAATTTGGAATGTGAGGAAGTAAAAAATACCCAATTAGACAGGAAAAAGAAAAAAAAATAATCTAACAAAATAAAGATAGTGTAAAGAGCTTCCTGGACTTCAAGTACACCAACTTCAAGTACACCAACATTTGTATCATGGGGGGTGCCAAAAGGAGAAGAGAGCGAGCAAGAAATTAAAAACACAATAACAGAAAACATCCCTAGCTTGGTGAAGGAAACAGACATACAAGCCCAGGAAGCACAGAGAATCCCAAACAGGATGAATCCAAGAGGCCCACACCAAGACACATAATTAAAATGCAAAAGATTAAAGACAAACAGTGAATCTTAAAAGCAGCAAGAGAAAAGCAGGTAGTTACCTACAAGGGAAAACCTACCAGACTATCAGCTGATTTCTGAACAGAAATTTTGTAGGCAAGAAGGAATTGGCAAGAAATATTCAAAGTGAAGAAAAGCAAGGACCTACAACCAAGATTATTCTGCCCAGAAAAACTATCATTTAAAAATGAAAAACATATAAAGAGCTTCCCAGACAAGGAAAAGTTAAAGAAGTTTATCACCACCAAACGAGTTTTACATGAAATGTTCAAGGGTGTTCTGTAAGAAGATGAAGGAAATAAAAGATAAAAAATGTGAACAGTAGCCCAACTGGTGTGACTCAGTGGACTGAGCATTGTCCCATAGACTGAGAGGTCCTAGTTTGATTCCTAGTCAGGGAACATGCTCAAATTCTAGGCTTGATCCCCAGTAGGGCAACATTCAGAACAGCTTAAGTGCCCATCAGTAGATGAGTAGATAAAAAAGCTGTGGTATATTTACACAATGGAACATTACTTGGCCACAAAAAAGGAGCAAATCTTACCTGTTGTGACAGCATGGATAGATCTGGAGAAGAGTATTAGGCTAAATAAAATAAGCCAGTCAGAGAAAGACAAACAACATACATGAACAAATAAACTAAAATTAAAAACAAAAACAAAAACAAAAAACCAGACTCATAGATGCTGAGAACTGAAAGTTCCCAGTGAGGAGAGTGTTGGGGACTGAGTGAAAAAGGTGAAGGGATTAAGTAAAACCAAAGAAACAAATGAAACAAAACAGACAGCAACAACAGTATGGTGATTGCCAGAAGGAAAAGGGGGTGGAGGTCGGTGGAAAAGAGCAAAGTGGGGATAAATGGTTGGGCAAAGAATTTATTTTAGGTGGTCAGCTCACAATTTAGTGTACAAGTGATGTGTTATAGAGAAGTACACTGAAAACTTGTATGTTTTTATTAACCTATGTCACCCCAATAATTTTAATTCAAAAAAAAAATCTGTAAGCCCTGAAGGCAATTCCATAACAAGTTTCCAGAAACATTATTAATAAAGCTAGCATTTTTGAAAAAATATGCAACCTCCAAAAGGAAGGGCCAACACTTCTTTATATATGTAAATTTTGACACTGTTGATAAAATTTCTGCTATGAAATTTCTGACATCACAAAGTAAGACATTTAAGAATAACCAAAGAAAAGAAAAAAAAAAAAATCCTTCACATCCATTGGGATGCATTCTTAATACATTGGTAATGTTTATTTTAGTATAGTTTCTCATGACTTAAAAAATAGTATATAAACATCCAGATGGTCCCCAGGTGACCATTTTTGTTATGCCATACAGAGGAACAGAGAGAACTGTTTGAGTATAGGTTTGAATGAGTCTCTACCAACTCTGAGATTAAGATGGTATCTCCCAGCCAATTGGCCATCCCATGAGTGATGATGCTTCTCTCATTCTGTGAATGTCTCCAGACATCTCAAACGTAATATGACTGAAACATAATCTTAAGCCTGCCCTTTCCATTATTTTTCTTCTCAAATATACCTGGTTGCCAAAGCCAGAATTCTGGCATTACTCCTTTTTTCTAATCATACATTTTGAATTGTAAGTAATTTAGCTACAAAATATAATCTCAAATCTACAATTTCTTTTCATGTTTGTTTTTATGAGTCATTTCATTAGTTACCTCCTACCCTAGTCTTTTTTCCCATCTCCTTTATATAAACAATTCTTTACACAGCAGCAAAGGGATTCTCTTAACAGATAAATCTAAACCTAGGGATCCCTTACAATGATTATTTCAATTGCAGTTTATTTCACTTAGAATTAAATATAAATAAGATAAGGATGCCCACTCTTACCACTCTTATTCAACATAGTTCTGGAAGTCCTAGTGAGAGCAATCTGGCAAGAGAAAGAAACAAAAAGAATCCAAATTGGGAATGAAGAAATAAAAGCGCCACTATTTGCAGATGACATGATTCTGTATGTAGAAAACCCTAAAGACTCCACAGAAAAACTATGAGAAACAATAAACAAATACAGTAATGTTGCAAGATACAAAACCAATATACAAAAATCTACCGCTTTCCTATATACTAACAATGAAACTTCAAAAAAAGACATGAAAAAAAAAATTCCTTTAGCAATGGCAATGAAAAGAATAAAATACCTATGAATAAACAACACAGGGTGTGAAAGACCTATATTCTAAAACAACAGAGTATTATTAAAAGAGACTGCAAAAGACACTAAAATGGAAAGTTAATCTGTATTAATGGATTGGAAGAATCAACATAGTTAAAATGGCCATATTATCCAAAGCAATATAAAGATTTAATGCAATCCCCATCAAAATCCCAAAGTCAGTTTTTAAAGAAATAGAATAAAAAATCATCAGATTTGTATGGAGCCACAAAAGACCCCAAATAGCCAAAGCAATCCTATAAAAAAAGAACAAAGCTGGAGGTATCATACTACCTGACTTCAAATTATACTACAGAGCAATGGTAATCAAAACAACATGGTATTGGCAGAAAAACAGACACACAGATCAATGGAACAGATTTAAGAGCCCATAAATTAAACCACATGTATATGGGCAAATATATTTTAATAAAAGAGCCAAAAAGACCTGAAGGGAAAAAGAAAGCCTCTCCAAAAATAAATAGTGCTGGGAAAATTGGAAAGCCACATGCAAAAGAATAAAACTAGATTTCAGTTTGTCCCTATGTATAAAAATCAATTCAAAATGGATGGATCAAAGATCTAAATATCAGATCTGAAACAATAAATTAGAAGAAAATATAAGTACTAAATTTATGGACCTCGGACATAGAGGATATTTTATGAATTTGACCACAAAGGCAAAGGAATTAAAGGTAAAATAAATGATTGGGACTATATCAAACTAAAATGCTTCTGGATAACAAAACAAACCACCAACAAAATAAAATGGCAATTAACAGAATGCAAGATGATATTTGCCAACAACAGCTCCAACAAGGGGTTAATATCTGTAATATATAAAGAACTCATACAACTCAACACCAAACAAATAAATAATCCAATTAAAATTGTTAGAGGACCTTTTCCAAGAAGACATATACATGACCGACAGATATATAAAAAGATCCTCAATTTCACTAGCTATTAGGGAAATGCAAAGAAAAACTACAATGAGATACGACCTTATACCTGTTAGAATGCCTGTTATCCACAAGACAGGTAATAACAAGTATTAGAAAGGCTGTGGAGAAAAAAGAACCCTCATTTACTGTTGGTGGGAATGTCAACTGGTATAACCACTATGGGAAACAGTATGGTGGTTCCTCAAAAACTAAAAATAGAGTCACCATATGACCCAGAAATCCCTCTTCTGGGTATCTACCCAAAAAACTTGAAATCCTTTTTTTGCAAAGATATATGTACCTCTGTGTTCATTGCAGCATTATTTATGGTGGCCAAGACATAAAGACAACCAAAGTTTCTTTTGATAGATGATTGGATAAAGAATATGTGGCACATATATAGTATGAAATACTACTCAGCCATAAGAAAAGATAATATTGCCATATGTGACAACACAGATAGACCTTGAGAATATTATGTAAAGCAAAATAAGTCAGTCAGAAAAAACTAAGAACCATATGATTTCACTCATATGTGAAACTGAAACTCAGACACAGACAACAGTATGGTGGTTACCAGAGAAAGGGGGTTTGGAAGGGTAGTAAAGAGTAAAGGGGGCCACATAATGGTCACGGAAAATGCTTTGACTGTGGCTGGTGGGTACACAATGCAATATACAAATCATGTATCATAGAAATGTATACTTGAAACCTGTATGATCTTAGTAAGCAGTGTCACCCCAATAAATTAAAAAAATAAAAATGAAAAAAGGAATTAAAGCTAAAGTCTTTGCCATGTGGTATACAGTCTTGAATTTCTTCTCTTATTTTTCTCTCCAAAATCCTGTGAGCTCAAACTGCACTAGTCCTCTCTGTGTTCTCTGAATAAAGAAAGCTTTTTATTGTCTCTCTAAATTTGTTTTTCTTATTCATTGTACTGAGATGCCCACTTCTCACATACACTTCTTAGAGAGTCCATTCCTAGTCATCCTATTTAAAGTATATTCCCCTAAATTACCTTCCATTTTCTTCTCAACATTTATCAGATTTTCTTTTTGTCTGTCCCTCAATACTAGAAAGTAAACTTCATAAAAACAAGAGTCATATCAGTCTATTTTATCATCATATAACCAAAACACAGAATATTAAATACTAAACCACCTGTAAAATAGTAATTTTTTAAAACCTATATTATTGTAAAGACTAAATGTTCTTTGTTGTTGCTACCTCCCCACTCTTTTCCTGTCACCAGGATCATTTCATTAAAACAACTACAGCACATTACCATTTTGTTTTCTCCAAATTATTTATGTTTCCTAACCTATAGAATAAAGTCAGATATACTAAGATGACAGTAACATTCAAAACCTAGAACTATCCAGTATATCTCTGTTATATTATACCTCTTCAACAACAACACACCTCATGTTTCAGCCATACTGGTCTACTAAACTGACTTGTGATCCAGTATAATATTCCAGATATTTCTCATCATTAGAACCAAAACTGAGTTTTGCACTTTCTAAGTGAGAATATCTTATACTTTGGCCTTGAGAAACTGAGTCACTCTTAGTGGGGTTTGCAAACTATCTGCCGATTCAATTTCTGTTCTTGGAGCCGGGTTATAGTGGGGAACTGTCAATGACAATGCCACATTCTATCACTGATGATTCTGTGAGTCCTCCTTCTGTTTAAAAATTTCTAAAGTAAAAGCAAGGAACAACACGTCCATGAAGCATTATGGTATAGTTGGAAGACCAGGAATTAGAGTCAGAGTTATAAGGCCTCACATGGTTATCACAGCTATCTAGTTGTGTGAATTTGATTTTTAAAATATCACTCAGGTTTCAGGGTCTCTGTTACTTCATTTGTACTAGAAGGTTCGTCTAGATGATCTTACATGTTCCTGCTTACTCTTAATTCTTTGAGTCTATGATGAATGCAGTTAAACTGTTCAGGTGCATTGTTTGAAAAGAAACGGTCATAGTGTAGTATGGTCAGCTTTGCACTTATTAAACTTTTCTACTACATTTTCTCTTAGGCAGAAAAAAATTTCTTAACATTTCTTTGAAATCTCTTGTTTTATCTTAAAATTTATGCAGATGTATTTTAGTCCATAATGTATCATTCATTTCAACACAAAGTGATGAATATAATTACTTAACATTTAAGAAAACTATCAACACAAAAAACATTTGTACCTTAGTTATCCTGTGATATTGACTATCTCCTGGCACATATCAGATTAGTAAATAAAGTTTCAATCCAATGTTCATCACATTTTAATTGGGTTTAGCAGGGAAATATATAAATATAAATGGGAAAGAAATATGCATGCATGGAAAGAGGATGTTGGGAGGTGAAATATGGATCATATCATTGGCAAAGGAATTGAATAAAGTAGCAGAGTTCTACAACTGCAAATAAAACTAGATGTGGTGAATTTTTAATTCTATAGACTTTATCAGCAATGAAAGGGTGCTGCAATTCATATCAAACAAATCACAAAATGATTCTCCACTGGAGCACTTTGTACCAACCATTTAAGGCAATGAGCTTTGAGTATAACCTTTTAAAATTATTCCAACAAAGGTTAAATGCTTTATTAGATATTTGTTTATCTAAAAGTAATTTATTATACAAATATTTTTTAGATTTTAACAACAATAAGAACATATATTTTAAAGTTTAAAAGTACTGGGAAACAAAGACATAGAGGTGGGATAGAGACTGACAAACCTCGGGGCGGGGGGGAGATAAACCACAGAACTTACATGCGTGCATGTATGACCAATGAACATAGACAACAAAGCTGGGGATGGGGCGGGGGAAGGGGCGGAGGGTGTCAATGGGGGGGAAATGAGAAACATCTGTAACAAAAACAAATTAATAAAAACAAAAAACAAAACAAAACAAAAAGCATACTTGGATATGAAATGTGTGGAATTTGGCCTTGATTAGTATCTTTGCAAGGAAATAGGAGATACCATTTAGGAATTCACAATCAAGAAAATATAGAGAGGACTGTAATTCTATTTCTAAAAATGACAAAGAACATCATAAGAAAAATGAAGGGTTAGTCCTCAGCCAGAATTTCTCCCCTGCATCAGAGATAAATTATACCATGATATAATTCAAGGACCACTTCAAGGCACAATCATTTGTTCATTCTGGAGGAGAAAAATAAGCAAATTCTGAATCATAACTGTCTTTAATTTTTAAATGGTTGCAATCTTCTTTCTTGAGGTTTTAGTTATACAGATATCTGCAGGCAAGGAGTTAGACAGTTGACCTTTTTTTGAATTTCTGTGGTATGCGGTTTTTCTAAATCATTGTGTAATAGCTAGTAGATGTCTTTCAACACCGATCATTCCAGAAAAAGAAAATGAATTGAAAATTAAGCTAAACACCCAGTTTTCTACTGTACAAACTAAATACCTCTCCCAACTTCTGTGGCTAACTTCATGCTTTTGTTAGATTTATATGTATAGTATTCTGTAATAGGCAGTATATTTGAAATATCTTTTATTTTACAGTTTAAATTTATAAAATCATATGTGAAACATCTAGAAATAATATGCAACACTTTTTCAATTAATCAATTGAAATTCAATTATTTTAACATCTTTCTTCAAATGCTTAAAAAAGTAGTTGAATGAGACCCATACAACTATAGTACTCAGGGCTTTACTAAGTTTCTTGTAGATTTAAAAAGTTTAATGAACATAACAGTCTGAGGAATGGGGTAGTCCCAGAGATGTGGAAGTGGGATACAGACTGGCAGTCCCCAGAAGAGGGGTTGGTGGGGGAGAGACAAACCACAGAACTTATATGCATGTGTGCATGAACAATGGACATGGACAACAAAGCTGGGGACAGGAGGGAGGCGGAGGGGGGAATCAGTGGGGGAAAAAGGAGAAACATTTGCAATAAAAATAAATTAATTAGCCCTGTCCAGTTTGGCTCAGCGGTTAGAGCGTCGGCCTGCGGTCCGGAGAGAACCGGGTTCGGTTCCCGCTAAGGGCACGTACTTCGGTTGCAGTTTGTCCCTGACCCTGGTTGGTCGTGCAGGTGGCAGCCACTCGATGTGTCCCTTCACGTCGTTGTTTCTCTTGCTCTCTCCTTCCTCTCTCTCCCTCCCACTCTATCTGTACAAAAAATGGAAAAATATCCTCGGATGAGGATAAAAAAGAAATTTTAAAAAAATAATAAATAAATTAATTAATTAATTAAATTCAAAAAAATAAAAAGTATAAGGGCTAGAACCAGCGATCCTTAAGCATACACTAAGAAGCACCTCATTCTTTTAGGATTTAACCTCTACAATTGAAATGAATATTTCCTAGGACTTAGTTTCCAGTGAATTACAGATGCCTGAGATCTTAGTGTGTGCCTACGGTAAATTGTCTGAGTAGTCAACAGAATTTTATAAAAGGAATTATATGAAAAAGTTTTTAAAACAAATATTTGTGTCTCATGTGAAATGCAGTAATATAGACATGGTTGTTTGATCTTGGAACATATTTTCTCATAATTTATTTGGTATATTAGCAGCACATCTTCAGTATTATTTCCTTCACTGCTGAATAATTATACTTTATTTAATGGGAAACACTACTTTACACAAAATGAGTGTCAGGAGGAGACATAGCTATGGAACCAAAGTATAATATTAGCTCCTTATTTAATGAACTATGAGTTTAAGTGTTCGGGCATAGAGGATTTGAAAGATTAGAAGTTATGTTATTTTTTTCAGATACAGTTGCTTGTTTAAATTCAGCCTGAGTTGTTTATCAACACTTCATATACAAATTCAGGGATAAATTAGCAATGGTGTGATAGCTCTCTATTTGCTCATTTGTAGTAAGCAATTCATAAAAGCCACATTTTGGGTAGCAATAACTATTGGCTTCACAAGTTATCTAGGGTGGATTTGGAAAGTGGCAGGAAAACAAATCTCTGTATTCATTTTGGATGAGGCACATTTCAGAGATTGGAGAACTCAGATTGGTGGTGCCAAAGCACACTTTTTTTGGTAAGAAAAAATTCAACATAGTTGTGATTGCAGAGAACTACCCATGGGGCCTACACATTATGGGACAAATATTTCTTCTTATGAAATATCATTTCCTTTTATAACTTCTCTTAGTGATTTTCCTATGGAAGCACAAATAAGAGCCTTGTGATGATTTTGGAGTTCTATAAACTTTCATGATATTTTAAATATCATCATAAGGAAGATTTGAAAGGTCACTTTGTCAGGAGATTCACCTTGGAACAAAGCTTATTTTCCACCTTATTGTGGAGAAAATGAAATTATTTACATTGCTATCACTCTAGTTTTACTGTCTGTATACTTATCCATCTGTTCCTTTCAAATCTTAATAATTCAATCTTGGTTTTCTGGACACAGATATACTGTGTTAATGGATCAAAAGAATTAACATAATTAAAATGTCCATATTACCCAAAGCAATCTATAGATTCAATACAATCTTATTAAAATACCAATGGCATATTTCATAGATTGAGAACAAATACTCCAAAATTTATATGGAACCAAAAAAGACCCCAAATAGCAACAATTTTGGTAAATAAGTCAGTCAGAGAAAAACAACTATCACATGATCTCACTTATATGTGGAATCTAATGAACAAAATAAACTAATGAACAAAATAGATCCAGAGACATGGAACAGATTGAAGGAATCTCAGGGGGAAGGCGGAGGAAGGTGGGAAGAAATTAACCAAATAACTTTTATGCATTACCATCAACACAGACAATAGCGCTGTGAAGGCCTTGGGAGGGTGGGATGGGAATGGCATGGAGGGGGTCAGTGGGGAGAAAAATGAGGTAACATCTGTGGGAGACTATTTACATGGCATCCATTTTGCTAAAATCTGCTCTGCCATCTCCTGCCACAGGCAGGATACCTCTGTATACAATGTTTCTGCATTCCTTTAAGTAACCATTTACTCAGCCAGTTACGCTCTTTTTATCTTTTGTTCCACCGGGATATGGGATATTTACTTGAAATTGCTTCGGGATGGTTACCACAAACTTATCGCTTGGCAACAAATGTTCTTGTTTTTCTGCTTCTTGCCCCATATATTGTGTGGATCTCCCCAGAATAAAGGAGACTTGATCAGAACCCTGTCTTGTCTCCATTTCTCATGTCTCTTGTCCCTCCTCATCCTCACTGCCCCTCTAGAATCCTCGTTGCTCGACCTGCGGGACGGGTCAAGTGGCACCCAACGTGGGACTCCAGCACGGGGGATCCAGTGAAGGACGCCGTTCTAGTGGCTGGCAGAAAGGAAAAGAAAAGAGGGAACGACGTGGGAACCTGCTACGTCTGCACCCCTCGGGTAAGCGAACGGCGATTATGGGTCAAGCATGGAGCCAAGATAAGATGTTCGTTGAAGGACTAGGAAAGGCTATCAAGGCATGAGGAGTAAAGATAAAAATTAAGCATTTGTGTCAGTATTTTGATTATATTAAAGAAGTTTTCCCTTGGTTTCCTACAGAGGGAACTATAGATCAAAAACGATGGAAAATAGTCGTTGATGCTCTTAAAGATTACTATAAGACTTATGGACCCGAGAAGGTCCCGGTAACTGCTTTTTCTTATTGGAATTTAATAGATGAAATCTTATATAGAGGCTTTCCAGTAATAGAAACAGTGGACGTGCAAGGACAGGCTTGGCGTCACCATAGTGGGTTTGATTTTAAATTAATAAAGGAGTTAAAAACTGCCACAGCCCCGTATACTATGGCAATTTTAGAATCAGTAGCCGAGAATTGGCTTATGCCTGGGGATTGGCAGACGTTAGCCCGAGCGACACTTGCTGGAGGAGACTATCTCCTATGGAAATCAGAATACGTAGAGAACTGAAGGGACATTGCTAAACGCAACTTGCAGGCTGGTTGGTGATGGATGGAATTTTGATATGCTAATAGGAGAAGGAAATTATGTTAATAGTGATGCTCAAATGCAATATGATGCAGGTCTTTTTGCACAAGTTCAAGCTGCAGGCACTAGAGCATGGAGGAAACTGCCCACCAAGGCAACATGAGCTCTTCCCTTACTAACATTAAACAAGGACCTGATGAGCCTTTTGCAGATTTTGTTCACTGCTTAATTACTGCAGCAGGCAGAATTTTCGGTAATGCAGACGCTGGCACAGATTTTGTTAAACAATTGGCTTTTGAAAACGCTAATGCCGCCTGTCAAGCCGCTATTAGACCTTATAAGAAAAAGACTGATTTAACTGGTTATATTCGCCTATGCTCTGATATTGGGGCTGCATATCAACAGGGCCTTGCCATGGCTGCCGCCTTGCAAGGGTATACAGTTAGACAGTTCTTATCCCAACAAAACAAGAGTAAATTTTTTAACTGTGGGGAAACTGGCCATTTCGCAAGGAATTGTAAAAGAAATCCCACTAATAACTCAAAAACTCAGACTCCAGGAGTTTGCCCTAGATGTAAAAGGGGGAAACATTGGGCTAATGAATGTAGGTCTAAAAAGGATGTTCAGGGTAACAAACTACCCCCGATGCAGGGAAATGGGCACAGGGGCCAGCCCCAGGCCCCCAAACCCAAACAAATCTTTGGGACAGTCAGTTTTGTTCCAGCAAACAACAATCCATTTCAAACCTCCTCAGAGCCACCACAGGAAGCGCAGGATTGGACCTCAGTTCCACCACCTGCACAGTATTAACTCCTGAAATGGGAGTTCAGGCCCTTCCTACTGGAATTTTTGGCCCTCTGCCTGAAAGCACATTTGGACTAATAATAGGACGTAGCAGTTCAACAATGAATGGACTACAAGTCCTTCCAGGAGTTATAGACAGTGACTACTCCGGAGAAATTAAGGTTATGGTATCAGCCCCCAAAAATATTAGTACTGTCATCACAGGACAAAGATTTGCTCAATTGCTGCTCCTGCCTTTGATGCCCACCACAAATAGGGCAGTATCAGGACAAAGATGATCAAGGCTTTGGATCATCAGATGTTTACTGGGCAGAGATCATATCAGCACAAAAACCCATTATGTGTCTCTGGTTAGATGGTAAGAAATTTTCGGGGCTTATAGATACAGGGGCTGATGTCACAATAATTAAAAAGGAAGACTGGCCTACAGCCTGGCCCCTAGACGCAACTCTGACCCACCTAAAAGGAATAGGGCAAAGTCAGAACCCAGAGAGAAGTTCAAAGCTATTAACTTGGAAAGATCAGGAAGGTAACCAGGGCATCATACAACCATATGTTATAGCTGGATTGCCTATAAATCTTTTGGGGTAGGGACCTCTTATCCCAATTAGGATTAATAATGGGAAGCCCGAATGCTTTTATTACTACCCAAATGTTGAAAACCGGATATCTACCAGGCCAAGGGCTGGGAAAAAATAATATGGGTATAACAGAACCCATAGAGCCCTCCCCAAAGACTGATTGGGCAGGATTAGGCCATTTTCCATAGGGGCCATTGACACTCCTGTGACCCATGCAGAAAAGATCACGTGGCTATCTGAGGAGCTGGTGTGGGTTGATCAATGGCCTCTAACAGCAGAAAAACTGATGGCTGCACAACAGCTGGTACAGGAGCAGCTTGATGCTGGCCACATTGTCTCTAGTAACTCCCCTTGGAATACTCCTATTTTTGTCGTTAAAAAGAAATCTGGCAAATGGCAGCTTTTGCAAGACTTAAGAGCTGTAGATAAGACTATGGTACTAATGGGAGCCTTACAACCAGGACTTCTCTCACCTGTTGCCATACCTTTGGGTTATTTCAAAGTTATTGTTGCCAGATAATCAGAGGCGATTTGCATTTAGCTTACCAGCTATAAATTTCAAAGTGCCTATGAAAAGATTCCAATGGCACGTTCTGCCACAGGGAATGGCATGGCCCAGACCCAGTCCTCATCTGGGGCCGAAGTTCTGTATGCATTTACTCTAAGAAAATGAAATCTGCCAGATGGCTACCAGAGCGTCTGGTTAAACAGATTGATCAAGTTAAAGGAATAACAGATAACCATATAGATAACTCCAGGGATGAAAATCCGCCCTGAGAGGCTTTTCCTGTTTTTTCTTTATTTCAGGAATGGACCGGAAGGCTGAAATCTTACTGCTAGGGATACTACTGCATCTTTGCCTGCTTGTGAAAGGAGGTTTTGGGCCTCCTCCAAAACCTGATGAGCTCCTGAGGGCCTTATTTGGCCCCCCATGCGACTGCCTTACAGGAACGCTACTGCTTAAAAGAGCTTTTTGACAACCCCCTTTGGAGCGGGCTAAATGGGGTGCTGCCTTATCTTCTCCCTCTGCTGGGCCCCTTACTTGGCCTTTTACTGATTGTGTCACTAGGACCTTTCCTCTTCAATAAGGTGACGGCTTTCATCAAGCAGCAGATGGATGCCATTAAGATGCAACCTATACAGGTCCACTGTCATAGACTTGAAATGGCCGACAGAGAAGCTCACTCTAGCTGTGAGTCAGTAAGCTATGACTATGCCCGAGATGGCAAATAGTGAGTCTCAAAAACCTCGTCACCTTGGTGCGCTGGACTGGAGGGCCAGAGACGGGCAACTGGAACTCACACTCATCGCCAACCACCACCTAAGACAGGAACAAGGCCTTATACTGCCTTGCTATTCCAATGACGGGTTCGGACAGGTTGGCACCGTGTGTAAGTTTCCTGACCTAAGACAGGCACAGTCCCCTCAAGGTAATATTTCGGCCTTAAAATTAAAGAAAAGGGGGACCTGTGGGAGACTATTTGCATGGCATCCATTTTGCTAAAATCTGCTCTGCCATCTCCTGCCGCAAGGCAGGATACCTCTGTATACAATGTTTCTGCATTCCTTTAAGTAACCATTTACTCAGCCAGTTACGCTCTTTTTATCTTTTGTTCCACCTGGGATATTTACTTGAAATTGCTTCGGGGTGGTCACTACAAACTTATCGCTTGGCAACAAATGTTCTTGTTTTTCTGCTTCTTGCCCTATATATACTGTGGATCTCCCCAGAATAAAGGAGACTTGATCAGAACCCTGTCTTGTCTCCATTTCTCATGTCTCTTGTCCCTCCTCATCCTCACTGCCCCTCTAGAGTCCTCGTTGCTCGACCTGCGGGATGGGTCAAACATCTGTAATACTTTCAACAATAAAGATTTAAAAAAAGAAATGTGTGAACAATCCTCTCTACTGCTCCTTTTATATACTTCACCCCCAACTCTAACCAAATAAATATCATAAAACGCACTCACATCCTTTTGGCAAAAATTCATTTCTACTAACATACACCCCCTGAATATATAGAGCACTAAATTACAAATCTTTCATGGCTTGGTCAGAGGAAATCTACAAAGGCTGAAAATTATCTTGTAAGGTCGTATTTGATTACCTCAGCTTTGTTTAAGATTCTACTTCTTAATACAAAGTATTAAACTTATAACAAAACTGCTTGCAGATTCACATTTAAGGAAAGCACCAAAAATATGACAGATGATATGTGTAATAGTTCAAGACTCTCTGCACACTGTTTGGAATTTATGAAATAACAAAGCATACAAAGTATAGAGGGACCCAAATATTAGTCATCAGGGAAGTCCTGTCTACCACTAAATTTCATTTAATGGTTCAGTACTTCAAAAGGGCTGCTGTGGGCTATAGGACAATTAGTTTAGTAAGTAATTATCCTCCCTTATTAATAGAAGTAGAACTTAGATCATTTGTGATTTTTGGGGGATAGCAAGATGGGTGTTTTCAGAATTTATATGAGAATGGCTTTTGATAGATGTGAGGCTGGAGTTGTTCTAAGAACAATGTTGAACAGAATAAAAGGCAATCTGGTCCCTAATTCTGAAAATACACATTTATCTATATAATAAAGCAATAAAAACAAGGTGAGCAGATGAGCAGCATGCTGTGAATGTCCCCCTTTAGTGTGAAGGCATGCATTTTTTTTTTTTTTTAAACAAGAGAGAATGCAGTTTCTTTAAAAATGGTATAACCGTGGAATGACTAAACAAAGCTTGGAAAGTAATTAGTTTCCTCATGAATAGTGATTGCATAGTACATCTATTCTGTGTTTATTTCAGGGTGTGTGATTGATTTGATTATTCTGAGCTTTGTCTTTCAAGCTAATTCTGCAGACTAGCAGTACAAGCATCTCTTGAAACCTTGTTGGAAATTCAGAATCTCAGCCCTACTCCACTGTGGAATCAGACTACATTTTATTGAGATTCCCAGAATCCTGTGCATATGAGTGGTGCAAACATCAGTCCAGGAGATTCTTTCTTTCTCCTTCACTTTGAGATGGAAGTAGTTAAAACCATCTATGTTACATAAAACACTTTGTTCTAGCTCTTTGTTCCATTATTGAGGAGGTGTCTGGCTTCCTATTCTTAAAATGTTAAAAAGATGGTTCCAAAATCTTCAGGGATCCCAAGGAATGTAGCTGGTTCACCTAACAGGTGCTATAGACACCTGCCTCGCCAACTTGCATCATTCTTTCTGTAGCTTCAAGGCAAGGGCAATAGAGTCAGACATTTCCTGTAGTTTAGTCACACAGGCAGTTGAGTATTTGGCTTCAGGAGAAAATATGATAACAAATTTAAAAGCAGTCAGCACTTAGTAGACACACAAGCAGATATCTGTTGTGGGATAATGACAATATAATTACTAATATAAGATCCAAATTATTGCAAAACAGCAGTATGTGTTTAAACATGCAGTATATTTTTTTCTTTATTGATTTTAGAGAGAGAAGAAGGGAGAGGGAGAGAGAGATAGAAACATCAATGAGAGAGAACATTGATTGGCCACCTGCTGCATGCCCCCCACTGAGGATTTGGCCCACAACCTGGGCATGTGCCCTGACTGGGAATCCAACCGTCAACTTCTTCATGCATGGGTCGACACTCAACCACTAAGCCACACTGGCCAGGCCAAACACGCAGTATTTTTGTTTATATGTGCAGCATGCGGACTTTATAAGTACAAGATGGATGACTTTCACACTAATTTTAATTTAGAGTTAAAGGATGCATGGAAGAAAGTTGGATTTTTGGGTGGGTGACCTGTACTTAAAATAGTCCAACACTTGGTTTAAAGCTCAGCTATGACTGTCTTGAAATTTTAAAATAATTTTTTTTTGTAAAAGAGGCCTTGCGTTTTCATTTTGAAAATTATGTAACTGAATCTGTATGGAAGAGATGTAGTGGTAAGCAGAGCCAGCTTCTTAAACTTCAACTGGACATCATGTCCTTAAGTTCCCTTTACTGCAAACATTTTAGATGAGAACATTTTTCAGAAATGGCTTTGTACTGCAAAATCAGCAGTGTCTCCAAATTTCCAAATCTATAAAACTCAAACATGAAAGTGTTTTTGCACAGCAATTGTAGAAAATAATAGGTAACATCAAGTCATACACATATGCATTAGCCTTCCCCAAAGTTGTTTGACCACATTAGTAGACCAGTTTCTGGCAAAGTCTCAGGTACTCCAATTGCCAAGAAATATTTAGTAACTTCCCAAGGCCACTACAAAATGGTGTGAACAGTTATGTAAGGGTTGACAGAGTGCTGTGTAACCCTCTCCCTCTCATCATTGTAGTGAAAAATGTTCACTAACAATTTCAGTCAACCTATGCTTTACGATATCATAGGGGAAATGAAAGCTTTTTTTTTATTTTTTATTATATAATCTTAGTCTCCCTCAATTTAATAGACTATGAACATTGTCAAAGTCCTCAAGAGAGTGATTCAGTAGCTTTTGTAGTATTGCACTCTTAACTGTGCAAGGAAAAAAATTTCAGATTATTATGAACTGCTTTGCTCTACCAGCATGATATTTAAAAAAATAATAATAATTAACCAGCTGAGAACCAAAGTCATATCCCACCTTAAGTAGGGAAAAAAATCCCACAAAAAGTCAGATTTTCTTTGTGTGACAGACAAGTGAGAGGCACAAGTTTGACTCCTTCAAGGGCACACCATCTATCTGATTAGTTACTTTTTTTTTTTTTTATAAAGTTTACTTAGTTGTGAAAATTAATCCTTGAGAAATCTAGTCGAAGGATACGCTGGCCTTTGGAAGTCTGGCAGATTGACTGTGCTATGTCAGATTCTAGTCCAAACTGTGAAAGAATTTTTCAACTTCAGTTGTTTTGAAGAGTTGGGGGCCATATTTAACTTAATTCGCTAAAAATCACTAGTCTTCCTGATGCTGTGGTTGAGTGAATAAGATGCTGCACTGAAAACTATGTAACTGCGTAAGGTCGGGAGGAAACAATAGAGGATTTGAGGGAAGCCCAAACAACTGATGTGAGATGACAGAGAAAAACAAAAAATAAGAACTATGGTAATTATACTGCAGTTCAGCATTGGACTTCCAGAAAGAAGAGATGAGAGACATATTTACCCACTGTGCTGGAATTAGTGGTACAATAAATTAGACTAGAAAAATCAGAGGAAAGTGCCGTAACCAAGGACCCTGTGAACAGAAAATGTGGCAATACCATTAAAACACTTTCTATATACTTGTAGATAGAAGAAATGCCTGGATAATTTATCTCAGCTCAAATTCCTGTTGCCTGGGACTTTCAGTTTTGCTAAAACATGTAATATAAGATTATTGGTTATAAGAACCTTTGAAAGGCAAGTTTATCTAAAATAAGTTGTAAAATACTCAAGAGGTTGGTGCCTCCATCCTTTCTTCATCCTATACTTTATGCTAGTTTGTATTTCAATTGATAGTTTTTTATCTTTTTATACTACTACATTTTTTAAAAATCATCTTTTATTTTTAATTATAGTAAGCATACATAACTATATTAGTTTCAGGTGTATATCTCATTGACTAGACATTACATAAATTAGGAAGTGATCACCCCAATAAATCACACACTCATTCAACCCCACACCTAGTTATTAGAATATCATTGACTATGTTCCTTCCCTATGCTGTACTTTATATTCCTATGAATATACTGTAACAACAAATTCATACTTAATGCCTTCAATTTTTTCACCCATCTCCCAACCCCTCTCCCATCTGGCAGCCAACAAAAAGTTCTGTATCTGAGTCTGTTCCTGTTTTGCTTGTTCATGTTGTTTGTGGATTCAAATGTTGATAGATATGTATTTATTGCCATTTTATTGTTCATATTTTTGGTCTTCTTTAAGAAGACCCTTCAATATTTCATATAATACTGATTTGGTGGTGATGAACTCCTTTAGCTTTTTCTTATCTGGGAAGCTCTTTATATGTTGTTTTTATTCTAAATGATAGTTTTACTCTATCATTTATTCTAAATGATAGAGTAATCTTGGCTGTAGGTCCTTTCTTTACATCATTTTGAATAATTCTTGCTACTCTCTTCTGGCCTGGAAAATTTCTTTCGAGAAATCAGCTGACAGTCTTATGGTCCCTTATAGGTAACTAACTGCTTGTCTCTTCTGCTTTTAAGATTCTCTGTTTGTCTTTAACCCTTTGTATTTTAATTATTATATGTCTTGGTGTGGGCCTCTTTGGGTTCATCTTGTTTGTGACTCTCTGATATTCCTGAACTTGTATGTCTGTTTCCTTCACCAAGTTAGGGAAGTCTTCTGTCAGTATTTTTTCCAATAGGTTTTTAATTTTTTGCTCTCTCTGTTCCTATTCTGCTAACCAATAATGCAGATGTTGGTATGCTCAACGTTTTCCCAGAGGCTTCTTAAACAATATTCATTTCTTTGGGTTCTTTTTACTTTTTTGCTGTTCTATTGGGGTGGTTTTTGCTTCCTGATATTTCAAACTGATGGTTTATTTCTTGGCTTCACCTACTGTACTGTTGATTCTCTATAAGTTGTTTTTTATTTCAGTTTGTGCACTGCTATATTTTATCTTGATGCTAAATTACATTTGATTACAGTTTATCCTTCAGTCAGATTTTTCAAATATTTTTATAGACATATGAAGATTAATTTTTCTGGAATATAGGTCTAGTCATGTAATCTTCAACAACTCTATGCTTCCTACAGAAAGAAACAAACAAACAAAAAAAACTCCACATTCATTATACTGGCATTAAATGCACTCCTTGGTCTAGGTTAAATCTTTTTTAACCTTGTCTATCACTATTCTGTTTCACATACTCTAAGCTACAGTCAAATAGAGCTACTTCCCTTTTCCTGGTTAGGACTAGGGTTTTATTCTTAATGTTGGTGACACTAATCCTACTGTTCTCTTTGTCTGAAATGCTCTTCTTCCATCATGCATATTCCAATCTTACTCACACCACATTCAAAATGACCATTATAGCCTCAGTATAACCTTTTTCTACTTGTTTTCCAATGAGAGCAATATTCCTTCACCCTTTTCTTTGAAATCCAATTATCTGTGTCTCCTCTTTTTTGGTATTTATCATGTTTGAGTTATATTTTAGATACATACATGTTTTACTTATCACATTGGAAATAATCTGTATTTATTAATTTTATGTCTACCAAAATGTCTATCACAGTGCCTTAAGCATAGAAATCACTGAATAAACACTTGAAGAAATAAATGTAATAAATAAATATTTACCTGGAATAAATTAATAAACATAAATAAATAATAATACTGTTTATGAGAGAGTGGATAGAACCAGAGAATAAAATTGAGAATCTGTAGTTTTCTTACCCTACAAATGTTTTAAATTGAATAGTCATGAATATTCAATACCATCCTTAAGATTACATTAATGGAGTGAAGTCACTGGGAATGGTAAACGTGGACCTCTGAAAACATCATCACCATGAAAGCAATGACAACACTGACAAAATAACACTTTTTCAGAAGTCTTGAAATTAACACAAGTTTTGCAACAATTTGGGGATCTTTTATTACGGTAAAAGCTTGAATATCCATTAAAAAAACTGAGTTCTGTCATGTTTTACTTCTCTCTACCCCCATTCTGTTCTCCCAGCACCATTGGTGTCTTCAAAACCAATAGCCTGATAATCACAATGAAAACTAGTTGCTTACTTGAATGCAGAACTGGTTTAACATGAGAATCAATCCCTGTAATACATACTATCAATAAATACGGGAGAAAAGCACATGATCATTTCAATAGATACCAAAAGAATTTGACAAAATCCAACATTCTTCAAAGATAAGAATACCTATTAAACTCTAATAAAAGGGAGCTTGCTCAACCTAATCAAGGAAATTTAGGAAAACATTGTTATTAATGGTGAAATACTGAAAGCTTCCCTGTAAGATCAGGAAAAAAGACATTTTACTGGAGTTTAGAGTCAGGGTAATTAGGCAAAAAGAGAAACACAAGACATTAACTTGGAAAAGAAGTAAATCTATCGGTTTACAGATGATATAATCCTATATATAGAAAACCCCAAGGAATACATAGATGTACACACATACTATTAGAGATTAGAGTTAATAAACAAACTCTGTATTCATTGCAGGCAAATATATATATATATGTGTGTGTGTGTGTGTGTGTATATATATATATGTGTGTGTATATATATATATGTGTGTGTATATATATATATGTGTGTGTGTATATATATATATATATATGTGTGTATATATATATATATGTGTATATATATATATATATATATATATATTTTATCCTTACCCGAGGATATTTTTGCATTCATCTTCAGATAGAGCAGAAGGGAGAAAGGGAGGAACAGAGAAAGAGAAACACCAATGTGAGAGAGACACATCGACTGGTCACCACCCACATGACCCCAACCAGGGCCGGAGACAAACTGCAACCAAGGTATGCTTCCTTAGTGGGAACGGAACCCGGGTCTTTCTGATCCGCAGGCCAATGTTCCAAACGCTGAGCCAAATTTGCCAGGGTGCAGGCAACAATATTAATATGCAAAAATCAACTGTATTCTATACACTAGCAACAAATAATTCAAAAACACAATTAGAAAAATAATTCCATTTACTGTAGCTTCACAAAGAATTAAATACTTAGGAATAAATTTAACAAAAGAAGTGCAAGGTACAAGGCTTGTATACCGAAAACTGAAAAACAAAACAAAACAAAACAAAAAACATAGAAATTAAGCAACTAAGTAAATAGAAAGGCAACCTGGGTTTGGATTATTAAAATGGCAGTATTCCCCAAATTAACCTAAAGATTCAGCACAATCACTATTAAAAAAATCACAGCTGGCTGCATTGCAGAAATTGACAAGATGTTTTAAAATTCATATGAAAATTCAAGGAACCTAAGATAGTCAAAACAATCTTGAAAATTAAGAACAAAGTTGTAGGACTCATAGTTTCTGATTTCAAAGCTTATTACAAATCTACACTATTCAAGGCAGTGTGTTACTGGCATAAAGATGGACAAATGTAGAATAGTGGAATAGAATTAAGACTCCAGACCTAAACTCTTATATTTATAGTTAATTGATTTTCACATGGAAATTCTACAAGGCTAGAATATTCTTTTCATTTAGTATTGGGACAGCTGGATATTGACATGCAGAAAGTAAATTTGGACCCCTCTGCATTCTCTATACAAAAATTAAATTAATGTGGATCAAAATGTAAATGTAATAATTAAAACTATTAAATTCATAGAAAAATATAGGTATAAAAATCTTCATGATCTCAGATTAAGCAATGATTTCTTAGATACAACACCAAAAGCACAGGCAACAAAAAATTAAATACATTGGATTTTAAGAAAGTTAATTATTTTTCTTTTTTGCTTTAAAGAACACAATCAAGAAAGAGAAAAAAAACAAGTCATGGAGTGGGAGAATATATTTGTAAATCATTTATTGGATAAGGAACTTGTATCTGGAATATGTAAAGAACTCTTACAATGCAATAATATAAAGACAAATAACTCAAAAATAGGGAAAGGATTTATATAGACATTTCTCAAAGAAAGATATACAAATAGCCAATAAGTATGTGAAAAGATGCTCAACATCATTAACCAAGGAAAAATGAATATCGGTGTCTCTTCACACCTACTAAAATGGCTATAATAAAAAAGATAGAAGGAAGGAAAAATGGCGGCGGAGTGAACGGAGCAACACAGACTGTCTCGCAGAACCAAACTGGAATTACAACTATAACACAGACAAATCGACGGGAAAAACCAACAGAAAAGCAGCCTGGAGGACCATATAACGAGGGACACTGATTCCATCCCGGTAGGCTTGCGAAGGCGCGAGACCGGGGCTGGGAGCCCAAGGTCGGCAGCTCGGCAGCGGCCTCAGCTGGGAGCGGCGCCCTCGGGTTACACTCCCAGGCGGCCCCACAGCGCAGCCGGGACAGAGGCTGAAACAGCCACAGCCACTCACCTTGGGCTCCGGCAGAGTGAGGGCGGACTGGACTGGAACTGTGTCGGGACACTCGGGGTTTGGAGGGCGCTCAGAACTTTGGCTGAGTGCAGCCACTCAGGACGGTGGCCACATTGCTCCTTCCCAGGGCTCTGAGGAGAGGCAGCAGCCCCTCCCTCAGAGATCCAACCCCACCCTGTGGGCCATTGAAGTGCTAATTGAGGCTCACTAACAACCAGCATCTGCCCCACCCTCGTAAAAGCCCCTTGGCTGAGCACCAGAGGAAGTTTTTCAATCAACTGACAACCCAAAACTCATCAAGTAACCTAGACTGCTAGCCTCCAGGCAAAAAGCTAGAGGATAACAGTACCTTTCCTGGGCTGGCAACTTTAACCAGGAAAGTAAGACTTGACAGTGGTGTTCAACGTGGGTCCTCCCTCGCTCATCTAAACACAGGAGAGGGAGCCACAAACAGCAGAACACCAACACCCACAGGGAGAACTTGACAGGCTCCAAAGCCCACAGTGATAGCCAAAATGGTGAAACACAGAAACAGAAGCCAAATGAAAGAGCAAGAGACCTCCACCAAAGACAAGATCAATGTGGAGCAATTAGGCATGTTAACAGAGCTAGAATTTAGAGCCATGATTTTGAGGAAGCTGAACAGCATGAGTAAAGACATAGAGACACTGAAAATAAGCCAATTGGAAATTAAAAACCAACAAGAAGAGATAAAAAATGACATATCAGAAATGAAAAACACATTGGAAGGTTTAAAAAGCAGAGTAGAGGAAGCTGAGGACCGGATCAGTGAATTAGAAGACAGGGTAGAAAAAATCAACCAATCAGAAAAACAAAAGGAAAAAACTATTAAAAAACAAGAAGACAACTTAAGAGAACTATGGGACAACTGGAAACGTAATAATATTCGCATCATAGGATTCCCCGAAGAAGAAAATGAGCAAGGGATAGAGAATATATTCAAAAAAATAGTGAGAGAAAACTTCCCTAATTTGGTGAAGGAAGAAGGCATTCAAGTTCAAGAAGCACAAAGAGTCCCAAGTAAGAAGAACCCAAACAGGCCCCCACCAAGACACATAGTAATTAAAATGCCACAAATTAAAGACAAAGAGAGAATCCTAAAAGCAGCAAGAGACAAGCAACAGGTTACCTACAAAGGGAACCCCATAAGGCTCTCAGCTGACTTCTCACAAGAAACACTACAGGCCAGAAGAGAATGGCATGAAGTAATCAAAGTCATGAAAAACAATAATCTGAATCCAAGACTACTCTACCCAGCAAGGCTATCATTCAAGATAGAAGATCAAATAAAGAGCTTCCCAGACAAAAAAAGCCTAAGGGAATACATTAGCACCAAACCAGCACTGCAAGAAATGTTAAAAGGACTGCTGTAATTAGCAGTAGAAATGGGAAGAAAAATAGAACCACACTAAACAAAAATGGCAATAAATAAGTACATATCAATAATCACCTTAAACGTAAATGGATTGAATGCTCCCATAAAAAGACACAGAATAGTTGATTGGATAAGAAAGCATGACTCATCTATATGTTGTTTACAAGAGACCCACCTCTCAACAAAAGACTCACATAGGTTGAAAGTGAAGGGATGGAAAATAGTGTTCCAAGCAAATGGAAAGCAAAAAAAAGCTGGGGTAGCAATTCTCATATCTGATAAAATAGATTTCAAAATGAAGACCATAACTAGAGACAAAGAAGGCCACTATATAATATTGAAAGGATCTATCCAACAGGAAGATATAACCTTGATAAACATATATGCACCCAATATAGGAGCACCAAAATATATTAAAAATCTTCTGGAGGACTTCCAAGGAGAAATCGACAACAATACAATCATAGCAGGGGACTTCAACACCCCTCTCACATCACTGGATAGATCCTCTAGACAAAAAATTAGCAAGGAAACAGAGACTCTAAATGAAGCACTAGATCAAATGAATTTAATACATATCTACAGAGAATTACACCCCAAAACTACAGAATACACATTCTTCTCAAGTGCACATGGGACATTCTCAAAGATAGACCACATGATAGGACACAAACTAAATCTCTACAAGTTCAAGAAGACTGAAATAATATCAAGCATCTTCTCAGATCACAATGGCATGAAACTAGAAATCAATTGCAACAAGAACATGCAAAGACATTTCAACACATGGAGGCTAAATAGCATGTTATTAAACAATGAAGGGGTCACCGAGGAGATCAAGGAAGAAATTAAAAACTTCCTGGAAACCAATGAAAATGAACACACAACACCACAAAATCTATGGGATGCAGCAAAAACAGTTCTGAGAGGGAAGTTCATAGCACTACAGGCCTACCTCAAAAAACAAGAAAAATTTCTAATTGACTGTCTAACCTCACAACTTAAAGAATTAGAAAGCAAACAAAAAGAAAACCCCAGAGCAAGTAGAAGGAAGGAAATAGTAAAGATCAGAGCAGAAATAAATGACATAGAGACCAAAAAAACAATTCAAAGGATCAATGAAACAAAGAGCTGGTTTTTCGAAAAGATAAACAAGATTGATGGACCCTTAGCTAGACTCACCAAGAAACAAAGAGAGAGAACCCAAATACACAAAATCAGAAATGAAAGAGGAGAAGTAACAACCAAGACCACGGAAATACAAAAGATCGTTAACAACTACTACGAACAACTATATGGCAACAAATTCGACAATCTAAGCGAAATGGACAAATTTCTAGAAACACACAGTCTCCCAAAACTATTCCCGGAAGAGATAGAAAACTTGAACAGACCAATAACAACTAAGGAAATTGAAGAGGTAATCAAGACTCTCCCCGCAAACAGAAGCCCAGGCCCAGATGGCTTCACGGGGGGAGTTTTACCGAACGTTCAAAAAAGAACTAACACCCATTCTCCTCAAACTATTTCAAAAAATTCAAGAAGAAGGAAGACTTCCAAACACGTTCTATGAGGCCAGCATAATTCTAATTCCAAAACCAGAAAAAGACACTACAAAGAAAGAAAACTACAGGCCAATATCCCTGATGAACATCGACGCCAAAATTCTGAACAAAAGTTTAGCAAATCGGATCCAGAAATACATCAAAAAAATTATTCACCATGACCAAGTGGGATTCATTCCAGGGATGCAAGGCTGGTACAATATTCACAAATCAATAAACGTGATACAACACATAAACAAAATGAAGAATAAAAACCACATGATCATATCAATAGATGCTGAAAAGGCATTCGGCAAAATCCAGCACCCATTTCTGATAAAAACGCTCAGCAATGTAGGAATAGAGGGATCATATCTCGACATAATAAAGGCCATATATGAAAGACCTACAGCCAACATCATACTCAATGGACAGAAACTAAAAACATTTCCATTAAGAACAGGAACAAGACAGGGATGTCCACTTTCGCCACTCTTATTTAACATTGTACTGGAAGTCTTAGCCACAGCAATCAGACATGAAGAAAAAACAAAAGGGATCCAAATTGGAAAGGAGGAAGTGAAACTGTCATTATTTGCAGATGACATGATATTGTACATAGAAAACCCTAAAGACTCCATCAAAAATCTATTAGACTTAATAAATGAATTTGGCAAAGTAGCAGGATACAAAATTAACGTCAAGAAATCATCGGCATTCTTTTTTTTTTTTTTTTTTTTATCCTCACCCGAGGACATTTTTCCATTTTTTGTACAGACAGAGTGGGAGGGAGAGAGATGAAGAGAGAGAGAGGGAAACATCGATGTGAAAGGAACACATCGAGTGGCTGCCACCCGCACGACCAACCAGGGCCGGGGACAAACTGCAACCGAGGTACATGCCCTTAGCGGGAACCGAACCCGGGTCTCTCCGGACCGCAGGTGGACGCTCTAACCGCTGAGCCAAACCGGCCAGGGCCATCGGCATTCTTGTACATCAATGATGAACTCACAGAAACAGAAACTGAAAAAACAATCCCATTTACCATCACGCCAAAAAAATTATGATACCTAGGAATAAACTTAACCAAAGAAGTAAAGGACCTATTTGCAGAAAACTACAGGTCATTGAAAAAAGAAATAGAGGAAGATATATAAAAGTGGAAGCACTTTTCATGGATTGGAAGAATTAACATCATTAAAATGTCCATACTACCCAAAGCAATCTATAGATTCAATGCAATCCCCATCAAAATACCAATGACATATTTCATAGAACTTGAACAAATACTTCAAAAGTTCATATGGAACCAAAAAAGACCTCGAATAGCCACAGCAATCTTGAAAAAAAAGAACAAAGTAGGTGGGATCACAATACCAGATATCAGGTTATACTACAAAGCGACTTTAACCAAAACAGCCTGGTACTGGCACAAGAACAGGCATATAGACCAGTGGAACAGAACTGAAAACCCAGAAATGGACCCAAGGCAATACGCTCAATTAATATTTGACAAAGGTGGCAACAGCATACAGTGGAGTAAAGCCAGCCTCTTTAATAAATGGTGCTGGGAAAATTGGACAGCTACATGCAAAAAATGAAACTGGAACATCAACTTACACCATTCACAAAAATAAACTCGAAATGGATAAAAGACTTAAATGCGACCTGTGAATCCATAAAAATTCTAGAAGAAAATGTAGGCAACAAAATTTTGGACATCATACGGAGCAGAATGTTCACTGATACATCACCTAAGGCAACAGAAATAAAGGAGAAAATGAACACATGGGACTACATCAAACTAAAAAGCTTCTGCACAGCAAAAGAAACAATCATCAAAATGGAAAGGCAACCCACTATATGGGAGAACATCATTGCCAATGATGTATCAGATAAGGGGTTAATTTCCAATACATATAGAGTGCTCATACAACTCCACAAAAGGAAGACAAAGAACCCAATTAAAAAATGGGCAGAAGAGCTGAATAGACACCTCTCCAAACAGGACATACAAATGGCCAAAAGACATGAAGAAATGCTCAACATCACTAATCATCAGAGAGATGCAAATTAAAACAACAATGAGGTATCACCTCACACCTGTCAGAATGGCCGCCATCAACAAATCATCAAACAACAAGTGTTGGCGAGGGTGTGGAGAAAAGGGAACTCTAATACACTGCTGGTGGGAATGCAGACTGGTGCAGCTGCTATGGAAAACAATATGGTGCTACCTCAAAAAATTAAAAATTGAACTTCTATTTGACCCAGTGATCCCACTGCTGGGAATATACCCTAAGAAGCCTGAAACACCAATCAGGAAGAATATATGTATCCCCATGTTCATAGCAGCACTTTTTATAATAGCTAAG
This sequence comes from Molossus molossus, assembly GCF_014108415.1. Taxonomy (NCBI): domain Eukaryota; kingdom Metazoa; phylum Chordata; class Mammalia; order Chiroptera; family Molossidae; genus Molossus; species Molossus molossus. Next base: position 83,740,163 of record NW_023425401.1, on the reverse strand, counting down.
ATCTGGAAACAGCCCAAGTGTCCACCAGTAGACGAATGGATAAAAAAGCTGTGGTACATATACACAATGGAGTACTATGCAGTGGTAACAAAGAAAGATCTCTTATCCTTTGAGACGACATGGAGGGACCTGGAAAGTATTATCCTAAGTGAAAGAAGCCAAGCAGAAAAAGACAAATACCACATGATCTCACTTATATATGGAATATAATGAACATAACAGTCTGAGGAATACAGTAGACCCAGACACATGGAAGTAGGGCACAGACTGACATCCCTCAGAAGAGAGGATGGGGGGTTGGGGGGTGGGAAGAGATAAACCACAGAACTTATATGCATGTATGCATGACCAATGGACATGGACAACTAAGCCGGGGACGGGGCGGAGGTGGGGTGGGGAGGGGGGTGCCAATGGGGTAAAAAGGTAAAATATCTGTAACAAAAAATAAATAAAAATTCATAAAAAAAATAAAAATAAAAAATAAAGTAAAATAAAATAAAATGAGAAAAAAAAAAGATAAATAATAATCATTGGTGTGAATTTGTGGAACTGACCCTTACAAATTGCTAGAAGAATTGTAAAATGCTGTAGCCAGTTTAAAAAAGTACTGGTCCCTGGCCAGTTTGGCTCAGCAGTTAGAGCGTCGGTTCATGGACCAATGAGTCACCGGTTCGATATTAGTCAAGGCCACACAGTGGAAATAAGCCAAGTATTTGTCAATTGATGAAAAGATAAACTAAGTATTATCTCTCTATATCATGGAATATTATCATCCATAAAGCTGAATGATGCACTAATTAATATACGCTATCACATGGAGAGACCTTGGAAACATTATGCTATGTGAAAGATGCTAGATACAAAATGCACATATTATATGACTCCACACCATCAAATGTACAAAACAGGCAAAATCATTGAGACAGAAGGTAGAGTAGTGGTTTCCAGGGACTTGTGGCAGGGAAGAGTGGGAAGTGACTGCTAATGGGGTTTCTTTTTGAGTGCCAAAGAAGTTCTGGAATGGGAGTGTGGTCACAGTTGTGCAACTTTCCATACATTGCCAAATGTCACTAGAGGTCAAAATTTCCGTGCTGAGAACCACTGATGTAGACTTGTATGTACTGATGTGGAAACATCTAAAAAAATGTGTTTTTAAATAATTATAATAAAATGTAGAACAATAAAAATTGCTTGAAGTTTAGGAGAGAAACAAATTTCAAATGCATAGGGCAGGGATAATCTGCCTAATAATTTTCTTATGTGAATAATAGATATTAATATTCTATCCACATCAAAGGTATGCTAGAATGATCAAGAGGTTACATTTCTGAATGTTTTTCTTGTAATTGTTAGATGAAAGATGATCCATGATAAAAAACATATTTTCCTGTTACATTATGTACTTATCACAGTACTAAAAATTATTCAGTCTGCTTTTCACAATGATTAAAACACAATTATATAAATTTAAAAAATCAAATTTTTGCATATTTAAGATAAAAAATGCAAGAACACCTGTTTCCATTTTAATTGCCAGATAGAACATTGAATATAAATTGGACAGTAGTAGAGAATAATAGTAATGACTCAGAGAGTAGTAGTACTTACAGAATGCTTACAGAATAATAGTAAATGTTTACATTCTAGAATTCATTAAATGCCAAGCCTTTAGTTTCTCTTTTAAGTTATATTTAATTACATGATGCTATTAGGTACAGCTTACAGAATCACTTCAATTTTATGGCTAAGAAAACTGAGGTTTAAAAAGATTTAGGGCACACAGGCAACAAGTGGTGAGTCTGGGTCCTGAATTCAGACTTCTTTAATTACTAAACTCACATATTATACCAACATCTCATTAAATTTTTAAAAGTCTTAAATCTTAAGATTCCATCTTGGGCAAAATGTATGACTTATACTGTGTTTCTTATTATAAAGAGCAGAATTTTCAATGCTACCTTTGCCAGTAGAGATAAAGATCACTACAATGTGCATCTAGCAAATACTGTTTTCATTTGACAGCAATACAGGAATCAACACAGGAATTTGTGGTAGGTCTGGAGAAGGCCAAGATATGATGGCTGGCTTTACCCAAATAGTCAGAGCAGTAGGTCAAAGCTAGAGATGCTTAATAGCATGGGGCCAAGATTTGAACCAATCTCATTGTTGACCTCATGCTCTTTCTATAGCACCATACTGTTTCTCACAATCTTGCCAAGAAGAACAACACATATCAAACAGAGGCCTTGGTGCCAACCCCAAACCCCAACTGTCTACACAGGATGGGTGTAGAACTCAGAAACACATTTGCCCATGGTGTAGAAAGTTGAAAGCCTGACTTCTGGAAATGACCTTGTCAGAGGCTCTGACACACTTGCAGTCCACTTGGGATACTGGAGAAGTTGTCCTTTAGAAGGAGCACCCCACCATAGAGTACATCCAGGTGGAAAATCTGTAAAAGGTGATTCCACACATATTACTATACTTGAACTTCAAAGAAACTCATTAAACAGTAATACAAATTCTGTTATGATTTAATTTTATAAATGAAGAGATGGAGTGTCAGAGAATTTAAGTAACTTCTAGTAGGTCGCATGTCAATGAGTGAAAAAACTCAAGTCTTTTAATTCTGTAAGTAGTGCTCTTTCTATTATACCAGTCTCCATATTCTGACTATAAAAATATTTCTGTGCAGGTTACTAATAATTGAATCTCTCAGACTATTTATATTGAGTTCTTTCTCATCTTTCTCTCAGGAGTAGAAGACATTTAAATAGATTTCTAAGGACAATATTTGCTCTCACAAACTGCCTCTGAATCAGGGTCTTTATTTTTATCTGATATACTTATTTCAAGAATTCCTTTAAAATGTTTCCATAGAAACAACTGAAGAAAAAAATGAGCTATATAACATTTGCAGTGGATGTCTTTTTGAATTTTGGATACTCATTTCTAAAGAGAATATAAATGGTTGTTTTTTGAGGATGACTATATTTCTAATGGAGATTCTCTTCATATGTGTCCTTTATGTTATAAACTTATACTCTGTAATTTTAATAAGATATTCCAAACACTGTGAAATATTCAAGTTTTATTAGTGTGGTTTAAGAGATGGTGCTCTTGTTTCTGTTACTTGTATTAAACTCCCTTTGCTCAGCATCTCTACAACATCCTAATGCTGAGTTTGGGTGACGGATACTAGAAAACACACAGCTCTGTCCAGGCATAGTAGATAGATGACTACAGGAAGCCCATGCAGCTGGAGTGATATGACAAAGATGAAAAGAAATAAGAAAAATGTACACTAATGCTTAGTGATATACTTGCAGAAAAAAAGAGGTGACAGATTAATCCCAACACTGGAAATTTTGCCACATTTAGATGATCACTGAGGTCCAACATATTTCCATAAAAACATATTAAACACCAATGGATTCTCTAAAATGAGGAAATCTGATCAATGTAGAGCAGGTTGTAATTTTCCGTTATTGTGGTTTACATGACTTTATTATTTACATCTGCACCACAAAGGGCTCAAAGTGGAGGCTATAATTCTGTCAGTAGGTAAGGAGCTCTACAGCTTTTGTTCAGTGCATAGGGAAGACCAATAACTAATGCTGTCTGTGACTGAATACCCTAAATTATATGCTCTTATCTTCACTGGACAGTTTTATATTTGAAGATTTCCCTTACACATCTCTTCAAGCTGATCAAATTCCAAAAATCAGTGAATGGAATTCTATATTGGCCTCACATGTGAGCAGGTGGACCTATAAATTAGCTGAGAAGAGATTATGTATTCTAAGGGTTACTATAGTTCGTTTTTAGTGAGAACTTTTAATGCTATTAGTCATAGACTATTACAGGGACCTTTTTTTTTTGTGAGGAAAGGCAGAAAAAGCTGTTTTACAGTACTAAAAGACTGTTTTAGTGTACAACTGTTGAATCCTATGTTACTTGCGTAATATACTGTATGTTATACAGAATAATACAAAGTTAGATTCTTTAGCTGTCAGCCTCATTTTTCTGTGTGTGGAGAAGTGGTTGCTAAGCAGGAAGGCAAAAATCTCCATTCTCTACCCACAGATAAGTTCTTGTTAACAGTAGCCGGCTTCTGCAACCATTGTCCTACATGGTAGAGTCAGCTCTGTCTTGGAAACCGCTTTACCTAGCACTAAAACATCTTAGCTTATGTCATCCAACTAATGTCCTCTCTTTCTTTCTCCCACTCATGAGATTCAGTTCAAATGTCATCCCCTCTATACAGACTTCTCTGGAAAGAATTGGTCATTGGATTCTCTGTGTCTCCACGACATTTTTTTTTAGTTCCACCTCTGCAGTATCAGGCATTCTATTCACTCAATAGAATAGCATATGAACTCCAAAAAAGGAAGACAGTGTGGTTCATTTATCATTGCATTCTCAGCACCTAGCACAAGGATCTGCACAGAAAGAAAATAAAAATAAAACACTTCAAGTGCTTATTGAATATATAGTACTAAAAAATATACATGATTTGTTTGATAAAAGGTGAATCTTAATAAAAATATACAAATACAAAAGCTTAAATAAAATTGGGCCAAAATTAAAGAATTATGTATAATAGAATATTTACTTTTTTAGTGAAAATTATAATTTGTTGAAATAACACATAAACCACATTAAGATATTTTCCCATTTTAGCATATAATACTAAATTTTAAAAATCACACGAAGTTAATTAGAATCAGGAAGAAAGAAAATTTACAATGAATTTCCCTAAAACTTTAATCTGTAATAGCTAATAATCACCAAATATAAGCAATGTTGCTCATCTCGTAATTAAACATATCATTGATTGTCCCCTGTATTTTGAAAATTAATTCATAATTTACTTTCCCAGTCCATTTGTTTTCTTTTGAATGAATACTGCTTAGATTATTTGAAATTAAAGGTAAAAAAAGTATGAGGTCCATTTGGAAATGTCATTCTTAAACATCCAATACTCTGTCCACAGAAGTTTAATTTCAGTAGAACTCATTCCAATGAGTTATATTTGAATATTTTACACATCTAAAAACTTTGAGTTGATGGGACAGAGTGCTAAAATAGCCACAGCCACTCACCTGGGGGCTATGACAGAGGGAGGGCAGACTGGGATGGAACTCTGTGGGGACACAGGGATTTGGAGGGCACTCAGAATTTTTGCTGAGTTGCAACCACAAAGGACGGTGGCCAGTGTGCTCCTTTCCAGAGCTTGAGAAAAAGCAGCAGCCCTCCTCCAGAGATTCAGCCTTTTCCAGGTGAGGAAAATAAATGCAAATTGAGGTTCCTTAACAACCAGCATCTATCCCACCCTATGGAAATTCTCTTAGGTAGAACACCAGGGCTACATTCCAAGGCACTGAGTAACTGAGACTACTAGCCACCAGGAAAAAGCTAGAGGATAACTGAACCTGTCCTGGGCTTGCAAATCTATGCAGGAAAGTAAGACTTGACAGTGGTGCTTGATGTGGGCCCACCCAGGCTCATCCAAACCCAGTAGAGGGAGCCACAAAAAGCAGAACACCAACACCCACAGGGAAAATTTGGCAGGGTCCAAAACCCACTGAGATAGTCAAAATGGTGAACAAAGAAACAAATCCCAAATGAAAGAACAAGAGAACTCTGTCAAAGATGAGATAAATGAAATGCAATTAAGCATATTATCAGAGGTAGAGTTTAGAGTCATGATCTTGAGGAAGCTCAACAGCATGAGTAAGGATAACAGCACCATGAGTAAAGATATAGAAACATTGAGAACCAACCAAGTGGAAATGAAGAATGACATAGCAGAAATTAAGAACATATTGGAAGGACTAATCAATAAAGGAGAAGAAGCTGAGGACTGGATCAGTGAATTAGAAGACAGGGTAGAGCTCTGGCCAGTTTGGCTCAGCGGTTAGAGCGTCCGCCTGCGGTCCGGAGAGACCCGGGTTCGGTTCCCGCTGGGGGCATGTACCTCGGTTGCAGTTTGTCCCCGGCTCTGGTTGGGTCGTGAGGGTGGCAGCCACTTGATGTGTCCCTTTCACATCGATGTTTCCCTCTCTCTCTCTTCCTCTCTCTCCCTCCCACTCTGTCTGTACAAAGAATGGAAAAGTGTCCTTGAATGAGGATAAAAAAAAAAGAAGACAGGGTAGAAAAAATCAACCTATCATAGAACCAAATGGAAAAAACAGGAAGATAGCTTAAGAGGACTGTGGGACAACTGGAAACATAATAACATATGCATCATAGGAGTCCCCAAAGAGGAAGTAAATGAACAAGGGTTAGAGAATATATTTGAAGAAATAGTGACAGAAAACTTTCCTAACTTGGTGAAGGAAGAAAGCATTCAAGTTCAAGAAGCACAGAGAGCCCCAAGTAAGAAGAACCCAAACAGGCCCACACTAAGACACATAGTTAAAATTACAAAAAATAAAGACAAAGAGAGAATCCTAAAGGCACCAAGAGATAAGCAACAGGTTACCTACAAAGGAAACCCCATGAGGCTCTCAGCTGACTTCTCAACAGAAACACTACAGGCCAGAAAGGAGTGGCATGAAATTATCAAGGTCATGAAAAACCAGGATCTGAATCCAAGACCACTCTATCCAGCACAGCTATCATTCAAAATAGAAGGTCAAAAAAAAGCTTCCCAGACCAAAAAAAAAATAGTCTAAGGGAATATATTAACACCAAACCTGCACAGCAATGTATGCTAAAAGGACTGCTGTAATTAGTAGAAGAAATGGGGAAACAAAATAGAACTAAACAAAAATGGCAATAAATAAGTACATATCAATTATCACCTTAAATATGCATTGTTTGAATGATCCAATAAAAAGACACAGAGTAGGTGACTGGATAAGAAAGCATGACTCACATATATGTTGTTTACAAGAGACCCACCTCACAAGTAAAGACTCACATAGGTTGAAAGTGAAGGGATGAAAACAAATCTTTCAAGCAAATGAAAAGGAAAAATATTCTGGGGAAGCAATACTCATATCTGATAAAGTAGATTTCAAAATGAAGACCATAATTAGAGACAAAGAAGGCCACTATATAATATTGAAAGGATCTATCCAACAGGATGATATAACCTTGGTAAACATATATGCACCCAATATAGGAGCACCAACATATATTAAAAATCATCTAGAGGACTTCAAAGGAGAAATCAACAGCAATACAATCAGAACAGGGGACTTGAACACCCCATTGACATCACTGGATAGATCATCTAGACAAGAAAACACAAACTATAAAGCATTAAATCGAATGGATTTAATAGACATCTACAGAGAATTACACCCCAAAATTACAAAACTCACATTCTTCTCAAGTGCACATGGAACATTCTCAAAGATAGACCACGTGTTAGGGCACAAACTGAGTCTCTACAAGTTCAAGAAGATTGAAATCATATTGCGCATCTTCTCAGATCACAATGGCATGCAAATATAAATCAATTTCAACAAGAACACGCAAAGATATTTGAAAACATGGAGGCTAAATAGCATGTTATTAAACAATGAAAGGGTTACCATGGAAAACAAGGAAGAAATTAAAAACTTCCTGGAAACCAGTGAAAATGAACACATAACACCACAAAACCTATGGGATGCAGTGAAAGCTGTTCTGAGAGGGAAGTCCATAGCACTACAGGCCGACCTCAAGAAACAAGATAAATTTCTAACAAACTATCTAACCTCACAACTTATAGAACTAGAAAGGAACCAAAAAGAAAACCTCAGAGCTAGTAGAAGGAAGTAAATAGTAAAGATTAGAGCAGAAATAAGTGATAAGGTGACCAAAAAAAAAAAAAACAATTCAAAAGATCAATGAAGCAAAGAGCTGGTTCTTCGAAATGATAAACAAGATTGATGACCCTTAGCTAGACTCACCAAGAAACTAAGAGAGAGAATCCAAATACACAAAATCAGAAATAAAAGAGAAGAAATAATAACTGACACCACAGAAATACAAAGAATTGTTAACAAATATTATGAACAATTATACGGCAACAAATTTGACAATGTAAGCAAAATGGACAAGTTTCTAGAAACACATAGTCTCCCAAAACTGGACCAGGAAGGGATAGAAAACTTGAACAGACAAATAACAACAAAAGAAATTGAAGATATAATCAAGACTCTCCCAGCAAATAAACACCAGGCCCACATGGTTCATGGGGAAATTTTACCGAACATTCAAAGAACTAACACCCATTCTCCTCAAACTATTCCTAAAAATTTAAGAAGAAAGAAGACGTCCAAACTCATTTATGAGGCCAGAATAATTCTAATTCCAAAACCAGAAAATGACACTACAAAGAAACTAAACTATAGGCCAGTATCCCTGATGAACATAGATGCCAAAATCCTGAACAAAATACTAGCAAATCAAAACCGGCAATACATCAAAAAAATTATTTACCATGACCAGGTGGGATTCATCCCAGGGATACAAGGCTGGTACAATATTTGCAAATCAATAAATGTGATACACCACGTAAACAAAATGAAAAATAAAAATCATATGATCATATCAATAGATGATGAAAAAGCATTTGACAAAATCCAGCACTCATTTCTGATCAAAACGCTCAGCAAACTGGGAACAGAGGGATCATATCTCGACATAATAAAGGCCATATATGAAAGACCTACAGCTATTATCAGACTTAATGACCAAAAACTAAAAGTGTTCCCCTTAAAAACTGGAACAAGACAAGCATGCCCACTTTTGCCACTTTTATTTAACATAATACTGGAAGTCTTAGCCACAGCAATCAGACAGGAAAAAAAATAATAAAAAGGATCCAAATTGGAAAGGTGAAAGTGAAACTGTCATTATTTGTAGATGACATGATACTATATGTAGAAAACCCCCAAGACTCCATAAAAAATCTACTAGACTTAGTAAATGAATTTGGCAAAGTATCAGGATATATAATTAATGTAAAGAAATTGACGGCATTCTTATATACCAATGATGAACTCACAGAGAGAGAAACTGAAAAGAAAATCCCATTTACCATCATGGCAACAAAATTAAGAAACCTAGGAATAAACTTAACCAAAGAAATAAAGGACCTATTTGCAGAAACCTAAAAGTCATTGAAAAAAGAAATAGAGGAAGGGATATAAAAGTGGAATCGCATACCTTGTTCATGGATTGGAAGAATTAACATCATTAAAATGTCCATACTACCCAAAGCAATCTATAGATTCAATGAAATCCTTATCAAAATACCAACGACATTACTTCACAGAACTAGAACAAATACTTCAAAAGTTCATATGTAACCAAAAAAAAAAAAAACCCCGAATAGTCACAGCAATCTTGAAAAAGAAAAACAAAGTAGGAGGAATCACATTACCAGATTTCAGGTTATGCTACAAAGCCACTGTAATCAAAACAGCCTGGTATAGGCACAAGAACAGGCAGATAGATCAATGGAACAGAATAGAGAACCCAAAAATAGACCCAAGACAATATGCTCAATTAGTATTTGATGAAGGTTGCAAGAGCATACAGTGGAGTAAAGACAACCTCTTTAATAAATGGTGTTCGGAAAATTGGACAGCTACATGCAAAAATTGAAACTAGAACATCAACTTACACCATACACAAGAATAAACTCAAAATGTTTAAAACATTTAAATGTGACTCATGAATCCATAGAAATCCTAGAAGAAATTGTAGGCAACAAAATTTCAGACATCATATGCAGCAGAATTTTCACTGATACATCACCTAAGGCAATAGAAACAAAGGAGAAAATGAACACATGGGACTATATCAAACTCAAAAGCTTCTGCTAAGCAAAAGAAACAACCACCGAAATGGAAAGGCAACCCATTCTATGGTAGAGTATAATTGCCAACGATATATCAGATAAGGGGTTAATTTCCAAAACATATAGAGTGCTCATACAACTGAACAAAAGGAAGAAAAAGAACCCAATTAAAAAATGGGCAGAGGATCTGAATAGATACCTCTCCAAACAGGACATACAAATGGCTAAGAGACATATAAAGAAATGCTCAACATCACTAATCATCAGAGAGATGCAAATTAAAACAACAAGGTATCACCTCATACCTCTCAGAATGGCTGCCATCAACAAATCATCAAACAACAAGTGTTGGTGAGGTTGTGGAGAAAAGGGGACTCTAGTACACTGCTGGTGGGAATGCAGACTGGTGCAGCCACTATGGAAAACAATATGGTGTTACCTCAAAAACTTAAAAATTAAACTTCCATTTGACCCAGTGATTCCACTTCTAGAAATATACCCTAAGAAGCCTGAAACACCAATCAGGAAGAATATATGTACCCCCATGTTCATAGCAGCACTATTTACAATAGCTAAGATCTGGAAACAGCCCAAAATTCCATCAGTAGATGAATGGATACAAAAACTGTGGTACATATACACAATGGAGTACTATGCAGCTGTAAGAAAGAAAGATCTCGCCCTGGCCAGTTTGGCTCAGCGGTTAGAGCATCGGCCTGCGGTCCGGAGAGACCCGGGTTCGGTTCCCGCTAAGGGCACGTACCTCGGTTGCAGTTTGTCCCCGGCCGGCCCTGGTTGGTCGTGCGGGTGGCAGCCACTCGATGTGTCCCTTCACGTCAATGTTTCTCTCTCTCTCTCCCTTCCTCTCTCTCCCTCCCACTCTATCTGTACAAAAAATGGAAAAATGTCCTCGGGTGAGGATAAAAAATAAATAAATAAATAAATAAAAAAGAAATAAAGATCTCTTATCCTTTGAGACGACATGGAGGGACTTGGAAAGTATTATCCTAGCCAAACAGAGAAAGACAAGTATAATATGATCTCACTTATTTGTGGAATATAATGAACATTACAGTCTGAGGAATGGGGTAGTCCCAGAGACGTGGAATGGGAGTACAGACTGACAATTCCCAGAAGAGAGGGTGGTGGGGGGAGAGATAAACCACAGAACTTATATGCATTTATGCATGAACAATGGACATGGACAACAAAGCAGGTGACAGGGCGGGTATACAGGGGGTGGGGAATCAGAGGGGTGAAAAGGAGCAACATCTGTAACAAAAATAAATTAATTAATTTAAAAGAAAAGAATCACACATATGTGTGCTTCTACTATTCCTATTCATTATTTTACAGGCCAATGCAGTGAGGAAAGAAAAAAATGAAGCTGTGTAGAACAGAAACAAAGAAATAAAATTGTCTCTATTCACAATATGATTTTCTATATAGATAATATCAATAAATCTACATAAACACTTTTAGAACTAACACATGAGATTAGCAAGATGGCAAGATGCAAAGTCTATATAAAAAAATATAAAATTTATTTTTATGGATTAGCAATTGGAAATTGAAAAAAGTATTATTGAAAATAGCACCAAAAACATAAAATATGTAAATGTAAGTCTAGCAAAATATGCAAGATTTGTATGCTAATTACCACAAAACACTGATGAAAGAAATCAAAGGAGGTTTAAATAAATGAAGAAATTCACTGAGGACCTTATGTTAAAATATCAATTCTCCCCAATACTTGCTTAGAGATTCAATGTAATCTCAGTAATAATGTCAGCAGATTATTTTTTGTAGAAAACAATAAGTTCATTTCAAAATTTATTTAAATTCGCAAAGAATCCAGAATAGCTAATAATGATTTTGAAGAAAAAGAGCAAAGATAGAAGACTCATTGGCATATTTCAAGACTTAGTATGAAACTACAGTAATCAAGATAGTGTGGCTTTGGCAAAGGACAAATATAGCAATCAAGCCAAACAGTGAACTTAGAAATAGACCCACACACATGGGCAATTAATTTTTCATAGAAATACATAAGCAATTTTATGAAAAAAAGTAAACTTTTGATCAAATGGTGCTACAACAATTAGACATTTACATTAAAAAATAATCAACAATCCATATGTAACATCATATGCAAAAATTAATTAAGTCAAATAAATCAGAGACCTAAATGTCAATGCCAAACAATAAAACTTGTAAAAAATATATTCAAGCCCTGGCCAGTTTGGCTCAGCAGTAGAATGTCCACCTGCAGACCAATGAGTCATGGGTTTGATTTCAGCCAAGGGCATGTACCTTGGTTGTGGTTCGTCCCCTGGCTCTGGTCAAGGTCATGCGGGAGGCAACCAGTTAATGTGTCCCTCTCAAGTCAATATTTTTCTCTCTTCCTTTTTCTCCCTCCCACACTATCTAAAGATAAATGGAAAATATCCTTGGGTGAGAATTAAAAATATAAATCTATATTTTAAAAAAATCTTCATGATCTTGGATAGTGAAATGTCATAAATATAACAAAAGCATTACCATTAATAAAATAAAAATTTACCTAAACTGGATCATAAAAAATGAAAACCTTGTTTTTTTTAAAAAAAAGACACTGTTAAGAAAATGAAAAGGCAAGCAATATCCTGGGAGAAAATATGTGCAGGAAAATACACTATTAAAGAATATATGCAGAATATAAAAAACTCTCAATTCTCAATATGAAAACAAATAACCTAATTTTTAAAAAATGAGCAAAAGCTCTGAACAACTATTTGACTAAAGTAAAAGAAAAAAAGAAAGCATTTTCCCTGGCTCCCCCTAATAAAACCTGACAATATCAAATACTGACAAAATATTGAAACAATGGGAACACTCATCTGTGGACATGAAAAATATAAAACTTCTTTGGAATACTGTCAGTTTCTTAACTTAAACATACACGGCCATATGCTGCAGCAACCCCACATAAAGAACTACTTAAACCATGATTCTCCCCTGTATGAAATGATAATTTAACAATAAGAATATACAGAGCTGCCACATAAGTATATTAAAATTATCGAGCAGTAAGATATTTTACATTATTCAAAAATAAAAGTAACTACCTTTTAGGGCTGGAGCTAATATTCCCACAATTGTTACTAATTTTTTTTACAGAAAAATCAATAATATTTAACTTCAAGTCATAAAGAACAGATCAATTTACTTCAGTAGAATAACTTAATTTAGATAGTGACTGGGGGAAAATGTAAATAAATACTGTTTTTACTGCAGAACTCTAAGTGCCAATGTTTTGGAGTTGATGCATTCTCTCTAGAGGAAAATTCACATATTTTTCTGGGGGGGGGGCGGCTAAATATTTTTGTGGAAGCAGTTTATAGGATCTGCAAACAAATCTCCCACACCTAGCCCAGACTGTCCTCTGGACTTAAAAAAGGGTCAATCTAGGGACATAGCCTGGTACTTCCTTACCTAAATCACAGCTTCTGGCAACTTAGCACAGGCTGTCTTCTAAGAAAACAAGGCAACTCATGGACAAAGCAAGACTGATCAGGCCCTGACTCTCAAGAAATTTAAAAGCTTTTATAGTTGTCAAATAACCTTCTTCAGCATGAAAATTTAAAACAAAAAGAATGGTTAGGTTTGGGAATACTCTCCCAGTATGTTTAGGATGGAAACTATTTAGGTTGTCTCTCTTTTCCTAAAGATGGTTCCCAGGCCTTTGTCTGTCATTCTGTAATGATAATTGCAGAGCCCTTTAAGGTTAAGGAAGCACTGCATACCTCACAAGGTAAGACTTTGGGGACAGATACACTCTACGTAGTGATAGTTTCATTAAGGGAAACTTAACAACATATATATATATATATATATATCCTTCCATACTTGATAGATAGCATTTTTATCAGCTGACTCTCCTCCCCATTTTTATTCCTGAATGTTAACTAATTAGAAATCATATTGAATCCATGAAATCTTTTATTTAAACCAACATGTCAAATATTAACCTATTTCTTCTCCCCACAAATTTCTCTTAATTCTATATCTTCTATTTTTGTTGAGAATATATCGTTCTTCTCTTTATTTGGGCTAGAGTCCTTGATCTTTGACTCCTTCCTCTCTCTTATCAATACCCCTTCCTCACCTCCTCCACATCTAATCAGGAATAAAGTGCACTCAGTTTCTCTCTCAAGTATCTCATCTCTAATTCCTTTCCAATTCTTCTGCTGCCATTCTAGTTCAGGTCTTTTTCATCTTTCACATGGATTATTTCAGCAATTTAACTGCTTTTCCTTATTCCAGTCTGTTCATCACTTTCTAACCTGGGAAGAAATATACAATAGTAATTAAGTGTAAGAGTACCAGAAGTAGACTACAGGAGTTTGAATTTCAGTCTTGGTTACTTTGTGTCTTAAGTCTCAGTTTTCTATCAGGTTGACATAGAATCCTTGGTACAGTGCCTGGCACATAAAATTCTAGACACTTATTCAATATGATTATTTATCTCCCTCTTAGTGTTAACACAAGGTAGTATAATCACAGGAGCATTGGCTTCTTTAGAATAGAAAATGGATCCTACTTTTAAAAAAAATCCTCACCCAAGGATATGTTTTTATTGATTTTAGAGAGAGGAAGGGAGAAAGAGAAACATTGATGTGAGAGAGAAACATCTATCGGTTGTCTTGAGTATGTGCCCCAACCGGATTTTAAACTAAAACCTAGGTATGTGCCCTGACTGAAATCGAATCCGTAACCTTTAGGTGTACAACATGATGGTCCAACCAACTGAGCCACACGTCAGCATGATCTTACTGCTTTTTGAATATGTAGCAACTGCGGAGGCACTAACACATACTAAACAAAGTAGGCAAACATAAGGTCTACATTAACAAGTCATTCAGCCCTGGCTGGTTTGGCTCAGTGGTTGGAGCATTGGCCTGCAGACCAGAGAGTCCTGGGTTCGGTTCCCACTAGGGGCATGTACCAAAAGGAAAAGAAGTCATTCATTCATCCATTCATTCACTCAGAGTCCCTCTTCTGTCACTCAGTCTTCTAGCTCCTAACCTTCCTGTCTCCCCTCATTCCTTCCCTTCTTCAAGATCATAATATTTTAGTGCCTTCTAAATGCTGATTGCTTTATCTGGTTTTTGTTGTTGTACTGTTTCATTTTACTATTATGTATTGTTATTAATCTCTCACTGCATCTAATTTAGAAATTAAACTTTATCATAGGTATATATGTAGAAAAAACATAGTATACCGTTGATCTGCACAGGTCCACTCTGTTTATGTGGACCTGCACAGTTCAAACCTACATTTTTCACAGTCAACTGTGTTTGTTTTTTGTTTGTTTTTGTTTTTTTAAATTTGCCCAGCTGGTTTGGCTCAGTGGTTGAGCATCAACCCATGCACCAAGAGATCACCAGTTCAACTCCCGGTCAGGGCACATGACCAGGTTGTGGGCCAGGTTCCCAGTGGGAGGCATGCAGGAGGCAGCCAGTTCTCTCATCGATGTTTCTATCTCTCTCTCTCCTTATCCCTTCCTCTGTCACTAAAAACCAATAAAGGAAAAAAAAAATTAATTTTATTTATTTTAGTTATATTTACTAGGGTGACATTGGTTATTAAGATCATATAGGTTTCAAGTGTACATTTATGTGATACATGATCTATATATTGCATTGTGTGTCCACCACCCAAATCAAATCATCTTTGTCATCATATATTTGACCCCTTTTACCTTTTACTACTCCTTCACACCCTCTTTCTTCTGGTAACCACCATATGTTGTCTGCGTCTATGAGTTTCAGTTTTATATCCCACATATGAATGTAATTATATGGTTCTTTAGTTTTACTGACTGACTTATTTCACTTAGCATAATACTTTCAAGGTCCATTCATGTTGTTGCAAATGAAAGTATTTCACCCTTATTTTGGGTAAGTAGTATTGTATTTTTTATGTACCACATCTTCTTTATACAATCATCATCTTTGCTACCATGAATAATCCCGCAGTGAATAAAGGGGTGCATATATCTTTGCGAATAAATATTTTATCTTTTGAGGAACTTGTATTGTAGTCTAAGGGAAACTCACTTGATCATTTTTATGTTCAGTTCTTCTAACACTGTGCTCTCTGAAAAAACAGGATTAAAAATATCATTATGATCATTTTGACTTAACTATCTCTAAACTTAATGCATTGTTTGAAATATTGTCAATGACACAACAATTTCTAAGAGGTTTTTAAAAGTACCTATTTCCATTATAGATTCAAATGGGGACTGAATTGGGTGGGACTGTTATGTTTGGGATGCAGGAGATTTAGGCAACACATTCCCTAGAGGTACACTGTGCTTCTGACACACCAACCTCCAGCTTGTTGAATGTTTAAGAACTGAACTCTCTCTGTATGTTTAGGGCAATGAAGTAGGTGTTCATCTACATGAAGAAAAGGGCTGCAGTGTAAACTGAAATTTCCAAATTCTGATCTGTGCACGGGGTTGTACTATTTGCTTAGGAATTGATCAGCAACTATTTTTGTACCTTTACTATATGCCTTTCTTTTGGAAAATTTTTCAAAATATAGATCTAATGAGATGTACTATCAGAGTTTCATATTATGCTGGTTGGTGGTGAGATCCCATCGTACTTTTAAAAAGGTTTACCAGATGATCCCGATGTTTAGTGGGGCTCCATGGGAACATTCTTTTATATAATAGGGTTCTAAAAGCTCTGCCCTTTGCATTATCTGGTTATGAGAAATTCCCAATGAGTCACAGAGAACAATGCCAAGGCTGACATTTGGTGGAAGCTGGTATCTGTGTGGACAGCTGTCTAGAGGTAGCAGCTAATAGTACTCAATGGAGCATTTGAGTAGAGAGACTATACTGTTCTGATATATGAGAAAATGTTTCCCTCTTTCTTCCTGGAGAATCAGTTGAGGGGCAAGACTGTAGGCCAAAGGCTTAATTTCCTTCTCATAAAATGAGCAAGGGATCAGAGAATCGCCATCTGGTTTCTGTAGTGTCGCATGTGTACTTGGGATGTGAGTAATGGTCCGGTTACCCCTTTTGCTTATATGTATATAGTGTTCTTCCATTTGGGAATTCAATAAATTCGTTGCTATAGAATATCATTAATAAAGCCTGTGGTACGAAGATCTCTTGCTGCTAAAATTGTTTGGCTACTTTTTTTTTTTTTTTTTTAACCTGGATATTAACAAGGATACTTGTGGCTAGGAAGTGGCTTTCCTATCACAATCACTTTATCTAGTTTTAATAACAGTGGAAAGCTTATATTTGAAAAGATTCTGTGACATTCTCCTCTAATATATAAAAGAACAATGCCTGTGGACCCATCTGGTAGATAAATTTGCTTAGCTCCTTGCTTGTGCATTTTAAAGTTAATTCTGTTTGGGGAATCAATCAGGAGGTTCTTCTACCCCAAGTCGTGTTCTTTAGAAACAATAAGATAAATTAGTATGTGATTGTATCTGCTGTCAGGCACTGCGTCTTGTTTGGGTTCCAGTGCCAGCTCTGTGAAGGAATATTTGATACATAAGGAGCTTTTCTTTCCTCTCATCTTAGTGCTCAGCTAAACTAAACAAGGTTTTCACAGAATATCTATAAAACAACTTTATATTTGTCCTTATAAAGTCAACTGTTTTTGCTGGTGTTTAAGATGGTCATTTTCTTGAACACTTTAGCAAAAACTATTTGCTTGTTCTATTTGATATTTCTCAGTGTGTATTGACAATAGATAACTCTTTACTCTCCCAGGAAATGTGAGTATCAAGAGTGTTCATCAGGATCATGCTGTAATCCCACTAGACATTTCCTTCTCTTTTTAAAGTTCACAAATATCTCCATATAATACATTGATAAGAAATGAATACTAGTAAAATTTTGAGTGCCACTACCAGTATCTAATGACGTCATCTTAATTTTCTTCAGATAAAATGAACTTATTTTTTTCCGACTTAGACACACTAATATTCTCTAGCCTTTAAATTTGTAGAATTGTTTCCAACTAGGTTAAATGTGCGATGCAGAGACTGTGAACAAAGGCTATGGAATGCATACTGAAGCCACATGTTACCAACATCTTTCAGATTTCACAAAAATATTGTCCACCTTTTGTAAAATTGTATATGTAATTAAAACTATAATGAAGTATTCCACTCCATTTGCTTCTTCATGTAAACAGGGGACATGCTGCTAGACCGCAGTTTGTAGAGTTGTTGTGTACAGCTGGATTGTGTGCTCAGTGACTGAACACACTGGACAGCACCAGATGCTAGCAAATGTCTCATTAAAACCCCTCCACTGCACCCATTGCCTCAAAATAAAATTGAATGACTAGGATACTTTGAATAGCAATTTTTAAATTAAAACTTTTTTCATTCAACTTTAATTAGTGCCTTGAATCTCATTAATTATTGTTTATAAAATCTTGCCTGCCACCCATTGCTATTATATGAAACCATTTACACTTAGTGTACATATTTTTAGTTTAATAAGAGGGTTTCATTATTTAATGCCTATTAACTTTCAGGACAAGGCAAAGAAATTACATGTTAATGATAAATGCTAAATTTTATTAAA
Organism: Molossus molossus; assembly: GCF_014108415.1. NCBI lineage: Eukaryota > Metazoa > Chordata > Mammalia > Chiroptera > Molossidae > Molossus > Molossus molossus. The sequence continues at coordinate 83,721,747 of NW_023425401.1, read as the reverse complement.
CTTCACACAGTGGCAAATGCTGGCATTTTCTCATTTATTCCTCTCCACAACCTGTGAGGAGACTGAGGAACAGGAAAGTTGAGGAACTTGCCTCAAATCATATAACTAATAGGTGGTGAAGGCTGACTAAATAACAGACTGCATACATTTATATTGCCTGAGGGCTCTTTAACCACAGGTTAAAAGTATAAGGTTCAGCATGATGATGATTTTGTATTAAACAAGGTAGCTGGGTAAACACTTCAAATTATGGGTTGTGTCAAAACTTTGTATTTCTATAGTGTTTTTCACAGCACTAAGAGTATACAAAATATCTCACAGGAATATAGCTGTGTGACCAGAAGATCCTTTTAAAAATGAGATGACAGCTGTGAATGGAACTTCTCCCTCTAAAATCACGGAAACAAAATTACAGCTGCAATATATTTAATTTTAAAAATTGATGTACAGCTGAAGATTTAGAGGCATTCTTTATCCCCAGAAGCCCATTCCTCACATTGAAATCCCTCCAATAAATGAATGGGTAGTTTTAATGTCCCATTAATATTTGCCACAACCAGGCTTTTGGTAAGGATTAATATGAAAGATTTGAATCCTGAAACCTCTGAGAAGAATCTGTATTTTTTTTTTGTAACTGTTCAATCTGTTAAATAAGTGAAGTTAAGAGTCTTTATGAAAATTAAGGGGAACAACCAACACAAACTTCAGAGGTCTCTCTGACTAGAAGTGTATAAAATAGTAAAAATAAGAATAATAATAATATAATAACAAAACAATTTATTGAGTACTTGAATATTCTCATACAGGTTTCTACTCAATTTAATGAAGTTAATACTATTATTATTCTCATTTTAGATAGAAATCAACTGAGGAATAATGAGGGTAAGTGACGTGCCCAAAGTCTGACTCCAAACATGACACTTGAATTAACAAAATTCACTTGGCAAAATTTCAGTTCTGCACTTAAAAATAAAATGTGGCACTTATTTTTCCCATAAAATAAATTATTTTTAAAATAAAATGAACTCATAATAGGTAAACTTTTGTATTAAAATGGAAGTTAAAATTAAAAAGTAACAATCATAAAATTTATTTTACTGCCTATTGCTTGCTCTGGCATTTGAAGGTTTTAGGCTCAGTGAGCTGGAAAGCTCATTAGTCTTGACTCACTCTATGCCAATACTTTCATTTGTAGTATATGGTTATCAAATGTTATTGGTCCTGTAACTTAAACAATTCTATATAGCCTTTCCTCCAAAACAGTCCACCAAATTATTCAATGTATTTATGTACATTATATTATTTATTAAATGTATATTTAGTGAGAGTGGTAATAATTAAATTTTAAAGTCTAAATGTCTATTTATTCTTGTGCTATGCATATTCATCATTCATCTCAGATTTTTATTTCACACAATGAATTTATCATATTCTAATACACAATTAGTCTAGTACACAATTATAACCTATTATCCATTATTTATGTTAACTTAAATTCTAATCTTAGAAAGAAAGAATATTCTCTAGCTTTGCATGACTAGATAGTTCGTGAAAATAAACACGGCCTACACATGTGAGCTAGCTCCTCATGTTAAGGTTAAGAAATATTTGTCAGCTTTGACCTGTGTCCTCAGAAGGGTGCTCTGGGCAGATTTATGAGGTGTTTTCTGATGAATCTGCTACTGTGTTGCTTTATGACACCACACATTTTATTTTGGTTTTTCAAACTTAGCATAAGAGATAATGCTCTGAAACCCCAAGTCATTGCTATATAAAGCATTATTGAAAAAAAAAAAAAAATACTGCCAGATAGGCAGGTGGATAATTGTGTCCCAAACCTAAAGAAATTAGATAAGAAAGTTAAAAAATATACGTTAGATAATGGTATAAAATTAATTCGGCCTTCTGCCTGTTCCTATCTATTTTGCCATTCTGCTCTCCACCCCCTTTTAACGTTTTCATTGTAATTGGTGAGGGAATATAGTGTTCTTCACAGGCTTCTCTTCACTCGGCCCACGGATGTCAGGAGGAGGTGGAAATGAATGCAGCTGTGAAAGAGAATCAAGTTTCATCCTCTCTGATAAATCGTGGGTAAATAATGCTCTGCTCTGCCTTCTATGAAGAACTTCCTATTAGATTCAATTTTAAAATGATGAGCCCAAACTAGGTGGGCTCTAACGTTCTCATCCTAGATTCTAGTCTGAGGGACCCATTCAGGAAAAGCATGCTCATCTTTGTGTTCCCAAGGGCCCTGGGTAGAAATCCTGAGACAGCCTAAAACTAAACTAACCCTGGAGGGCCTTTGCTCCTAGTGAAAGAATTCAGTCTCTTGCCACGTTGGGTTTCATCTGGACGATTTCAGATTTAACACACTGGATAGAGATCAGAAATCCTGTATTGTATTGTTATCTCTATTATTATTCTTAGCTGAAATAAAAATCAGTGATCACTGTATATGCTCTTCAAAGGGACACAATTCACTAATAACATTTAAAAAATTCTTTATTGTTGCAAGTAACAGATCTCCCCCCTTTTTATTCCCCCATTGCCCCCCTCCACCTGGTTCCCATCCCACCCCCGGCCTTTATCACACTATTGTCTTGTCCATGGGCAATGCATTTTTGCATATCAGTTCTTTGGTTAATCTTTTTCCACCCCCCAGCTCCCCTTCCCCCTGAGATTCCTCAGTGTGTTCTCTGCTTCCTTTTCTCTGGATCTATTTTGTTCCTCAGTTTATTTTGTTCAGTAGATTCTACATATAAGTGAGATCATGTGATATTTGTCTTTCTCTGACTGGCTTATTTTGTTCAGCATAATTATCTCCAGGTCCCTCCATGCTGTCTCAAAGAGTAATAGATCCTTCTTTATTACAGCTGCATAGTATTCCATTGTGTAAATGTAACACAGCTTTTTCATCCACTCATCTGCTGATGGACACTTGGGCTATTTCCAGATCTCAGCTATTGTAAATAATGCTGCTATAAACATAGGGGTGTATATATTCTTTCTGGTTGGTGTTTGAGGATTCTTAGGATATATTTCTAGAAGTGGGAACACTGGGTCAAGTGGCAGTTCCATTTTTAATTTTTTGAGAAAACTCCATACTGTTTTCCATAGTGGCTTAACCAGTCTGCATTCCCACCAGCAATGTGCCAGGCTTCCCTTTTCTCCACATCTTTGACAGTATTTCTTGTTAGTTGGTTTATTGAAGGTGGCCATTCTGGCAGGTGTGAGGTGTCATTTTATTAAAAAAATATTTTTTAAATATGTTTTTATTGATGTTTAAGAGATAGGGGAAAGGAGAGAGAGAGATAGAGACATTGATGTGAGAGAGAAACATCGATCAGCTGCCTCCTGCATGTTCCCCACTGGGAATTGAGTCTGCAACCCTGGCGTGCCCTGACTGGAAATCAAACTGGAACCTCTCAGTCCATGAGACAATGCTCAATCCACTGAGCCATACCAGCTGGGCCCTCATTGTCATTTTAATTTGCATCTCCCTGATGATTATTTGGAGGAATCACAATACTGAATATCAGGTTATACTACAAAGCCACTGTAATCAAAACAGCTTGGTAATGGCACAAAAACAGGCTATCAATCAAGGGAACAGAACAGAAAACCCAGAAATCAAGCCAAACCATCATGCTCATTTAATATTTGACAAAGGTGGCAAGGACATACAACGGAGTAAAGACAGTCTCTTTAATAAATGGTTTTGGGAAAATTGGACAGGTACATGTAAAAACATGAAACTAGACCACAAACTTACACCATCCATAAAAATAACTCAAAATGGATAAAAGACTTAAATGTAAATTGTGAAACTGTAAGAATCCTATAAGTAAATGAAAGCAGCAAAATCTCAGACATCTCGCATAGCAGAATTTTTACCAATATTTTGCCTAGGGGAAGAGAAACAAAGGAAAAAAAATAAACAAATAAAACTACATTAAGCCAAAAAGCTTCTGCACAGCAGAAGAAACCAGCATCAAAATGAAAAGGGAACTCACTGTATGAGAGAACATATTTGCCAATGAAACAGCTGATAAGAGTTAATTTCCAAAACATATACAACTCAACAAAAGGAAGATAAACAATCTAATTAAAAATGGTCAGAGAACCTGAATAGACACTTTTCCAAACAGGACATACAAATAGCCAAGAGACATATAAAAAAATGCTCAATGTCACTAATAACATTTTAATTCTTCTTTTTAGGATTACAAAATGTGAAATACAATGAGATAGAGGTTTTTAAATTACCTTTCATACACCTGATATAAGGAAATAACTTACAAAGCACATAAAGTTACAAATGCCACTAATTCCTCACTTTACTTGGGTAAAAGTCTCACTGAATTTAATTTGAATTTTTTATTACATAAGGACCATAAAATCATGTCATACAAATTATAACTATATAAACATTAAGCTAAGGAGAGGAGAACATGTGTTAAACAAAAACTGAGAGTTTTGTTATTTACTGAGCAATGAGGATGTCTTTCTCTGACTGACATTTTAGTAACACAAATACATAACATATTTTAAAATTATTTGCAATATAGCCTTGGCTTCTAGATACAGGTCTCAGACTTGAGGGGATTTTAGAGTCTACCACAAAATCTACAGAAGCTGTCTGTAGGTTAGTATTTGTGAATACTGCTAAACTACTTTTCCTATTATTTGAAACACTAAAACAATAAAGTGACAAGAATAAATGCAGCAGCACACAGTGGGAGCTGCAATATGGACCACGTGCATTATTATGAAGGCAATATAATGCTTCATGAAAGTGGGACATTGTGAAGAGAGGAGCTGTTATAAAACCGAAAGTGGTTATTATTCATTATTGTATGGAGACAACAGAGTAACTGATGTTACTAAAAAATACTGGGAAAAAAGGTTATTTTATCTTTGATTAATTTGGCCCCCAATAGATAGATATATCTGTTAGGAAATGAATTCACCTGGGGAAAAAATCCTGTAAGTCACAGGATCCTGCTGCCTGAGGATAAAATTTTGAAAAATTATGACACCTTTGAAAAAATTAGCATGCTGGATGTCTATTTGGCTAGGTTAGAAATTAATTTGGGGAATAATTATATATCCAGTTTCTCCTTTTAAAATCTGTGACCCAATATATTCCTGTGCTAGATTTGATGCATTAAAAAAAAAAATAGCCCTGGCCGGTTTGGCTCAGTGGTTGGAGCCACAGCCTGCAGACCAGAGAGACCCAGGTTCGGTTCCCGCTAAGGGCATGTACCTAAAATAAATAAATAAATAAATAAATAAATAAATAAATAATAAATAAATAAATAAATGAATGAATGAATGAATGAATGAATGAATGAATGAATGAAAAGCCATGATGGTACTTTGTGCCCTGGCCGGTTTGGCTCAGCGGTTAGAGTGTTGGCCTGCGGTCCTGAGAGACCTGGGTTCGGTTCCCGCTAAGGGCACGTACCTCGGTTGCAGTTTGTCCCTGGCCCTGGTCGGTTGTACGGGTGGCAGCCACTCGATGTGTTCCTTTCACATCGATGTTTCTCTCTCTCTCTCTGTTCCTCTCTCTCTCCCTCCCACTCTACCTGAACAAAAAATGGAAAAATGTCCTCGGGTGAGGATAAAAAAAAAAAAAAAATACTCATGGCCTGAAATAGAGGTGTTGGAAATTTTAAGAAAATACATACCACAGTCATTACTAGTATTTTAGAAAAAGTTTGACTAAAATTGTAGAACAAGATACCAGCACACTCTTTGCCTTTGAAGAAAAGGTTCACAGCACCCAAGCATCAAACATTGCCTGAGATGGCAAATAGTGAATGCGCAAAACATGTTAGATTTATAGAGCTGAAGTAGTAGATGTATTAAAAATATAGATATTCAGAGAGTATCTCCTTCCCTCCTTAAAACAATAACTAACAACAACAACAATAAACATGTTTGGATTTGAAGTAGAATTTTAACATTAATTTAATAACATGGTATAATATTGAACGTACTCCACAATCAAAGAAATAATTTACATTTAGTTACTCTGAGGGCTTTTTAGGAAGCTGTGTTTAATTCTTTAATGAAAACAAAGTGTTATTTCACTATGAAGAAGATCTTGAAGCATCTTGAAAAATAAGAGTAGTCCTAGTTTAAATGAAACCATTCAAGTAGGGCTATGAATGTGCGGTTGGCAAAGATATAACATCTACTTAAAATGTTACCCTGGTAGAAAATGAAAAGAAACAGAAAAAAAGAAAAATTCTCTGAAGGTCAGAAAGCTATTGAGAAACCCGTGAAAATCTTAAAAATAGAATACACTGCGAATCACTAATAATATATCTTCAGTTATCTGACAATTTGTCTACAAAATGCACAACACTTGTACAAAATTATTCAATTTAGAAAGGGGAGAATTAATTGCTTAAAAGTCAGAACACTTTTGCCTGACAATTTCTGATAAAAGTTTAATTTATAGTAATTTTTATAACACAATATCTTATAAGTTTAATTATAAATAAAGATTTTGGTGAAGGTTAAATAGAAACAAAGATTTCTCTTATTTTTTTGACAAGAACCAAAAGACAGAACAAACAAATAAAAACAATAACAACAACAAAAAACAATGATGATAAGAATTTCAGTAGTTGGAGAAAATAGACATAGAAAAATATAAATTAGGGCCAATATTACTACTTTAACTGTAGAATACATAGAAAGAAGGTGCAATGTCATTATTTTATAATTACCTGGCTTTTATGCACACATATGCACACATTTGTATATGTTTACAGCCACTGTATGTTTTATATTAAATGATATTTAAGATGTTATATGAATCCGATCATATAACACTTATATTTGGGGGAATATTCATACAGGCATCAAGGAGAGTAGCCTTTGGCACTTTTCTTGAGAAAGAATTATGAGGGTGAACTCGGAATTTATAGATTGAACTAGACTGAGTAATATGACTGTTAAAAGATCAATCTTAAAAAGCTGCCAATTCAACCTGATGAAACCTGGGGAATTTTCTTATTAATGTGAACTAAATGAATATAGCCAGTGATGGCTCATACACACCAGGAAAGATCATCTACTTTGCTAAAAATGAACATTTAAGGGATTAAGTTGCATTACCATGGCTATCAAATATCACTTTGGGTATAAGTCCCTGGTTCAAAAGCCAAGCACTGAAATGTTTCACTGTGACTGTCTTTACTCCCTTGACCCAGCTTCTTGATTCCCTGCTCTGCTTCCTGGAATTCATTTTTCACCTACTTATACAAATAGCACCTGACCTCTTCTTGTCTCCTACTGTCCTTTCTCCCCTTGGTGCCCACTGTATGTGATCCATTACCTCCTTAATATATGGTGCAAACTAATCCTCTTCCAGTCTACCTGAATTTCAAATCCTGGCTTTGTCTATAAAGTTCTGGCACAATATAGTTCTTTGTATTCTTTCCTCTATTTATTCTGTCTGCCCAAGTCATGTCTGCTTAGTGAGAAAATCACAAATCTCTCCCTTTTTTTGTATTTCAGAAACATCAAATTGGAGCACATTAAACACCTTTGTCAACTGTGATGACTTTCCTTATCTTCACCTGTTGTTCCCCCTTCTCTGCTTATGTTTTTCAGTCCCTGTTTCCTTGTGAGTCATCCAAGGGATGGATATAACTTCACTGAGGTGAATTTTATACCACTGTAATATTTCTGAACATGTTTTCTTTTTTATTTCCCCATGCTTCATGGACACAAAAAGCGAGCATTAGTAATGTCATTACTTAGTCATTCCCAAGATGAGAAAGCACACTCAGTATGCACCAGGAACTCCAAGGTATATTTATAGTTTTAAAAAGTCCTGGTAAATTCAAATCTTCTCATATGCTGCCTTCCTAAACAGAGTATGCTCACCAGGGTGAAAAAAGGCACTGCTCTAATTCACACCAAGGGACCTGTAAAAATTTCTTTCTGTCATTCTATAGGATGGGACAAAAGTAGGTTTACAGTTGTTCATATGAAAAATAATACATAATTAATAAATAAAAAAATAAACTCTGTGTTTTGCATATGCACAACTGTAAACCCACCTCTGCCCCATCCTGTATGGTTCCCTTTTTCTTTCTACAACTGAATATTTTTTTATCATTTCACCGCTGATCATGAAAATTGATAAGATATTATTTTTTAATAAGCTGGATAGAATTACACATTTGTAACTTTTTTTCTTTTAGCTAGTATTTTATCTTTCACCCAAAGTGTGTAGTGTGTATATGTGTGTGCATATGCATGTATGTTCAACAGTCTGCAGAATGTCACCTACAGAGATATGAAGAAAGTGGACCCAAGTGTTCAGGATTCTCAGTGTGGGTAAGGATTACTGAGTCACAACATGTTTTTGTGAAAGTACGAGGTTGGGGGCATTTGGGGTGAATTTTTCCAACAGAAGAATGTCTCGTAGGCAGCTAATTCCTAACCGGGCTCTTTCATATTGCCCCCAATATTTGTTGCTTCAAGTACTAACATGTTTGTTCAGTTTTTTCACTGATAGCAGAGAATGGCATGGAACACAGAATTCATCTCAGCTGAGTAAATGCTTTTCTTCTTACTGGTAAGAGAGTCAGATTGCAAGATTATAATATGAGTTACCTAATAAAAAACAGCAGATGTACCAGCAAGAGAACTAAAATGTGCTGAAAGATCCACCTGAATGTGAGACTAGAAATGATCAGTAAAAGCTATAACTGAACACAACCAATAAATGACCCCGGTCTAGGAACAGTCTTGGGGGATAGATCTGCATGGAATACTAAAATGTTGATACACAAGAGCAGCATATGACTGTGAAGTAATTCCAAAGGTAACGTATGCCCCCAAAGAGGATACAAAGCTTATTCCTATAATTAAAGCATGGCTCCATATGTCTCAGTGAATTGTGTATTCCAGATATTTAACTCAGTTTTGTAAGAATTTCTCAAGGGAGTAAAAATTGACATGATTAACACACTTTGAAATTCCACTGGATGTATTAACTACTTCTTTTTCTTTACTGAGATGACAGTGTCTAATCTTATGACCTCCCTGATCCTATAGTTAACATCTTCCCAGCTGAATTCTTTAGACATTAGGCTGGATGGTTGAGTAAATTTTTGTGTGGTTCTTTTTTGTCCTCAAAGAATAATGTCTTTCTTTAGTTTCTTGTATTCACAAAACTGTTTCATATATATATATATATATATATATATATATATATATATATATATGGAGGAGTGAGGGGTTCCCATCACCTGGCGCCCAGCTCAGGATTCCAGTGCCAGGAAGAGAAGGCCCATCACTTCTGGCTGTAAAACCAGTGGGAACTGAGGCTGAGGGAGGCTGAGGCTGCAGGAGTCCCAGGCAGCTCCTCTTTAAGGGTTCGAGCACAGACTCACTCCCTCTAAACTCAGAGGGGAGGCAGCTTGAAGACACCAGAGACATACAGGAAGAACTGAACTGTTTGGCCTCGGGATGAGGGCTGGAGAGGATGCTTTCTCTCAGATAGAGGTGCTGGTGGAGGCCATTTTTCCTTTGGTGAGCCCTTCCCCCACAGGGCCAGCAGGTGGCTGTCATATTTGGGACTCTGCCAACCTGGCTTATACTGTTGGCCTCACCCTGGTGATTCCCTGAGGCCCCGCCCCACCCAACTTTCAGGCCCACCCAAGCTGTTTCCAAAGGCTTTGCCATAGGATTGGCCTGTCTTGGATCCTGCTTCAGAGTTTCCTAAAATCTCTCAAACAAGCAGCATCTTGTTTCAGTGTTAAGTGGCCCCAGGCCTGTCAGCTGATTTTTCAAAAGAAACTTTGCAGGCCAGAAAGGAATGGAAAGAAATATTCAAGGTGATGAAAAGCAAGGACCTACAAGGAAGATTATTCTGCAAAGCTCTCATTTATAATAGACAGACATATGAAGGGTTTCCCAGACAAGAAAAAGCTAAAGGAGTTCATCACCACCAAACTAATATTGTATGAAATGGTGAAGGGTCTTCTTGAAGGAGAACAAGAACACAAATATGAACAATATAATGGCAATTAATACATATCTATCAACAACTGAATCTGCAAACAAAATGAGCAAAGAGAACAGAAACAGACTCATAGGTATAGAGAAATTTTGTTGCTTGCCAGATGGGTAGGGGTTTGGGGGATGGGTGAAAAAGATGAAGAAATTAAGAAGTACAGGTTGTTTGTTAGACTGATGAAACTTAAAGGGAAAGGGGGAGGGAGGGTGGGATGAGATAAACCAAAGAACTTCTGTGCATATATGCACAACCAATGGACTCCGCCAATAGCGTGGGGAAGCCAGGAGGGGGTTAGGATTGAGAATGAGGGGTTGAATGGGGCAAATAAGGGGAAGACATCTGTAATACATTCAACAATTAAGATGAGTTAAAAAAAATAAATAAAACATGGAAAAATAGAAAAAGAATTAGTAAAAATGGTGAACATGGACTGAGTCCTGCAGTGAGGCATGTTCGTCAGAGTATGGATCTGAAATATTGGAGGGAAGGGTACACTATATTTTATCTATGTTCTTAACATTGACTGAGTTCTTATTAATTATCATCATGATTACAAATATGTATTCAATATTAATTATGGGTAAGACATTCTGCTAGGTTGATAGGTTATGCTGCAAATATATAACATACTTCCTGCTTTTCAGGAGCTTGAATTGCAATTGGGAAAGAAGATATGAGCACATGAAACACACACACATCCGAACAAGAGAACAGTAGGAAGCTATTTTGAAAGTTTCTTGGATTATATACCAGATGAAAGTGAGCTTAAAAAAACTAGAAAGACGCCCTGGCCGATTTGGCTCAGCAGTTAGAGCGTCAGCCTGTGGTCCTGAGAGACCCGGGTTCGGTTCCCGCTAAGGGCGCGTACCTCGGTTGCAGTTTGTCCCTGGCCCTGGTCGGTTGTGCGGGTGGCGGCCACTCGATGTGTTCCTTTCACATCGATGTTTCTCTCTCTCTCTCTCTGTTCCTCTCTTTCCCTCCCACTCTACCTAAACAACAACAACAACAAAAAAAACTAGAAAGATATGAAGATAAATAATAATAATAAAACAGCTGCAGGGTTAAAATTAGGGCAAAGGATAAAACAAAATTGACCAAAAGAGAAAGAGATCAGGAAGAAAATTACTTATTTAATTATATATATATTTTAAAGATTTGCTGTCACATTGACTTTAATTCTTAGGAGTTTGGAAGTGGATAAAATCTCTGAGGGTGAAGGTGCAAAGAAAAAAATGAGGGCAACAGCCAAATTTTGAGGGAAAGTGTGCTTTATAAGGAATGGGTAGATAGAAAAGTACTAGCGAAAGAGGCAGAGGAGTCAGAAGGCTTAGAAAGACACTCAAGGCTTTGCAGTGTGAAAAATCTAAGGCTTGGGAGAAGCAGGGAGTGACTAATAGAAAATGCAGCAGAAAGGTGAAGGTTAACACACACTAACTTAATGAGCAGATGATCATTTATTTTCTTAAAACAATATTAGTACTGGATGAGGATGGAAGCTTAACTGCAGAGTATTAGAATGAGGAGGGTAAACATGATATTAAAAACCAAACAAAACACCTTAATTAAAAAGTTTAGATTTGCTAGAAATAGTAAAAAATTAAAGAGGAGCTAATAGGAGAAGAGTCAGATGATTTTAAAAATTATGATGGAGAATATTTGAATATTTGTGGGGCAGTATGGAGGAGGTATTAGCACTGCAGGACTGGGGCTAGGCAAGGTCATGGAACAATGTTCCAAAAAAGCCAGCAAGGAAAGATGGAGAGCGGTTACACTGCACTTTCAAGATGAAGAGTGATCTACATTATCCTTAAATATTAAGAGGAAAGAGGGCTTTTTTTTCCTTCCCTTTTTCTTTAACACTTTGATAAATTGTTAAGATCTATCAATTTTGGATTCCAGGCAAATAGCCTCCCGCTAGTTCATCTTACCTACTCTCCATGTGAGCAGAATCCTACAGCTACAAGCCACATTTTTCTTCTCTGAGGAAAAAATGTAAGTGGAGGATTGCTTCGCTCCACACAAATGGACTGGATTGTTGCTGTTTCTGCTCCTTATTGTTCTATTTTATTCCACTTTTGTAACTTAATTAGATCTCCAGCAAGATATATATTTTACTCTTTAGCAAGAGTTAAAACATTTTAAGGCAGGATTGGATAAGAACTTTCTGTCCTAGGCTCTTTAATTCAATTCATACACTTAAACATTTTTTTTTTTTTCCCTTTATTGATATTACAGAGAGAGAGAGGAAGGGAGAGGGAGAGAGAGACAGAAACATTGATGAGAGAGAACATTGACTGGCCACCTCCTGCATGCCCCCCCACTGAAGATTTGGCCCACAACCTGGGTTTGCACCCTGACTGGGAATTAAGCCCTGACTGGGAATCAAACGGTGACCTCTTGGTGCATGGATTGACACTCAACAACTGAGCCAAACCGGCCAGGCCAATTCATTCACTTTTTTATGTAGTACCTACTGGGTACAAGGCACTGTCTGTGTGAACTACCTATAATATAAACTTGACAAACTCAAAAACCAAATATTTTCTATGCAGTTTCTGTAGATAAGTGAGAAACAAACTACAAACTTGCTTTTAGAACAAGAAACATTAAACTGGCTCTAAAAACTACAACCTATTGACACTGGTCACATTTAGCAAATTTGTTTGGAACAGCATGAATAAGCTTCGAAAACTCTGCCTCTTGAATATCCCTCATTATTACAGCTAATAAAACTTTACAATAGGAATCATCTAATCTTGAGTTCTCTGAAGTTTGGGTTTCAAATTCTATTTTAGCAGACATATAGCATATATTTTATTGTAGGTCATGTTAAATAATTTTGGAAATAGTTGTCATATATAAATTTTTGAAGTTGAAATAGAAATTATTTAGTCCAGTCTTCTTTTAAATTTAAGAATCCCTGCTCAACTATTCTTACATGAAGGTCATTTGGCTTTTCTTGGAGCGCTTTCAGGGCTGTGGAGCCCCCTACTTTTTGAGGTTAATCATTGTGTCTTAGAAAACAAGCCCATACACTGAAGTTATGGAATTTATCTTTCAGATTCTGGCTGCGTGTTGCAAAATAGAGAGCATAATTTGTCAGACATAAAAATGGCTTCTTATAATGTAAAAGAAAGCCATGTTCTAAGAAAAGGTGAATTGTAAATATGTTCAAGAAGCAAAAGAGAATGTTAGACACTTGGAACAGGGACAGGTGTTTGTAAACAATGTGGGACTGTCTGAATAATTATCCCTTTGGGGATGCAGTACTTTAATTCTGATCAGCAGGTTTTGCTGGTTCTCAAGTTTCAGGCTGGCGCTGAAGTTTGCTTAGGGAGCAGAAGGAGGTAGAAAGAGGAAAAGGAGGAAGAGAAGTTCACTTGCTTTTTGTACTATCTCACCCTCTCTTATTCTATCTTTGTTTGCCTTGCCCTACTGAAAAGGATTATGCTCCACTAATACGCAAACCCTGATGGAAAAGTATGACTGATTAGTATCTGTGAGAAACCCTGATGGAAAAGTATGACTGATTAGTATCTGTGAGAAATGCGATGCAGACAGTGGGATATTTATGTAAAATGTTATCTATGGGCAGAATTATATAATCAAGGGAACATTGGGGTATCTAACCACATATTTGTCAGTATCAAAGATAAAGCCAGATTGTCCAGCCTTAGGCCAATAAAGGCATTCCCAGATTTGCTGGCACATCCCATATCTAGGTCCCCTCCACCATTCTCTCGATGTTTAACTTTATTTTGGCTCTAGCATATTTAGAACAGAAGAAAATAGCCCAATCTTATACTATACTCTTCATATAGTTTATTTCTGGTTTACTATGATGAAAATAAAAGCCCTTCATTCAACTTGAGGTATAATTGGAAATATATGAACTGCACATCTTTGGAAAAATATCTTTAATAAAGTGTTCATTTTAGAGCAGATAGTTTTCATTTCATTTCATTCTAGGGGTAGTTTTTATTTTATAAGAACATATGTAAATTTAGTAAACTTAATTTCTTGGGTAGTATATCTATTATTCACCTGTTGAGGATAGAAAATAATTACAAAGTAATTATTGGATAGCAGTAGGCTCCTGGGGCAACCATAGTGATAAAATCTTATGTGCTAGATTAGCATTTTTGTGGCAATATAAAATGAGTTGAGTTTTAAGTTGGTGTTTCAGTGATTTGCAAAATGATACTTTTTGAATAAATAAACACTTAATTTAAACTTTTTTTTCCCTTAAAAATATAGTTTTTTTTTTTAAAGGTCCAGGAAGACAGTTAACTTAGCACAGACTGAAATGGCAGGCAAGTAGGTCTTCATTCTTATCCCTGAAGCCATGAGAAAATCACTTAACAGATGGTAGAAATAACATGTGTTCCAGGAAAGACATATTTTAAAATTCACACATTCATAATAAATTATGAATAAAAAACTTGTATAAATCAAAAGGGAAAAATCAAAATGACCTCCAGCAATACTACTATTATTTTATTCTATCTTCTTAGGTTTGTCATTTAGCTATTCCTAAAGTATTGAGACAGGCCAGTAAGCCAGGACAAGAGGAACAGGGAAACTGAGGCAGATAGTTAAATAGCAATTTGCAGTCATCTAGAAAATCTAGATCCAAAAAAGTTTGCAGCCATCTAGTAAATCCTAACTTCCCTAAACTAGAGACACTTAAGAGTAAATGGTTTACACTTCTCCCCAACCAGAGGGTAAATAGTTTAAATCGCCCTACTCAGAGGAACAGATAGCAGAAATTCAATTGGAGCCATTTGCCAACCACAGCCAAGGACAGATGAAGTTAAGAGACTAAACCTCATTAGGTGCATCAGCATAAGGCTGATGCATATTCTATTCTATTTAATATTCTATTTAAATCCTCCCTTAAGACCTCCCTAAACACCCAGCCTTCAAAATCCCTCAAAACAAAGGTCCCAGTGTGCATATACTGGTGCCTCCCCCACCTTCTTCTTCGCCCATTTATCCTAGAGTCTAAGGGACCCCATGAGTCTTGTGTCCGATAGCCTGGGAACTGGCGCCAGGCAAACTGTTCAGTGTTACCTTACTTACCCAACCTAAACTCCCACCCCATTTCAGGAACTGTTTGCCCCGAACTCATAGATCAACTCCTGTCCCATTCTCCTGTCCTAGTCCAGGAACTGATTGCCCTGGGACAATAGACTCACATTTCAGGGGCTCCCATGCATAGCCCCGCAGGACCTAACCCTAACAACAAATTCCCGCTGCCATAGGCGCAGATATAAAAATTACAAACCCCAGCATCAGCACGGCTTCTAGGACTCGACCCCCGGAGTCTGTGAACCCGCCCGGAGTGTACCCAATAAAGCCTGATTTCTGCTTATTCAGCTCTTTGGCTCTTCAGTTTCTTCCCACCTCCCACCCGGCGGCGCCTGGCTACCTTACAGCTTGCAACCAGGGCAGCAATGGATAGCAGCAGTTCTCCCAGACAAACCCCTGAACCTGTCCCCAAGGCCCCCTTTTCTCTGACTTCTTAGAGAGCTGAAGCAGACCAGCCTAAGCTTATTTCTCCAGCCTTTCCTTGTTTCATTGTCCCTAGCTTTAATAAACATCCTGTCCTCTAAAACTCACCTGGATTTGTGTTGTGAAACTTTCCCTGCACGAAGTCAAGAATCCACACACTACTGGTTGCCCCTAGGCAGACCCGCCCAGGGTCATGTCCCCTTTCCAGTAACAGTGTGAAAATGATCGTTTAAAATATCTCAATGTTAAAATTAAAAATCATTATTGCATTTTATATATTCTTTATAAGGATACTGGGACCAAGATTGTTTTTATTATTATTTTTAAATAGTAATATGTTCTGTAATGAGCACATCAGTCTTTATCAGACTATAATCATCTGTGGATTCTTCTCTTCTTCTAGTACTGGCCTAAGAATGAAGGAGACTGTTTTTGGGGGGAGAATGAAGAAAAGGAGTTTAGAAATAAACCTTTCATTTACTTACAGAATTGAACAACAACAAAAAAGAATAGTCTATTTTAGTGAGAATGTGAGCTCTTTCATATGCTGCTTGGGTTACTTTACATTTGTAAAACAAATTTTTGAAGCCAGTTTGTCAATATAAATTAAAAAATTTCAAAAATATTCACACCCTTTGAAATTGCAATCCTTTAAAATATAGCCCAAGGAAATAATTAAAAATAATCAAAGGCACAAAGTTATTCTTCCTAACATTATTCATAGATACAAAAACACTGGAAGCAACCTGAACATTTAACAGCAGGATATGTGTTAAATAGACTTGTAAGATGAAACATTATGCAGTAATTAAAATATTGTATTTTAAATTATATATTAAAAACTACTTTGACATAATATTAAAGAAGAAAGAAATCTTCAAAATGTTGATTCATTCATTTTTTTCTTTACCCAACTTAGCCACCATGAACATTATTACTGTTTTACATACAAACAAAGATATATATATATCTTAAATCTAGACAACTGCATGTCTCCTTAATTCTCATTTCAAATTATTTTATTAGATTGGTTATATAGGTTATGTTCACACTTTCCCAAGCTGCCAAACTATAACAATATGTCACACTGAGTAACACAATGTATTGCCTGATGTATGCAAAAGGCATTTGTGTAAGTTACAAACCATATATATAGAAACCATACACTTTTGCATTGTTTTTGAAAATAGTACAGTATAAAGTGAATTGCCTTTGAAATCTATTCTCTAGTCCAATACTACAACCTCCACACCTAGACATTTAATACTTTCATATTAATGTAGAAAAATATATTTTGAATAGATGTTGTTTGGAATCAATTAAGCAATCAATGAACTAACTGGATTTTAATTTACTTGAAAACAAAAGCAGACATTGTTTTGATGGAAAAAGTCAAGTGATAACTCCATCCTCAGCTTCTGCCTAAGCCTATACGGTAAGAAAAAAAAATCATTATTTTCATTTAAACAATAGATGTACAGAATAAGGTAAAGCAGATAAACACCACTGATAAAATTCAGTTGGAGTGTTCCAGTTAGGAAACTAAGCATTTCTGTTTACTATTGTCCTTTTTATATTATTTTTTTTTTATTTTTAGAGAGAGAGGAATGGAGAGGGAGAGAGAGAGACAGAGAGATAGAAACATCGATTGGCTGCCTTCTGCATGCCCCCCATTGGAGATGGGGCCCACAGTCTGGGCATCAAACCTATGACTTTTGGTGCATGGGTCGATGCTCAACTACTGAGCCACACCAGCCAGGCTACTGTTCTTTTTTTTTCTCATTATATTTTGCCACTATTTCCTAGTTTCACCACTCTAGTCAGGTTCTCAGAGTAGAAATTAAGAGTGAATAACAGAAAAAAAGAAAACAAAACAAACAAAAAACAAGAAAAAACATCTCTAGGTAAAAAATGCAAACAGCAAATCCACACAATTGTGTTTGAAGTACAAACATCTGACTTTGAGGCTAGTGGAACATATTGTTGGCAAATCCTGGTTTAGTTTTAATATTATAATTGGTTTTATTTAGTCAGATGTTTAGGCGATGTATATTATGGAACATGGTTCACTGATAAAGAGTTATGTAGCTTTTAAAGGGAAGACAGATGTTGAACATGCAAAGGAACCCTACAGAGCAGTTTCTTGCCATAAGGCTTTATGTAAAATAAAAACCTAAACCTGAATTGTTTCCTGCTCATTTTTCTAGAATAGAGTGAGAGAGATATTAAAAGTTCATCTATTCTCAGTCCAGGAATTGTTTCCAAGAAAAATCAGCCTGCTTTAACTTTGGCCCTTTCTTTTCCCCCCTTCTTTCCTCCCTTCCACAAACCCATCTGGAATAATGTCTCTGTGCAAGGCACAGAGATTAAAAAACTGTGTCCAAGTTGAGCCAAGATTCCCTCCGTGTTACTTTTTCTGATTTCAGTTTTAACTCATTTATTAAATCTAATAATGTTCTCTTTTGAAATCCTTTTCTCACATTCATATTTCAGCTTCTCCCTTCAGTTCAAAGCTCTAACGCTAGGTAGATTTATTAGTCACAAATAAAGGCTAAATACACTACGTGCCAAGCAAGGAAAAGGTGTTTGGGAACACACGGCCCATTTAGCAATCATATCATAAGTATCTGAGTGTGGGGGCAACACAGAGGAAGTTATACATTCAAGTGGGGAGCAGGTGTGGGTGCTTGAGAAATAGGAGTGTGTGTAGTCGCGGAAATGGAAAGGAGGTCCAGGTATGAGCAGGGTGGTGATAGTCAAAATCCACAGAGTTGCTCCATGGTGTTTGTATCACAGGGGCACTTTTCATTTTTCAAAACTTTTTAACATTACTAACACAAGACATATTCAAGAAATACCAACTGTTTTTACAACTTTGGATATTAGCCAGGAAGGAAAAAGTTACACTTAGTTTTAAGAACAGGACTGGTATTAAATTTGTGAAAGAAATATTGCTTGGTAATTAGAATTTTAAGAAATCTGAAGATGAAAGTAACACTGTGAGGAAATTATAATATGAATAAAACTATAATAAATAAAGAATGGTAAGATCCCCAATTGAGAAGCATCTTTAGTGAGAAAGGTAACACTATTTATACATGGATATGGAGGAGGAATGAGATTTAGTAAAAATTAACTGTTTTTGAGAGAACAAAGAGGAAAAAAGCAAAGGTCATGCAAAAATTATCTGAAATATAATAAAGGGGAAAACTCAAATATCACTAGAATTCAATTGCCTATTTAGAAACATCTAATTTCCTTATATTATGCAAATATTCTGAAATTATGTTCTCACAAATTACTAATTAGTTACAAGATGTTAAGTGGTAGGAGGAACATCAATTAAAACAATATTTACACAAAGAGGAAGGCTGATGCTTTTCTAAATGTCCTTCACATATTTATTACCTAACAAGGAGACAGTGCTTGGAGTGTTTCAGTTTTTTTTCAACCACCATTAGCACTGGTCAAATACAAACCAATCCCCGCCCGAAAGGTTCCCTGTCTCATTACAGCTCAATCAACCCATCACTCTTGTGGTCCTGTGCAGGATGCTATCCAATTACAAATCAACTGTCCTCTATCTTATAAACAGAAGTTTGCATAATTTTCTTATAGAAAGATACTATACTGTATTTAAATGTAAAAATTAATTTAAGCTAAAAATATTTATTTTTTTTCTATTCTCCAAACTAGATTTTCTTTAAGTAACATCTGCTGGATATATAGTTGGCAAACATAGGGAAGTTTTTCCTTATGTCAGTTTTATGTCTCTGCAAAGACAGTTTTGTTTTTTTAAAATATTGATTATGTTTCTTTCTGTATATGTAGGAGCATTGGGGGAGGGGCAGACAGCTCAAAACAAGCAGAAGACTGAAGCTTCTTTACTCCACTCTGAGTTCTTAATTTTGTTTTGTACTAATAATCGCATTCCCCAAAGGGAAATAAACAATGTGGGATATTAAGTTTTACTTATAAATAGGGGAATAAAATCAGGAAATACATAATTTTTAGAGGCAACAATTAACAATTAGAAATTATATTGTTAGGAATACAGCACTGGAGTTTATTTTGCTTCTCTTATCATTCATCAAGGAACTAGATTAATCAAGAAATCAAGTGTAGGATTAGAGCATCCACTTCTGTGTAAAGATTCTTTAGTAATATTGTGGTTGAGGAAGATGCCAGTTGGAATATGCAGCCTGGTCACGTCAGAATTATGTCAATGTAGAAGAAAGGAGCATAGCATGAGTAAATTGAAAAAGAAATGTACTAATTAATGCAAATTTCCTCCTGGATCAACTTGAAATCAAAACTATGCCTCAATATTAACATTTTATTTTTTACTCTATTCCTGTTAACTTACTCTTTCCAGCTGCTGGTGATGGTAGTGAGAAACAGAGCGAAAGATTCATTCACTCATTTAGCCAAAGTCATTGAGCACTTACCTAGGAAGTGCCAGGGGAAACAAAAATTTAACAAAACAAACATGCTTTTCCTTTATGGACTAAATAAATAATCAATTTTATTTATTAAAAATTGTTGTCTTTATTGATTTTTAGAGAGAAGAAGGGAGAGGAAGAGAGAGAGAGAGAAACATCAATGAGAGAGAACATCAATTGGCTGCCTCCTGCATGCCCCCCACTGAGGATCCAGCCCCCAACCTGGGCATGTGCACTGATAGCCCTGACTGGAGTAGAACCTGCAAACTCTTGGTGCATTGGTCAACACTCAACCACTCAGACACCCAGCCAGGCTAAATAATCAATTTAAAAATAACAGATAATTCATAGTGGTCCTCATGTTCTTTACCATAGCAAACACTTATATAGCACTTAATAAATGAACTCCTTTTATCCTCATAACAACCCTAAGAGGTAGGTCCTTTTATTACCTCAATTTCATTGATAGGTATCAGATTGAAAATACAAAGAGCATTAGAAGTTGCTGAAGTTAACAAATCAAAGAAAATGAGAGACTAAGCAGCCTAGCCCAGAATCCATGTTGCTAGTCTACCATCGCTGAACACTAATTGTAGATGTTCTAATCTTAATTGTTATTTTTACTTTAAAGCAGTATTTCCACAATTGGAACCTTTGCCACGTATCTTAAGTAAGTTTTTTTGGAAGTCTTGGGGTTTTATTTTAATGAAATTTTTGTTTTCAAGTAAGATACAAATGTGTTTTGAAAAGAATTGTAATCCCTTAATTTCTCATTCATTTATAGTTATTTGAATTATTTGAAGTTCAAGAAGACTGTTTTTTGATTAGTCTATTATCCTAATAATAGAAAGGCACATTTTGCCAAGGATAAAGAAGAATCTGGTCAGTCTCATTAGAAACCCAGTAGTTCTAGAGTCAAATGATTTTTAATTCATCACAAAATACTTATGGAGCTTTAGGCCTGAGATCTTTACTTTAATAAACGGCAATCTTCACGCAACCCCACTGAATCCTCTACAATATTGTCTTCCGAGTTTGGGAAGGGTTTATTTGCTGCCTACATCAAAGACATTAAACTTAGTTCCTCTACTTATGTTGAGAAAAAGTTTATGTAAAAGGTCCTGGATATTTTTGCGAAGCTTTACATTGGAAAATGATGTATGTCAACCATTTTTTTCATGGGTCCATTACCAAGAACTTACACAGGGAAGTGCTAAGTTAATCATTTATGTGTATATTGGTTAAATTTAAGACTACCATGTGCATCATTCATGCAATGTATCTGTGACTGGAAAGATGAAAGAAATGAGTGCTTACCTGGTTTGATGCTACAAAGTGTAATCTTAGCTACAAACATCTAATTTTATTTCCTAAGTATTGATTTTCTTTATTGGCATGATAGTACCCATGATGTCAGTGTACAAGATTTAAAATCTGCAACCAGCTTTGCAGACAAAAATATAAATCTTAATGAACATGTTACACTGCATAATTATCATGTCAGGAAGCAGTTATAAGCAATGCTTTATACTGATGTGAGAAAAAGATTTCTTCATTTTAAATATTTGTGTTTCTCTGAAAATATTTGCATATAAAGACAAGTGATTGCAGAATTTATGGAATAACTTCACCTTGATAGCTGAAATTTTGGTAAGTTCTCTACTACATAGCTCTTTGAAATGGAGACCTATAGATCAACTTTGTAGGTATAACTAAAAGAAAATCAACTTCTAAGTTCTAAATTGCGGCAAATTTGTTTTCTTCTTAAATCCTGGGCTGTTTTCATACAACAGATACATAGATTGCAAAACAATAAATATACCTGAAGTAGTCAATTTGTATCAAGTGGAGGGAGTAATACAACAAATATAAACTAAATTTCATTTCTATTGAAATTTTGGATTATTAGGGAATTATGTAAAGTACTTATAATTACACAGGGGTAGACAAAAGCAGGTTTACAGTTGTGAGTACGCAAAACAGAGTTTTATTCTTGTATTGTTATTTGTTAATAATTGTATTGTTTTCTTTATGAACAACTGTAAAACAACTTTGCCCCACCCTATAAATGGCTGATCACAGACCGGGTAGCAAAAGTAGAGTATAATTATATTTATTACAGAGTTTTCAAAAAGGTGAGTGTTCATATTCTAGGTAAAAGCATAACAATCACTGTGATTGTTGAAGAGATAATAAGAGGGTTGGTTCCAGTGGTCTTTGAGCATAGATAAGCTCAACAAGAGCAAGAACATGGCAATTCTATTATATGATATTTATTTTCCTTCAGAAAAATAAACCTGATAATAGATGTTCTGATGAAAAAAATAATTTCCTATTTCAAAAATTCAAAACAAAAATGTTTATATGCAATGTTTACATTTTTTCAATGCACACATTAGTAGAGCATTATCATGTACCTCATAAATGAACTAGCAACTTAGCTGATTGTTAGTGGTTTAGTATGAATGCAAATGTATTTAAATTTATTTGTATAATGTTCTCTATGAAAACCACGTGTGTAGAAAAATGAATAATTTAAACATTAAGAAGAAGCAATGTCAATCTGACCTTGTCCAACTTCATCCTGAAACAGTCCTGTAATTCAGCTGCTGTCCCTCTCAGGATGAAAGCCACAATTTAACAAATAATCTAAGTTTGAGGCACCTTTGGGCTCAGAGAAGCAGCTGGGTTCCTAGAGTCTTATGTGCTTAAGTCTGAACACAATTTAAAAGATACCAAAGGAGGAAGGTTGCAACCTAAGGAAGTTTCATCTGCTTGCTCCCAGCACCAGACCATACTTGTGGCTAAAGTGCTTAAGATTTGACTTGAAAAACCAGCTGAAAATAGCTTATTAGAAATACCATGAGCAGGGATCGCTGAAAGGGAATGGGAAGACATGGAGTGGGTAAGCCAACATGCATGGCTGTGCAGCTGTCTAGGAAGCTGGAGGGAAGGTACAGCCCTACAGCTCCTGTCACCTGGAAGCAGGAGGTCTCAGCCCCACACAGTGTTCTCCAAACAAGAGCAACAGAGGAGGGAAGGAGAGTACACTACATCGAACAGAGGGAATTAGAGGTGAGTCAACCCACCAGGTGGGAATCAGACAATACTATCTCAGGCAAAAAGCAAGTGCTTGGTTACAACACCAGCCAGGGAAGCTTGCCCAGGTTGGGATCTGCAGAAGAGACCACTAAGCAGAACTGCGGACCTGTGGGGGTATCTGACTGGATAAACCAGCAGTGAATCTGAGGGGGCGATTATTCACTGAAAGAACTTTCTCTTTTTCTTTTTTTTTTATCCTCACCAGAGGACATCTTTTCATTTTTTTGTTCAAATAGAGTGGAAAATAGAGTGGGAGGGAGAGAGAGGAAGAGACACATCGATGCGAAAGAGACACATCAAGTGGTTGTCACCCGCACGACCCAACCAGGGCGGGAGACAAACTGCAACTGAGGTACATGCCCTTAGCGGGAACCGAACCTGGGTCTCTCTGGACTGGAGGCCAAAGCTCTCACCGCTGAGCCAAACCTGCCAGGGCCATTGAAAGAACTTTGATGGGGGCTCATCAGAGTGCCCTGGGAAAGAGGCACAATCCTTCCCACCTCACGCAAAACATAGGCATGCATCCCTTACCCCACCTGTGGAATGGCTCTAGGCTGGAAATCTGCACCCCAGTGGCTAAGCCTGGTGGCACAGGAGACTCAGACATCTGGCCTGTTGGGAGCCTCCACAGAAGCCTGGCACAGCAAGAGCCAGCTGTGGTGAAATATTAGAGAGCCAAGCAGAGGTGCTTGTTTTTGTTTTTTAATTCTGTCACTCTCTGCTTGAGATGTCAACCGGGGAGTGACAGTGACCAAGGCAGAGCTGAGGCATTGGAAGGAGAACAAATGCCTGCCTTCCCCTCCTATAAGCTATGGGCACCACCCCCAGAGAAAATTTGCTCAAACCATCCTGACTGGACCTTATACCCTGCAGAGCCCAGTTCCATGGAAGAAAGGAAAAGTAGCCCAGAACAAGTACATTCAAAGAGCAAGCTGCAAAGCAGACCCAAGCTCTGGGCTAGGGAAGCCATACCCACTGGATTACTTGGGGAACCACCCTGCAGGGCTTCAGCCAGGTTGCCCCGAACTGGGCAGAGTCAATAATTCACATTGACCTGCACCAGAGATGGGTCCAAGGGGGCAGGGACTCACACATCAAGTGGCCAGATCCAACAACATCAGAGCAAGATCCAGTGAACTCCACCATAGCAGACCCAAGGTTTTCTTATTATTGCTATTTTTTTTTTTTGCTTGTTTGTTTTTTGTTTGCTGTGGACTTTCTTTCTCTCTCTTCTCAATTTTAGCCCATATTTTCTCTCTCTTTTTTTTTTTTTGTTCAGGGAGAGATGGGGGGAGAGAGAGGAACAGAGAGAGAGAGAGAAACATCGATGTGAAAGGGACACATCGAGTGGCTGCCACCCGCACAACCGACCAGGGCCGGGGACAAACTGCAACCGAGGTACGTGCCCTTAGCGGGAACCAAACCCGGGTCTCTCAGGACCGCAGGCCGACGCTCTAACTGCTGAGCCAAACCGGCCAGGGCTAGCCCATATTTTCTCAATGCTATCTTTCATTATAGTCTAAATTTTTTCTTTTCTCTCATTGTTTTAACAATTTAAAAAATTTTTACTATTTTATTTTACTTATTTTATTTTATTATTTATTTTATTTTCCCATTTTTACTTTCCTAGTCTATATTTTTTTATGCAGCATTATTACTTTCCAAAATTATTAGTATTATTTTATTCATTATTTTCTATATTTTATACTTACCAATTTCTGGTCTCTTCTTTCTTTGCTTTCATATTCTTTTTTTCTACTTTTCTAATTATTTTGTCTTTAGTGTTCCCTGTGTGTGTGTTTTGTTTGTTTGTCTTTTAGTCTTCTTGTTGTGGCTGTTGTTTTTATTGTTGTTGTTAATTTTTTTCATGTTGTTTTTGGTTTGGTCTGGTTGTGTCTTGTATTGTTCTGTTACTACCTATATAACAGCTGGCATAATAAGATTGAGGTAGAGACTTATAGTTAACAACCCTGAGGACTAAGACCACCCACAAATGGAAAACAGCAATCAAGACCCAAATTCAACAGGACAGCCCATATAATCCACACAAGGGTCATTCCTAAAGCACCCAGCTCAGAAGATCAAGGAGACTACTACACTGAGTTCTACAAGAAGGCCACCCCATTAAGACTGGGAGGCATAGCAGTCGTGTCTGATACAAAGAAAAACACATAAACAAAAAACAAACAAACAAACAACCCAGAAACAAACAAATAAAATTGCAGAAAGAAACAGCAAAAATGGGAAAACAAAGAAACAGGTCCCAAATAAAAAAACAGGAGGAATATCCAGAAAAGGAGCTAAATGAAATGGAGGTAAGCAACTTACCAGATATAGAGCTCAAAGTAATGGTTCTATAGATGATCAAATAACTTAGTGAAAACTACAATGAACTTAGTGGAAACTTTATGAGCATCAAAATAGATATAGAAACCATAAATAAAAAACAATCAGAAGTGTAGAATGACAGAGCTGAAATATGAATACCCTGGATGAAATAAACAATAGATTAGAAGAAGCTTTGAACCAAATCAGCAAATTAGAAGACAAGGTAGATAAAAACACCCAATCAGAGCAGCAAATAGAAAAAAAATAAATAAAAATCGGAGGATAGCTTAAGGGAGCTTTGGAACAAAATGAAATGTAACAACATCCTTAGTGCAAATAGGGGTACCAGAAGGAGAAGACTCAGAGCAAGGAGTTGAGAACCTGTTTGAAGAAATAATGACAGAAAACTTACCTAACCTGGTGAAGAAAAAGTCACTCAAGTTCAGGAAACACAGAGAGTCCCAATCAAATTGAACATAATAAGACCCACACCTAGACACATCATACTTAAAATGGCAAATGTTAAAGACAAAGAAAGAATCTTAAGGGCAGCAAGAGAAAGACAAAAGTTACCTACAAGGGAGCTCCCATTAGACTGTCAGTTGATTACTCAATAAAAACACTTCAGTCCATAAAGGAGTGGCATGAAGTATATAAAGTAATGAAAAGCAAGGAACTGAATTTAAGACTACTCTGTCCAGCAAGGCTACCATTCAAAAGTGAAGATGAAATAAAGAGCTTTGTAGAGCAACAAAGGCTAAAGGAGTTTTCTACCACCAATACAGCACTGCAAAAAAACAAAAACAAAAAAAAAACACTACAGGGAATGTTGTAAAATGATGGGGAAAAAATAGAGAGAGTGAGGAACACAGGCATAAAGAATGAAAATAGCAACAAATAAGTATTTATCAATAATAACCTTAAATGTCAAAGGCTTAAATATTTAATAAAAAGACATAGGGTAGATAAATGGATAAGAAAATGTGACCCATATATATGCTGTCTACAAGAGATCCACCTCACAACAAAAGACCACATAGGATAATAGTGAAAGGATGGAAACAAATTTTTGTATGAAAATGGAAATGAAAAGAAAGCTGGGGTAGCAGTACTCATATCTGACAAGATAGATTTCAAAATGAAGGCCATAACAAAAGACAATTCAGGCCACTTTATAATACTAAAAAGATTGGTACAACAAGATGATTTAACATTAGTCAAGATATATCCACCCAATATAGGGGCACCCATATATATATATATATATATATACATATATATATATATATATATAAAAGAAAACTTCTGGAAGACTTTAAGGAAGAGATCAACATCAATACAATCATACTAGGGGACTTAATACTCCATTGGCATCACTGGATAAATCTTCTAGACAAAAAATCAACAAGGAAACAGCAAACATAAATGACATACTAGATCAGATGGATTTAATTGACATTTACAGAATATTTTACATCAAAGCTGCAGAATATACATTCTTTACAGTACACATGGGACATTCTCAAAGAGAGACCACACGTTAGGATATATTAAGTCTTTATAAGTTTAAGAAGAATGAAATCATATCGAGCATCTTCTCAGATCACAATGGCATAAAACTAGAATTCAACTACAATAAAAACACCCCGAAACATTCAAACACATGGAGGCTAAAGGCTATGTTATTTATTATTTATTTATTTATTTATTTATTTATTTTTTGGTACGTGTCCCTAGCAGGAACTGAATCGGGGACTCTCTGGTCCACAGGCCAACGCTCCAACCGCTGAGCCAAACCGGCCAGGGCAAGACTATATTATTAAACAATAGATGTGTTACCAATGAGTTCAAAGAAGACATAAGCAACTTCTTGGAAACAAATGAAAATGGACACACAACAATGCAAAATGTATGGGACACAGTTAAAGCATCCTGATAGAGAAGTTTATAGCACTACAGGCCAACTTCAAGAAACAGAAAAAAAAAAAAGAAAAGAAAAGATCTAATAAACTATCTAACTGTACAATTAAAAGAATTGGAAAGAGAAAAACAAGAAATGTCCAGAGTAAGTATAAGGAAGGAAATAATAAAGATGAGAGAAGAAATAAATGACATAAAGATTAAAAAAAAAAAAAAAAAAACACAAATGATCAATGAAACCAAGAACTGGTTCTTCAAAAGAATAAACAAGATTGATGAACCTTTAGCCAGACTCACCAAAAAACAAAAAGGAACCAAATAAAGAAAATTATAAATGAAAGAGGATAAGTAACAACTGACACCACAGAAATGCAAAGGATGGTAATAAAATATTATGAGTAATTTTTTGCCAACAAGCTGGACAACCTATATGAAATAGACAAATTCCTAGAAAAATAGAATTTTCTAAAACTGAATTAGGAAGAATTAGAAAACCTGAATAGTCTAACAATTGATGAAATTGAAGCAGTAATAAATAAAACTCCTAGCACATTAAAACCCTAGTCTGGATTGCTTCACAGGGGAGTTTTACAAAACATTCAAAGAATAACTAACACCTTTCCACCTCAAACTATTCCTAAAAATCCCAGAGGAAGGAACACTTACAATCTCTTTCTATAAGACCAGCATTATCCTAATTCCAAAACCAGATAAAAACCCTATAAAGAAAGAGAATTACAGGCCAATATTCCTGATGAACATAGATTCTAAAGCCCTCAACAAAATAGTAGCAAATCGAATCCAGCAATAGCAGTATATAAAAGATCATACACCTTGACCAAGTGGGATTTATTCCAAGGATGAGAGGCTAATACAATATTTATAAATCAATTAATGTGATACATCATGTAAACAAATTGAAATATAAAAAATTACATGATCAGACTTCTGGTCAAGTAGGCAGTGTAGGTAAACACAGCACTCACCTCCTCCACAACCACATCAAAATTACATCTAAACTATAGATTAACCATCATGCAGAACTGCTTAAAATGGAGCTGAATGGAATTTCTACAACTATAGAATTAAAGAATTCACATCGAGCTTGGCTGGTGTGGCTCAGTGGTTGAGCATCAAGAGGTCGCTGGTTCGATTCCTGGTCAGGGCACATGCCCAAGTTGTGGGCCAAATCCCTTGTGGTGCAGGAGGTGGCTCATCAGTGTTCTCTGTCATCCATGTTTTTAGCTCTCTCTCTCCCTTTTCCTCTTTCTCTGTCTCTCTCTCTCTCCCACTTTCTTTCTCTCTAAAAATAAAAAATAAAAAAGAATCCACGTCAAAGCTGGTAGGAGGGATGGAGGTGCAGAATGGCTAGTCCCACACCCACATGTAGAAGATTAAAATCAGGAGGGATACCCCAGCTATGAAGGTCCTACTTAAGGAGCAAGAAGTCCCAGTCCCACACCAGGACCCCCAGTTTAGGGTTCCACTGCCAGGAAGAGAAGTCCCCATAACTTCTGACTGTAAAAACCACAGGAAATTGAGGCTAAGGGAGGCTGAGGCTTCTGGAGTCCCAGGGAACTTCTCTTAAAGGGCCTATGCACAAACTTACTTGGACTTGCTCCCTCTGGGCTCCAGTGTGAGGGAGGCAACTTGAAAGGTACCAGAGACATACAGGGAAGAACTGCATTGTTTGGCTTCAGGGTGAGAACTAGAGAGGCAGTTTTCTTCTGTACAGGCATGCTGGTAGCAGCCATAGTTTCTTTGGTGAGTTCCCAGACATGGTGCCCCCAAGATGCCTGCATATAGGCATCATATCCAGGAATCCCACAACCTTGCTCACACTGTTTGCCCTGTATTGGTGATTTCTGAGGTCCTACCATACCTAAATTTTAGGCCCACTCAAACTGTTACCAGTGGCTTTACCATAGGAATGGTCTGTCTGGGCTCATGCATTAGATTTTCCTAAAATCTCTCAAAAAAAATCAACATCTGGCCTCAGTGAGCTCAATATCTCTCATTAAGTGGCCCCAGGCCTGGGACTAGCAGCAGCAGGCCTTTGTTCACAGTTTGACCTTGCCTGGGCACCTTCAAGCTCAGCATAAGAAGCAGTCATATGCAGATAGCTTTATAACTTATGCCTGGTGGCCCTGGGTAGAACACAGGCAATGAATGACCTTGGTCTACACCTCCCAAGAGGCAAGAGGTCCCAGAGGAAACACACCCAGGGAACAGCTTCAGACAACAATTGAAGCACCACCACCCAAAAACCTTCACAAGCAACACACTCAAGGGGTGGGCTCAGTGGGTACTAGAACATTGCTACAGTAAGTTTTGCTCTATGTGGTGGGGCCCCTGCACTGCTGATCCTCCAAGGTGGTCAGAGGCTGGTGGTCAGTGGTCACAGCCAGTCTTGACAGCTGATTAGTCTGAGACAATCCCTACCATTGATGTGCTGACAGCAATAAAAGCTCAATTACAGTTGAAGGGTGTACAGTCCCAATGGGCACTGCACCTCGAGTGCCCAGCTAAAGTGATCCAGGAGGCTGTGCCACTGCACCGTATAGGACACCTGCTATAATAAGCCACCCTACCAAGCTTAGGAGATATAGCAGCTCTACCTAATACATAGAAATAAACTCAGGGAGGTAGCCACAATGAGGAGACAAAGAAACACGTCCCAAGTGAAAGAACAAAACAAAACTCCTGGAAAGGAACTAAACAAAATGGAGATAAAAAATTTAACAGATGCAGAGTTCAAAACACTGGTTATAAGGATGTTCAAGGAACTTAAAGAGGACTTTAAGAGCATAATAAAAGATGAGTCAGAAATAAAAGATTCACAATCAGAAATAAAGGATGCACTAACTAAAATAAAGAATGAATTACAGGGAATCAATAGTAGAGTAGGTGAAGCCAAGAAGCAAACCATCAGCTTGGAATATAAGGAAGCAAAACACACCCAATCAGAATGGAAAAAAAAAAAAAAAGAGGATAGCGTAAGGAGCCTCTGGGACAACATCAAGCATACCAACATTCACATCATGGACTTGCCAAAAGGAGAAGAGAGAGAGAGCAATAAATAGAAAACCTATTTGAAAAAATAATGACAGAAAACTTCCGTAAATTGGTAAAGGAAACAGACATACAAGTCTACAAAATACAGTGAATCCTAAATGAGATGAACCCAAAGAGGCCCAGACCAAGATATATCATTCATAGTTAAAATGCAGAAGGTTGAAGACAAACAGGAAATCTTAAAAGCAGCAAGAGAAAAGCAGTTAGTTATTAAAAGGGAGCTCCCATAAGACTGTCAGCTGATCTCTTGAAAGAAACTTTGCAGGCCAGAAGAGAGTGGCAAGAAATATTCCAAATTATGCAAAGCAAGGACCTATAATCAAGATTACTCTATCTTGCAAAGCTGTCATTTATAATCAATGGACATATAAAGAGATCCCCAGACAAGAAAAAGCTAAAGGAGTGCATCACCACCAAACTACTATTATATGAAATGTTGAAGGGTCTTCTTGAAGAAGAAGCTAAAATATGAACAATAAAATGGCAATAAATACATATCTATTATCAACTGAATCTACAAACAAAATGAACAAACAGAAGAGAAACAGACTCATAGATACAGAGAAATTTTTGTTGGTTACCAGTTGGGAGGGGGTTTTGGGGAGACATACAAAAAAGTGAAGGGATTAAAAAGTACAAATTGGTTGTTAGACTGATGAACCTCAGAGGGAGTGGGGGAAGAGATGTGAAAAGAGATAGGAAAGAACTTATATGCAAATATGCATAAACAACGGGTCAAGACAGCAGTGTGGGGAAGGCAGGAGGGGGATATGAGTTGGATAACGGGGTCAATGGGACAAAAAGGGGGTACATATGTAATACTTTCAACAATAAAGAGAGATTTTAAAAAATCACTCATCATGTCAATAAATGCAGAAAAAGCATTTGACAAAATCCAGCACTCACTTTTGATAAAAAGTCTAAGCAAAAAGAGGATAGAAGGATTATACCTTAACATAATAAAGGCCAAATATGGCAAACTTACAGTCAACAAAACAGTAGAGTATTTTGTGCAAAAACTAAAAGTGTTTCCCCTAAGAACAGAAATAAGACAGGAATATCTGCTTTCACCACTCTTATTTAACATAGTACTGGGAGTCTTAGCCATGGCAATCAGAAAAGAAGAAATAAAAAGCATCCAAATAGGAAAGGAGGAACTAAAATGCCAATATTCTCAGATGACATAATATTGCACATAGAAAACCCTAAAAGATCCACCAAAAAGCTACTAGATTTAATAAATGAATTTGGCAACATAGTAGGATACAAAATTAACACCCAGAAATCAATAGCAGTTTTATTCACCAATAAATAACAACCAGAAAAAGAAACTAAAAAATCATTCCCATTTACTACTGCAACAAAAAAATAAAGATATCGAGGAATAAACTTAACCATGGATATAAAAGACCTGTACTTGAAAAACTATAGAATATTGGAAAAAAGACAGAGGAAGATATAAACAAGTGGAAGAACATACCATGTTCATGGATTGAAAGAATCAACATCATTAAAATGTCCATACTACCAAAGCAATCTATAGATTCAATGCAATCCTTATTAGAACACCAATGACTTATTTCACAGATCTAGAACAAATATTCCAAAAATGTATATGGAACCAAAAATGACCCTGGAGAGCCACAGCAATGCTGAAAAAGAAGAAAAAAGTAAGAAGGATCATAATTCAGATATCAAGTTATATTACAAAGCCATTATAATAAAAACAGCCTGGTACTGGCACAAAAATGGGCACATAGATCACTGGAACAGAACAGAGAACTCAGAAATCAACCCAACCCACTATGCTCTATTAATATTTGACAAAGGAGGCAAGAGCATACATGGGAGTAACAATAGTCTCTTCAATAAATGGTGTTGGAAAAATTGAACAGGTACATGCAAAAACAAACAAACAACAACAAAAAAAACTAGACCATTAACATACACCATACACAAGAACAATGTCAAAGGATAAAAGACTTCAATGTAAGTTATAAAACCATAAAAATACTAGAAGAAAACTTAGGCAGCAAAATTTGAGATATCTCATATAGCAAAATTTTCACTGACATGCCACCTAGGGCAAGAAAACAAATGAAAACAAACAAACAAACAAGCAAACAAAACAAATAGGACTACATTAAACTAAAACCTTTTTGCACAGCAAAATAAACCTGAATCAAAATGAAGAGAGAACCCACTATTAGGGAGAACATATTTGCCAATGATACATTAGATAAGGAGTTAATGTCTAAATTGTATAAATTACATATACAACTCAACAAAAGGAAGACAACAATCCAATTAAGAAATGGGCAGAGGACATGAATAGACACTTCTCCAAAGGGGACATACAAATGGTCAAGAGACATATGAGAAAATGATCATCATCACTAATCATCAGAGAGATGCTAATTAAAATGACAATGAGGTCCACCTCACACCTGCCAGAGGGGCTATCATTAATAAACAACAAACATGTGTTTGGTGAGGATACTGAGTGAAAGGAATTCTGTTGCACTGAGGATGGGAATGCAGATTAGTGCAGCCACTATGGAAAACAGTATGGAAATTCCTCAAAAACTTAAAATTGATCTCCTGTTTGACCCAGTGATCCAAATACTGAAACACCAATCAGAAAAAAAATATGCCACCCTATGTTCATTGCAGAGAGATTCACAAAATCTAAGACCTGGAAAATGCCCAAGTGACCATCAGTGGATGAGTAGATA
This sequence comes from Molossus molossus, assembly GCF_014108415.1. NCBI lineage: Eukaryota > Metazoa > Chordata > Mammalia > Chiroptera > Molossidae > Molossus > Molossus molossus. The sequence goes on along the minus strand of NW_023425401.1, from coordinate 83,688,583 downwards.
ACAAATATTTGGTAAATATTCACATTGGAGAACTATGCAACTTTAAAAGGTAGGATCTATTACCCTTTGAGACAGTTTGGAGGGACCTGAAAAGTATTATGCTAAGCAAAATAAGCAAAAAAAAAAAAAAAAAAAAAAAAAGGTCAGGTATCTCATGATATCCCTTATATGTGGACTTTAATGAACAAAATAAACAGTTGAATAAAATATAAACAGAGGTATGGAAACATAAAACAGATTGGCCAAACCTCAGAGATAAGAGGAGGAAAAGTGAGAAGGGATTAACCAAAAAATTTACATGCATATATGCATAATCCATGGACACAGACTATAGGGGGTGAGGGCCTGGGGTGGGATGGGAACTGGGAGGAAGGGGGCAATGGGGGAAAAGGGAGACATCAGTAATACTCTCAACAAAAAATATTAAAAGAAATAATAATAATAAATAAAAAGTTACCAAAAATAAAAAGAAGAAACAGTTTCTTAAATATTTAAACAAAAGAAATAACAGGAGTTAAATTTGGAAACCACTCTATATATTCTGTCTATTATGCTGAACAATTTTGAACAATAAGCAAAGAAATGTCTCTTTTTTCAATTAATTCTTATCCTTGCCCCTAATCCTGGCATTGCTCTGCTATTTCAAAATGGAGAATACAAATGCTAAAGTGGCACCCTCAACATACACATGTCAGTAAGAGGGAAAAATTACAACTCTCTGAGTTTTTTTAGTACCAAAAGTTTCTAGGGATGCTTTGTATCCATGACAGCCATCAGTTATCTCCTGTGGACAGGTATTATGGTCTCAATATTAAGTCCTTTAAGTTTATTTTAATGAGCAGGATGATTGTACAATCAGGAATTAGAGAATAATTGAGTAATCCTTGGGTTGGATCACTAGAAAATGGACTATTCTCAGGTTGATGAAATTTCTGAAAGTTAAAATATATGTCAGCAATGCAGCTTTTGATTTTTTAAGTTGAAGAGAAGCAGAGTTTTGCAAATTCCTTCTCAGGTATTACGCAAGGATATACAGTTGTGGTTTTTTTTTGTTTGTTTTTTTTTTTTTTTTATCATTCAAAGAAGGAACACTTTAGGAAGAGAATCCCAAGCCTCTCTTTTTTTTCCTTTATGGATTTTGGAGAGAGAGAAAGTGAGAGGGAGAGAGAGATAGAAACATTGACAAGAAAGAACATTGATTGGCCACCTCCTGGCATGACTCCCACTGAAAATCCAGCCCACAACCTGGGCAAGTGTCTTGTCCATGAATCGAACCGGCAGCCTCTTGGTGCATGGGTCGACGCTCAACCACTGAGCCACACCAGCTGGACAAGCCTCTTTTTTTCTGATTTAACAGATAAACATTTCATTTGAAAAATCATGGAATTTCAGGAAGCCTTAATCTTGTCCTGAGAATGGTCTGTGACTTCACACACATGCAGGACAATTCTTACAAACAGAATTTCCCTAAACCATCCTAAACAGGCTTTGCACAGAAAAGCTGTCAATAGAACTATATTATGAATTGATGACTTTTGTCCATTGATTGGATGTTCAATATCGCCTCGCCACCATTCCCTTTACTGGAGATGCAACCTCTGGGACTGTTACAGTCCTAGAATAATTATTTTTACTAAGTATTAGTACCTCTCTTTTTTTGTGATGGATGAATTATGAGTAATACATAGAATATATAATGTAATAATGCTTTTGAAAATATACTATATTTCCTCCTTAAATTTACAATAGCAACCATAGTTAGATATAAAACACTGAGCTCTTATAAACATTTTTGTACTAATTAATTCATTAATTTATTATTTTTTGTTAACCATCCTTTCATTGCTATTTGACCATGAATTTAAAAAATCTATATTAGGAAGTATTATCTAAATATGACTTAAAAATCTCAAGATGTCTTAAGTGAATCAGTTTTGTCTCAGTCTACATTTATTCTAAACTTGTTTTTATTTTTATTTTTTAAAATTTAATTAATTTATTTTTGTTACAGAAGTTTCTCCTTTTTCCCCCATTGACACCCTCTTCCCGTTCCCTCCACACCCACCCCCCAGCATTGTCTATGTCCATTGGTTCTGCTTATATGTATAAGTTCTTTGGTTTATCTCTCCCCCTATCGCCCCTTCTGAGGTTTGCCAGTCTGTACCCTACTTATATGTGTCTGGTTTATTTTGTTCATTATATTTCACAAATAAGTGAGATCATGTGATATTTGTCTTTCTCCAATTGGCTTATTTCACTTTAACTTAATACTCTCCAGGTCCCTCCAGGTTGTTTCAAAGGATAAGAGATCTTTCTTTCTTACAGCTGCATAGTATTCCATTGAATATATGTACCACAGCTTTTTTATCTACTCATCTATTGATGGACACTCGGGCTGTTTCCAGATCTTAGCAATTGTAAATAGTGCTGCTATGAACATAGGGGTACATATATTATTTCTGATTGATGTTTCAGGCTTCTTAGGATATATTCCTAAAAGTGAGATCACTGGGTCAAATGGCAGATCAATTTTTAAATTTTTGCAGAAACTCCATATTGTTTTCCATAGTGGCTGCACCAGTCTGCATTCCCACCAGCAATGTACTAGAGTCCCCTTTTCTCCACACCTCACCAGAACTTGTTCTGTGATGATCTGTTGATGGCAGCCATTCTGACAGGTGTGAGGTGATACTTCATAGTCGTTTTAATTTGCATCTGTCTGATGGATAGTGACACAGCATTTCTTCATGTCTCTTGGCCATTTGCATGTCCTTTTGAATGGGTGTCTATTTAGGTCCTCTGCATATAGCTAGCTAGCTAAATAGATAGTTGTTTATTTTAGAGAGAGAGGGAAGAAGAGGGAGAGAGAGAAAGAAACATTGATGAGAAAGAACATTGACTGGCCACCTTCTGCATGCCCCTCACTGGGGATTGGGCCCACAATCTGGGCATGTGCCCTGATTGGGAATTGAACTGGCAACCTCCTGATGTACAGGTCGACGTTCAAACACTGAACCACACCAGCTGGGTCTCTGCCCATTTATTAATTGGATTTTTGTCTTCCTTTTGTTGAGTTGTATGAGTAGTCTATATATTTTGGAAATTAACCCCTTATCTGAAGTATTGTTGGCAATTATACTCTCCCAAATAGTGGATTCACTTTCCATTGTGATGCTTGTTTCTTTTGAGGTGCAGAAGCTGTTTAGTTTGATGTAATCCCACTTATTCATTTTTCCCTTTGTTTCTCTTGCCTTAAGCATTGTATCAGTGAAAATTCTTCTGCATGTGATGTCTGAAATTGTGTTGCCTACATTTTTTTCTAGAATTTTTATGGATTCATGAGTCATATTTAAGTCTTTTATCCATTTTGAATTTATTTTTGTGTATGATGTAAGCTGGTGGTCTAGCTTAATTTTTTTCTTGTAGTTGTCCAATTTTCCCAACACCATTTATTAAAGAGGCTGTCGTACTCCACTGTATGCTCTTGTCACCTTTGTCAAATATTAATTGAGCATAATCACTTCGGTCAATTTCTGTGTTCTCTGTTCTGTTCCACTGCTATATGCATGTTCTTGTGCCAGTACCAGGTTGTTTTGATTACAATGGCTTTGTAGTATAACCTGATATTTGGTATTGTGAGCTGTCCTACAAGATTGTTTTGGCTATCCAGGGTCTTTTTTGGTTTTATATAAATTTTTAGAGTATTTGTTCTAGTTTTGTGAAATATGTCACTGGTATTTTCATGGGGATTGCATTGAATCCATAGGTTGCTTTAGGTAGTATGGACATTTTAAGGATGTTAATTCTCACAATCCATGAACAACTTATATGCTTCCACTTTTTTATATCTTGCTCTATTTCTTTTTTCAATGTCCTGTATTTTTCTGCAAACAGGTCATTTATTTATTTGTTTAAGTTTATTTCTAGGTATCTTAATTTTGTTTGCCACAATGGTAAATGGAATTGTTTTATTAGTTTCTCTTTCTGTGAATTCATTGTTGATGTATAAGAATGCCAACAATTTCTTTTTCTTTTCTTTTTCTTTTTTATTTTAGAGAGGAAGGAAGAGGGAGAGAGTGCTGGTAACATTGATGAGAGAGAACATCAACTAGCCACCTCCTGCATGCCCCCACTGGGGATCTGACCCATAATCTGGGCATGTGCCCTGACTGGTAATCGAACTGGCAAACTCTTTGAGCATGGGTCGATGCTCAACCACCGAGCCACACCAGCTGGGGGCCACCAATTTCTTTTTTCTTTTTTTTTTATTGATTAATTTTTGTTACAGATGTTTCTCCTTTTTTCCCTTACTGATTCCCCCCTCCCCCTCCCTCCCTGCCTCTTCCCCAGATTGTTGTCCATGTCCACTGTTCATGCATACATGCGTATAAGTTCTGTGGTTCAACCCTCCCCCACCTCCCCACTTTTTAGGGGATTGTCAGTCTGTACCCCGCTTCCGCGTCTCTGGGACTACCCCATTCCTCAGACTATGTTCATTATATTCCACAAATAAGTGAGATCATATGAAATTTGTCTTTCTCTGTTTGGCTTGTTTCACTTAGGATGATACTTTCAAGGTCCCTCCATGTAGTCTCAAAGGATAAGAGATCTTTCTTTCTTACCGCTGCATAGTACTCCATTGTGTATATGTACCACAGCTTTTTGATCCATTCGTCTACTGATGGGCACTTGGGCTGTTTCCAGATCTTAGCGATTGTAAATAGTGCTGCTACAAAGATGGGGGTACATATATTCTTATTGGTGTTTTATGCTTCTTAGGGTATATTCCTAGAAGTGGAATCACTGGGTCAAATGGAAGATCAATTTTTAATTTTTTGAGGTGACACCATATTGTTTTCCATAGTGGCTGCACCAGTCTGCATTCCCACCAGCAGTGCACTAGAGTCCTCTTTTCTCCACACCCTCGCCAACACTTGTTGTTTGATGATTTGTTGATGGCGGCCATTCTGACAGGTGTGAGGTGGTACCTCATTGTTGTTTTGATTTGCATCTCTCTGATGATTAGTAATGATGAGCATGCCACCAATTTCTTGATGTTAATTTTGTATCCTGCTACTTTGCCAAATTCATTTATTAAATCTAATAGATTTTTTATGGATTCTTTAGGGTTTTCTGTGTACACTATCATGCAATATTGCAGATAATGACAGTTTCATTTCCTTCTTTCCAATTTAGATCCCTTTTATTTTTTCTTCATATGTAATGGCTGTGGCTAAGACCTCCAGTACTATGTTAAATAAGAGTGGTGAAAGTGGGCATCCCTGTTCCAGTTCTTAAGAAAAATGCTTTTAGTTTTTGCCCATTAAGTATGATGTTGGCTGTAGGTTTTTCATATATGGCCTTTAATATGTCAAGATATGGTTTCTCTATTCCCACGTTGCTGAGTGTTTTTATCAGAAATGGGTGCTGGGTTTTGTCTAATGCATTTTCAGCATCTATTGATATGATCATATGGTTTTCATTTAATTTTGTTAATGTGGTGTATCACATTTATTGATTTGCAAATATTGTACCAGCTGTGCATCCCTGGGACCAATCCCACTTGGTCATGGTGAATGATTTTTTTAATGTCCCGCTGTATCCGATTTGATAATATTTTATTAAGAATTTTGACATCTATGTTCATCAGGGATATTGGCCTGTAGTTGTCTTACTTTGTAGTATCTTTATCTGGTTTTGGAATTAGAATTATGCTGGCCTCCTAAAATGAGTTTGGAAGTCTTCCTTCTTGAATATTTTGGAATACTTCCAGTAGATGGGCGTTAGTTTTTATTCGAATGTTTGATAAAACTTCCATGTGATTTCAGTCTTCTTGAACTTGTAGTGACTTAGTTTCTGTACTAACATGTGGTCTATCTTTGAGAATGTCCTTTGTGTACTTGAGTAGAATATGAATACTGCAGTACTGGGGTGTATTTCTCTGTAGATATCTATTAAATCCATTTGATCTAATGTATCATTTAGAGTCTCTGCTTCCTTGTTAATTTTTTGTCTAGAAGATTTATCCAGTGATGTCAGCTGGCTGTTGAAGTCCCCTACTATTATTGTATTGCTGTTTATTTCTTCTTTGAAGTGTTCCAGAATTTTTTTTTTTTTTTTTTTTTTTTTTACTGTATTTTGGTGCTTCTGTGTTGGGTACATATATGTTTGTTTACCCAGGTTTTATCCTGTTGGATAGATCTTTTAATGTTATGTAGTCGCCTTCTTTGTTTCTAGTTATAGCCTTCATTTTGATGTCTATTTTATCGAGTATGCGTATTGCTACCCTAGGTTTTTTTCCTTTTCTTTTCTGTTTGCTTGGAAATTTTTTTTCTATCCTTTCACCTTCCACTTATATGAGTCTTTTGTTGTGAGGTGGGTCTCTTGTAAACAATATATATATGAGTCATGCTTTCTTATCCATTTCACTACTCTGTGTCTTTTGAGCACAGCTTTTAATTCATTTAAATTTAAGGTTATTATTGATATGTTCTTATTTAATGCCATTTTTGTTTATTCTGGTTATGTTTCTTTTCCTATTTCTTCTGCTTATTACAGCAGGTCCTTTGAACATTTCTTGGAATACTGGTTTGGCGCTAATAAATTCCTTTAGCCTTTCTTTTTGTCTGGGTAGTTCTTTATTTCACCTTCTATTTTAAATAATAGCCTTGCTGGATAGAGTAGTCTTGCATTCAGATTCTTGTTTTTCATTACCATGATTACTTTATGCCATTCTCTTCTGGCCTGTAGTGTTTCTGTTTTGAAGTCATCTGATAGACTTATGGTGTTCCTTGATAGGTAACCTGTTGCTTATCTCTCTTGCTGCCTTAAGGATTCTCTCTTTGTTTTGTTTTGTTGTTTGTTTGTTTTTAATATGTTTTTATTGATTTTAGAGAGAGAAGAATGGCAAGAGAGAGAGAGAGAGAAACATCAATGAGAGAGAACATTGATTGGCTCCCTCCTGCATGCTCCCCACTGGGGACTGGGCCCACAACCTGGGCATGTAACCTGACTGGTAATCAAACTGGTAACCCCTTGGTGCATGGGTTGATGCTCTACCACTGAACCACACTGCCTGGGCTCTCTTTGTTTTTAATTTTGGGAATTTTAGTTATATATGTTGGTGTGGGGCTCTTTGGTTTCCTCTTACTTGGGGTTCTTTGTGTTTCTTAAACTTTGTGCCTTTTTCCTTCATCAAGTTAGGACATTTTCTGTCACTATTTCTTAAAATATATCCTCAAGGCCTAGCTCATGTTTTTTCCTTCTTCTGGCACTCCTATGATGCAAATATTGTTACATTTAATGTTGTTCCACAGTTATCTTAAGCTGTCTTCCTGTTTTTTATTTTATTTTTTCCTTTTTGGTTCTCTGATTGGGTGACTTTTTCTACCCTGTCTTCTAATTCACTGATTCAATCCTCAGCTTCCTCTACTCTGCTAGTTATTCCTTCCAATGTGTTCTTTATTTCTGCTATGTCATTCTTCGTTTCTGCTTGTGGTTTATCATTTCCAATTGGTTGATGTTCAATGTTTCTATATTTTATTCATGCTCTTGAGCTTCCTCATAATTATTACTCTGAACTGTACCTCTGATAACTTGTTAACTCCATTTAATTTATTTCTTCTCTAGTAGAATTCTCTTGCTCTTTTATTTGGAATTTTTTTCTTTGTTACACCATTTTGGCTGTAGCAGTGGGTTCTGGAGCCAGGCAAATTTTCCCCGTGGGAGTTGGTGTTCCACTGGTTGTGGCTCCCTCCTCTGGGTTTATATGTGTGTGGGAGGACCCATGTTAAACACCACTGTCAAGTCTTACTTTCCTGAGTAGATTTGCAAGCCAACGAAAGGTTCAGTTATCCTGTAGCTTTTGCTTGAAGGCTATTAGTCTCAGTTAGTTGATGAGCTTCTATTTGTAGCCCTTAGCTGAATGAAAAATCCCTCAGGTATAAGAGGATTTTCAGCAGGTGGGGCACTTGCTTTCTGTCAGAACCTAGGTATTAATGAGCTTCAATTTGCATTTTTCTGGCCTGGCCTGCTATTGTTAAATTCCTGAGAGAGGGGCCATTGCTTCTCCCCTGGGCTCTGGGAAGGGGCTCTTTGAATAATATTGGTACTATCATATGATGGAATGATTCAGCACAAAACTTTTGGTGTCCTCCTCTCCAGCTTTTTCCTGAGCCAGGAGCCCTAGGGGCCTCTCTCCACACAGTTTCAGTCCAGTCTGCACACTGTCTGCCAGAGTCCAAGGTAAGTGTTTGTAGCTGATCTTCTGCTTTTTAAAACCCCTGCTTTCTCAGCAGAAACTTCTCACAGCTAAAACAACCCTCAGCTGCTGTCTGTGGGTTCCCAGCCCACCCTCTCTGCCTCCACAGTTCCTATCAGGCTCAATTTGATGTCCTCTTTCTGTCCCAGGTTATACAGGTTCTCTCCAGCTGCTTTCACTTGGTTTTCCCTTATGATTTATCTTTATTTTAGTTGTAATTCCAGTTTGGTCCTGGGAGACAGTCTGTGTAACTTCCATTCACTCTGCTGCCATTTTTTACTCCAGCTCTTGTAAATTAAAATGATTTAACATGCATGAGAGTGTCATGGCCTTTGATCTGGAAAGCATTTTAAAGATAATTTAATAGAATCTTCCTGACAAGATATGGACCTTGAAGTCTACAGCCAAGAGTGCCTTGTCCAAGGTCACAGAAGTAGTGGCAGAGCATGTCCTCATGTCCCGTTCAAGACTTCCATTTTGTTTTCTAAAATAATGCCACTATTAGTACAATAGTCACAAGAAAACAATATTATCTTTGCCTATTCTGTGGGTACCTAGTCATAATATATAGAGTACTACTTGAAATATAAAAGGAATATATTATTTACATTATTAGAACTTAAATTGAATATAAATTAATATAACATTTGAAAATGAGAACTGCACTTCTTTAATAAGCATCTAAAAATGTTACTCTACATGAACAGGCATGTTTGGAAATATATTTTTAAAAAAGTTTTTTCCTTTATTGATTTTAGAGAGAGAGAAAATGAGCAGGAGAGAAATAGAGAAACATTGATGAGCGAGAACATTGATTGGCCGCCTCCTGCATGCCCCCCACTGGGGATCCAGCCCACAACCTGGGCGTGTATCCTGACCGGGGAATCAAACCTGTGACCTCTTGGTGCATGGGTTGATGCTCACCTACTGAGCCACACTGGCTGGACTATTTGGGAATATATTAACTATGATTAAAAATACAGTATCTTGTGTAAGAAAATAAGAATGAAGATTGGCACATTTTTTTAGAGTGGATTCTAAAGGGTGAACTGATCAAACCTATATAAAAATCATTTGAGGTCTTCATTAAAATGCAAATTCCTCAGGTCCTACACCAGAACACTGAAGCAGAATTTCTAGCAGTGGGAACATTAATTATAAATTTTATTATAAATCTTAGGTAATAATTAGGCACGGGAAAATTGAGAATCAGATGTTTAAGGCTTATACAACTACATAAGAATTATTAGAGATTTTTGACAGTTCTCATATTTTATAAAACCTTCAACCCACAAGTAATTCTATGGAGAAAATTCCAAAGAGCTAAATTAATTCTGACATTTTTTAGGTTAAGCCTAATTCCATTACACTCTATTTATTAAGAACTGTATTGCTGATGTATATGTATTTATATTCTTATTGAGTAGATCTTTATTACTCAAACAGCTCTAATTTATTGAAGCAACTCTTACTAGCCAGCCATTAATTTACAGACTACTATTGTGGCTGTCTCCAAGGAATCCTTTGACTGATAGGCTGTCAAAATGTGGATGAGGGAACCCAGCTTTGCAATATGGAATTTTGCACAAGAAGAAAATAGTGTGACATATCAAGCTGCTCATAAAGCAGCTATATTCATGGCATCAATTTCATAAGTAAACATTAATAAGAGCAAAAATTACAACAATATAGCATATAGTTTATATTTGCCTTACTAATACTGAGTTCTAGTTTAATTATCTTTTTATCTTTTCAGTAATACTATGCACTTATAGATAAGAAAACCAAAACTTGTAGAGAGAAAGTTTTTTGTCCAAATGTTTTCATGTATTATATATATAAATGAAGTCTTTTCCATTTATTTATTTATTTTTAGCTAAGATACATGTTAAAGTAAAGAAGACACACTCTTTATTCCTAAGTATCTTCAAGTAGAAACATAGATGTATAAATAGGTGATTGCAATACAGTTTTATGAATGTACCAATGGGGTAAGTAAAGGCTGCAAGGGGAGCACATAAAAGATACCTAGGTCAGCTTTGGGGAATTTTGAAGAAATTACTGAAGGGTGAGACACGTAAATAAATGAATAAGAGTTAGTCAGGTAAAGAAGTGGGAAAGATGGAGTTAGGGTATAACAAGCAGAGGGAACAGTTTCTGCAGAGGCTTGGAGGAAGGAATGTGCCAGGAGAATTTGAAACACTGCAGGTAGTTCAGTTTGTCCTGAATACAGGTGTGGAGCGAAACTTGAGTTAGATAATTAAGGATCTTGTACAACATGTTGAGTATTTGAACTTTAATCTGTTGGTAATCGCAAGACATTGAAAATATTACATTTATTAAAAAACAAACAAACAAAAACAAAACCCCTGATCGGTGTGGCTAAGTTGGTTGAGCATGGTTCCAAAAAGTTGCTGGTTTGATTCCCGGTTAGAGCACGTGACCAAGTTGCAGGTTAGGTTCCTGGGGTGCCTCAATCTCTCTCTCTCTCTCACTAAAAAAATCAATGAAAACATATTTAAATATATATATATATACACACACATATATATATATATATATATATATATATATGTGTATATATATATATTACATTTACATTTCAGAATGATCCTTATGTGTGGAAAATGAATTGGGAAGGAATAGAACTGAAGACAGTGTGACCAGCTTCAAGGATTAAAAAATGATAACTCAAATCTAGGTAGGGACAGTGGATCTACAGATGATAAACAGGCTTAACGTAGAGGAAGGAAATAGAATTGAAAGGTTTTAGTGATTGATGTGGGTGATGGGGAAATAAGGAGTACAGAATGGTGTCTCATGTGCTAGGCAATTAAGTGAACAGTGCTGTGGTCTGAGACATGAAATACAGGTGGAAAGCCTTTAATGGTAAGAGAAAAGGCCTTTACTACTTCAATATTTTTCTTCTAAAATATTCTTGAACCTTACTGCATATATATTCATACTAATAGTGAAAAGGGGGAAAGTTTATGTTTCTAAGAGTAATCTGGTTGTAATATGTTATAGCATTCTTCAACCAGCTCTTGATTGAGCTCATGCAGCTAGACAGGCACTCCTTTTATTTCTTTCTTTGTCACATCATGTGTATCCTTACAGGATTTTCAACTTTTAGAGATAACATTTTCTCATAAAGAAGAATAGTGTAACATACTATTTGATTACTAGGGAAAATAATAATATTAAGCTTTTTCTAATATATGCCAAGATTCTATTTTAGAAGAAACACTGGTAACATTAGAACCTCTAATTATGCTAAACAAAAAAATGGCTCAATTAGGGTATAAGATCAACCAAGAACATAAAAATTTTGTATTGCCTGACATTTCAAATTCAAATTGTTTCTGTTAGATAAGCTAAAGAATTTTTCTGAACATGATTACAACTTCCTAATACCTTTCACAAAGATACTTTATCTCACAGAATCTATTAATTGCATATACGTAGTATCTTTCATTATCTTCTAATGATTTGACATATTTACTTTTTTTTTTTTACCAAATCATTTTTTTATTGTGTCCATATTTGCTCATTATTGATCTTTAGAGACAAGTTCAGCGCCCGGTATTACATACATTTACTGAAATATATCTGAACTTTATTTTATGGAATTAATCTTAGAGTTTGCAACACATTTCTTAAATGTCCCAAATGATAGAAGAAACTGTTCTTTAAGAGACTATATCATTATTATTTTTATTATTGATTTTTAGAGAGGAGAGGAAGGGGGAGAGAGGGAGAGAGATGTGACAGAGAAACAACAATTGGTTGCCTTCCGTACACACCCAACTGAGAATCAAACTTGCCACCTTTTGGTTTATGGGACGATGCTCCAACCAACAGAGCCACACCAGCCAGGGTGAGACTATATTATTTTTTAATGCAAGTAAGGACATGTCATTTAGAAATGAGAGATCAAATTAAGCCCTTTTGATATAAAAATAAAAATCCAATATCTAAGAAAACTCCTTTTTGCTTCCCCAATTTATACTATTTTTCCACTTCGCAATAAAGTTTCATTAACAAGGAGTGGACCTCATCACTACTTCTTGACCACCTCAGATTTATGTTCAATGTACCACACAATGGCTTTTTACTCTACACTTGAATAACCTCCTTTTTATCAATTTCAGTGGACATTTTTAGTCCTTCAATTCCTTGGCTTTCCTTTGAAGCTGATACTTGAATATGCTGACATCCTTTACAATGTTTTATTCTTTTTCCTTTTTGACTTTTTTATCTCAATTAGTTTTGTTGATTTATTTTCTGTGATATTTCCCTGGATTGGGTGTTTGTATTTCAGAAAACATCACTTATCACTCAGTATACTCTCTCTGAGCAAACATGGCTAAACCGATATTTTCTACTGTTACCTTTGTGCTGATAACTCCCAAAGAGATGTCTGCACCCTGACCAATATGGAAAAACGATTGACTCTATAATAGATCCCCAAGTCCGTACAAATAAAGAAATTGACTATCTTTCTCTCTTCCTCATAAACATATTTGCGCTTCTTCACACCCAATTTTCTTTTATTTATTTATTTATTTATTTATTTATTTATTTATTTATTTATTTATTTTTTATCCTCACCTGAGGACATTTTTCCATTTTTTGTACAGATAGAGTGGGAGGGAGAGAGAGAAAGAGAGAGAGAGGGAAACATCGATGTGAAAGGGACACATCAAGTGGCTGCCACCCGCATGACCAACCAGGGCCGGGGACAAACTGCAACCGAGGTACATGCCCTTAGCGGGAACCGAACCTGGGCCTCTCAGGACCGCAGGTCGACGCTCTAACCGCTGAGCCAAACCGGCCAGGGCCCAATTTACTTTTAAAATACTTCCATCGATTTAGGCACTCAAGCCATCAGAAATATTCTATAAAAACCAGATAGCTCGGTGTTTAAGAATGTGAAATCTGGCTTCATATTTCAGCCCTGTGGCTTTGGGAAAGTAGCACACTTTTTTGGGCTCAGTTTCCTCATCTGTAAAATAAAGATGAGAATAGTTACACATTATAGTGTTGGTTTGAGGAGTAGTTTTCATAAATGCTTAGAACAGTACATGACACAACAGATGTAGATTATTATTAATCTTTACCCTCTTCACCTTCTCTTATATATCTTGAATCAAATTACTCTTCCTATTTTATTAATTGTGTTTCCTACTCACCTCTCCTTTTGCTCATCTTCACTTCTACTGCTGTCCTTGAGAATAAGGACAGAGTGGCATTTACCTTTGTATTTGCAGTCAGTGTTAAGTATAACTAAGTTAATGTATAAATATCGCAAAATTTGTCTCTGCAAATGGACTCCAAAACTCTTTTTGGCAATCGTGGAATATTTGTATATTCTCTGAAGGTAATGTTTAGGAAGATTGATCATTTGGACGCAGACACGTTGGTGTACTGTTAATCAGTCTTGCTGTTTGTAAAGTTGCTGTGACATGACAGTACTAATGGCTGGCTTACAGGCGAATCAACATTTTGTGTAAAATTTAACATTTTGCTCCCTACTATTTTTGTAGCATCAAGCTAGTCATATACAACTTCTCTGAGTTTCATTTTCTCCTCTAAAATTAGTAAGATAGACCAGAATTATTTCTTTTTTAGAGAGAGAGGAAGGGAAAAAGAGATAGAAATACCAGTGTGAGAGGGAAACATTGATCAGCTGCCACCTGCAAGTTCCCCACTGGAAATTGACCTGCAACCCAGGTATGTGCCCTGACCAGGAACGAAACGGGGCCCTCTGAGTCCATGGATTGACCCTCAATCCTCCGAGCCACACAGGTAGGGCTGGACTAAAATTATCTTAATAATCTTTTAACATTTATTATTTCAACAGATTTGAGCAATTATTTAGCACTTGAAATATGTGGCACTCAGAGAAAACACATCATGTTGAAAATTTCAGGCAGGAGATACTAAACTAATGACCTTGACTTCTCAGCCTGTTGCTTAGTTCAGTGAGGCAGGCTGGTAGAAGGGATTTTCTAAAATTCAGCTTTTTAAATTTAATTCTGCAAGATTTCCTGTCTTAGCATTCATTTGCATCTCCTTCAAATACCAAACCTCAAAAAAGTGCAAAAGATTTTAGCTTAAGCTCCTTACCATATAAAGTTTTGACCTTGAGCCCAGAAAGGGCTCTATAGAAAATGAATCCCTATCATTTAAGATGATATTGCCTTTTAAAATAAATTACTAGTTTCCATATTGTCACTTTTCCTGCTGATCACTTGATCAAAGGTTTTTAAAAGGCATAATATTTTAAATCAAATTTGATTCATCGTTCCACTTCAAGTAGCAAGACTTTTAAATGTACAGCCTGCTAAAACTACCAAATACCTACAATTTCTTCTGCTGATTAATTTATGGCAAGCCTTTTGTGTAATAAAAATGGACTGCAAAAAAATTTCTGGAACCTGGGAAGAAAGATTTTCCTGTAGAAACCAGCAGTGTTTATATCAATATTGAATTATTTATGAGTCAACCATATTAATACTAAGTTTTAACTGAGAATGACCCAACGATTTTGTTCACATGTACTATTTGCTTAAAATTATTTTGTGATAGACAGTCATATTATAATTTCAGTAGATAAAAAGGAAAGTCATTCCAGTTCTATCATAATCCATAGAAAGTTATTTTGAATGCAACATTAAATCATTTATTTTTATGTTAGCCTTGTCCTTCATCTGAGAATGTTCTGTTCCAAAAAAAACTGTGGGTATTTCCTAATATGTTCTTAGAAAATCAGAGTTACTATTTATTAAGGCCTTGATTAATCTACTGGTAAATATCATTAGAAAATAATTTATGAAATCATATTTTGATTTGGAGGATCTCGAGTTTCAAAGATCATAATTACCTAAAGCCAAATGCTAGTGTATGGCAGCTTGTGAATCATAGACTGGGTTGTATGGCATGAGTTGAAGCACAAGCTATCTCATAGTAAGAATTGTCCCACATAATTTCAATTTCAGATGTATTGTCCCATTTTCTGCTGAGAATATTTTTTTTTACTATTTGACCATTTCCCTAATTTTCTTCATTTAGAAAATATTGCCATGACTAGATACAAAATCATAAAATAGTAGACTCTAGAGTAAATCTTTAAGAAAGGTGGCTAATATTTTGTCCTGAGTTCCTGGTCTTTCACTTTCTACCTGTATGATCTTGAGAAGATTCTCATTGGCAGAATGGGAGAATTCCATTACTCGCAGGACTAGTGCTGATCACATGGGATTTTTTGTCAGATCAAATAAGAGATGGTATGTATGTATGTGCACAATGCTTGAAAACTAGAAAGTGCTCAGCTAATTCTAGTTATTATCATTAGTAGTAGTAACATGGTTATCATAATAAAATTGAATTAAAATGTTAGAAAATACATCAGTTTGCCAATGGTAGCACTATGACTATGACTTCATCAAGAAATAAAGTTATGCCTTTAAGGCTAATCATGTGTTCATAAAAGGTAACTCAACTTCTGAGGGATACATTAACATTTACATTTTAAAATTAGTATTTAGGTCTACATGTCAGTGATATAAGAAAAAAGTATTTACTCTGTGAACTCTGGCTATATCACTTATTAATCATTTATCTATTCAGATAATTTATAAACCAAAGGGTTTTGACATGATATTTTGGACTTACTTACCTTCTTTTATACTATTACGTACTTCTAGATATAATGATTTCTTAGATATTTGCATCTGTTTCTGATAAAGGGAGTAGATATTTTGAGGGAATACTCTTTATACAAAATAGAAATTTAAGGCCCAAATTATCCTGCAAGTAAAGAACAAACGCATCAGCTCATCACTTGAAAAGTGCAGGGAACAGCTGACTCAATCTGTTTCACCATGGGACATAGACCATTATTTTCAATGAAAGAATCATTCAAGTGAAGATATTATAAGAAACAGAGTGGCTAATTAGTTGTTCACATATATCATAAGATCCCATTTAGTTCTTCCTAGAATCAAAAGTTATGCATGGATAGATAAAATTAATTTAATTCTGAGCTGAAAATGAGGTATTAATGTCACTCTATTTCTGAGCATAAGAAGTTAGGATAAGGATGTGTCTATGTGTAGGAGGAATAAGTTTTCAGAGCTATTAATGTTACCAAGCATACTATAATTTGAGGGTATGTTGGTTGTCCTATCTTATACTAGTACCGATGATTGCAACACTTCTCTTTTTATAACTCATCAGAGCCATTTATTTTCCCTCCCTTGTATAGTTTTGTAGTTATTTTTATTCCTTAAACCTGGAATAAAATCTTACCTTATAAGAATCAGATCAGCCCTGGCCGGTTTGGCTCAGCGGTTAGAGCGTCGGCCCACGGACCAGACAGTCCTGGGTTCAGTTCCCGCTAAGGGCACATACCTCGGTTACAATTTGTCCCCAGCCCCAGGTGGGGTTGTGTGGGTGGCAACCACTTGATGTGTCTCTCTCACATCGATGTCTCTCTCTCTCTCTTCCTCCCTCTCTACCTCCCACTCTATCTGAAGATAAATGCAAAAATATGTCCTTGGATGAGGATAAAAAAATAAATAAATAAAAAAGAATCAGATCATAATGTTTTAGAGTACATGTACCCTTTTGTTGAGTTCTAAACTATATAAAAACATAATTAAACATGTCATAAAAATTATCATATAGATAACCTGTATGATAATTTTCTAAAAGCCTTAGAATATTTTGTAGAGCTATACAAATATTAATAATAAAGGAATCAGAGGAAAACATTAGTAAACATTTAAATGGTCTATATCATTAATTTTCTTAGACAGCTGGCAAGAAGTTAGCCAATTCTGGTAATTGTGAATGTTTAAATCTTTTATTTCTTCAGTAGTTTAGTACTTGAAAACCACAAAACAAGAATTATTCTTTTTTAATTGCTCATTATTTCTTAGGTGACTTAACAACTTCCACATAAACTAGGATTAGGCTGTTGACATAAAATTTAATGCAAAGAATTTTTACTGAGCACTTATTAAGTGTTAATCATCTCTTACTTGAAATTCAGAAACAATAGAAAACAAAGTTCTGAATTTCTCATGGAGCTGAGGCCATAGGTGGAATTAAAATATGAATGTATGTTAGTAGGAAAGATGTAATTATGTTATTAGTATAGGAGGTAGGTTATTAATCAACAGGAAAATGTCAAAACAACAAAAATGCTGGTGTTGGGAAATTAGGAAGCACTCCTCAGAAAACACGGACTTTCCGGCAGAGGCGGGAAACAGAAGGGATCTTCCCAGCGGGCCAGCAGCACGACGAAAGGCCTGGAAGAGACTCTGAGCTACTACTTATAGAAATTGTTTCACACCATCGGTTTATATATGGTTTAAAGATATCTTTATATAGTTTATTATTTTTTTTTTGAAGTGACAAAATATTCTGACAAATATTTCTCATTGATAGGAGCAAGCAATATGTTATTGTACATAGCAGAAATAAAACACTAGCAGCCAGCCTGCAATATTCTGAAATAAAATCCTGGATTACAAATTTCAAGAATTGGAAACTAGTAGATTAACACAAGGTGTTCATTTAATAATATGCATGGTAATACCTGTAAAAAGTCAGTGAATAACACTGCAAAATCTCTAACTGGGATTAAAGTAACAGACAGATCTCCACCCAAGGTAACTGCTATATGCAATGTTAACATGTCAACAGTTCCTTTGAATGATTTATACTTCATGTCTATTATACAGGTAAATCTGTTTTATTAATATTGCAAGTCTAGGTTTTTTTGCTAGCACATTTTTTTTTTCATGTAATACTGTTTCTCTGTGCACGTGTGCAATAAATCCTCTCTTCCAAATCGATGCTTTAGTGGCAAGTTCTCATTCTGCATCTCAATAAAGTGAAATGTCATACTGAATACAACACTATAGCTACATATCTAATGAGATCTTTAAAAAAACCTGACAAAGCTTTGACATAGTGATTTTTTTTTTTAAAGAAGCAATTTCTTGGCTAGTGATCTGTCTATTCTAAGGAAGAACCTTAGCTGTTAAAATTGTGTCCACACAGCAGACTTCCCTGTGCTCCTGAAGAAGAGGCTCCTAGCTGGATGATGCTCACACCTCTGTTCTAAGGATACATACAGAAGAGCCAGGTCACCCAAATCTGGTTGAAATGAAGGCTCTCTGTGTGTGTACTCTGGGCAGTCAGGCCAGCACTTGATTTAAAGATTATTTTTTTGTGTGTGAAAAAGACTCCTTCTCTGGCTCACCAGGAGAAGTTAATCATTTTGGTGTTCTTCATATTCTTCTTATTGGAGGCACTGAGGGATAAGAGGACTAAACATAGTGTTGGAGGATTTTTTTTTTTTTTTGGTTGCTATTTTTCACTTAATATCTATCTCCTTGAAGTCATATATAAGACGATGGTACAAAAGAGTTTATATAGTCAGTACTGTCCTGTACCTCATATGTCAATTTCAGTTTGTCTTTGATTAAAAAATTGTTGAAGTGCCAATAATTTCTAATACTGTTCTTCTCGGTTTTAAACTAATCAAAAAAATTAAGATTCACTAGTACAAATAATATAGTATGTTTAATGCTTCTTAAACTATCATCTTTGAATTCTTTCTTTTATTGAACACTTGAAACCTGTATAGTAATCTTATTAATCAATGTCATTTCTTGCCTTAACAAAAATTATCTCTGATCTTTGCTAATGGGTATACGATTTAACAACTATGTACTGTGCTACAGCCAGAAAATTTCCTGGCATACATGATCATATTGAGGGATATTGAGCAACTGAATTGAAAACTTAATCTGACTTAAATGTTCCTTGAAATAACTGTCATTACATTTACATTTGATTCACATTGTATACCTATTTAAATAAGTCTTTAAATTACATTTCTATTGGACCACACATGGTGTCCTTTACACCAGATTTTAATCTCTGAAGTTATATGAAACTAAATCCTGAACACAGTTATTTTGTAGAGTTCGCTGTCTTGAATTTGTAAGCAGTTGACCTGACAGATATGATTTTCAAGGAGTAGAAGACTTTACCAATAACTGTTACTTTCTACTAAGAAAACACAAAAGAGAAAAAAAAATATGTCCATGTGTTTTCCCCCAAATTGAAAAATGATGACCAATATTGTAAATTATTCACTATTATCATTAACCCCCAGCCAAAATCACCCCCTAGTTTACAGTTTGTAAAAATCAATATAAAGCAGGTGATGGCATCAGGAGCCACTAGGGATCTGCCGACACCAGAAATGTGTGGTATCATTGTCCTTAAGAAGGACTCAGAAGATCAAGGGCCTGAAGATCTCTGGTGGGTTTACAACAATATTCTCTGGCACATACTTAAATTTGCATTCAGAGTATAGTGAACGTAGAGAACCACATAGCTAAATGTGGAATGAATTAGGGCTTTATAGATTTGCATTGTTTTATTGAATATGTAAATGAATGGATGGAGCAAAGGAACTAAACGGAAGTGAGAAAGCCAGGAAGCTGCAAACGAGAAAAGGTGGAGCCTTCCATGTCAGGAGCAGCAGCGCTTAGACAGGTTTCATTCTGTGGATAACTCCAAAGATCCAGAGGATTCAATGCGTGGCCCCAAGATTAAAAGCACCAGCATCTTCTGGAAATGTTAGAATTGCAATTTTTTTTATATCACCTCAGGACTACTAAACTAAAATCTCTGGGGTAGATGCCAGCAATCTGTGTTTAATAAGACTTCCAGGTGATTCTGATGCCAGTTAATGTTTGAGAACCAGGGCTCTGATAGGTGCGATGATTAAAATTGTCCAGGAGTAGCTAGAAGGACACATTGTATTTACTCTAAAAGATCTAATTGAGTTAGTTCTATGAACTGCTATGTGAGTGACTGCCTCTTGGGTCCTAAGCTATTCTTTATATTTGGTGTGTACCTGTGGCCAAGACCAACCTCTGAATCCTTTTTCAGCTCAGCAGGAAAGTAGGCTAACCCTGCTGGGAGCAATAACAAAATCCTAGTAATTCCCACATGAAGACATTAAATATAAAGGCCCATGAGGGCGTGAGATGCTGATTAAGGCCAAAAACTCACAGGATGAGATACAAGAAGACTTCCAGGTTTTGCCTAAGCAATCTGCAAAAATAATTTTTTTCTTGAGAGAAAGAAAATTAACAATTCCTAGAATGGGAACACTAACTCACACCAGTTTCTGAGCCACATACTGTGTGAGTAAAAAGTTGCTGGATATTTTTTCTCCTGTACTTAATTGAAGCCCATCTCTTTAATATCTCACTGCAGCCAATATATATTATGAGAATCATTTTCCTTTGTTGAGTGATCTAATGCCTGTGCTTGCAGGATGGCTTAAAATCATACCTGACAAATGCAGGCTGTTTCTCTGGTTAGAGATAGATTGAGATGATAGTTTATCAGCCATATCAGCAGCTGTGGCAGTAGAAACAGCGTATCAAATTCCCACTATACAGATTGTACTATAATAGATTTGGTAGCCACAGAATCAAAGAACCCACTACCTAATTGTTAAAACAAAATAGTGGTTTAAAAAAATAATAGACAAAAGGATGAGATGTTCAAAGGTATGGTAAATGGCATGTGTGGGTAGTATGAACTTATAAAAAGTGTGGATTTTAGAAATCTCTCACAATTAGTTACTCCTTCACTTGCAGTACACACACTGCTCATTCTCTTAATTCAACAGAAAATAGCTTCTGTGGATTCTTTTAGTGCAAAGCAATTGAATTTTTATTATTTTCGAATATAAATTATTTTAAAAATTAAGTTTATTTGCATGACATTGGTTAATAACACTATATAAGCTTCATGTGTTCAAATCTATAATACAACATCTGTATATTGTGTCATGTATTCACCACAAATTTTAGTACATTTGGATCTCATTATAATTCACATATATGGGATTATAAGAAAATACTCCATTATAGGATGTGCATATTATTATAGAAAACTTTTATTTTCCTTATAGATAGACATTTACTGAAGTCTATTTTCTTGCAGTCTATTTCCCATTTGGTATCTTGTATCCTGTGTCAAACTGGGCTGTTATAACAATCCCTGAAGAAGGTAGAAGAGAAATGTGTTATAACCGGTACTAAGATGTTATCTCTGGTTATCTGAATCCTTAGGAAGGGCAAGGTTTTTGTGTCATCATCTTCAGTTCTTCAAGCCCTGAGCACAGCAAGTGCCGGGCACATATAAACATTCAATGAGTATTAGATGAATAAATGACTGGATACACAGATTACAGGCTACAGCTATCACATGCTGCTACCTTTTACGAGTAGACATAGTTTGATAGGAAGAAAAGTAAAAGTGCCTTTAAAAAATCTAAATGCTAATGAGGAATCATGTGGGTTTCACAATAGTACTCTGTGGCAAACTTTTAAAGTGTGAAAGCTAATTTATAATGAAGCAAATGGGAGAGTATGTATTTCTGTGCGCTGAGAAAATCTGATGATGTCTAGCCCATGAAAAACCCTGACTCACAGGTACAACGTTAGTGCAAGACAAAAATGCAATTTCCAATTTTCTCCACATATTTTATGTGATTCAACTTTATATCTCTAATATCTAGTACAGTGCTTGACACAGGAAGGTGCACAGTTATGACTGATCAATCAATCAATCAATCAATCAATATATATATATGAACAAATAAAGGACAGTTGGAAGATAATGTAGCCATATGTTGAGCTTTTCATTACTAGGGGTTCTGCTTTTATTAGATGAGAATGCTTTGTGATTGTGTTGTAATTTATTTTAGAAGAATTCTAAAATATGCTCACAGATAGTGTAAATGGTTTATTTTATTAAATTGGTCAAGTATTTCCAAGTAACTATTCTGTTCCCTTTCTTTTCTAGAGTTTCTCTCTCTTGAAAATAATATAAAGATAAAATTTATTAGTCCTGCAAATTTATTAAAAATCCTGAATGGATAGAAAAAGAAATTTATGAGCCTTAATAGTATTTGAATGCTCATTAGCATTTTTTAATCTTCAGTTCTCTACAATAAATAATTGCAAATTCCCTTTAGTCTATTTTTAGTTTTGTATATTTGTGGGCTTCTGACTCCTCTCCTCAGAGCTGGTTCACTGCTGATCGTAACACACCAATGTAATCTTTTAAAATGAGGTATTTCCATTTGGGAAGTGCTGTTCCCAGGTTTTTTTTCCCAATTCCATTCTTGTGTTTATTTGACTGGAAAATTCCATGTGAAAGTAAGTTATTACTTTGCCTCTTTCCTCAGAATTTGTTCTCTTTCAAACTGATGGGAAGAGTCCACAAACATAAAGGCAAACTGTTCTTACTCTAGAGTCAGGAGTTATGAAGGTATGTTTTATCAAGAAATGGATCCCTTGAGACCTTGATGAGCATGTGTGAGTAAAACAGTGTGAGAGTCCTGTGGTTGACAGCATGGTGCTTGTTTGTGAAACCATTTCCTGCTTCCTAACATGAAATGTTAACTACTTGGAAAATCTGCAGACATATCAATCCACAATGAGGTCTAACCAATTACATATTATTATTCCTGTATCTTTAGTTCGACTACATCTTGTTTTAAGCAAACTATGAAATGGAGTGGTAGGGCAGTTCTAACCATTTTATTCTGATCACTGGGCTAAGAGATAATAATCTCTGATCAGTTTATGACATGACATTGAACCTTGTGTAACCTTATTTTTTTTCCATTTGTAAAATGGGAATAATAATCCTATTCACTTCATGCCTTACTACACCATCTTGCTTTTGGGGTATTTTAACTTTACAAAAAAAGAGAAAATTAACTCCACTTGTAATATCACCCCCCCCCCAAAGGCAATAGAACAAGCAGAACTGGTGAGAGCTGGTTATGGGGGAGAGAAAATGGGTGCTAGGAAATCTGAAATCCCTCTGCAGAGCCAGCTTTGACTCCAGCTATGTGTGAGATTGGCTGTGCACTCAGGGGAGATTGCTACATCATCCATGCCTTGATCTGTTCTTCCCAATTATCCTTTATTATATTTATGCCCTTTACTATAATAATTTTTATGTGGCTGTCTCTATTTTGTTTCGCCAACACTATAGAAAAAAAAACAAAAACAAAAACAAACAAAAAACAAGACCCGACAGTATAAGAAATGATATGACACTATGATAGCTGAGATTAAGAAAAAAATCCCTCTGAAAGAAAGCATTTCCTCAAAAAGCATCCTGAGAAGATGATATTTTCACTGCTTCATGGAGTACTTGTTCAGGCATCTCCCATTAATGATAATGGAAGGTAATTGGTGAGAGAATAAACACCTTATAACACATTATATTTAAAACTCAGTATGAACTGAAAAAGAGCTCTTTTACTCTGTTAGCAGGACGGATGCTTTTAGAGTAAAGGGAAAACCTGCTGTTGGATTCCTCTAGATATAAAGGAAAGAAATCATTTTAAATGTTATTTGCATCTGTAGCCCACCACAGTGCTGTAGCTATAATTTGCAGCAACACGTCAGTTAAGTAACAACACATACCCTACAACTGTGTTAATCAACACACAGACATCACGTGTGCAAAGACGGAAGCCTCGGTGGGAACGTGCTATTATATAGCTTAGAGAAATGACTCTCTTCTCCATAGTTCTGCTTTCTCGTACTTTCTCTTCCCATTTAACCTAACTACAAATTTCACCCATGTCCTCAATTGAAAATGGCCATTTTCTATAAATCATGACTGACCTATAGCACAGAAAGGGATGTTTTATTAAATCAGATTTCAGGATAGAGGTCACTTTTAAAATGGCATGCTTTCTAATTTCCGATATTGTTCAGCTATAATATAGTTTGAATGTGCCTTCCCTTCAGAATCTCCATGTCTACAGCTAATGTACTGTTTCTGCATTCACTTCAAAAGGATCAGCCTTTGTTTCTCTGCCTTTTGACATCTTAATGGATGTGGGGTCAGTTTTCTCTGAGATACCAACCTTGTTAAAATTCAATTCCTCCAACTGAATGCTGCTTTTGAACACAAAGTCCAGTACAAGGATGACATCTAAATGCTACAACCAAATAGAAATGGTCATTGAAACAAAATGTTGCCATAGGGTCCATGAGCTAGATGCCCCCCCTTCGTTTAGTCCTTCAAGGTGTGTCCCTCACTTTTGCTCCTGTCTGGTGCTCCACACTTCCCTTGACAGCCTTTCTGGTCCAGCCCTTTGTACAGTCTCCATCAGCAACCTGCAGCCGTGGAACTTGCCACTGGTAGCAGTCTCCTCTCCCTTCCCCCACTTGTTAAAACATAACTTCTATATCAGTTCCCC
The DNA here is from genome assembly GCF_014108415.1 of Molossus molossus. Taxonomy (NCBI): domain Eukaryota; kingdom Metazoa; phylum Chordata; class Mammalia; order Chiroptera; family Molossidae; genus Molossus; species Molossus molossus. The sequence goes on along the minus strand of NW_023425401.1, from coordinate 83,663,984 downwards.
TTCACCAGCCTCTGGTAAAATGAGCCTCATACTTCTTGAGGGAAAGCTACAAGAGCCCTATTTTTTTTTATTAACCAATGTTACCCCAGGAAGGTCAATAAAAATATAAATGAAGAGAAAATTAACTCCACTTGTGATATCACCCCCCGAAGGCAATAGAACAAGCAGAACCAGTGAGAGCTGTTTTCTTATTCTTTTATTTATTTTTTCATTCATTCTTTTATTTTTAAAAATTATTTTTTCATTCATTCAACAAACATTTAATGAACATATACTGCTAAGGAGCTGCTGTAGAACCTTTCTTTCCCACTGAGAGCTTTATGGAGGCAAGGCCTCCCTTGTTTGATGTAGAAGAAATCAATTTCTTTGGGAAATATTAGCTGGCCAGGGAAAAGGTGGGCTGGCAGACAAGCCATTTTGGAGGAGGAGGGCTCTCAGAAGCTCCTCACTTTTCCCATATAGAAACACCATTTTAAACTAAAGAAGAGCCCTGCTCACTTCCCTTGTAGTAGAAAAAGGAAAAGGAGGAGATGGTTTCAGCCGTGCTTATAATTAGTTCATCTAGTCAGAAATAAAAGTACCTACCCCCACCCTCATGCATCTCCTCCACGTAACACTGATTTGGGTCTGTTTCATTCTGACATAAAATAAGACAGACTTTAAAACAGTCACAAAAAGTCAGACTTTCACAAAAGTAAGAGCTTGGCTATTTTGAATGAGTCTCCAAACTCCTCCTGTGATTCCTAAAGTGGGCCTTGATTACCCAAGTAAAAACATGCTCAGTTGGAAACCCAAGCATCCACTTCTATGAAACTCTCTAGAGCACCCAGTTGCTGGATAGAGAAATATCTCTTCTTTATAGAACTGAGGAAACTGGAAAACACCTTAAAGGTCATACAGCTGAAACAGTGGCTTTGATATAAAAATGTGGAGACTGAGTCCCCAAGAGTTTAGGTGTCTTGGATACTGTCACACAACTTGTGACAGTGTCTCAGGCCTGAGCTCTGTCTGAAATACTTCTGCTTCTCTCCACTCTGGAAAGGGCTGTATCTAAAAATGTGAAGGTGAACAAAGCTGACTGTCTCCCATTCTTAATATATTATTCAAGTCTCAAGTCAGTGTTAAGGTAGCATCAATCATGTCATGACATTCTATACCACTGACAATATAAAGAACATTCAGGAAGCACTTGTTAGTCTTTTTTACACTTAAAATTAAACATAGAGGAACAGCAAAACTTTTAGTTGTCCAGAGTTATTTTAAGTAACATACATTTTAAGATGAGTGAATAATTTATCCACATCCTCAGGATGACTTTGAAACTCATATCACTAGATGTACTGGACCCTTTAATAGCAACAACAGAGAGAAAGCAGAGGCAACTGAGAGCTGTAATGGCTTCTATGGGACTGCAGAGTCTCTGCTTGTCATTTTGCCAGAGCAATAGGGGAAGTGAAGATTCTTCTGCAGAAGGAAAGGAGGCTCAGGGACAACATGACCCACAAAAATCCACTTCCCTAGAAAGTAAAATCAGAAGCAGAACTTGTTCAGATAACATTAGAGTAGAATGGAGAATTATTTCAGTCATTGCGCTCTTATTGAAGTTTATGAGCCAAGTCCAGGGTTTTTGGCAAAGTAACTCCAAGGCTGGCTACATTTGATTAATTCACAATTTGCCTCTCTATGTTTGACCTTTTAAGATTCAATTTAATTTAACAGAATGAAGACTTAAATATGAGTAACTACCGAGCACTCAGATGGATTTCTTGTAACTCCATGTATATTATATAATTTATTTTCAATTAATTGTTTTGATTCTAGTGCCAGCACTTATAGTTTATAATCACTGAAGCACATTGGTTATGACAGTTATCATTTCTGATTTTGATAACAGAATCTAAATTTCATAGGAAAATAAGATGAATGATAAAAATAAAAAAATATGAATATCATTACATTGACTAAGAATTCACAACATGAAAGTATAAATATTTTATTTATTTATTTTTAATTAATTAATTTATTTTTGTTACAGATGTTTCTCCTTTTATCCCCACTGATTCCCCACCCCTCTTATCCTCCCCACCCTGTCCCCAGCTTTGTTGTCCATGTCCACTGTTCATGCACACATGCATATAAGTTCTGTGGTTTATCTCACCCCCACCATCCCCTCTTCTGGGGATTATCAGTCTGTACCCCACTTCCACATCTCTGGGACTATCCCATTACTCAGACTGTTATGTTCATTATATTCCACAAATAAGTGAGATCGTATGATACTTGTCTTTCTCTTTTTGGCTTGTTTCACTTAGGATAATACTTTCCAGGTCCCTCCATGTCGTCTCAAAGGATAAGAGATCTTTCTTTCTTACAGCTGCATAGTACTCCATTGTGTATATGTACCACAGCTTTTTTATCAAAGTATAAACATTTTAAAAAACATATATTTGTATTTAAGGTTATACTGTAGACCTAGCTGGTGTGACTTAGTTGGTTGAACATCATCCCATGCACCAAAAAGTCACTGGTTCGATTCCTGGTGGTGGCATATGCCTGGGTTGCAGGCTCAATCCCCAGTAGGGGGTGTGTAGGAGGCAGCACATTGATGTTTCTCTATCTCTCGCTCTCTTTTCCTCTCTCTAAAACCAATAAAAACATATTTTTTAAAAGAGGTTACATTGTAAATAGCATGCAGTACATATTATGCCAGATACTAATGTATAGAATGTACAATTTATCTTATGTGTTCAATTCAACTTAAATCTGTGTATTGAATTCTTATCTATGCAGACCGTTATCTTTTGTGTACATAATGAACTATTTATGGTTTAAGAGTTTATCAAACCAGTTGTCCAGCACACAATCTGGGTGTTGTCAGGGTAAACTTGTAAGAAGTGTTTTCCTGAATGCAGAAGTATTTAAAAGTAAAAGAAACTTATAGTGAGAAGGACCTGGTAGGTTCTACTTTTGTGTCCATAACAAATCATGCGATTTGGGGAAAGTCATTTAAGTGAGTCTTGGATTTCTAATTTTAAAAACAGAAATAGTTAAACTTTCCGTGTCTTAATTCGCAGAATTATTAAGAGCTCCATGTGCAATAACTGATGTGAATCACTTTGAAAGTTGCACATAGCATGATTGCTCTCCAGTTAGTAAGTAGAGCCCTTCTCTGAAATTCAAGGAAAGAATGCCAATTCTACGCTGTCTCCTGGGGAAGAGTGCCCCAATTCTACCTCATCTCCACTGGGAGAGTGCACCAGTTCTACCTAACTCCTCCTTTCCAACCCATAAAAATTCTTGCACTGACAGGGCTTGAACTGTGCTAAATAAATAAGTAGTGGGCCACATTAATACTTTTGGAGTCAGACGTGCTACCATTGCACTAGGAGGCCCATGCTAATGCATTTGATTTTCAAAATAGAGACCATTGTTTCCTGAATTGTTGGGTCCCACTGGGAGGCAGAAACAGAGACCAGATGATTAATATTTATCTTTTTTATTAATTAATTAATTTATTTTTGTTACAGATATTTCTCCTTTCCCCCCCATTGATACCCCCTCCTCTCTGATCCTGTCCCACCTTCACACTACTGTTGTCTATGTCCATTGGTTATGCACATATGCATATAAGTTCTTTGTTTTCTCCCTTCCAACCCTTCCCACCCCCCTTCCTCTGAGGTTTGTCAGTCTGATCCCTAGTTTCATGTCTCTGGCTCTATTTTGTTCATCAGCTTATTTTGTTCATTATATTCCACAAATAAGTGAGATCATGTGATATTTGTCTTTATCTTATTGGATTATTTATCTTTTTAAAATTTGGAGAGAAAAATTAAGCTGTATATGTATCATGATTAAGTTATATTTTAATTTTTTTGTGTTTTATGTAAATTTCTTAGAGACTTCTCTCTATATACTAACAGTTTTTTCCCCTTGTTTAAGCATATTTCTTAGTATATGGTCAGCTCAGAGTCAAGAAGCTAATCCTAGATTCTAAAATCAATAACCTTCGACCTCTAAGGACTTGTTAGTCTAAGGAAGATTTATTTCAAATTTGATTTATTTTTTTGGTAACAACTCTGAGTATTCTTTAAAACTCAATAACTTCTATCTTGTTTTCAAAGTCATGCTTGCTAGCCAATACATTTTAGTTTCTCATGTATCGATACTATACTGGCTGATTAGTTACCTACAAACTGAAGGTGCAAAGAGACTCTACACATATTATACTCGAAACTTAAGTCCTATCAATCACATAGGAATTTTTCTGATTCTTTCCCTTTAACTTTCACTCCTGACTTGGTAAATAGTTTATCTTAAAGAGTAAAGCTTTGCAGAATCAGAAAAGGAAGTTTTACTAATGTAGTTTACATAATGAAAATCTTCCTTCAGATATTTGATCCTCATTTTGTTATTTATGTAACACCTATAAAACATAGTTTATTACTCAAGTGTTCAAATAATCCTGTATTAGTCCAGGCTCCCAAATCTTTTCGAGGAAATCTGGACTTCCATGACGGTAGATTAGAAAGATGGTTACCTGTTTTACTGTTAGATTGTACTGTCTCATTTTCGATGCCTGAATACTGCAGTAGTATGCACACAGAAATGCAGAGATAGATGGGCGGGCATTAGAAGTAGTTTCTGTACATAGTGACTGCATGAATCACTATGTTACTTTTGCAAGACAGGTTTCCTTTCAGAGAAATATCTAGGATTAGAATCTAAATATTTAGTTTACACCTATGGCAATAAATGATAGAATATACATGGAAGGAAATGAAGGAAAGAGTTTATAGAAATATTAAAAGATCTCTAAAGTAGTTTTCAGAACCAGGAAGGCATTACTAGTATTGCATTTTCTCAGAAGACTTCTCTAAGTAGACGTTATCTCCCTTTTTTAATATTGAGATTTGCCCTTATTTCCAAGGTAACAGACCATTCTCATCAGACTTAGACCCAGCAGCTTTTATCATCTTTTATTACTTGAATTCCCAAGAAACCCAGGTGATTTTTAATGCTAACTTTGTTTAATAAATTAGCTTTTTTAGTCACTGAGAATTTAGAAATGAGCAAGAGTCATTGAGAATGAATTGGGGGAACACGTAATTATTATCAAGGACAGAAATGCAGGAGAGCAAAATGTGTCCTGAGAATTTGATCCTGGCATTGTTGAATTGATGTTGCAGGTAGAGCCATAATTTATAGATTTTTTTTCCTTTATTGATTTTTTTTTCTTTTTAGAGAGGAGAAGGGAGAGGGAGAGAAGGATAGAAACATCGATGAGAAAGAACATTGATTGGCCATTTCCTGCATGCCCCCCCACCCCCCGCCACTGGGCATCAGGCCCACAACCTGGGCATGTGCCCTGACTGGGAATCGAACCAGTGACCTCTTGGTTCATGGGTTAATGTTCAACCACCAAGCCACACTGGCAGAGCTAGATTTTTTTTTTTTTTTAAAGAATCAACCAATTGCAAAGCCAATCTCAAGAGACCACTGTTGATCTGGTCAGTGTGGCTCAGTTGGTTGGAACCTCTCCTTGTACACCAAAAGGCTGTGGGTTTGATTCCTGGTCAGGGCACATACCTAGGTTGAAGTTTCATCCTTGGTCAAGACATGTATGGAAGGCAGCCAATCGATGTCCTCTCTCACATTTATGTTTCTCTCTCTCTGTCTCTCTTTCTCCCATCCCTCTCTCTAAAATCAATAAGCATATCCTTGGGTGAGAATTTTAAAAAGTAAGTAAGTAAGTAAAAAAATAAATAAATAAGAGACCGCTGCTAACTTTAGGTTGATTCTAATTATCTATAAAATTAATTCCAGAATCTTGTGGTTGCATGCTAATTATTAATGGTTATTATGAATGGTTATATATTTAAAAATTTTTCTTAGATAAATTTTAATTTGGAATAAAATAAATATGTTAATAATAACATTGCTTTTTATAATTCCATTGTTGGAAAAATTATTAAAACTCACATCTAAATTAAATGATATCCTTACTCATAATTGTGCATAAAGTTGAGTCTTTTACATAATGGAATCCAGGCATGAACCATTCCTTAGAACTTCAGCTAATCTTTTCACCTGTAACTTTCCTACTTTCCTAGTGCTTGTAACCTAGCATAATTTGCCTTTACATGATCATTTTAAGAAATTTGTGTTTCACAATATGCTGCCTTACTTTGGAGGCAGACAGTTCAGAGAGAAATAAACATTTCCAAACAAATTTTAATGTTTTTACTTGTCAAAACTCACAATTGAAATTGGTCATGCAGTAAATAGCAATTTTTCTTTCTCAGGAATCATGTGATCATCACTTTCTTATTCACTATATACTTTTCAGATTATTCAGTTAGATTGGTGGTCTGTATCAACTACACATTTAACCAAAAATCTCACACAAGGTAAAACCTTTTAGGAGATTATAATTGCTTAAAATACAGGTTAATATCAGAGATGGGTAAGAGTCAGTTGTATTCAATAATATCTAATATTCAGAAGGCAGATTGGCTAAGAAAAACCTTTCAGGATTATTTTCAAATTGGATGGAAATACTATCTTGGCTTAAAAAAGAAAGGTAAAATAAAATCAACCTATTTTTTAAAAATTCAATAGGGATTTTAATAGAGAATACATCCTACATGCAAGATAACTATCTTTGGTTTTTAAAGTTCATAAATTTACATAAAATTTCTACCATAGTAAGACTGTTAAATAGTGGAACAAACATACAAATTTCTAATTGACCCACCTTATTCAAATTCTTGTTAATACAGTAGTATCTTTACTTAACAGCTGAACAAGCCACTTCATGTATTAAAACCTTATTTTTATTATCTGTGAAATATGCACGTGGCAAAGAATTCTAGAATATAAGTGATTGCATACCCCCTTCATCTTCTGTCTCTTAGAGAAGGTAGTTGTCCTTTGTGGAACTCGAAAAGTATGTGTAACAAGAGTACAACTGGAGAAGACAAAGAAATCTTGCTCTACTTGAGAAAAATGAGGAAATCAGGGAAAGTATAAGAGTGAACTGAGGAGGAGACAGGAGAAATGGCTAGGGAGAGGAGTGGATAGAACAGAACAAGGTCAGAGGGACTGATGTTGGGAGAACAAAGGAAGAGTTTGGGAGTTTGGGAGGTAACATTGCTTAAAATTTTTAGAAGAATTTTTGTGACATTGGAATGTAAACCATCTATGCTCTGCAAGAAAATTTTAGTGAATATTTATAATATTTTTCAATACTTGTAGAGACAAGTATGAGTGATGTGTGTGTGTGTGTGTGTGTGTGTGTGTGTGTGAGAGAGAGAGAGAGAGAGAGAGAGAGAGAGAGAGAGAGAGAAATTGAGATCTTTTCCTTGATTAAAAAAATATTAAAATTTCCTTTGTCAAGAGCAAGTATGATCAAATGACCCAGTTAACAAGGATGATTCTTGTCTTGCTGGACTGTTATAACAGCTACAGTTATTTTTTACATTGCTGGACACATGGCTAGTGAGCAATAAATAGTAGCCATTTGCTGCATTCTACTGCAAAGAGTTGTGAACAGCAGCCATGATTTTAATGTTTGCCAAACTTCCCAAGCCATGTGGTCAGGTTTCCACATTGTATCATATGCTATCGATAGATTGCTGAAAAAGGTATTATTTAGGAATAGAATGTCTCTACTATTATTTAAGAATAAAAGTATTGCACTGGCTCTTGAAGATATCAGACACTGACAGAAAACATTTCATAAACAACAACAAAAGAGAAACATGCTGAAGTGAACTGAATAGATTGTGGAGGAATGGATAGGTCATTTCAATTAGGCTGTGTTAGCATTAGGTCTCTTTACTTAATGCTGTGGCTGTGCTAGAAGATGGGACACTAATCATGGTAATTTTATTATTTTTCTCATAGTTATGCAGAATCAATACATTGGTAATCCTGTACTATGGGAGAGGAATGAAATGAGTCAATTTCTTTTAAAACTGCTTTATGCTAATCATACAACATGATAATTAGGCTAGTGAATAGTGTCAAATGCTGGGACCATTTCTCTCAAACCCAGTTATAAAAGTGATTTTAAAACAAGTAAAAGGTGTTGCTACTTGAAAGTGAAATAAAAATTAATTTTAACTTAATCCAATATCCTGATATTGTTATTTGAGGACTGACACTGACACTGTCTTTTTATTTACTGCCTTTCAAACTGGAGAGATGAGTCCTGAGGCTCTGAAATTTCAGGTTCTATTTCTAGCTCCATTAATTCACCCAGGAAGCAAATAGTTTACCCATGTTCCTGATATCAAAATATTTAAAGATGTTTAGTAAAATAGGACACAGAAACATCTTTTTAAACTAATACAGTGATATCTCGGTTCTCGAACGCCTCGGTTCTCGACCAAATCGGTATTCGACCAGGAGATTCGAGAAACTTTTGTCTTGGAATCCGAACAAATATTTGGAACTCGAACTTCCGAGATGAGCCGAGTTGAGCCGAATGGCGTTCATTCGGCCCAGCGCGCCTTGCTTGCGTCATCAGTGTGAGTGCAGAGAGAGAGTCACGCTTTGTGGAGAGAGTCACCCTTTACACTGAATTTAACCCTTAGACATACTGTACACTTTTATTTCTTGTTGAGACTTATGTTTTTCTACATATTATATACAAATTAGGCCAGTAAATAGGCATTTTCTGGGGCTTGGAACGAATTAATCCAGTTTCCATTATTTCCTATTGGGTTTCATTGCTTCGGTTCTCGAACAATTTGGTTCTCGACCGTCCTCCTGGAACGAATTATGTTCGAGAACCGAGGTATCACTGTACATTATTAAAATGATATATGTTTAAGGTAAATATTTAAGAACATTATAATGAAAGATGCTGACTAAAAGACCCAATACAACATCAGTTATAAAATTCTTTCAAATGAATTGCCCTGGATGACAGTGAACTTATTATCAATATACATATTCATGTAATTTGAATATTAATGACACAGTATGACTCATTTCTCTTTCCTTCTATAAAAAAAAAAATTATCACACCATGTTTATGCAAACCACTGAGGCCAAGATCCTCCTCCTGCTCTCCGATCATCTGATGCTTCCAGGCTTGTGGCCACAGAAGCTGGTAAATAAGTGAACTCTATAGCCTGTCATGGTGACCACCAACTGAAGGGCCTTATGTCCAAGCTTATTGCATGAGCTCAGAAATTCCTCCTCTAGACTGAGGGTTCTGGAACTTGGGATTGGAAACTCTAGTCTTTGTATATTTCATGAGGTCCTAGTGCAGCTACTTTTAGTGTGGGTAAATGACCCATTCCACACCCTTGTCTATATGGAGAAAGAGTCCCAGCTTTTCCATCATCTAACAAAATGTACTCAATCAGATATTTCTCTTTTAGAAAGTTTTCCCAGAGGTGATTCTAATGATCAGCCAGGTTGGAAATAGTGCTACTACAGCAGTGCTATTCTAATAGCAGTGCTACTTGAAGAGTAAGGTCCCTCTCTTTTCTATCATTATACACATTCAAGTTTATATAAGGACAGCAAATGAGAGTATACTTTACAAATTTTAATAGCAATTTGATAAGTACTTTTATGATGTTTTAATCTAAAAGTAGGTTGTATTTTATCTCTTTTTTTTTTACCTATAATTTTTTTCACTACATTTAAAAACGTATGGGGGTGGAGGGAGACTGAAATAGAGCACAGGCTGGGGTAGAGAGAAGATAAATGCACAATATTGTTCTAAATTCTACCTTCTTGAACTTTTGTTTTAAAAAATAATAATTTCCAATGACTTAAGGAGAGGTTACAAAGGTATAGTAAAGTCAATTTGAAACTATCAAGTCATTAAGTTAAACATTTTGCTTTTAAAAAATATTTTTCAGCTATGTGGACAGAGACTAATTCAGTCGTTGATCAATGCAAGCTGTCAACATTTCTATTTTAGTGGAACAGATTCAATCCCACTCAAGGAAATCAGTCAAGAATGTCAACATATTATTTTGATGAACTTAATTATTATCTTGATTGACTTATCTATTACAATGGTTTAAAAGGGGCCTATATAGACAACACCATCCTCCTAAGAGATATTTTTCTTGGGTATAACTTTTCTTGTAGCTGACCTGTATGAAATGTGTGAATTTGAGCATTACTCCATATATATGAATATTTATCTAATACTTTAGGCATCACCCAAATATCTGAGGCTCTAATTAAAAAAATTGTAATTGTAATGTCATATTTAAATTTAGACATGTTTAAAAACAAAGTTAGAACTGGTATACCAACAAAGTATGATAAAGGTTACTATATATGCGTCCTCCCAAAACAGGTAAATTAGTTACTCTTGTCGGACTCAGTTTCATCCTTCAAAGAATGAACATTTTGTAGTAAGTGAACTCTGTGTCACCTTCTAGCTCCAAAACAGACTTTACTAGAAATAAATGTATGCTCATCTAAATATTGAACAATACATGTATTAAATAAAGTTTCATAATATAGTATACCGATATAGTTATTTTTTCAAAGAAACTAGAAACTGTAATGGAACAGTAAGTAGAGAAGAAAAATCATATTAAACCATTTATAACAGTGTACAAATCAGCTCAAATAAACCTCTATTGTTGAACTATGTATGTCAGATGAGAAAAGCACACAGAATGTGTATATATTGCAATTTGTGGAAGGAAATAATGAATAAAATAAATAATGCTTTAGCTACAGCAGAATGGAAATATCCAAAGGATCTAGAAAAGCACATAATTCTCCAGAAGATTACTATAATAGTAAGGTTTTATTGGAATCCATCTACTTTCTCTCTTATTTATAGAGACATATGTGTCAACTGTATTTGTAGCAGTTAGAATTCTTTAAACCCAAAGACTAAACATAAAACAAAATACTGCTAGAGTAATAAAAAAACTTTCTGGAATACCTTCTTATTTAAACAGCGCATTTTTTATTTAAAGACTCTTACATGTCACAGATCAAAAAATATTTATCTTATCACCCTAGTTGGTATGGTATGTGAGGAATTGTCTATAAATATTAAATGCAGTTTTATCATGGATAGTATATGAGACAACATTAAAATCTAAATAACCTTGTTTATTTTAGAATGAAATTATAATTACAGAGAAGTTGCAAAGACAGTATAGAGTTTCTATATATCCCTCGCCCAGTTTCAATTACTATTAACACCTTAGGTTATATAGTACATTGTCACAAGAAAACCAACCTTGGTACATTGCTATTAACTAAAGTCCATACTTTGTTCACCGTTAATTGATTTTTACCAAATGTCTATTTTATGATCCAGGATCCCATCCAGGACATACATTACTTTTAGTCATTATGTATCCTTAGCGTCCTCTAGATAGAGGAAGTTTCTCAGGTTATCTTTATTTAGATGAATAATTCCTCACAGTTTTGAGGAATATAAATTGCGTATTTTGTAGAGTGTCCCTCAATTTGGGTTTTTCTACTATTTTTCTTGGGGTTAGACTGAAAGAGTTTTAGGAGGAAGACCCTGGAGGTAAAATGCCATTTTTATCACATCACATAGTGGTACATGCTGTCAATGGGACTTACATCAATGTTACCCTTGATCACATGGCTGTTGTTTAGGTTTCTCCAATGTAAAATTATTCCTTGCTCCTTTCATACTCTAATTTTATTAAAAATTTTTCCCTTTATTGATTTTAGACTGAGAGTAAGTGAGAGGGAGAGAGAGACAGAAACATTGATAAGAGAGAACATCAATTGGCTGCCTCCTGCATGCCCCCCACAACCTGGGTATGTGTCCTGATTGGGAATCGAACCAGCGATGTTTTGGTGCATGGGTCAGTGCTCAAACACTGAGCCACACTGGCTGAAACTAATTTTAGAAAACAAGTTACCAAACAGCCCACACTGAAGGCGTGGGAATTAGACTTCACCTCCTTGACTGGATAGTATCCAGATAAATTATTTAGACACATGTGTATAGGAAATTCGTACAACAGACATTTCTAATATTCATTTTCTAGATTATTATGTCCTGTTGTCAAATATAACAAGATTTTTTTTTCAAAACCTATGAGAGCTTTGGATGACCCAGTGCAACAGGAAGTTGGAAAATTGTTCTTGGCCTTACCAGTCTACTTTTATGGGTGGGTGAGCTGTCAATTTTTCTTTAAACTAGTCACTTTCAGAAGGAGATCATTACTTATTCCACACTAGTTACTATTTAACCAGAGTCATACTTTGTAATTGATATTCAAGATACTAACTCCATTTACTTATGGTGGGTAAAGAACAGCACAGAAAGGGCTGTGGAAACATTTATACACCAGTGAAGGGGAGGGACCATAAACAGATCTAGACAAGAAGTAAAAATGGGATTTTGTAGATCCAGTTATCCAATTAATGTGACCTAGTTTTCCATACAACCAACATATTTCCCATTTATTTGAGATTCAGCATATCTATATCTTGATTTGATAGAAATTATTTTCAAACATTAGCAATGAATTTATATTAGTTCATGTAAATGTCATCATTATTATAAACAATACCAAAATTTGTTAAAAATCTGTGCATAGAGCTCTAAGATAGGTTCAGGGTATTTACTGTTTCTTTAATCATATCTCTTATAAGTAGGGATTATAATTACAGAAATAAAAACTATGCTAGGAATCTTTTGTCAAGTCTGATATAAACAGTACAGAAAATGCTAAGAGGACAATCTCAAAAGGTTATGATAGTCTCAAAGACCTCACGCAGAAAAAAATGTGATGTGGACCTGAAGGCATTACAATTTTGGCTAAAGGTGAGAAAGTGCAAAGTGCCTAAAGGAAAGAAGGTAGACCTCTATGGTTAGAACAGTTTTCACATAACAGGGAAGTCAGAAAAATTATGAAACGTTGGTACATGGAGTAGACTTTGGAAGTGCTTGAAATAAAATAATGTGTACATGGGTTGAGACTAAAGATTTTAAGATGGGCAGTGGTTTATTTAAATGATGTGTGGATAACTTTTGCTGATCTTAAAATAAAGAACACTTAGTGACAAAAGAATACAGAGAAGAAAAAAGAAGACAGTAAAATCACTTGTCAACTTTCCATCTGGGAACTACTTATAAATACTTACTTTATTGTATATCCTTCTAAAGAAGAATGAGTGTATGTGTGTGTTTAAATATGCATTTATTCCTTTCAAAATTTTCATTGATTCCAGAGAGAGTAAGGGAGAAATGAGAGAGAGAGAGAGAGAGAGAGAGAGAGAGAGAGAGAGAGAGAGAGAGGAAACATTGATTGGTTGCTTCCTGCATGTGCTCTGACCTGGAATTTAACCTCTACTCTTTGGTGTATGGGATGATGTTCCAACCAGCTGAGTGACACTAACCAGGGCTGCATTTATTCTCTCTATATATATATTCTTTATATATATATATATATATATATATATATATATATTCTTTATATATATATATATATATAATTTATAACTTTATGGTAGCTTATTTTATGTCTTCATTTATATTGTCCAATAAACATTTTCCTCTGTCATTACTATTCATAATTATTTTAGAGTTATTTTGTCCTGTAAAAACTTTATATTATTTGAAACTGGGTATTTTATTTCATTTGCTTATTTTCATAACTGTTATATTATACTGTACTTTATAATCTTTTTATTTCAGCTAGGAGGTACTTCCTTTTTTTTGTTGTTTTTTTATTTCTTGTTAATACTTAATAGTGATTTTCTCAAATTGTATGTCGCAACTAATTTTGTGAGATATGGTTTTTATAAAAAGAAAACGCTTTCAGAACCAAGATATAATATTAATGTCATATCATCAATTAAGATATTAAAAGTAACAATTAATTTAGGTTTAAATGATTTTATGTTTTAAACTAAAACTTGCTTAGATGTGAGCTTATTTGATTTATTTCTCTGTAGAGATAATTTTAAAGAATGATGACACAGATTTGATCTTTTAGTTTAAAAGAAATAATAATGCATTGAAAGCATAGAAAAAATTTCAGAATATAACTGACATTGATGCAATCACTGAATAGATTTAGAAGACTCTATTTAGAACAATTTTCTTTGATTTTTGTTCTGTTTTTTAAAAATAAATTTAAAATATATGACTTAATCCCCATGTCACATACATCAAGAGTTCTGTTTGATATGCCCATTGGACAGCCAAGCAGATCTAAGATAATTTGAAGCTTCAGGCCTGAGAGTTTGTGTGATACTTAAAGTCAAGATAGTGGATAAGATCACCTAGAGAATACATGTAGATTAAAGAGAGTAGAGGTCCAAAATTAAATAACTGCAGAACTCCAACATTTCTTGGAAAAGAAAAGAAGAACCATGAAATGAAACTAAAAGAAGAAGTAGTAAATAGGATGAAAACAAGAAAAATATTGTGTCATGCAAGCAAAGTGCGCAGTCTTTGCAAAGGAGGTAGTAACTAACTGTGTCAAAGGAATTATCAAAAGTAATTGAACATGAGAATTGACTATTGGAACAAGCAGTGTTGATGTTACTTGTGACACAGAAAAGAGAACTTTCAGAAGAGAGTGGGTTTGAAAGATTGATTGCAAAAATATCAAGAGAGAATGTAATAGATAAAATATTTTGAAGAGTTTTTCTACCAAAGGTGGCAGCTAGAGAGGAATATTTTATCAAGATTTTTTTCCCTAAGATGGGGTTATTCCAGAAAGCTTGTGACTGATGAGGCTAATCAATCAGTTCAGAAGAAAGATGAAATTAATTGCAAGAGCATGGACTTTGAGTGCATGTGGGGTGGGGGTGGGATGTAGTTTAAATAGCTGAATTTTAATAGCACCATGGACAGTTCATCCATTGACACAGGAGTAAAGAGAAGTAGGTGGGTAAAGATAAAGGCAGGATGGTAAATTTAGTGGTGAAAGAATTAGAAAGTTACCACATGATTGCTTTTTTAAAAAAGAGGAATATATAAATCAAGGTAATCAGCTGAGAAAGGAAGAATGAGGGACAAGACACTTAAGGTTTGAGGAAAGAAGCTATCAAATAGTTATTTCAGAGTGTGAGAGCATGAACTGACTACAGAAATGCGGAAAGAATTCTGGGCAGTGATGAGCCATAAATCTGTGGCTATAAATTTAACATCAGTCAGTAAAACTGTTGGTTTTCTCCAACCATTTTCGGCTGCTCAGATATAAATGGGTAGGTAGAGCTAGATTTTAACTTAAAGTGCGGTTTGACAGTTAGTTTAAGGGAAAAACAGGCAAACAACGTGAAGTATGCAAAGGAGTAATAATTATGGTGACAAAGCATGTAATCAAAGTTGTCTAAAAGGGCAGTGAGTATGGTTAAGTAGGACGAGGGTGGTAAAACATTGTGGGATTTAATAATAGCTGAAATTGGGCTAGTAGAGTAAATGAGGTGGAGAAGTGGTGGTCCAACAGCATATTATTTGAAATTGAGGTTTTAGAGATGTTGCCTATAAATCTTTGGTATTAATCAGGTAGAAGGGCCCTGGGAATAGATGCATAAGGGGAGAAGGAAGACAAGCTCCTTAGAAGAGATGATCATGGAAGACCTTCATGGATCCACAAACAGGTGTTAAGTTTTCAATAAATTTTTTGGGGGGAGTGAAGGCAATGTTACTTAGGTACTACAAAGAAGGGTGGTAAATCTAATCTTCAGAAACGACATACTCTGAATAATATTTCAGGAGAGAAAGAAATTGGTTTCTTACAGAGACTGAAGTAATCAAGCAAGTGTGACATGGATTTAGTCCTGATCAGTTCTTAGGGGATCATGAATAGCCCCCTTTCGAGGATATCTCTGGCATTTTATAGTGGTGAATACAGACATGTTGGCTGCACTGGAAGCACAAGGTGTGGGCTCCTCAAGTGCTGCCTTGAACTGTGTTCAGTCAAAGAAGTCAGGCAGTTCATTTAAACTGAGCTCCAACTTGAGTTAAACAGCTGAAAGCCCCTGCACAAGAAACTGACTGCATTTATCAAAACCGACTATAACATACCCTGATGGTAGCATGTCTATTCTCATATCTGGGGACCAGCATTCTATTTATTTAGGAGAAATGATACTCTTGCTGCTCACTTGATTTGCTCTTTGGGGTTTTACTGACATGGTTGAAATTTAGCCAAGGCAATAGTGCATTTCAAATTCAACTGGAAGAGAAGCAGCTGGAGGGCTGCCATGAAAAGCTTTCTATAAGATAAGAACAGGGTGAAGGTGAAATGGCCCAAGTATATCTGAAATCCTGGCATCGTTTACAATCCAATAATTCAGATACTTAGTTTCATTGCTGAATAAGCCACTAGGAGAACATATTTCTCATTTAAACTCAAACTTAAGACACATGCAATCTCAAACCTTAATGAAACTGGTAAGAAACTAAGAGGGGCAGGCAAGAAAGGAGACAGAAACTGTGCCCTGGACTTAGTTTCAAAATGGGTCAATGGGCTCTCAGAGAAGCATTCACAGCACACATTTGCTGTACACCACCTTCAGTCAAGTTCCTGGTTCTGAAAGTTACTAACAGCAATGAAGAAAAAAATGTTAAGAAGAATATTTGTCCAAATATTGGTTTTGGAGATATCCACTCATAATATCTATCTTTAAAAATAATTTTTTTTCTTTAGGAAAGAGTTGACTCCAGTATGGGGTTGAAAATTTTGTAATATTGTAGCCATTGTTGCAAAGAAAAGTGTAATCGCAGCAGAAACATTTGTATTATCTTTGGGTCTCAATAATGTTAGCCAATATCTGTCCCATATTCTAGAAGGTCCTGGCTAGTCTGAGTATATTAAGATGAAGAGATGGAGGAGGAGAAATTGACTAATCTCAATTAGTTTACTTTCAAGTGACATATAATACCTTACATGAGCATCATTTAACATTTTGTCAAAATGGTATATATGATTAAATTGATTGAAGAACCCCAAACTAAAATAGCTAACTGCTAACTGACCTGCTAAAATGTCACCAATTTGTTTCTTATAATGAATCACTTTTGAACCTCTTCTGCATATGTAACAAGTTCTTCTTTCATCTAACTTCTAAACTATTACCCACAGCTAGGAAAAACTGAAATTTTAATTTTATATCGCAACTGAGAGTCAAAATTCTATGACTGCTGTCATTTTTAAGGAAGATTTCTGATCCAATTTAGACAGCAATGTTCGTATAAACTACTGTGAAAAATATTCTTCTTTCCCTGAGGGTCTGAGAGTACTGGAACAGTATTTGTCTTTGTAACAGAAAACTAATAAAAACACTGTGAAAATGTAAGTGTATCTGAATAGTTGTAATACATTATTGTGTAGCACAACAAAAACCACAGCTATATTTTTAAAAATGTGTTATTTTGTCACTTTTTATAATTAGGTCACTGAAACTCTTTGTGGTAAAAACAGGTGGATAAATATCTCAGCTCTACAAACCTACCTGTTCCTTACTATCCATTACTTAAGCTATTTCACACAGATAAGCAGGCATTCATCCACTTATTCATATAATAAATATTTTCTTATATTTGTTGTGAGTGTGGCTATTAATATAAAGATGAATTAGTCATTGTCATGTTCTTTTTTTAAAAACTTATCTTTATTGTTGAATGTATTACAGATGTTCCTCATTTTTTGCCCACTGACCCCTCCTCCTCTCTCCCGCCCCCCTCCTGCCTTTCCCCACACTGTTGTCTGTGTTCATTGGTTATGCATATACCCATATCAGTTCTTTAGTTTATTTCTTCCCACCCTCAACCCCCCCTTCCCTTTGAGGTTTGTCAGTCTAGCAACCAATTTATACTTCTTAATCCCTTCACCTCTTTCACCCATTCCCCCAACCTCCCTTCCATTGGGCAATCAACAAAATGTTCTCTGTATCTATGAGAATGTTTCTGTTCTGCTTGTTCATTTTGTTTGTAGATTCCATTGTCAATAGATATGTATTCATTGCCATTTTGTTAGTTTATATTTTTATCTTTTTCTTTAAGAAGACCCTTCAACATTTCATATAATACTGGTTTGGTGGTGACAAACTCCTTTAGCTTTTCCTTGTCTGGGAAACACTTAATATGGCCATCAATTCTAAATGACAGCTTTGCAGGATAGAGTAATCTTGGTTGTAGGTTCTTGCTTTTCATCACTCTGAATATTTCTTGCCACTCCCTTCTGGACTGCAAAGTTTCTTTTGAGAAATAAGCTGACAGCCTTATGGGAACTCCCTTGTAGGTAACTAGCTGCCTTTCTTTTGCTGCTTTTAAGATTCTCTCTTATTCTTGAACCTTTTGCATTTTGATGATGATGTGTCTTGGTGTGGGCCTCATGGGGTTCATCTTATTTGGGACTCTCTGTGCTTCCTGGACTTGTATGTCTGTTTCCTTCAATAAGTTAGGAAAGTTTCCAGCCATTATTATTTCAAACAGGTTTTCAATTTCTTGTTCTCTGTCTTCTCCTTCTGGCACCCCCAAGATGCGAATGTTGGCACGCTTGAAGTTGTCCCTCATTTTTTGGGATTCTTTTTTCTTTTTGCTGTTCTGATTGGGTGTTTTTTGCTTCCTTATATTCCAAATCAATGGTTTTCTTCTTGGCTTTACCTACTCTACTATTGAATCTGTGTAAATTAGTCTTTATTTCAGTTAGTGCCTCCTTCATTTCTGACTATGCATTCTTCATTTCTGACTGGTCCTTTTTTATGATCTTGAGGCCCTCACTAAGTTCACTGAGCATCCTTATAAGCAGTATTTTGAACTCAGCATTTGTTAGGTTGCTTATCTCCATTTTGCTTAGTTCTTTCCCTGGAGTTTTGTTCTGTTCTTTCATTTTGGACCTGCTTCTGTGTCCCCTCATTTTGGCTGCCTCCCTGTGTTTGTTTCTACATATTGCTTAACGAGAAGTATTGCACTATCTGAGACCAGATGCTGCTTGTTTGAAAGAATTAAGAAAAACCTGAAGCAGGATCCAAGACAGGCCAATCGTATGGTAAAGCAAGTGGCAAGAGCTTGGGTGGGCCTGAAAGTTGGGTGGGGTGGGGCCTCAGAGAATCACCAGGGTGGAGTAACCAGTGTGAGCCAGGTTGCTGGAGTCCCAGATATGGCAGCTGTCTGCCACCCCAGGGAAGGGCTCACCAAAGGAACAAAAGGCCTCTGACAGCAAGTCTGTCCAGGAGAAAGCCCCCTCTCTAGCCTTTGCTCCAATGCGAAAGAGCTCAGTTCTCCCCTGTATGTCTCTGGCGCCCCTCAAGCTGCTTCCCCTCTGAGAGTAGAGGGAGCAAGTCTGAGTAAGTCCATGCATGGGCCCTTTAAGAGTAGTTGCGGGGGGCTCCAGCCACCTCAGCCTCCCTGAGCCTCAGTTCCAGCTGTTTTTTCCAGACAGAAGTTATGGGGATTCTCTTCCTGGCACTGGAACCCGGAGCGGGGCACCTTATGTGGGATGGGGACCCCCTCAGTCCTCAGGGAGGACCTTCCCAGCCGAGGCATCCTCCTAATTTTTATCTGCCACACGTGGGTGTGGGATCAGCCCATCGAGCCTCTGTCTCTCTTACCAGTCTCGATGTAGTTGCTTCTTAGTTGTAGGACTTCCATTCAGCTTGATCTCAGGCGGCTTTGAATGATGATTGTTCTGTAGTTTAGGTGTAATTTTGATGTGGTTGTGGGAGGACGCTATACTGCTTTTACCTACGCCGCCATCTTGACCAGAAGTCTGTCCTGATCTTTAATTAACCAAGGGTCCAGTGTGAAAGAAAACACATATTCACACAATTATAGATCAATGGAGAGTGCAATGAATGCTACAATAGAAGTTTAAGTAAAGAACTATGGAAATGCACATAATTAAGTAAATATGACCAGTGGGAAGATCAATACATGCCTTAGGAGCTGGTGGTCCCACAAAATTGGGTCCTGACAGATGCAGAGTCTTTTAACATTTTTATACCTTGTATTGATTATAAAGGCCCTACAAACTACTAGTCAAAGAGACCTGACTGAATGTCTTTCAAAATTTCTAAAGTGCTAGAAGAAATATAAAAATAATTCTATGGAGAACTGTTATAATTTATTTACATTTTGTTATCGAATGTCTTTCTAATTTCTATTAGGATGATGAGGATATGCCTTCAACAAACAGACTGTGAGAGATTTCTAGAAGATATCACACAGATGGAAACAAATTGAGAACCAAGTTCACCAGAGTTATGAAATCTGCAACTCTACACAGGGGAAAAACATGACTCCCAACATCATTGAGTTCCCTTCAGGAAACATCAGTAACTCACGTTTACAGTCTGGAGGAGTGTGGGTGAAGGCAGTTAGCAGAGAAAAAGGAAAAGGACCACAGATTTTTTTCTCTGAATTATTAATTATATGTGTTGGAATACTAAACTAGGTTAATACATAGGCAAACTCATTGTGCACAAAAATTTTTATTAAAAATGTAAAATTAAAAGAATAATTTATAAATATGCTAGGAAATTATGTATAATATTGTTATAAAAATAATGAAATCATTCACCAAGAACAGTGGTGAAACAAATTAGGGTATATGCATTCTGGGCAACAAAATAAAACTTTCATAATATTGTGTTAATATATTATTAAGTGAAAAAAAACACCAGAATAGTATGTATAATATAACCCTAGATATGTGGTAGCATAGAATATGCATATTCTCTCTCTCTCTCTCTCTCCAGATTATCTATTATCTATCTATCTATCTATCTATCTATCTATCTATCTATCTATCTATCTATCTATCATCTATCATATTCAAATGATTTTTGAATGATATAGATATAGATAGATATATACACACACACACACATTTCTAGAAGAAGATGTAATAAACTACAAATAGCAATTACCTGAGAGCATAGTAAAATTGAAAAAGGAGATGGAAGGAGAGAAGAAGCCATAAAAAGAGTTTCATACTTATATTTCTACTTCGTTTAAAATGTGTATGGATATATTTATTTAGTAATGGCAATTAAAAATAGTTATTTTAGAAAAGTTGAAAAAATACATAAATGTTTTAAAAGGCAATAGAAACCATTCACATTCCCACAGTCATGAATGAAGAATAGAATCATTATAAGTTAAAAGTGTGAAAAAGAAACCTCCCGTATTTGGGAAAACAAAGGTTTCCTGAGTTCCGCCTTTCTGCATGCATTTCCTACCAGTGATGTGTTAAATTCACAGATCTCTTGCTGCAAAGTTCCATATATAGGACTAATGCATACCTAGCAACATCATTAGAGATGTATACCGAAAGTCAGGAGTCCTCAGGTGTTTGGTAATTTTAGGGATGCACTTGAGCTGAGTCCAAATAACATGCGAGAAGCTATAAAAATATGACCCTTGAAATGTTTTATTAATTTCCAGGAACGAGGCCCCTCATGACCACTATATTTCACTTGTAACATGATTTATAAATGTTTTCATTAAAGTTGATTTAATTTCCCTCAGTTCACGTGTTCTTGCTAATTGAATCATTTCCCTCAGTTCCCAGAAGGCCATAAAATAGAGAATTTATTATATACTGTGTAACAATATACATTAGGGTAAATATATTGATGTGACTCTTCAGCCAGCACATTGTGCATAACTGATAAAGTGCCATCAAAATTACTCAACGAATCTGATGTACTTCGTTATATTATCATGAGCTCTATTGGTTACAAAGTTTGAAATGATCCATTGTTGTTTTTATTGAATTAAAGTAAAATATTTTATGTAATTTAAGGTATTGGAAAGACATACTACCTTTTCTTCAAAATTTATTCTAGATGGTTATTTGGGGGTTCAACTTATTGTCCTCCTGACAAAGAATGAAATGTCAACAAAAATTGCAAGACTAAAAAAAGCAGACTTCCCTATATTGGAACAATGAAGTGTATTGTGTCCAGCATGAATATCAGCATTTAAATAAATACATCTAACAATTTTAAATTTAAATATTTTTTTTGCAATGGATGATTATCAAAACTTAATATTTAAAGATTAAAACTCATTTCCCTACAATAGTTCAATTTCTGGGCCAGTTATTTTATTGGTTTATTGGACAAGTTTTATTTAAAAAAAAAAAAATTAACAAAATATCAGACTCCCTTTTCAAACTTCTCAAACTAATTCTTTTTTCTCTGAAGATGCATGGGGTACTGAACATTACATTTGGAATCCTTTGTTAGGTACAACCAGAACAAAAGAAGAGACTTTCTTAAGAATTTTATTATATGATAAAGTTTACATCCTTACATTTTTACCTTGAAGTATAATCTTCCTTTTGTTTATGAGGAGACGACCTCAGGAGAATTGCATGGAATGATTTTTCCCCCAAAGCCATACAAATTTAAAAACTCAGATTCAACTCAAGCCTTAAGATCCATTTCTTCTTTTTTTATACTCTGCCATTTCTCTGAAATGCATAATCAATATTTATTAGTTGAATTCTGAATTGAATCAGCATCAGAAAGTAATGCCTCGTGAATTGTACATAAATCCATAAATGAGAATCAAAGCTCACACTCATGTATCATTATGGCAAGAAGCATGACCTGGTGAGAATGAATTAGGTCAAGATAAAAAGCAAAAACTTCTGTTCTCTTATGAGGAAGATATTAGAAACTATGGGAGATCCCAGGATTATGGGGAGGGTGGGCATTACCAATTGTTAAGGAGAAGAAAAGTCAGAGAAGAAGCAGCAAACATGCTTGGCCAGACTGAGTATTATAATCACATAGTAAACACAATGAAGTTACAATAAAGCTATTACCATGGGAAAGTTGAAAATATTTCAAAAGGATAATTCAGTCAGGATTGTGTGCATGGAAACAAATATAGGAATCCTAACTTTGGCTTTGCCAAGGAAGTAGGGGTCAACAGAAGATTTACAATAGGTTTTCTTTTTTCACTCGTTATTTAGCAAATGATTTTTGAATGAATAAAGGCCACTACAAAAGCACGTGGTATTTGCTTTCATGAGTTAGTAAAATATTGTACAATGTTAATGTTAGAGTATTATATGAAGGGTGTAGAGAGGTTTGTGGGTTAATTTAAACAATGCAAAGGCATGAATTCAGCAAGTATGTGGACACCTAGGAAAAGACTGGGATTTCCTGTCAGATGCTTCTTGCACTCTCATAATTGTAAGCAGAGATTTTAAATGTATTTCACTTATACCGACTTCTCTTATGCTGATTTAAGACTATAGTCACAGCATTCTGAATACAGTTAGCACCCTGAAATAAAAATCAGAACATTCCCAGAAAATAAGATAAGAATTACAACACTAATTAAATTCTGGAGACTCAAAAGGGGTAAGGGTCACGCCTTGGTACACTTATGACTCGGTCTTGGATTCTAAAAATCTCAGTTTCCATTCTGGAGCTCTAACTTTTAAAGCTTCTTTCCCAAATCATAGTTTATAGATGTAATTTTAAAAGTTTTTGTTCAAGTGGTTGATAACTTGAATTTGTATAGAATAGCAAATGAATATTTGGGGAAAGAATTACAGGCATCACAGCCTCTGGGAATTTATTTTATCCTATCTAAAACTAACAGTAATACCAACAATAACTAACATAAATGTAAACTGTTTAGCCTAAAACATAGTTTAAGATACATAATAATAATACCTCACTAATTCAAAATGACTGAAGAAGGAATTCAGGAATAAACAAAAAGTGTTAAGTATTTTAAAACAAATCTAATTTCCATGTCAAAATAGAGCATGAGGTCCTCAAAGACAAGTATAGTGTACATTAACTTTGCTATCCTATGCTAAATATACCCCCAAGAAAGTGGGAATATATAAAAAGGGGGAAAATAAAAATCTTAACTATCCGTTAAGATAATCTAGTGTCCTGAGCTAGCAAACCAAAGCAATTTGTTGGCAAGAAAATATGTCTTCTGTGTATTTTAAGATTCATAGAACATTCATTAGCATATTGACTAGTCCAAATATTATCAGAATCATTTAGAAATAGACCAGAATTGTCTAAATAAATGAATAAAGTACATCTGAGATAAAATATCCATGACTTTTTTTTTCCTTATTTTTTTTATCCTCACCCAAGGACATTTTTCAATTTTTTGTTCAGATAGAGTGGGAGGGAGAGAGAGGAAGAGAGAGAGAGGAACATTGATGTGAAAGGGACACATCGAGTGGCTGCCTCCCACATGACCCAATCAGGGCTGGGGACAAAGTGAAACTGAGGTATTTGCCCTTAGTGGGAACCGAACCCGGGTCTCTCTGGACCACAGGCCGATGCTCTAACTGCTGAACCAAACTGGCCAGAGCTCCATGACTTTTATTATATTTTTTTCACAGACAATAATTTGGAAAATTCAGCAATTGTCTCCCTGTCATTAGTATGAATTATCAAACCTCTACTATAATAACAGTTATGACAATAATTATGTAAAATGAAATTACATTTCTAAAGAAATGAAGGTTATGTTCATATTTAGCACTGCTTGATGACTAAGTGTCAAAGAAATGGCATTTAAGGATATATTTGAAAAGCTAGTATAGAACTGAAGCAAAAACTTTTAAAAGCAATGTAATGGTTGAACACTATTTTACTATCAGGCTCTACTCCCCAGCTCCTTCTACATTATTATTCTTAGTACTTTCATTAGCTTTCTTTAACTTAGGCTTCTTAGGACATTAGCTTAATCTCTCTAATTTTTAAAGACCTTCATTGTTTAAACTGATTGTCAAAACTTTTCTAATAAAACATCTAAATTTTTCATATTTCACTATTCTTGCTCTAACAAAATTTTTTTTGCTTACCAAGAATAAAAATATTTTCACTTCTCATTGAGATATTTCAAAATGTTTTATTGGTATACTCAAGCTTATGATTATTTTTATGTAAAAATTATGTCAGCTTTAATAAATACTATATAAGTCCTAAATTGCTTGTCCATGTAAAGATACGCAAACATACAAAGAGTACTACATACTCAAGCTTTATACTTAATAAATGATAATTTGTTCTGAATATCTGTAAATATGTTTCACTATTAAAAGCACACATAGAATTTTTTTTCTGTGGATTTTTGCAAAACACCCTTTCAAGGTAGAAAACCAACACAGATAGCATAAAGTGGTAATGTTAAAAAACATAGCTCTCAGAATCTAAAGTTAGTACCTAAACATGGACAGTAGCAACAGTACAATCGAAATATAATTTACAATACCTGAAATAGGAATCCCTAAATTTAAAGGATAGGTGGTGACCTTCCATAAGTATTTAAGTGTTCATCTTTTAAAAAATTATTAAACATTATTGTTGAGTTAAAATATAAACAACATACACTGGCGACTTTTGAGATTTAAAGTTTGAAGCCAGGTTTGATGACATGTAATTTTATGCCCTAGTTTCATGTTCACACCAGAATATAATTTAAGGGAGTAGTTTGGATTAAAATTCATGGTTTTTGTCATCTTTATTGCGGAAAGTATTAGAGATGTCCCCCCATTATTGCCCATTGCTCCCCTACACCTGGTTCCAGTGCCACCCCAACTCTCCATCACCATATTGTCTCTGCCCTTGGGCAATTCATATATGCATATAAATTCTTTGGTTAATCTCTTCTCTCTGAGATATGTCAGTCTGTCCCATGTTACCATGCCTCTGGTTCTATTTTATTCACCAGTTTATTTTATTCATTAGATTCCACATATAAATGAGATCATGTCATATTTGCCTCTCTCTGACTGGTTTATTTCAATTAGCAAAATAATCTCCAGGTCCCTCTATGCTGTCTTAAAGAGTAATAGACCCTTCTATTTTACAGCTGCATAGTATACCATTGTGTAAATGAACCACAGCTTTTTTAACCGCTTAAGATGGGCATTTGGGTGTATCCAGATCTCAGCTATTGTAAACAACACTGCTATAAACATAAGGGTGCATATATTCTTTCTGATTTGGAGTTTTGTAATTCTTAGGATATATTCCCAGAAGTAGGATTACTGGGTCAAATGGTAGTTCCATTTTTAATTTTTTGAGGAAATTTCATCATATTTTCCACAGTGGCTGTATTAATCTACATTCCCACCAGAAGTGTACTAGGGTTCCCTTTTCTCCACATCCTCGCCAGCACTCATTGTTTGTTGATTTATGATGGTAGCCATTCTTGCAGGTGTGAAATGATACCTCATTGTCATTTTAATTTGCATCTCTCTGATGATTAATGACATTGAGCTTTTATTCATATGTCTCTTGGCCATTTCTATGTCCTCTTTGGAGAAATGTCTATTTAGGTCTCCTGCCAATTTTTTAATTGGATTGTTTGTCTTTTGTTGAGTTGTATGAGTATTTTATATGTTTGGTAAATAATCACTTATCAGATATATGATTGGCAAATATCTTCTCCAGAGAGTGCGTTCCCTTTTCATTCTGATGCTTGTTTCTTTTGCTGTGCAAAAGCTTTTTAGTTTGATATAATCCTACTTGTTTATTTTTTCCTTTGTTTCTCTTGCCCTAAGAGATGTATTGGTGAAAATTCTGCTATGTGAGATGTCTTAGATTTTACTACCTGTTTTTTCCTAAGATTAGTCAGGTGTCACAGTTTACATTTAAGTCGTTTATCAATTTTGAGTTTATTGCTGTGTATGGTATAAGTTGTTGGTATATGGTATATGGTATAAATGATTTTCCCAACACCATTTCTTGAAGAGACTGTCTTTACTTCATTGTATGCTCTTGCCTCCTCTGTCAAATATTGATTGAGCATAATGATGGGTCAATTTCTGGGTTCTCTCTTCTATTCCATTGAGCTATATGCCTGTTCTTGTGCCAGTACCAGGCTGTTATGATTACAATGGCTTTGTAATACAGTTTGATATTTGGTACTATGATCCCTCCAAGTGTGTTCTTTTTTCTCAAGATTGCTGTAGTTATTTTTTTTATTATTATTTTTTTTGTTCCATGTACATTTTTAGAGTATTTGTTCTAGATCTCTGTGATATGCTGTTGGTACTTTAATAGAGATTCTATTGAATCTATAGATTGCTTTGGGTAATATGGACATTTAATTATGTTAATTCTTTTAATCCACAAGCACTGTATATTCTTCCACTTGTTTGTATCTTCCTCTACCTATTTTTTCAACATCTAGTAGTTTTCTGAGTTCAGATCACTTACCTCCTTGGTTAAGTGTATTCTTAAGTATAATTTTTTTTGCTGCAATAGTAAATGGGATTATTTTTGTTTCTTTTCTTTTTATTATTGGTGTATAAAAATGCCATCGATTTCTGCATGTTAATGTTGTACCCTGCTACATTGCCAAATGTCAATTGCTCTTTCGGTATCTATTGCTACGATCCTAAGATTTTTATCTTTCAGTTTGTTTATGTGATGTATAACATCTATTGATTTGTGAATATTATACCAGCCTTGAATAAATCTCACTTGGTCATGGTGCATGATCTTTTCAATATATTGCTGGATCTGATTTGCTAATATTTTGTTGAGGATTTCAAGATCTATGTTCATCAGAAATATTGGACTTTAATTCTCTTTCTTTGCAGTGCCTTTTATGTGGTTTTGGAATTAGGACAATGCTGGCCTTATAAAAAGAAGCTTGGGATTCTTCCTTCCTCTTGAATTTCTTGAAATAATTTGAGAAAGATAGATGTTAGTTCTTCTTTGAGTGTTTGTAAAACTATTCTGTGAAGCCATACAGACCAGGGTTTTTGTCTGCTGAGAGTTTATTGATTACTACTTCAATTTCATTAGTTGTTATTGGTCTATTCAGGGTTTCTGAATCTTCTGGTTGAGTTTTCGAACACTGCATGTTTCTAAGAATTTGTCCGTTTTATCTAGATTGTCCAATTTGTTGACATATAGTGGCTCATGGCATTTTCTTAAGATTCTTTTTTATTTTTGTGGTGTCAGTTGTTACTTCACCTTTTCTGTTTCTGATTTTCTTTATTTTGGTTCTCTTTGTTTCTTGGTGAGACTGGCTGACATGTTCATCAATCTTGCTTATCTTTTCAAGGAACCAGCTCTTGGTTTCATTGATCTTTTTCTTTCTTTCTTTCTTTTTTTTTTGTTTTTAGTCTTTATGTCATTTATTGCTGCCCTGATCTTTATTATTTCCTTCCTTCTACTTATTCTGTGATTTTCCTTTTCTTTTTCTTTTTCTAATTCCTTTAATTGTTGGGTTGGATAATTTATTCAAGTTTTCTGTGTTTCTCAAGGTAAGCCTGTAGAGTTATGAACTTCCCTCTCAGAACTGCTTTTGCTATATCCCATAGATTCTGGTTTGTTGTGTGTTCATTTTCATTTGTTTTCAGGAAAATTTTTATTTCTTCCTTGCTCTTATTTGTTACTCATTCATTGTTTAATAATATGCTATTTAGCCACCATGTGCTTGAATGTTTATAAGTGTTTTTATTGTGGTTGATAACATGCCATTGTGATCCATGAAGATGCTTGATATAATTTCAATCTTAAACTTATAGAGACTTAGTTTGTATCCTAACACGTGGTCTATATTTGAGAATGTCTCATGTGCACTTGAGAAGAATATATATTTCTGCAGCTTTGGGATGAAATGTTCTATAAATGTCAATTAAATCCATCTAACCTAGTATGTTATATAAGGTCGCTGTTTCCATTTTGATTTTTTGTCTAGAAGATGTATCCAGTGATGACAGTGTGGTGTTAAAAATCCCCTTCTATGATTGTATTGAGGTTGATCTCTTTATTAAAGCCTTCCAGAAGCTTTTAAAAATATATATTTAGGTGCTCCTATAGTGGGTGCATATATATTTACAAGTGTTGTATCCTCTTGTTGTATTGATACTTTTAGTAGTATGTAGTGACCTCCATTGTCTCTTGTTATGGCCTTCATTTGAAGTTTATTTTGTTAGATACAAGTATTACTACCACATTTATTTTTGTTTCCATTTGCATGGAAAAATATTTTTCATCCATTTACTTTCATCATTTGTGAGTCATTTGTTCTGACAGGGTCTCTTGCAGTTAATATATATATATATATATATATATATATATATATATATATATGTCATGTTTTCTTTCTTTTTTTTATATCCTTACTCAAGGACATTTTTCCATTTTTTGTTCAGATAGAGTGGGAGGGAAAGAGAGGAAGAGAGAAAAACATTGATGTGAAAGGGACACATCAAGTGGCTGCCACCTGCATGACCCAACCAGGGACGGGGACAAACTGCAACCGAGGTACATGCCCTTAGCGGGAACTGAACCCAGGTCTCTCCAGATGGCAGGCTGAAGCTCCAACCTCTGAGCCAAACTGACTAGGGCAGGTCATGTTTTCTTATCCATTCAGTACCCTATGTCTTTTGAATAAAGCATTTTGTCCATTTACACTTAAGGTTATTATTGATTGGTACTTCTTTATTGTCATTTTCATTATTTATGCCAACATTCCCCTCTCTCTCTGTATTTCTTCTTGTTCTTACAACAGACCTTTTAGCATTTCTTATAGTGCTGGTTTGGTGGTAATAAACTGCTTTAGATTTTTATTTTTTGATAGTCTGGGAAGCTCTTTATTGCACTTTCAATATTAAATGATAGCCTTGAAGGATAGATTAGTCTTGGTTTCATATCCTAGCTTTTTATTACTTTGAATACTCCATGCCATTTCCTTCTGGCCTGTAGTGTTCCTATTGAGAAATCAGCTGACATCCTTATGGAAGCTCCTTTGCAGGCAACTGATTGTCTCTCTCTTGCTGCCCTTAAAATTATTTTTCTTTCTTTTTTTTTTCTGTCTTTAATCGTTCTCATTCTAATTATGATATGTCTTGTTGTGGTTGTCTCTAGGTTCATTTGGATTGGGACTCTGTGTGCTGCCTGAACTTGTGTGACTTTTTCCTTTACCAGATTGGGGAAATGTTCATCAATATTTTTTCCAACAGGTTCTTTCCTTGGCTTTCTTTCTTCTCCTTTTGGTATCTGTATGATGCAGATGTTGCTCTATTTCCTATTGTCCCTCAGTTCCCTTACACTGTCCTCATGTTTTTTAATTGTTTTCTTTTTGTTTCTCTAATTGAGTGATTTTTTTTTCTACCTTTTCATCTAATTTACTGAGGCAGTTCTCAGCTTCTATAATCTACTATTGATTCCTTCCAGGGTATTCTTTATTTCAGCTATGTCATTCTTCATTTCTGATTGGCTCTTATGGTCTCCATACTTGTTTTCATTCTGATGTAGTTTTCACTAAGATTTTTGTAGTTCTCAGTAAGTTGCTCATAGTTCTCACTGTTGTTTGAACATCCTTATAACCATTACTTTGAACTCTGTATCTGATAAATTGCTTGTTTCCATTTAATTTATCTCTTTTTCTAAAGATTCATCCTGTTCTTTCATTTGGTGCCAGTTATTTTGTTTCCCATTTTTGTTGTTTCTTTGTGTTTGTTTCTGTGTATCAGATAAGTCAGCTATGCCTCCCAGTCTTGGTGGAGTGGATTTCTTGTGTCACCTAGTGATGTAGTCTCCTTGATGTTCTGAACTGGGTAGTCTAGGAATGATCCTTGTCTGGGTTATGTGGATTCTCCTGTTGAATTTGGGTCTTAATTGCTATTGTCTTGTTTGTGTGTGGGCTCAGCCCTCAGGCTTGTTGACTGTGATTCTCAACCCCAATCATGTCATTCCAATTGTTATATAGATTCTGACAGAACAAAAGAAAACAAAACCAGACCAAATCCAAAACAAAATGAAAAAACAAGACAACAAGAATAATAAAGACAACAGCCTCAGGCAAAATACTGAAAAACAAACAAGAAAACAATAACCACACACACTCACACACACACACACACACACACACACACACACACACACAAATTCTAGAAAACATGAGACCAAAGGAATTAGAGGAGAAAAAGAGAGAGAGAGAGAGAGAATATGCAAGTAAAGAGGAAGGAGACCAGAAATAGGGTAAGTATAAAAATAAAGCATATAAAATAATTAAATAATAATATTTTAAAAAAGTAATAATAGTATATAAAATAGTATGGGGAAAAAAGGAAGGAGAAAATGAATTAAAAATAAAAATTTAAAGAGAATGAGAAAAATATTAGACTGAAATGATAGTAATAAGAGAATAAGGAAAAAGAAAGAAAGAAAATTCAAGCCAAACACACACACACACACACCCTTTGAACTTGCTATTTGTGGTGTTCACTGGATTTTGCTCCAATTGTGTTCAATCTGATCCCTTGGTGTGTGGGTCTTGGGCCTCCCGGGCAGTTGTCTGGTGCATGCCAATGTGAGTCACTGTCTCTGCCTGGTCCTGGGCAACCTGGCTGAAGCACTGCAGGGCAGATCCCCAAGTAAGCATGGAACCTCCTTATCCCAGAGGCTGGGTCTGCTTCAGGGCTCACCCTTTGAATATATTTGCTCTGTGCTGCGTTTCTTTCTCCCATGGAACTGTAAGTACAGAGACTACAGAACCCAGTTTATCTAGGACAGTATTGCTTATCATCACAAAACTAAGTAGTAACCGTGTCTCCTTTCATTTGAAATGGTAATTTAATGCAAGTGGGGGGGGATTAAACATCTACACAAAAACTGTAATAGGAAATGAGATGTAGTTTGTTTCATAGAATTATACTAGATCTGAGCAAGCCACTTCTTTCTGGATAAATCAGGGAAGTCCTGAAATTTGAGATGACCTTGACTGAGAGCTAGGGTTTGGATCTACATTCTTCTTGTACCCAATAGACTAGAAGCCTCAAATTTACATATAGATATAACTTATTAATCTACTTGGTTACCTATTACAAATACTAATAAACCAATATAATATTAGAAAACACACAATAACTTGATATATTTAGAGTTATAAGAACTGAAAATGAAGGTTCACAGAAACTCCAAAGCCACAGTTTTCACCACAGTATTCTTGATTAGATATTCAGATTTGTGAAATCCACAGATACACAAATCATTTTCTGTCTCAAGATGTAAAAATGTACAGTTGTGCAGACAAGGGAAATAAATAAGCATAAATAATTAGGTTTATAATCCTACCAACATAACTGATGAGGAGGGAACATACAGAGGATAGCAAACCTTCTGACCTGTGTAACTGTTACAAGATTTAGAAGTTTTCTTGTCATCCCCAAGGCAGTCAGAGGCTGTTCTCCACCCTTTGGATTGTCCCTACCAATAAATTATTTTTTCATAATCCAGTCTGATACAGTAATTCGAGAAAATGTTCCAGATTTATCTGATGGTTTGAAGCACCGAGACACTAAGCCTTGGCAGGTTAGGGTAGGGGCTGTTTAGCTTCAGTCAACTTTGCATATGGCTTTATGTTTTAAATCTAATCATGCACATGGCCTATATTTAAAAGGCATTTCTTGGTACTGCAGACTCTGATGGCTTAGAAACTTTTACCCTCCTCATCTATATGATTCACCTGCCTAGGCTCTGGGTTTTCTATCTTTGGTTGCTTCAATTTAGGCACAATCTAGTAAAAAATACTATGAACTCAGAATAAGATTTAAAAAGACAAGTGTGTCTAAGTAACGAAGGCAAGAAGCATTACTGAAAATTGGCAGAACACAAGGACTCCCTTTATTATTTAGTGTTTCCTTAAAACAAGCACTTTATAGAGATTTACTTTATTATTCATGAAACCAGCAGTAAATTTACCAGGTTTTAGAAACACAGACCCTAAGACTCACCATGCTATAATTTGATTAATCTTATAAAGAACTCTTTCAAATTGGGCATTTAGAACATCAAGAATCTGAACATTCTTGACTCTCATTTACCCTTTCTAGTCTATCAGGGATGACTCTTAATATAACATGCTGAACAATCACTTGTTCTAGGATTTGTAGCAGTGTTTGAAAGTGAATGCTGCACATGGCAATCATAACAAAGCACATTAGATTGACTCATTTCTAAAAGCAGGGAAAGGATGGAAAGAGAAGTCTTGTTTACCTCTCTTTCTTTCCAAAGACCACTTTACATATATTATCTCATTGATCTTTCAATATCTTTATCTTGGAGTACTTGGGTAATTCACTTAGGTAAAGCCTGACTAGATTAAGTGATTCACTCATGGACTCACAGTAAGTCCTTGGCTAAGTCTGTCTCTGTGCATTCTGTTCTAATACTGTGCCCTGTGTCCAACTGGGTAGATACACACACATTTTTTTGCATGGTGCATACATGAGACCTGTTCTAAAGAGGCCGAATGAAAGGTAACGTAGAGGACCAGAGCAGAAAATAATTTCACTTCCTGACAACAGCCTGAGAACAAGAAGGGCAAATGGAGCTGTAGAAGAAAGTGATTAAGAACAGTGGCAGGGAACACCTGGGTTGCTTCCATATCTTGGCTACTCTAAATAATGCTGCCATGAACATAAGAGTGGATATGTCTTTTCCATTAGTGACAGGGAGACAGAGAACACCACAAATAGAAGCCAAGAACCAGAGTTGAAAAAAATGAAAGCCGAGATTAGCAAGGGTGAGTTGCAACTTTGTGTGTGAAATGCAATTTCAAAACATTATGCTTTTACTTTTTCATAGAAAAATAGAAGTGGCTGCACCTTGATAAATCTCTGGATGAAGTCATTGCCCTTAGGCAACTAAACAGCTGTTAATACAGGACTGAGGGATGTCAAGACTCTCGTTTGTAAAAAAGTAGGTCTTTCTTCCAATTTATCTAATAGATTGTTCTGCTATGTTCAACACTCCAAGTACACTTTAGGTATGCCTGTGTGTACGTGTGTATAGAAGGGTACAAATGACACACATACAAACACACAAACATACATAGATAGATAATAGACATATAGATGTATTTATAAAGCATTTTTAATGTTTTAATAACTTTTGCATCTTTTTCCTTTATTTGAGTCTTGAAATAGCCTTATGAGATAAGTGAGGCATATATTATTGTGCTCAATTTAGAGACTGGAAAGTAAATGCCTCCAAATGTTAACTAAATATATTTAAAAGTTCAATTTTACCTATTCCTTTTTTGAATATGACTCAATATTTAGATATAAATATTTTTAATATTCAATAAAAAATAATAGTATTAAATTTTTGTAAGTCCAAACAGTGTACAAAATTCTATACATTGTATATTATCTGATTATGCTTCTACAATAAATCTGATACAGATAAAAGAGGCATGCTCAATTGATTTAGAAATTATTCCCTTGATCTTGTAATTCAGAGTTACAGTGAAATTAAACATTTGGAATATAACCCTAGAAATAATTTTTAAAAAATTAGCCATCTTATATTGTACTTTATAGGCAAAGTTGTTGGGTTTCATGCTTCTCAGAAACTGAAAATTATGCATTTTAGGTTGAACTTATTTTAAATGAGAATATATTTATTTGATTGTCACCACAGTTATAGTATTCTTAAAGTTAAGGTGCTTAGACTATAGATTTTTCTTTCATGTGCATCAGTATGATTTTCACAGAACTTAACTGGTTTAAAAAAAAAAAAAACAGCAACAAAAAACAGTTATAATGATTCTCTTTCTATAGTGTCATCTATACACTACATTTCTCAGTCAGTCTGCCTTGGCCCTGTGACTAGTTATTATCAATGCATTATGCACAGGTTATTTACTATGCATGTCTTCTCCATTCTCTGTTTCCTCCTTAGACACCTAAGTGCAGAATAGAATGGTAGAGCCAAAAGATGATTGGAACCTGTGTTCCTGAATCATGGAAGAAGGCCACCCACCTGGACACATGAGGACTAAATTAACTTCTATAATATTCATCCATTAAAATTTTGGGGATTATTTGAATATACACATTCAAATACACATTCAAACTCTTATTTGCTTTTTTTATTTTGAAGATGCTCTGAATTGTACATTTTTATCTTTTTCCTTATTTATTAGCAATATATTGCCAAAATTAAACATACCATTGATTTGGCTAATCATTTCACTAATATAATAAAATACTTTTAGCTTCATGTCTGTCACATAATCTAGTTACTATCACATAATCTAGTTACTATTCTTCAATCAGATCTATCCATCTGTCTTTATTATATATTCTCTGCTCATTTTTACAAGCACCCATGAGCACATACACTGTACTTTTGCCTTTTCATTTATTTTACTAATTCATATATGTTTTTCCTGATCATCTCAAGGCCATAGTTCTCTTCATTTCTCCATGTCATTCAGAAAACATCTGTTAAATGAAGACTTCAATTCTCAAATATATAGAGAGTTCTTTTTCTCTCATACTATACAGAAGCCAGTGAATATCAGCATGAGAAATTAAAAAGTATAGCCTGACCAGTGTGACTCAGTAGACTGAGCATCATCCTATGGCCTGAGAAGTCCTGGTTTGATTCCTAGTCAGGGCACATGCAAGGTTTCAGGCTCAATCCCCAGTGAGGGCATGCAGGAGACAGTCAATCCATGTTTCACTTTGATGTTTCTCTCTGTCTATCCCTTCCTCTGCCTCTCTATAAAAAAGTAATAAAAACATATTTTTTTAAAAGGTATGTTGTAAATGACTACATTGTTTGCAAAAGGCCAGTTGACCATCTCCAATGAGAACTTATAAGGTACTTTTGTTTAGTGAATTTTTCACATTTCAGGATTTATTGCTAAATCCAGCAAATCTCAAAGCTTAATTTTGTCACCATTTTGAAAGGGCCCTACCTCTTTAGGTTATATTCACATTAACCAATATATAGCATTTTATATAAAATCAGTATACTGACATTGATGTACATGAGCAAAGCTAAAACCTGAGTGAGCATGATCACATTTTTATAGCCATCACATTTTGTTCCTGTAAATTTAATCACTTCAAAAGACAACTTCATATTAAAAAGTTTATTGGAAAAAGAACACAAAGAAGCCCTGGCCGGTTTGGCTCAGTGGTTAGAGCGTCGGCCTGCAGTCCAGAGAGACCAGGGTTTGGTTCCCATTAAGGGCACGTATCTCAGTTGTATTTTGTTCCTGGCCCTGGTTGGGTTGTGTGGGTGGCAACCACTCGATGTGTCCCTTTCACTTTGATGTTTCTCTCTCTCTCCCTCCCACTCTATTTGAACAAAAAATGGAAAAATGTCCTCGGGTGAGGATAAAAAAAACAACACAAAAAGAACTAAGAACTTGTTGATTCAAATGATTAATGGATTTGACTAAGGTACACTGATGAACCCATTTATGCAGTAATGTAACCTTGTCAATGAAACTATAATACTTGAAGTTCATTGGTACTTTTATTTACCATATAGTACTAGCAAGTTGATTTTTACTTAAAGGTGCTTTTGTTTTTTACGTGTAAGCTAATTTATAGCATAACTGTTTTTATTCATTCAAAAATATTTATTGAGCATCTATTATATGTTACTTTTACAAGCATCAGGTAACAAAAAAAGACCTTGTCTTCCTAGTGTTTGCAATATGTTAATGAAGACATACTTTCATTTTAGTGTTTATTTGATGGCCTAAGTACAAACTGATTTAAATAAGTACTTGAAAGGAATGAGCATTATGTAAATGCATATGCAACACAAGTAGATTCTGAACTATAATACAGGTGTTAAAGCTGATATTGGAAGGATAACTGGGTATTAATATTTAAACAGATTGGAAACAGCATGAGCAAAAACATGCCATATTTGGGACACTATCTGAAAGACAATGCAGCTGAAGAAAAGGGGGTGAGAATATGAGGGTCCTGAAGTGCAATTGGACAGTCTGGTGGGGGTAAGACATGAAACTATAGTTTTTGAAGTTCATTGGTACTTTTATTTACCATATGGTACTAGCAAATTGATTTTTACTTAAAGGTGTTTTTGTTTTTAAGCTAATTTATAGCATAACTTTTTTTACTAATGTAGGAAATGTTCTTCCAGTTATCCAAATAAATATTTTTACCTTTAACCTCAGATTTAAGGACAGTTATTAGAAGGTTAAGCTAGGTGATGTGGGCAGATCTTCTACTAAAATCCATCATTCTGACTGCAGTGGGATGTGAGAGAGAGATTGGAAGAGGGGAGACTGCTGCTGCAGTCCAGATGAGAACTGAAGCAGCCTGAACCAGGGTGGGTAAAGATAAACTTAGAGAATGCATCTCTTAGTGATTTCAATGGGAAAAATCTCAAGGGTCAAATTTTTCTCCCTTATTTTCAAGTGTTTTTATTTTGTTTGTTTGTTCATTTCTAATATTTGCTGTAAGTGTAATGCAACACCTATTTCTGCCTAAACTTAGACTCCATCAAGCTACTGAATTAGGTGAGAAGACTCATAAGGTTTAAAATTCAGATATCTATTTTACTGCACTTCAATAAAACCATAAAGATTAAATAATCATAAATATTTTGAAAATACAAACAAAAGTTATCATAATTTCACTATTCAAAGAACTGCTAATATTTGTATATATTTACTTCCTTTGTAAATATTGATTTAAAATATTATAATCTTAACATAAATCTTTTTATTTTTATTTAAAATCATGATCCTATAAATTGTTACATACTCAGAACAATCTTTTATATAGATGCCTTATATTTTATTGCATCTGTATCCTAGACAGCAAAAGAAACCATCAACTAAATAAAAAGACAACCCACTGAAAGAAAGAACATATTCACCAATGATACATCTGATAAAGGGTGAATATACACAAAATTTCTAAAGAACTTATAAAACTCAACAGCAAAACAAACAAAAAACAATCCAATTTAAAAATTGGCAAAGGACCTGAATAGATACTTTTCCAAAAAGG
The DNA here is from genome assembly GCF_014108415.1 of Molossus molossus. NCBI lineage: Eukaryota > Metazoa > Chordata > Mammalia > Chiroptera > Molossidae > Molossus > Molossus molossus. Next base: position 83,626,230 of record NW_023425401.1, on the reverse strand, counting down.
CGATACAGATGGCCAATAAGCATATGAAGAGATATCAATGGCATTAATGATCAGAGAAATGCAAATTAAAACCACAATGAGATATCACCTCACATTTTTCAGAATGGCTTTCATCAATAAATCAACAAACAGCAAATGTTGGTGAGCATGTGGAGAAAAGGAACCCTTTTGCACTGCTGCTGTGAATACAGATTGGTGCAGCCACTGTGGAAAGCAGTATGGAGTTACCTCGAAAGGTTAGACATGGAACTGCTTCATGACCCAGCAATTTCACTTCTGGGAGTGTATCCAAAGAAAACCAAAACACCAATTTGAAAGAATATATGCACCCCTATGTTTATAGCAGTGTTATTTACAATAGCCAAGATTTGGAAGCAGCCCATGTCAGTAGATGAGTGGATTTAAAAAAAGCGGTGATACATGTACACAATGGAATACTACTCAGCTGTAAAAAAGAAGGAAATTTTATCCTTTGTGACAGCATGGATGGACCTGGAAAGCATTATGCTAAGTGAAATAAGACAGTCAGAGAAAGATAAGTACCATATGATTTCACATATATGTGGAATTTAATGAACTATTTAAACTAACAACAAAATAGAAACATAGATTGAGAAAAGATTGACAACTGTCAAAGGGGAGTGGGTTGTGGGTCTGGGCAAAAAAGGTGAAGAAATTAAGCAAAAACGAACAAACAAACAAACACCCATAGATTCAGACAACAGCATGGTGATTGCCAGAAGGGAAGGGGGGGAAAGAGGTTGAAGAGGGATAGGGGGGATAAATGGTGATGGAAGAAGACTTGACTTGGAGTGGCGAACACAATACAATATACAGATGATATATTGTAGAACTGTACACTTGAAACCTATATAATTGTATTAACCAATGTCACCTCAATAAATTCATTAAATAAATAAATTAATTAAGAAAATAAAATAAAAAATATTTTTGCTATGCAAGTATTATGATCTTAAATAATTATGATAATTTGCCATTTATATTCATGGCTTACTTGATAATATCATTATATGTCCTATCATTAACTTTGATTGCATAAATATTACATTAAATTCAATCATATAAGAATTTTAGAATCTATTTTAAATGTATATATAAGAATAATGAACCAGGCTTTAGTGTAAAAACCCCAACTATATAAGAATATATATATATATTTTAAGTTTTATTTTTTCTGATGGCTCTATTAATGAAATAACACTTTCATATGAAAGAGAATTAGGGAAAATATATGTATTCATTTTCTATTGCTGTCATAACAAATTACCATAAAGTTAGTGGCTTAATACAACATAAATTTATTATCTTGCTTCTCTAGGTCATAAGTCCATGTGGGATCTGCTCATTTCTCTGCTCCTGGTCTGACAAAACTAAAATCCAGGTATCAGTTGGCTAATGCTCTCATGTGGAATTAGGAAGTATAATTCTGCAGAAGAATCCACTTTCTTCAGGTCCTTGTTGTAGGGCTAAAGTCCTTTCTTTGCTGACTGTTAGCCAGGAGCCCTCAGAGCCCCTTAAGGCCACCTGCATTTCTTGTCACCTTGCCCCCTCTGTTTTTAAATACCATGTCCAGTTTTCCTCATCTTCAAATCTCTCAGACTTTCTTTTCTGTGGCATCTCTTCTAGTCAAAGAAAGTTCTCTGCTTTCAAAAGCTAATGTGATTAAATTGAAACTACCTGGATAATTCATAATAATATCTCTAACTTCAATGACATCTGCAAAGTCCTTTTTTGTTATGTAAAGAAACATAGTCACAAATTCCTGGAATTAGAGGATGACATCTTTGGGTGCCATTATTCAGCCAATGGCAAAGTGTTATCATATTGATACACATTGTTTCAATTCTCCAGTCTTTTTCATTTATTAATTTAATTCAGATTCCACATTTCTTATCTATATAACAGATATAATAAAATTTAGATCCACTCTAACAATATTTTTCCACTTCATATACACACGTTTATAGGGTAAATAAATATGATCTGCACATATAACTTCATTCTTGAAATTCCCAGGATCTGATGCTCATATTTTGTAGAGACCATCACAGATGCCTAATTAACAAACTCTTTCTTTAAGCATAGACAACTGTACACTTTCAACTCATGCATAGTCCATAGGGCATGCTAATAAATGGCTGAAAGTAGCATCCCTGAAGAGAACTGTGTAGGAAATGCAGAGAATAAAATGCATGCTTGAGTCTTCTAAGAAGACCTGTAGCTCATACTAATATATAATTAAAAAGAAGAAATGTGCTATTTGATCAGCACATTAAAGTTTAAGAAGAGTAGCATGATTTTAAAAACTGATTATGAAGTGGAAGAGGATTTATATTTAAATGCACTCCTGAAATGAATATATTATGTTATTAATGTATAAATAAGTAATAAAGACATATAAAGTGGTTAAACTTTACAATAGCAGTGTATTCATAATAACCCCCCTTTATTGAAATTATGTGTTAAGTATTTGGCAATCTAATTTTTTTAAATCTGCATAAGCAATTTAAGAGATGGATATCAGTCTCCTTATTTTGTACATTGAGAGTTTCAGATAAATTAAATAATTTGTCTGAAGTCACATAGCTAGTAAGAGAAAGAGATTATATATTATTCCAAATTTTATGCTTTTATACTGTTATGTTACATTGCTTTTTTTTAGAACTCAGACACTTAATAATGGTTTTTCTGACAATTCACTGCTTACTGATTTAATTATAACTTGAACTTCAGTTATGGATAGTATTTGTGAACAACAATTACAGAAAGTTACAGAAGATGCAATGCTTACTCCAGAACTATACTAAGAATAACATTTTTCTTATTTTCTTCAAAAAGGATATTGAGTACATAATTAACAAAGTCACACTCTCATCAATTTTAACTGATTGTGCCTCATGTAATACAGATTAATTCACACAAAAAAATCATTACCTATAAAATTGTATGTAAATCCAACGTTAATAAATGGAATTGCTTTTGAAATACACAATAAGGTTGCTTTTATAAATGTAATTATGTAGTCAGTAATTTCTTTTTTTTCTTTTATTGATATTTTAAAGAGAAGAAAGGAGATGGAGAGGGCGACAGAAACATCAATGAGAGAGAACATTGATGGGCCGCCTCTGCATGTGCCCTGACTGGGAACCGAATCTGTGAACTCTTAGTGCATGGGTCATTGTTCAGCCACTGAGCCACACCAGCCAGGCTAGTCAATAATTTCTAAAATGAATAATAAATTCTTAGTTTACCTTTGCTTTGTAGATTAAAACCTCACATGTTATACATATAATTATTTTACTAGAACAAATGGTTTCCTTTGGAGTGAATAAAATTTTGACGAGTTATAATGCTATTTTACACTTCTCAGAACAATCTCAGAACCTCTGGAGTTTTATGTAGAATTTCGTACACTTCTTTAGGGCTTGTTATAGAAAAACCTCCATGTGAAAGCATTCTGTCCATTAAAAGTCTCCCTGAAGCTCTGAAGTGCACCAGCTATGGGCCTGCATGTGTGAGTTTACATATGTGTATTTTGTATATGTGGATATATATTTGTGGGTCAACAACAGAGTTCCTATTTTCTGTCAAGTTAAATACAAACAATTAAGACTAATGAAGTTCAGCCAAATCACCCTCATGAGCTCAACTTATAGCAATTGGAGAGTCGGGCAGTGTGGACATAGACTTGTGCCAGTAAATCATTTATGGATTTGAGTATAATAAATACTTTTATCTTTTTTTATTAAATTAGTTTCAAGTGTAAAACATAGTTATTAGACTAAATATATATATATATATATATATATATATATGCATGTGTATATATATATATATATAGTGTTATCAAGTGATCACACTAGTATCCATCTAATACTATACATAGTTGTTAAAATATTATTGACTATATTCCCTATGCTGTACTTTACATCCTTGTGACTATTTTTATAACTAGTAATTTATCCTGAACATGTTTCTTCCCCAGCTTTTTCATGCCCTAGCTTACATAGTCTCTTCCTTCGGCTGGGTCTCTTTCTGGGGTTCTGCTCTCACTTTCCCTTAGAAGACCAAGGAAAAGGGAAAGGCAATAATCATATAGGTGACTACAGATTAATTTAAAGAACACTCTCTTGTGTGTGTTTATTTGGATACATGTATAACCATAAGCATACTCAATAAATACCTAGAAAAGTTATTTGAAGTATTAAGTAAAAAATAATAATTTTTTAAAATAATAAAACATTCAGTACTTATAAAAGGAAAGGAAAGGCCTTAGATTTGGAGGAATTTGTATAATCATTCTCAGAATTACATGTCCTAATTCTGTGGGAAGACCTCCTCTGCGTTCCTGAAGCACCATCAGCTGCAGAACATATTACCTTCTAAAGGTGTGGGTCTCAGCCTCATGGGACCATCCTGTGAGCTTCTAGGTTTTTAAAATCCCAACCTCTCCCCTCAGTTCTCCTGGCTCAAGGAACACCATCTCCTTCCTGCAATTACAATCTTTTCATAACCTCAAAGTTGCCCTCTCCTTTTTGCCCTCCCATACTTGCTTAAACAAATTGTTAATTAAATTATATGTGGTAAACCATTGGCATGGGTTGTTTTTCTCAGTGGATTCTGAGATATAGCAATGAAAACTCAGAGAAAGGAATATACAATTGCAGATGCCGAGATCAGAAAATGCTTCACAAAATGCATGCATTTCCACTCGGCCATGAACAATAACTTCGATGTGAAGTGAAACCGAAGGGCAGGGAAATAGATGCGGAACTGGCAGAGGCAGGAAAGCAGAAGCATATAGAGAGATGAGCAGGTCACTTCATCTGGAGTGAGGGCTAGTGAACAGGAAGGGCAAGAACAACTCAGAACAATTTGTCTTTTTTGGTGTGCAAAAATACAAAGTACAGGTTGGAGGATTTTTAATCTTTCAAAATAATATAACAAGCCCAGCTAGTATGGCTCAGTGGTTGAGCTTAAACCCATGCACCAAGAGGTCACTGGTTTGATTCATGGTACGGGCACATGCACAGATTATGAGCCCAATCCCCAGTGAGGGGCATGCAGGAGGTGGCCAATTGATATTCTATCTCATCAATGTTTCTCTCTCTCTCTCCCTCTCCCTTCCTCTCTCCCTAAAATCAATAAAGAAAAAAAAATTATAAATGAAATAAAATAATATAACAATGGAATAAAAGGTTTAAAAATAGGAACACAATAAGAATACATTTTAAGTAGGAGTAAACTTCCTGAACTGAATAACTCATATGAAAATACACATTCACTATCTAATTTGTTACAATAAAAAGTACTTTACAATAAGTATAAAAATCCCAATACTTGACATAATGGGTACTGAAATGTCTCTTTAAAATATACTTTATACAGGATTCCAAAATGGCGGTGGAGTGAATGGAAGCTACACAGACCATCTCCCAGGACCAAATTAGAATTACAATGAAAATAAAGACAAATCGTCAGGAAAAAGCAACAGAAAAGCAGCTTGGAGGACCATGTAACCAGGGACACTAACTCAATTCTGGTAGGATTGTGAAGGCACGAGAGGGGGGCTGGGAGCCCACAGACGGCAGCAGCCTTATCTATGAGCAGGACCTCAGGTTAAACTCCCAAGCAGCTCCGCAGCGCAGAGCCGGGACAGACGCTGAAAAAGCCATAGACACTCACCTTGGGCTCTGTCAGAGGGAGGGTGGACTGGACTGGAACTGTGTGGGGACACTCAGAATTTGGAAGGCGCTTAGAGCTTTTGCTGAGTTATGGCCATGCAAGACAGTGGTCATCTTACTCCTTCCCAGGGCTCTGGGGAGAGGCTACAGCTGCTCCCTCGGAGATTTAACTGCACCCAGGTGGGGCATTGAAATGCATATTGAGGCTCATTAATAATCAGCATCGGCTCCACCCTCAGGAAACCACCTTATGCTGAACTCCTGAGGGAGTTTTTCATTCAACTGAGAACCCAAGGCTCTTCAAGTAACCACTACTGATAGCCTCCAGGAAAAAATCTATAAGATAACTGTACCATTCCTGGGCTAGCAACTCTAACCAAGAAAGTAAGACTTGACAGTGGTGTTTAACGTGGGTCCTCCCTTGCTCATCTAAACCCAGGAGAGAGAGCCACAAACAGCAGAACACCAACACCCCACAGGGAAAATATGGCAGGCTCCAAAGTCCATTATGATAGCCAAAATGGTGAAACACAGAAACAAAAGGCAAATGAAAGAATAAAGGACGTCTACAGAAGATGAGATAAATGAGGTTCAGTTAAGCAAGTTAACAGAACTAAAATTCAGAGCCATGATCTTGAGGAAGCTCAACAGCATGTGTAAGAAAGGACATGAGCACCATGAGTAAAGACATAGAAATGTTAAAAATCAACCAGTTAGAAATTAGAAACCACCAAGAAGAAATAGAGAATGACATATCAGAAATAAAGAATACATTAGAAGATCTAAACAGCAGAGTAGAGGAAGTAGAGGACCGGATCAGTGAATTAGAAGACAGGTTAAAAAAAACAAACAAACACCCAATCAGAAAACCAAAAGGAAAAAAAGCAATTAAAAAACAGGAAGGCAGCTTAAGAGAACTGTGGAACAACTGGAAACATAATAATATTCGCATCATAGGAGTCCCCGAAGAAGAAGAAAATGAACAAGGGTTAGAGAATATATTTGAAGAAATAGTGACAGAAAACTTCCTAAATTCAAGTTCAGAAGCACAGAGAGCCCCAAGTAAGAAGAACCCAAACAGGCCCACTCCAAGACACATAGTAATTAAAATTACAAAAAATAAAGACAAAGAGAGAATCCTAAAGGCACTAAGAGATAAGCAACAGGTTACCTACAAAGGAAACCCCATAAGGCTCTCAGCTGACTTCTCAACAGAAACACTACAGGCCAGAATGGAATGGCATGATGTAATCAAGGTCATGAAAAAAAAAGGATCTGAATCCAAGACTACTCTATCCAGCAAGGCTATCATTCAAAATAGAAGGTCAAATAAGGAGCTTCCCAGACCAAAAAAAAAAAAAAAAAAAAAGGCCAAGGGAATACATTAGCACCAAACCAGCACTGCAAGAAATGTTAAAAGGACTGCTGGAGAAATATGAAGAAAATTATAACCACACTAAACAAAAATGGCAATAAATAATTACGTATCAATAATCACCTTAAATATAAATAGATTAAATGCTCTGATAAAAAGACAGAGTAGCTGATTGAATAAGAAAGCATGACTCATCTATATGTTGTTTACAAGAGACTCACCTCACAACAAAAGCCTCATATAGGTTGAAAGTGAAGGGATGGAAAAAAACTTCCATGCAAACAGAAAGGAAAAAAAAAAGCTGGGGTAGCAATACTCATATCTGATAAAATAGATTTCAAAATGACGGCCATAACTAGAGACAAAGAAGGTCACTACATATTGAAAGGATCTATAAACAGGAAGATATAACCTTGATAAACATATATGCACCCAATATAGGAGCACCAAAATATATTAAAACTCTTCTAGAAGACTTCAAAAAAGAAATGGGTAGCAATACAATAATAGCAGGGGACTTCAATACCCTGCTGACATCACTGGATAGATCCTCTAGACAGAAAATTAGCAAGGAAACAGAGACTCTAAATGAAGCACTAGACCAAATGGATTTAATAGATATCTACAGAGAATTACACTCCAAAACTACACAATTCACATTCTTCTCAAGTACACATGGGACTCTCAAAAATAGATCACATGTTAGGACACAAACTAAGTCTCTACAAGCTCAAGAAGACTGAAATCATATCAGCATCTTCTCAGATCCAATGGCATGAAGCTAGAATTCAACTGCAACAAGAACATGCAAAGACATTTGAACATATGGAGGGTAAATAGCATGTTATTAAACAATGAATGGGTTACTGAGGAGATCAAGGAAGAAATTAAAAACTTCCTGGAAACCAATGAAAATGAAAACACAACAACACAAAATCTATGGGATGCAGCGAAAGCAGTTCTGAGAGGAAAGTTCATAGCACTACAGGCCTACCCCAAGAAGCAAAAAAATCTCTAATAGACTATCTAACCTCACAATTTAAAGAACAAGAAAGCAAACAAAAAGAAAACCCCAGAGTACGTAGAAGGAAGGAAAGTTAAGAGCAGAGTAGAAATAAATGACATAGAGTAAAAAAAAAAAAAACAATTCAAAGGATCAATGAAACAAAGAGCTGGTTCTTTGTAAAGGTAAACAAGATTGATGGACCCTTAGGTAGACTCACCAAGAAAAAGAGAGAAACCAAATACACAAAATCAGAAATGAAAGAGGAGAAGTAACAAGTGAGACCACAGAAATATAAAAGATCGTTAACAACTACTATGAACAATTATATGGCAACAAATTCGCTAATCTAAGCAAAATGAACAAATTTCTAGAAACACATAGTCTCCCAAAACTGGACCGGGAAGAGATAGAAAACTTGAATAGACAAATAACAGCTAAGGATATTGAAGATGTAATCAAGACTCTCCTAGCAAACAAAAGACCAGGCCCAGATGGCTTCATGGGGGAGTTTTACCGAACATTCAAAAAAGAACACACATTCTCCTCAAACTATTTCAAAAAATTCAAGAAGAAGGAAGGCTTCCAAACTTGTTTTATGAGGCCAGCATAATTCTAATTCCAAAACCAGAAAAAGACATCACAAAGAAAGAAAACTACAGGCCAATATCCCTGATGAACATAGACGCCAAAATCTTGAACAAAATACTAGCAAATCGGATCCAGAAATACATCAAAAAAATTATTCACCATGACCAAGTGGGATTCATCCCAGGGATGCAAGGCTGGTACAATATTTGCAAGTCAATAAATGTTATACACCACATAAATAAAATGAAGAATAAAAAACCACATGATCATATCAATAGATGCCAAAAAAGCCTTCCACAAAATCCAGCATCCATTTCTGATAAAAACGCTCCAGCAATGTGGGAATAGAGGGATCATATCTCGACATAATAGAGGCAATATATGAAAGACCTATGGCCAACATCATACTCAATGGGCAAAGACTAAAAGCATTTCCCTTAAGAGCAGGAACAAGAAAGGATGTCCACTTTCGCCACTCTTATTTAACATAGTACTGGAAGTCTTAGCTGGAGCATTCAGACAGGAAGAAAAAATAAAAGGGATCCAAACTGGAAAGGAGGAAGTGAAACTGTCATTGTCTTCAGATGACAAGATACTATACGTAGAAAACCCCAATGACTCCATCAAAAATTTACTAGACTTAAGAAATAAATTTGGCAATGTAGCAGGATACAAAATTAACATCAAGAAAAGCCCTGGCCAGTTTGGCTCAGTGGTTGGAGCATCAGCCTGCGGTCCGGAGAGACCCGGGTTCAGTTCCCACTAAGGGCATGTACCTTAGTTGCAGTTTGTCCCCGGCCCTGGTTGGTCGTGCGGGTGGCAGCCACTGGATGTGTCCCTTTCACATCAATGTTTTGCTCTCTCTCTCTTCCTCTCTCTCCCTCCCACTCTATCTGTACAAAAAATGGAAAAATGTCCTCGGGTGAGGATAAGAAAAAATAAATAAATAAAAAAGAAATCAATGGCATTCTTCTACACCAATGATGAACTCACAGATAGAAAAACTAAGAAAACGATCCCATTTACCATAGCAGCAAAAAAAATATGATACGTAGGAATAAACTTAACCAAAGAAATAAAGGACCTATTTGCAGAAAACTACAAGACATTGAAAAAAGAAATAGAGGAAAATATAGAAAGTGGAAGCACATACCTTGTTCATGGATTGGAAGAATTAACATCTTTAAAATGTCTATACTACTCAAAACAATTTATAGATTCAATGCAATCCCCATCAAAATACCAACAACATACTTCACAGAACTAGAAAAAATATTTCAAAAGTTCATTTGGAACCAAAAAAGACCCTGAATAGCCACAGAAATCTTGAAAAAGAAGAATAAAGTAGGAGGGATCACATTACCAGATTTCAGGTTATACTACAAAGCCACTGTAATTAAAATACTGGCACAAGAACAGGTATATAGACCAGTGGAACAGAACAGAGTACCCAGAAAGGAGCCCAAGGCATTATGCTCAATTAATAATTGACAAAGGTGGAAAGAGCATACAGTGGAGTAAAGACAGCCTCTTTAATAAAGGGGATTGGGAAAATTGGATAGCTACATGCAAAAAAAAAAAAAAAGAAAGAAACTAGACCATAAACTTACACCATACACAAGAATAAACTCAAAATGGATAAAAGACTTAAATGTGACCCTTGAATCCATAAAAATTCTAGGAGAAAATGTAGGCAACAAAATTTTGGATATCATATGAAGCAGAATGTTCACTGATACAACACGTAAGGCAACAGAAACCAAGGAGAAAATCTACACATGGGACTACATCAAACTCAAAAGCTACTGCAGAGCAAAAGATACAATTATCAAAATGGAAAGGCAACCCACTGTATGAGAGAGCATAATTGTCAATGATATATCAAATAAGGGATTAATTTTCAATATATATATAGAGTGCTCATACAACTCAACAAAAGGAAGACAAAGAACCCAATTAAAAAATGGGCAGGGAACTAAATAGGCACTTCTCCAAACAGGACATACAAATGGCTAAGAGACATATGAAAAAATGCTCAACATCGCTAATCATCAGAGAGAGGCGAATTAAAACAACAATGAGGTATCACCTCACACCTGTCATAATGGCCGCCATCAACAAATCATCAAACAAGTGTTGGGGAGGGAGTGGAGAAAAGGGGACTCTAGTACATGGTGATGGGAATGCAGACTGGTGCAGCCACTATGGAAAACAATATGGTGTTACCTGAGAAAATTAAAAATTGAACTTCCATTTGACCCAGTGATCCCATTTCTAGGAATATACCCTAAGAAGCTTGAAACACCAATCAGAAAGAATATATGCACCCCCATATTCGGAACAGCACTATTTATAATAGCTAAGATCTAGAAACAGCCCAAATGTCCATCAGTAGACGAATGGATATAAAAGCAGCGGTAAATATACACAATGGAGTACAATGCAGCTGTAAGAAAGAAAGATCTCTTATCCTTTGAGACTACATGGAGGGACCTGGAAAGTGTCATCCTAAGTGAAATAAGCCAAACAGAGAAAGACAAGTATCATATGATCTCACTTATTTGTGGAATATAATGAACATAACAGTCTGAGGAATGGGGTAGTCACAGAGACATGAAAGTGGGGTACAGACTGACAATCCCCAGAAGAAGGGTTGGTGGGTAGAGATAAACCACAGAACTTATATGCATGTGTGCATGATCAATGGACATGGACAACAAAGCTGGGGACAGGGTGGGGAGGGAGAGGGAGGGGGAAATCAGTGGGGGAAAAAAGAGAAACATCTGTAACAAAAATAAATAAATTAATTAAAAACAAAACAAAACAAAAATAAAATATATGTTATACATATTTATATTAGATAGAATATAAATTATAATAGACTAAATGTAATGTTTGATTTAATCCATAGAACAGATAGCAGTCCCCAGGATTTAGTGTGACACATATTCTGAGGTACTCATAATTTAGGTGTTTGCAATTATATATTGTTAATGACAAAGTCAAACAAGGGCATCTGCTTCACAATTGATTCCATGTTCTTTGTCTGTCTTTTTTATGTTTTTGACAGTTACAAAGTATTGGTGTGGACAGGTAAGAATATGAGCAAGTCATTCATCATAGGCAAAGCCTTCAATCATCCCAGTTTTTTATTGTGATAATCAAATTTAATTTTTTAAATTTATATTTACAACATATTTCCTAGGAACCTATGAATACACTATAGATAAAAAATTATTGTTATATCAATTGCTTAGTCCTTCTAGCACATGCCCTATTGACCTCAATGAAAGCAACATATGATCATCCAAGGGCAGAGTCTTGGCCATTACTGTTAATGAACTCACATTTAAATGCTCAACAGTGGGTTTAAATTGTTAGTATGTTACTCTGTGTTTGGCTAGCATAATGGTATAAAATTGTCTTCAAATAATTCTTTTTTAAAAAAGATAATTTTCCTTACTGATTTTAGAGAGAGGGGAAGAGGGAGAAAGATAGAGACATCGAAGAGAGAGAACATCAATTGCTGCCTCCTGCATGCGCCCCACTGGACATTGGGCACACAACCTTGGCATGGGCCCACAACCTGGGCATGTGCCCTGCCTAGGAATTGAACCAGCGACCTCTTGGTGTATGGGTTGACACTCAACCACTGAACCACACCAACCGGGCTCAGAATAATTCTTGAAGCATACAGTAGTGTTATTTTATGAGAACTTTGGATGAATATTTTTAATAACCTTATTGGTTTCTTAAAATAAGATTTTCACATTAAATGTGAATTTTACCTCAATGACACAGTTTCTATACTTTCATGTGCAAACAGGTAAAAAAAAAAAAACAATTGACAATTAGGAAAAAATTAACATCGAAGTGTTACAACCATTTAAAATAGAACAAGGATTTTTTAGATCTTCATAGTCATCTACTAATTTTTTCCCATCTAAACTAAAGCAATTGAATAATTCTATTAACTTAATGAAACTGGAGGGTCACTTCAGTGAAATAAATTAGACCAATAATGTGTTTTAAAATGGAGTACCTGAGTCTATAAAATTGTTAATTTCTTTAACTTCACATAGATAAAACCTAAATCTGATACAACCTAAATCTGTGTAATAAATGGCAAAAATATGTAATAGATACATGAATTAAAATAATTTAAAAAATTGTGTGTGTGTGAGAAGAAAAATAGTGATGTAATTTCACAACTGAATACCTTTATTAGTAGGCTTTAAAATCTTGTATGATTGAAACTTCTGAATGTGAATTTCTCAAAACATGCTTCAGATTGTGTATGCACAAACATTAGAATTTTGTGAGCCACTCAGGGTAACAGATTAAGTTGTAAAAATTGGGTTTCACTAGAAAATTTCTTAACTCATCCATGTTAAAAAAAATTCAAAGACATTTCAAAATTATAATTCTTGGTTTAGATAGTGTCTATTTTTCCTTTCTTTGTAAAAAAGGAGAAAACATCAGTAATTTGTTATAATTGATCCTAACATGCACAGATCATCTACAAATAACCTCATCAACATTCAGAAAGGATTACTTAAATGAACCTGTCTACATATTGCTCCTTATAATGAGCCCTCATAAGACTAATGACTTATTAGTGCCATGGACAATGAATGATTAATTAGTTGATTATAAAACAAATTGCTAAGAGTATAATTGATACCTTTTCTTAATTTCTGAAGTTTAGAAGTTAATGTGATGCTAATGTAGCCATATATATTCAATGAATTTATATATTTGAATATTTATAAAACAAATATTTCTTATTTATTAGTCTATCAGTTCTTTATTTTTAACCTATAGTTTTTATTAATATCATTACCAATTTTCAATGTAGATACAATTTTTGCACTTGCATTGTATTTATTGAAAAGCATTAATTCTTCTATATTCTTTTGAAAGTTGGTGAGCTTATTGCTTTAAAATGTGAATTAAACCATGGGAGTTTTGATCTTTCTAAACACAATCAACTCCTCATTATTCAATGTCAATGAAGGAAAGTATTGGTATGAATAAGTAATACTAATTGGTAATTCACACATTTGGGTTAGGGTAAGGGTAATTTATCTCAGGTTACTCCAACTGTCTGAATAAAATGAAGGATAAGTGAACAAGCTCAATCTGTGCCAGGTGTGGGATGTGGTGAGGAGGTGGGGCTTTTGTCATATAATAATATAAAAGGGCTGGTCTGGGATCATATTGTTAGGGGCATAAATATTCTCAATGATGAACAATTATATATTAGCCTGACATTTTCATATAACAGTAATTTAATATTGTTTACATAGTATGTCCTCACTAAAATTTCCAAGGTAGATGTTATCATCCATATATTACAGTTGCAAACACAACCTCAAAAAAGTAAAAAAAAAAAATTCACACATAGACCCACTAATAAAAAGTAACACTATCAGCTGGCTGGTGTGGCTCAGTGGTTGGACCTTGACCCTTGCACCATAAGGTCACTGGTTCAATTCCCAGTCAGGGCACATATCCAGGTTGTGGGCCTGATGGCCAGTGAGGGGCATGCAGGAGGTAGCTGGTAAATGTTCTCTTTCATCGATGTTTTTATCTCTCTCCACCTTCCTCTCTCTCTGAAATCAATAGAGAGTGAGAAAAAAATAACACTATCAGAATTTAAAGCCATATGTCTCTGCTGTGCAGAAAATGAGAAAGTAATTATTTACTGTATTTAAACCATGTAGAAATCATTCTTGGGATGTGTAAATTACCAAGAAGGAAAAGAAATATCATTAGTAAGTAAATCCTACTACACATTGCATATGTTATATAACACATTTTAAATTCATTCATTCATTCATTCATTCAAACTATCTATTGAAAATTCCATAATGGACCAACACTAAAGAGAGCTAGTAAACAAAACTAGTCTGTTCCTGCAAGCAGATCACATATTGGTGGATTGGTCAAATACAAATCAAATAAACTAGTAAGTCTACAATAATTTTAGACTGCAATAAGTCTTTGGGGGAAAAGCAAAGCATAGTAACAAGGGTTTATGTGCACAGGGTGATGAAAGATTTGCAGGAAAGAAAGTGTCCTTGATAAAATGACATTTTTTTTTAGAAGAAATGTGAAGAAAGTGAGAATGAGCCACAGAGTTCTCCACGTAAGAAAATGCTCCAAAGAGAAAAACTCTAATGCCCTGAGTCAGTGCTCTTGACATGACCAAAAAAGTAAAGACACCAGTCAGAAAGGAATGTGCAAGGTTAGAAAGCATCTCTGAGGGGTGTGTGTGTGTGTGTGTGTGTGTGTGTGTGTGTGTGTGAGTAATGAGAGCGGGTGATGAATTATGTGAGGTCATATAGAACAATTTAGGTTTTGGGTTTTTATCTAAAAATGGGAAGCTATGTTAAGGTGTGGCTGGAAGGGTGATTTAAGTTTTCAAGGATTTACTGGCTGCTGTGTGAAGAATTGATATGGGAGACAGAAGACTGATGCAGGAAAATCTGATTGGTATGGCTAAACTTGTAATTTGAGAAAGATATGCCACACCTCTTAAAATGTTCTAGAAATCAACATATTCAAAGGTACAGTTGTCAAATAATTTTGAATGTTGAAAAATTCAGTGCTCATTAGGTAGAGAATTTTGAAATTTATGGAGGGTTGTTAAAAGATATAGTGTTAAATAGCCTCCTAACCATAATTAATCTTTAAGAAATTGGCATCTAGTTAAATTGTATATATGTATTAATGAACAAATTGAGAAGTGCTTTAAGGAACTTTTAGTTAAGGTTGAGCTTGAATTTAAGTCTTTAAAAATCCCAAACAACACTTTTCTGGACCCTTTCCTGCACTGACATGATTCAGGGAGGCAGTGTTTGATGAGAATCTGGAACCAGGTTATCTGGGTTAAAAATCTGGTCCCAACATCCAATAGTTGGTGATCTTTGGTAAGTGAATTAAAATTTCTGGCCTCAGTTTCCTCTTCTAGAAAATTGATAATAGTGCTGATCTCAATGTGTTTGTTAAACGTGAACATGTGTAGAGTAGTTAGACCATCACCAACCATGCTGTCTCTGACAGCTAAACACACTGAACCACATATGTCACCATCAGCCTATGTCACTGACATGGAAATCTTTCATTACTGCTAGTAATGCAAGTAATAGGGGATTTTTTGTCACACAGGAAAACATAAACATTAAATTTCAAATATCAAAGCTCAAAAGTGATAGAAGAGAAAGAGAATGGCTTCCTGTAGGGTTTTATGATGAGATGTTCCAGTGTAGGAGACAGAATATTTTCACCACAAAAGCTATCCCACAGCTTTTGCTATTTGTCAAGTGTTCCGATAGAAGAAAGAACCAAAGCATATCCTAGGTGGTGTGAAAACATTGAATCCTAGGTATTATAAACCTTTTGAAATAACTGTGGTAACTATTTCCTGAATTAGAGGTAAAATTCACCTTAAGTACATGACAATAGCGGGCAAATGTTTTTGCAACTGAACTGTTTTATTTTGCATTGACGTGAACAAAAAACTAATGCCATTTGCAGCAACTTACTGACATGGTATGGCCCCCTACCTTTCTATGCACAAATAACAATAAATGTCAGTAAACAACATCAAAAATATTAAGATGCCATTTGACTGCTAACAAACCATTCAATTTCTCCAGGGTGTTGCCAAAGGAGGTACAAATTTGATATTTATGAAGTTTGTAAATTGAAGTGATAATTCCAAACTTGGACAACAGATTTTTTTGAATGCATATCTCTGAAACATAATATCTTGATATATTGTTTTAATGCATCTTTAATTTTAGAACGGTTTTAATTTTACAAAACCATTGCAGAGTGTAGAGAGCTCTCTTACACCCTTTGCTCAATTTTCCATTATCAACATCTTACATTAATGTGGAACGTTTGTTATAATTAATAAAGCAATATTGATACATTATATTTAACAAAAGCCTATAATTTACTTAAATTTTTCTTAGTTTTTACCTGGTGTCTTTTTCTGTTCCAGGATCCCATTAAGATACTGCATTATATTTGGTCATTATTTTTCTTTAGACTCCTCTTGGCTGTGACAGCATAATATTTTCACATTATAAATAGAGTTACAAGTAAAATAAAAATTATAATCAATACACTTCTTATGCCGATTTACAAACTTCTTAGAAGAAACATCTCTTTCATGTTTTGTCAATTTATGTAATGTATTTCCAAATATGTTTTGTTTCTAATATTTTATCAGTATCCAATATTTTATCTAATATATATTCAGTGCCAGCCTCTGGAAACACTGGGACTGGGGCAAAGCACAATCTGTTCAGGGCTTTCTTTAGAAGAGACTACTGAAGAAAACAATAACTTCTATCCTGAGAGTGTATATTCGAAAGAGGGTCAAAGTGGATTCATATATTTTGCTTGGTGATAGACTGGTAGATGCCACAATATTGGCAGAAAAGATAATATAATCCCTGTGGTAGAAAGGCTTTCTATAGTTCAAAACGATGATTTTACATTGTTGGGATCAATTTTTAAAGTAATTTACAGAATTTAGAGGACAAGTAAAATAAGTATTGGAAAACCTGAGGCATGACACAAATGTTCCACATTAATGTAAAATGTGGTTTTCAGATTAATTTTTTTTGTTTGTTTTTTTGGAACGTGCCGCTAGTGGGAACCAAACCTGGGACTCTCTGGTCCGCAGGCCGATGCTTCAACCACTGAGCCAAACCGGCCAGGGCTTCAGGTTAATTTTTATTATGTCTTCCTTTTATTTACTTTTTAAAGTTATTCTTAACTTATTTTTTATTTAGATATAATTGACATATAACATTATATTAGTTTTAGGTGTGCAGCACAATGATTCAGTATATGTATGCTCACTACCATAAGTTTAGTTAACATCCATCATATGGCTTCCTTATAGAGCATTAATGAAAGATGGTTAGAATAAAATTGCTAAGGCAATCATTTCAGAAGATATAATTTAATTTTTTAAATATCACTTTTTTTTCTTTCCACCTTACTGTGAATAAGAAGCCAGAGGGTAGAATAAATGTGAGAATTACATCCATAGCTATTTCCTTGAAACCATCTTTCTAGCAACCTCCTTTGAGAACAAAACCTTCAAAGTCTCTGAGTTCATTTTGAATGTTATAAAAAATAACAGTTATTATTTAGAGACTCAGATAATGTTAAGTACTTATTTCTGATTGAAAATCTCAGATCCCCAGATAACAGAAATATACTACAATTGATAAAAACAAACAAACAAACAAACAAGCAAACAAAAAACAGCTTTCTAATAGAATGTAAAACTGTAGATATCAACAAAGAACATACTGATACCATTGTAATTAGCTAGTTATTAACACCACGAAAGGAACAAAGGGTGAAGTCAGACATAGGCATGTGATTTGGGCGGCTTAACCAGGATGCTGCAGTTTCACATTCCCCAGGGATCCAACAAAGAGGAGATAGACTCATGCCCAGTAAAATTGAGGGGTTTGGGGAGGTGTTTGCTGTCAGTGGTACCTGAGAATAGAGATCATTTGCCAGAATGGGCATGGCCACTGCAAGTGTGCAGAAATTTGGGAATATATAATCCCCTAAAGAAAATAATTCACTCGTACTCTTGGGGCTCTTTTAGCTTGTGTGCTCCTAGCTTGTTTTTGGCTTCCTGGTATTCACCCACATGGCCCACAGTCATGTGGACCCCACACACAGTGGAATAATGGACTGCAGATACCCTGATTCTATACTGCATTATGCAAATATGGAATGGAAACTCTGGACTCTAGCTCTGATATTAGCTCTACTGAAACCCCAGCTCTACTTTTTCTAAGACTGGACTAAGAGATATGGGACTTTGAAAACCTAGAAGTGTAATTCCACAGAAATAAAGCTTTCTACCATATTGAATTCTCTTATGTATATCTCAGAAAATTCCTTTTCTTGGGATACCAAAAGAACCCTACTCCCAGAGCAACTAGGGGAGACCAGACAGGCTCCCCTTGAATAACAATAATACTTAAAATACAAAAAATATTTTTAATTTTAAAATTTCTTTATTTGTTCTAAAACTATTAAGAAAAAAAATTTTTAAAGAAAAAACACAACTAATTTCTACTTGTGAGGATTTTTTAAAATAAACAAACTAATTAAAATCTTGCAAATATGCTTTTGGTGGATAATAAGCAAACCAAACTGAATTTCATAAAAATGATCAAAGTAGCAATATAGACTTAACAACATTAAAGAGAACAAGCTTATCATTAAATTAGGACAATGTAATTTCAAAATAAACTTTAAAATATTTGACATCTACCCAATGAGCTTATGCTTATGAAATGCTACTCTGAAAAGCAACTAAATATATTATATAATAAGAATACCACATTATATTAAAATGCTTTTTAAAAATGTTGTTTAAGTATAATTAGTTTGAAATACAAGTAAAAAAAATCTAAACATATACAGTGCCTTATGTAAGATAAGAATATATTTCTGGGGAAGGGGTTTGGGGGGTGGGTAAAATGGGTGAAGGGGACAAGAGGTACAGACTTTCAATTATAAAATAAATAAGACATGGGTATTTAATGTACAAAAAAAGAACTACTAAGTTTCCAATGTAGAACATGATGACTATGGTTAACATTGTTGTATGATATATAGGCAAGTGTTAAAAGAGTAGATCCTAAGAACTTTCATCACAAGGAGAATTTTTTTTCTTTTTATGAAGTGATGGATATTAACTAAACCTATTGTGGTAATTATTTCACAATATATGTAAATCAAACCATCATGCTCTACACTTTAAACTTAAACAAGAACATATGTCAGTTATTTCTCAATGAAACGGAAAAAGAATGTATTTATTTTCATGAGGAAGTCCACAATTAAGAGATGTAGGGAAGTAGAGGTCCCTTGAGATAAGGAATCCTGACACATTCTACTTGGTATTTCATAAGACATAGGATTCCCTTCTCAAGATCACCTCATATTTCAGGATAATTGTTGAAATATTAATTATATCAGATATTCATCCTCACAAAGAGGAGAAAGAAAAATGGACATACCCCTACCCATAAGGGAAATTTCTTATTAACTGCACACTTAAGATTTGTGTTTACATCCACTGGCCAGAACTTCATCTCTTGGTCACGCCTAACTGCAGAAAAATGGAAAGATGTAGTCTTTATTCGATGTGGTCATATGCCTAGCTAAAAATTAGTACAGTATTAGTAATAAAGAAGGAGAGGACAGATATTGGGAATAACAGAAGTTTCTGCCATATATTAGTACT
Source organism: Molossus molossus (assembly GCF_014108415.1). Lineage (NCBI taxonomy): Eukaryota > Metazoa > Chordata > Mammalia > Chiroptera > Molossidae > Molossus > Molossus molossus. Next base: position 83,606,251 of record NW_023425401.1, on the reverse strand, counting down.
GTTGTGCCTATTCTCCACAAATTTGATAATTATAAAATCCTATTCATAAAAGAATATAGATCCAACATCTTTATCCTGTTATCCTTGTCAAACCCTGGCTCTAGAAGAAAAAGACTATTTTTCTAAAATATTTAATATAATTTATTATAAGATGAAAAATAACATCTATGATCATGTATGTTCTCATTAAATAATATCAAATAACCAGTCTGAATAAATGTTTAATGAATTAATTAAGTCAACTGGTTAATTTATTTAATTTATTATTATAAAGCAATGTATATGCAATATGTAATGTGTATATCAATGCTTAGATACAGCTTCTGGATTTAGTCAGAATATTCCATCTTTAGTTTATTTTTGTTTTTGGGCTTCCTCAGAAAATGAATAAATGATCATTACGATTCTAACAACAATTAAAACACATTCAACTATTGTAGATAAGAAAGTTAAAAAGGACTCAATTGATAATTCTATTTTGGAAAATATGTCTATCGACAGATCATCTACAACTAAGAAATATCTCTATTCTTCAAATTATTATCTTTGTATATTTGTATCTGTTATCTTAAATCTAGATTTGATATTTGAAGCTTGGATTCTAATAAATGAATTAGGGAATTGTTAAATTTCTTTTACTCTCTTAAAATTATTTTACAGTTTTAAATATTTTCTTGATTACTGAATTAATAAGTACTTTTGGTTAGCATGTGTTTCACAGGCTAAAGAAGAAATAAATTTTTATACACTTGAATAATCTTATAAAATACGGTCTCTGAAAATCTTTCCTATTATCCTTCACTGCGCTTCTGTACTCTATATATCTTTGCTGTATGCTCTTTTAAATTATTTTTGGAGCGAGAGAGAGAAGTACACAGACCATGACAGTATCTACTCTGAATGCAATCTATGGCCATAGAACAAAACAAGCTAATTTGTCTATAAGTGGAATCTATGATCTTGGCATCATTCAGTACCCTGCTCTAATCCAATTAACCACCCACTGCCCTTGTCTTATGCTGTGAAGGACATGAATCAAATTTATTTTTGTGTACCCAGTATCTAGCACATGTCTTGGCACATGAATTGAACTCCAATATTTATTAAATAAAACTATGATCCAACACTACTATTAAAAAAAAATCTGCTTTGTTCATGTATTTCTTCTTATGTTAAAAGTTTGGAGAAAAAACATTTTTTTAAATAGAATTTTGAAGAAAAGGCAACAATTAGTTTAAATTATTAAAAACAAATTTAATGTAAAAATGACTTTTAAAATTAGTTTATTAGTATTGAATTAGTATAACTATTTTAAAGTTATTTATTTATTTATTTTTATAAAACATATTTTAATGTTAAATGTACTTTTCTTCATAGAAGATCAAACAAGGAGGTGTTATAAGGGCAAGCAGCACCCAGATAGGAATGGTGGATAAAATTAGAGAGTAAACAGGCCCATCCTTATAAAAATACTGCTGTGTATCAGAACTTTTTTCTCATTTATCTGTTGTATTGACTCTAAGTCCAGAATTCCTAACACTATACTAGCTATTCACATATTATTTAATATATCTCTGGTTTTAGGCAGGGCCAGTAAAGAGCTGCCAAAACTGGAGAGTGTGTAAGCTGACAGAGGTCCAGTGGCAAGAGATTTTATTGAACTTAGGATTTTGCTTGACTGATAAAATTGGAATTTGGAAAAAAAAAAAAAAAATATATATATATATATATATATATAAACTAAATATATATAAATATATATTATATATATATATTAACTTTCTCTATATTTTCCTAAATTTTACTACTCAAGAATATTGCTTTGTCATAACACTAAAATAAAAACTGATTGAGGTTTCAGAGTTGTATTTGCAGCTGAATGTTTTACTTCAGCAAACACAAGTTCTGCTTCTCTGTCTTGTTTTTTTCTTTTGCTCTCTGCCCTGAGATTTGTTTTTGAAGATTTCTAAGATAGACATCAACAACAAGAAGAGAGAAGACATATCTTTTATTTCAAAAGGGTGCACATTTCTTTTATCTTTAGGCAACTCACGCTAGTCTGTGTCTGACATGTTTTGACTGAGTTTCAAAAACAAAATAATAATAAAAAATAGCGTTTAATGATGTTAAATGCTATTTAATGATGTTCAACTGCTAAGAGAACAATTATTTTATACTTATTAGAAATAAAATTATGACTTTATATACTGTCTGAGCACTGTTACCATTTTTTTCTAAATGAGTAAAATACTATCCTAAAGAAAATAATAACCAGAATTTGGGCCCTTTATTTTAAAAAGTTCAATATTTTATAATGGGACAATATTTTTTAATGCATTATCCAATAACCAGATGTTAACAATATTTACCCACCTACTCACCTGCTGAAAAAAGAGAGTATCAAATTCATGAGTGATCTAGAAGTCTATGAACAGAAGCAGCATTTATCAAAGTCTACCCACAAGTGCAAGAAGTGCATCTGTGTTTAAAAATGATATTTAGAAATTAGGCCTTTGGCTGAACTCAAACCTTAGTAATACTTTGCAGTGGTTTCTATAATTTGTAGAACCACCCCCGATACTTAATCCAAATATGTATACCAATATTTTTTTTCTAATTTTAATGACAATTGTACCACATGTTTTTTAGTATGGCAGGCTGCCTAGAAACTGTTTCAGTAAATTACACACCAAGATGATCTATTCTTTGGAGTGTCTCCAGAACAAAGACTATGATGCATAATTAAAACCAACTAACAATTAACTGCCATCAAATATAACATGAGGGACAAGTGTTGTATATTTAGTTATTTGCAATAAGAAGCAACATAAGGTTTTGTGTTTTTTTTCAATGAATGATAAAAATAGATCCAATTCTTGAGGTTATAATATTAATATATATATATATATATGTATGTATATATATATAATGAAACAATAGAAAGCTAACATTTTATTGTGTTGAAGTAATTTTGTTAGCACAATAATAAACTAAGAATTCAAAATGGTTCTATTTATTGCATGTTTTGAACTGAAGAATTATTTTAAGAGACATAATATTACTTTGGCATAATTAGTTATTAAGTGTGAGGGTGTTAAATGTGTTAAAATTACATTTTTATACACTATCATATATTTGTGCATACCAAAAAGAGTTAATTACTGTAATGTAGCTTTTATATTTAACACCCAATTAAGAATGAGATCTTGAAGATCTAAATTAACAAGTTTCTTTCATTATTTGTTCTTATGTAACCTCAGGGAGAGACAGAGGGAAGCATCTGTCTAATGATGACTGTTTTAGAAAGATAGAAGAAAGGACCAAAATATTTTTTTCAAGGCTTTTTATACACAGATGCAGAGGTGGATTTGCAGTGAAGTTAAGGAAGCTTCAGGGCTCCTCACTAGCAAGGGTCTCTTCCAAGGTCCTGAACTTAATTTTATATTAATTATTTTGTGTTCTATTACTACTGTGTAGTATGTCTTCCTCTCCATCCACCCCAAATTGTATAAAGCTGCAGGCTTTATAAAAAGTGCGTGTCTCTTGGTGAAGTTGGAAACCTCAGGATTAAGAAAAAAACTAAATATAGAGAATCATGAAGAATTATGAGCAGAACTGTGGGCAAGATTTCATCATCTTCCAAAGTAAATAACGAGAAACAAAAGCAAAATGCAGAAAGGTGAAGAAAAGAGGGGGAGAAAAATGGCTAAATGGAAGAGAGTATGAAAAGGAAGATAGAAGAGAGATCAGAAAGTGCGAAAAACCTACGTGGAAAAGACTGTCCTAGAGACTGATTGCAGAGAATACACACACGTCTCACCTGATTTCTTGGCCACGGCTTTCTACTCTATTGCTCAGTTTAGAAATTATTCTTTTTATCTCAAATTAAAATGTAAACTGCAATATTAGCGTGGACTATTGTTACTTTTATCCTAGATATGTCATTTAATTTTTTTCATAAATAAAATATAAATTGGAGAATAATTAAATTACTCAATGTGCGTTCAATATATGAACATCCGCTTCCTCCTCCCTCTTTCTCCTTGAAATTTGATCAGTTTCAGGATGCTTACAAAACTAAGTGGTTTAAGTTCAGTAAGTTACATTTACTTTAACAAGATGTTAAAATAGATTTCAGGCTAAATCCTAGGCCAGGAGGTAACAGATGAGTAAGAATATCCTGATACCCTGCAAGAATTTCAGAATAAATAAATAAAAACTGAACAACCAGTATTTCCTCACCTTGTGCAAGCATGTATCCTGTTGCGAAAGTAGATACAAAATGGGAGGTTGACAGAGCAGATTTCCTATAGATAGTTTAACTGTAAACCTCCTACCACATGTCAGGAGACAGAGCACTTAATGGGACCACTGGGAAAACTTTTAGATATTCCCCTGCAGTTGGGAGATACAAAGAACCAGACTCCAACTTCTACCCAAGAAACTTAATAAGAAAGAAGCTTGAGGACTGCTTTGGTGCTGGACTGAAGAAGAGTGGTGGTTGTGTTAGAATTCACTTGCATTTCTATGTTTTTTGGAAGAAAAGGAACAGATTCCTATAATGGACACTCAGCTGACCAAGGCTGGAAGTGTATTGGTTAATTTCCAATTGCTGCTAAAGCAGTAAGTAACCAGCTAGAAAAGAGAAACTTTCTTCCAGACTGAGGGAATTTTAGGGGACAGACTCCAGTCAAGTAGCCCATGAGACAGCTTAAACATGTTATGTTCAGGGGAGGCAAAGCCATCTTATAGTCAAGAGTTCCCCTGCCTTGGCCAGGTAGCTCAGTTGGTTAGAACATCCTCCCAATACACCAAGGTTGTGGGTTCGATACCACATACAAGAAGCAACCAATGAATGCTCAAATAAGTGGAGAACAAAAAAAACAATCTCTCTCTCTCTCTCTCTCTCTCTCTCTCTCTTTCTCCCCCAACCCTTCCTCTCTCTTTGGAGTTAATAAATAAACAAAAATAATTTAAATTAACCAATGAATGCAAACATAAGTAGAACAACAAATCAATGTTTCTCTCTCTCCCTTCACCTCACTAAAATAAAATTCAAATAGTTCTTCACCTCTGCTTTCCTTGGCCCTCTCCACCCTTTGGAAACTCTCTGAGAGATCAAAACTCTTAGTTTTTTTAAAAAAAATTATCTTTATTGTTGAAGGTATTACAGATGCCCCACCTTTTTTTCCCACTGACTTTCTCCTCCCCAATCCTGGCTCCCTCCTGCCTTCCCCACACTATTATCTGTATCCATTGGTTATGCATAGAAGTTCTTTGGTTTATCTCATCCTGCCCTCCCTCCCCTCTTCCCTTTGAGGTTCATCAGCATAACAACCAATTTGTACTTCTCAATTCCTTCATCATTTTATCCATCTCCCAACCCCGGCCCATCTGGCAAGCAACAAAATGTTCTTTGTATCTATGAGTCTGTTTCTGTTCTGCTTCTCATTTTGTTCATAGATTCAATTATTGGTAGATATGTATTAATTGCCATTTTATTGCTCATATTTTTGTTCTTTTCCTTCAAGAAGACCCTTCAAAATTTTATATAATACTGGTTTGGTGGTGATGAACTCCTTTAGCTTTTTCTTGTCTGGGAAACTCTTGATATGTCCATCGATTCTAAATGATCGCTTTGCAGAATAGAGTAATCTTGGTTATAGGTCATTGTTTTCACCACTTTGAATATCTATTGCCACTCCTTTCTGGACTGCAAAGTTTCTTTTGAGAAATCAGCTAGACAGTCTTATGGGAGCTCCTTTGTAAGTAATGAACTGCTTTTTCTTGCTGCTTTTAAGATTATCTTACTGTGTTTAACCTTTTGCATTTTGATGATGATGTGTCTTGGTGTGGACCTCTTTGGATTCATTTTGTTTAGGACTCTCTGTGCATACTGAACTTGTATGTCTGTTTCTGTCACCAAGTTAGGAAGATCAAAACTCTTAGTTCGCAAGATGAAGGGAGAGGAAGAGAAAATTTGGGACAGGGGAAGTAGATAAAAAAGGCAATATCCTAAATTTTCTAAGCCAGTGTTCAGCCTTTAAGTGCATTCTCACTTGGAAGGTGAAAAATATTTACTCTTAAATCAGAGTTTTAATTGTTATATAGGATAGAATGTTATATGGGACTGAGCTTGCTATTGGAACAAGGTAGCAGTTATGGGATTCCTACAGTACCTTGGCTAGAGAATTCCTCCACTGAGTAAATTTTGGGGAAGTAGGGACAAAAATAAAGATGTTTATTGATTACATGGTATTTGCCCAGCAAGAATTTGTACTATTTATAAACACTATAGTTTTTACAAATTGTTTTTCTTTAAATATGCTTTTGCTTAAAGGAACATTTTTTAATAAAAAGAAAAAAATGTGTCTCTCTCACATCGATGTTTCTCTCTCTCTTCCCCCCTCCTTCTCTCCTGCTCTATCTGAAGATGAATGCAAAAATGTCCTTGGGTGAGGATTAAAAAAGTTTTCTTTTTTCCTTTATTAATTTTTAGAGAGAGAGAAACAGAGAGAAATAGATAGAAACATTGATGAGAGAAAACATTGACTGGTTGCCTCCAGTATGCCCCTATTTGGGGATTTGGCCCACAACCTGGGTATGTGCCCTGACTGGGAATTGAACCAGCAACCTCTTGGGGCATGGGTTGATGCTCAACCACTGAGCTACACTGGCTGGGCGCTTAATGAAACATTTTAAAAGTATATGTTCCTGAGAAAGTTTAACTTTGTCAAATCATTTTTTTTCCCAGTCACCAAAATTAATTAATGGAGAGTTTAATTTTAAAAGTGAAGATTTAAAAAAGTTGATTTAGAGAGAGAAAGAGAAGGAGGGGAGGGAGGGAGGGAGGGAGGGAGGGAGGGAGGGAGGGAGGGAGGGAGAGAGAAAGAGAGAGAGAGAGAGAGAGAGAGAGAGAGAGAGAGAGAGATCAGTGTGAGAGCAAAACATCCATCCATCAATCAGCCTAACCCTGATGCACCCCCCTAACCCTGGCATATGCCCTGAGTGGGAATCGAACTGGCAAACTTCTGGTGCATGGGATGGCGCTCAACCAACTAAACCACACTGGCCAGGGCTAAAAGTGAAGATTTTTAAAAATCTGAAATATACAGGGAAATACAGAAAGCCACAGAACTAAATGGAAATACATGATCTCATGAAATAAGAGTTGGAATTCTGTAAACAAAGCAGAATTGTCAGCATAGGCTAAATGAGTTTCTAATGTCTCTGTGTCTGTGTATGTCTGCAATTCCCAGGCTAGAAATGTATCAGAGAACATATTGAATTTAGAAGCTAAATAATTGAATTAGGTTTTGATTTTAAATATATTCTTTACCCTTTCAAATAATTCAAGGTTTTATTTTTTCAAAATCATAAATATTTTTTTGCAAAGGCGATGCTCTGAAAGGGCAAAGGGCATTTACTTAAGCGCCACTTGTTTCTACTGCACTGGCAAATGTTTAATTTTTAGAGTGGGCAAGAAAGAAATATGATAATAAAGTACATTGCTCAAGAACCTGAATCTCAATTTATTTTTATTCCCTCTGTGCAGTTATTCTCTTCTAAAATGTACAAAACCTTAAGGGACCTGTCATATAAATATTTCTAAAGATCAGTCAATACCTGCAGCATCGCCATCCATCATTGCTGAACAAGTCCTGTTTTACACAGTAATCACATAAATTGAGTTACAAGAGATTATAATTCTTTAAGACACACCTCTTGGTCCTTGGCAAGGTCATTACTGTGCTGTAATGTCTGTTCTTCAAGATGACAAACGTTGAAATATAAAGTCTAGTGCGACTAAGAAACAAAGAACATGGACTTTTTTTTTCACACAAAAAGAACGAATTATGGCCAGAAGGCAAACACAAGACTTAACCATTAGTATGGTAGATAGAATGAAGAGTGAATCAAAAGTCATATTATTTGTTCACATGCTTTATAGGTACAATAGTCCCAGTAATGCTACTTACACCATATTTATCATAACTCATAGATGCATATGTTTTAGAAAAGCAAAGTTTACTTTTAAAATGAGACAAAATTTCAAGTTATGTAACTTGATGAACTTCTGTTTTTGTTTGGAAAATTGCATAACTTAAGAGTTTTGGTTTTATTTTGCTGTTATAGTTTGTTGGATTTTTTGTTTTGTTCAATTTTTTTTTATATTGATTTTCCCCAAGGTGTTTAAAGTTGTTTTTTAACATCTTGTCCATAAAGTGTCTCTTTGGAAGAATTTCAAGGAAGTACAAGCACCTGGGAATTTCTAACACTGGAAATTGTGCGCGGCTCATAAACTGTACAAGAATGCTCCAATAGAGAGGGCTTAGCATCAAGTGAAATGGCCCAAGAAAACATATTGTTCTATATTACCTGATAGAAGAAAATAATAAGCACTATTAAAATAGTTATGGAAATAAAAAAAGTACTCATGAGACAAGAACACTGACTTATATTTAAGATGATTAGTAAAGATGATGTGTTAAATAGAGGCTGTGCCAAGCTCACCCCTTCCTTGCTAGGGTTTTGTGAACCACTGACTAATCAGTCACTTCCTATCTCTAGGAACAAAATCTTATTAGTTCACACAAAATTTGCCACAAATGTAGATTAGAGTCCTTCTCTGATCTCTGAAAGCAGTTTCTAATTTAGCAAAATAGTTATAAGAGAACACTATGAGCAAAAAGTCTCTTAAATCTAGAAAAGCCCACATATTATATACAATTTTGTAAAAATGCCAGTATAACCCAGTGTTTGTGTTACTTTCTTTTGCATCCACAGGTATTGCATTTTTTGAGTTTTCACTATGAACTGGGTACCCTGTGCTCCTAGGGACTGTCGTGGTATAAAAATAAATCAGATGGTGAGTAAGTCAGTGCTCAAGAAATGACTCATCTAATAGGAGAGATAAAATGAAGTTAAAGTACTATAAGAAAAAAGCATGTGCTCTATGACAGATGAGATAAGTACATGGGGAGGACAAAAAAGGTAGGCATGACTTCCAGGTGGGAACAGCATAGAACATTTTCATGATAGCTGGGTCTTGAAACTAAGTAGGTTTTTCTCTAAGAGAAACATGTATAATGGAGATGGGACATAGGCAGAGGGGATTGGAGCAAACTGAAGAAGGACATGCCAAATAAAGAGATCGTATGCTTAAAGTTCAATATTGCTTAAAAGAATTTCTGTGATAAAAATAATTATTTGAAGATTGTTTTCAGTTTTTGAAAAAAAAGGCAGTACCTCTTTTAATGTATTTTGTAAATATCCAAATACAGCATTCCAAATCAGAAATAAAATGCCTTTTTGCCACTGATGATGAAAATAAGGAAATATGGTTTTCTCCTTTATTTTGGAACTTTAAATACAAAATAAAATAATAGAATAATACAAATTATTTATCATTTGCTTTTTAAATTGAGTTATGGTTTATTTACAATAAAACACATGAATGTTTTGAAAACGCATTAATTTCCATAAGTCTGACAGAGCTGGCTTTATAAAATTTCCCTTATCAAACAGTTCATTTAAATACAGCTCAGTATATAATGAGGTTTTCTCTCTTTGCTTCTGCTGAATATTTAGCAGTATAGAAACTTCACAGATTAGGCAATTAGAATATAACTCATGATATAAACCTCATGCAGATGAACTGCTTCTTACACACAATTTTGAATGCAAGTCAAATCACATATTTCTTATGCTAGTCCCCCCACACTTTTTTCTTTCTATATCTCAGTGGTATAGTAATAGTTTTACTTATATCTTCAAGTGACCATGCTGGAAAATAGTCTCTGGTACAATTCACTTGTCCTCTTTAAAAGTGATTTTAAAAACTTTATACATTGGTCAGCCTAAACCTCATGGACAAAAGATTTATTTCCCATGGGTAGACACTAACATGCTTGGGTTTCCACAGTGCCCTTTAATATATTGTTCTCATTTGATTTATTAAATGTTCTTCTAATAGCCCCTGGGAGCTACTGTGCCATATAATGTGCCTATCTCAATGAAAACGGTACCTGGTACTTAAAAAATGTTGGTAAATGAATATCTCTTTGAAGTGATATTAAACAAGGATCAGTATGGCAAATTACAAAAATTAAGACCCTTTGCTTCCTCTACTCTTATTTAATTAATTTATTTCTCTAAATGCCTTCTTTTTAATCTGCCCTTTTTTGTGACAGAGGATGCTAGGTGTCCTTAATGTCCATTCTCCTCTCCTTGCCCCACAGTAAACCCTTTTGAGTTTTACCTGAGTATATATATTCACTTAAAGTAAAATTACTGTCCCAAGTTCTTTTGTGTTAAGTTTGACTATGTCACTAAATCAGGTCAATAAAATGCAGTCGCAAATGTCATATGTTTCTGGGACTGTTCATTAAAACAAAAGTTGTGCTTCGACCTTTGCTACTTGTTCATTGTTCTGGACCTTGAGTGCAATGGACGGTGCTGCATTTGCCATCTTGGAAGATGGTAACGATGGCTCTACCCTTGAATGTCCAATAGGTGCCTGGTCCCTGAGGACTTTATGGAGCAGGGCCTCCTGGCATGAGAGAAATATAAATCTCAATCTTTTAAAAACCCAATAACATAATCCTAACTTAAATTATCATCTGAAACTAATTTTATGCAATACAACTTGTTGATTCTTATCTTTTTAAGCATTCTGAGGACTCAACTCTTTCAGAAAGTCTTCCAAAACTGAGCAATATGTAGGTGGCCTTATGAATAAATGTTCCAGTTGTGGACATATTGGCCCTCCAAAAGGACCTTAAGGGCAAGATAATTTTAAAATATACATCACATGAAAGTGACCTTGGGAGCTTGCTGGCAATTAATAATAATGAAATTAAAGAGCTCTTAATATAATTTAATGCCCTTATGTGTTTATTATTTTTATCTCTAAATGTTTGCAGTATTCCTTATTTTCACTTCATATTTCAGTCTAATTAGCAAAGAGAATGATTAATTCGTATTTTTACAACTACACATAGCATTTAGCAGAGAAAGGGTATTGCTATAGTCTCAAATACATGACAGTTCTTGTGAATTATCCTTATCTTAAAAATAACCTAGACAAACTCAAATGCCATCATCATCATCATTAAGCCAGATTAATATCTTTTCATGGGGTCAGGTAATAAATTTTATTCAGCTCAACAAGTTATTGCATTAAGTATTCCAAGGTATGCATACAAATTACTCATAATTTCAGCTCTTGGGGAGGTTAATATTTTATAGGAAAGGTAAGACAAAAATAATTATAGCACGAACCAGAGTACTATAACTGCTACAGAATGCAACAGAGATTTGAAGAAAAGGGAGGTCACAGACAGTGAGCAGGGACTAAGAAAAGTTTTAAGAAGCTGGTGGCAGTACACCATTGTGCAATAGTCAACTTAGAATATGTGGCCTTCTCTTCTGACCTCAACTTGGGTCAAGAGTGATGCTAATGGTAAAATGAGAGGTTGGAATCTACCAGTGAAATCTGAGATTCAAGATCCAAGTTCTATATCATTAGAGTCTATCAAGGCAATTTGTACAAGGAGAATGATGTAGGTTACAAAACAGCTGTTGCTCAAAGACATCTTGAGCCAGAGGATCTCTTTTGTTTTTATTAAACCACTGCTTCTAACAGCCACTGGTTGTGCCTTATTTATTTCCACAACTTTGAAGATGACTCATCTTACTTGCATTAGTTCTGAAGCTACCTGTCTATATCAACCCGTTCTTTGTTTGATTTCACCTGTTTCTGATGCATTTCTTTGGCTATCTTACATGCATCTCTGGTACGCTGTCTGTTAAATATCAATATGCCAGAAAATATTTTACTTCTTTAAAGCCTATGGATTTTTATCCTTCCTGTTGCCTTAAAGAAAAAAAAAATACTATTTGAGACCTTGCTTTTCTTAAGCTCAAGTAGCACCACCATAAGGTGGATGGAGCTGAGCACGGGTTGAATATTTTGGACTGTTGTCTTCATCTTTCTTTCCAGTAATGCACCTCCCAGTCTTGACCGTGGCCAGAAGAAGTGAATGAAGCTTCTATGAGTGACATTTAGTCTATGATATTCAGGGAAAGAGAATCTCAGCTGAAAATATACTCATGACAAATCTAAAATTGTAACTTTATACATTTTCTTTTCCTTTCTGGAGACAGGGAAAGTTAATGGCATTAAAATTCATTAAGTTGATCAGCCATTACGTTAATGAACAATCTGCATAGTTCTGGGTCAGTGACATTATAGCTCCAACTTTCCTGATTGAAAGAGACCTGGGCAAATTTGTTTAACAGGCTTGTTTCTTATCTCACAATGATAAAGTATGTCTCATTCATGATCTGGATCACATTGAATTGAGTTTAAAAAAAAAAAGTGTCATTCTATATTGCTTTAAAGTATCCAACGGTGGGCTGCTATATCTTTGCTTTTTTCTTTTTTTTTTTTTTATCCTCACCCGAGGACATTTTTCCATTTTTTTTTTTTTTTTTTTGTACAGAGTGGGAGGGAGAGAGAGGAAGGGAGAGAGAGAGGGAAACATCGACGTGAAAGGGACACATCGAGTGGCTGCCACCCGCACGACCAACCAGGGCCGGGGCCAAACTGCAACCAAGGTACATGCCCCCAGCGGGAACCGAACCCGGGTCTCTCCGGACCGCAGGCGGACGCTCTAACCGCTGAGCCAAACCGGCCAGGGCTGTCTTTGCTTTTTTAATGGAATGTTTAATCTCATTAATTTAAAAAAAAAAAAACCCAGCTTGCTTAAAACAACCCACATTATCCACAGCTTGTTAGAATATGCTTAAATGTTAGCTTTTATAAAATGTAAACCCAAAGAGTTTCCAGGTTAGTATGCTAGGAAGAAAAAAAATAAATAAAACTAACACGTTTCAAAGATTTGATTATATTTCTAAAGCATGTATTTATTTCAGCAGCTGTATTACTACTAATGCACATGATTCCGGGGGAGTACAGAGAAGTTGAATTTAAATAACTACTTCTGGCAACATAGCACCAATTATACACTCCATGGCTATTTATGTCCTCTGGTGATCAACCAGCAGTGGGAAGTAAAACTGACTACACATTGGCACAATCATAGTTATAGGTCAAACTTCAGCAAGCTTGTTTAAATGGTTCCATTAGGTCCTACTTGAAATACTGATTTACATATATTTTTACTATTTTCAGATATGTTATCTACTCTAACATGCAGTGATATAATAATTTCCTATTAGGATGCATTAGTTTAATAAAATAGCCTGCCATGCACACAAATTTCTGTTGAATTTAAATGGCATTAGAATACACTCCCAACTATATTTTAGAAGATTAAAATATCATTTGAGTACCACAGCAGGACTATTTAATAGGGAATGTGAACATTTTTAGACTTGCCTAAACAGGTTTCTCCTTGGAGAATTAATATATTTTTAAGGTAAATGAAGCTGTCCATAAGACATGAGGTATTGTTCTATACAGACTCATCCTTTATCTAAGTGTTATTATCTTTTATGTTAGTCTGATCTAAATATAGCTTTTCCAGGTGATTTCTCTCTTCCCTACAACTGCAACTCCTCTGTAATGCTTTCTAAATATTCTTTTTTAGAGACATCTTCATGTGAAATAATATATTGTTTAAATTGTTTTATTAAAAAAACATGCGTAATGCCTACTTACACTATGCAGCATAATGATGAAATACACACCTGAAAACTCATCAATTAATTTAGTGCCTTGACATCAATGCTATTCGAAACCACCTAATTGATCCTTCTAGATGACATCTTCTATAGTCCCCACTTTTTTTATAGGTTTCTGGTTTTTTCATGTTTGCATTTCTGTGAAAAGAAAATGCCTATTGATGTTCTTTGTAAATTTTTATTTGGTTATTTGCTTTGATTTTTCATAATTGAAAGATTTCTGTATGAAATCTTTTACATTTCAAATGATCAGCATTGTGATTCAGTTATATACTTCTCTCTTTTGCAGATGGTAGCATGTTTTTTTTTTTTTGTTTTTTGTTAAGTTTCCTCTTGAATAATTAAAAAAAGGAAAATATTAATCAATGTTCTATAAATGCTTATGGGATGATGGACTAGTAAGGGGTTATGGGAAAGAAACAGGATGTGTGTGTGTGTGTGTGTGTGTGTATCAATGTATATACATAATAGTGATTCAGTAGAAATATTACATAAATTTCAGTGTAGTACACACCAGCTTGTCTATAAAGTGACTATAGGAAATCCACCTACCCTAGGACTTTTTAAAACAAACATTATGTTATAATTTTATTTTACTCCAGAGCATATACACTTTTCTGAGTGCACATGTGCCTTAATTTATACTAGATTTTTATTTCACAAGAATGAATAGAGATGGATATTGAAGTGTTCTAAAATCTAGAGGAATACATTACTTCTTATTTGATTGATGGCTATGAAATAGAGTAGCCAGGAAAATACTGATGTCTGGAATCAACTTATGCAAGGCATAAATTTTTTTCATTTGACAACATGAAATCGTAACTGCTACTTTGCACAGCACTATTGATGAAAAGTTTGATTAAACATAATTTATTTTAAATGACCAAAGATTTAAATTAAAATTCCTATTGTTACATTAAATCTCTTAGCATTATAGATATTTTATTAAAACAAACTATAATTGCTAGGTTGTAATTATTTGTATTAATTAAATAAATTGCACTTTTCACATAAATAGGTAGAAATATTTTCAAACATCCCCTAATTGCTTCTAAAATTTCAAATACATAAGATGATAATTAAAATGAAATTAAAGAGATGACAATTCTGAGGGTTGGAAACAGCTCAAATGTCCATCAGTAAACGAATGGATAAAAAAGCTGTGGTACATATACACAATGGAGTACTATGCAGCTGTAAGAAAGAAAGATCTCTTATCCTTTGAGACGACATGGAGGGACCTGGAAAGTATTATCGTAAGCGAAACAAGTCAAACAGAAAGACAAGTATCATATGATCTCACTTATTTGTATAATATAATGAACATAACAGTATGAGAAATGGGGTAGTCTCAGAGATGTGGAAGTGGGGTACAGAAGAGGGAGTGGTGGGGGAGAGATAAACCACAGAACTTATATGCATGTGTGGGACATGGACAACAAAGCTGGGGACAGGGCGGGGAGGGAGGGGGAGAGAGGAATCAGTGGGGGAAAAAGAAGAAACATCTGCAACAAAAATAAACAAATTAATTAATAAAAATAAATAAATAAAACATGCTAATGTGCTTATAATTTTAAGTAATGTCACCTCAATACATTCAATAAAAAAGAAATAAAATAAAATAAATTCACTCCTGTTTTGCTAAAATTTGGTATTATTCATATGCCTTTAACACTTAAAATCATGACTGTTTTCTGTGACTCTCTGCACAGAACCTGCTCTGTTAAGTGGTAGGAATCCAGACTATTATTCCCACATGCCTTGTATGAGTCTTTTTTTTTTTTTTTTTTTTTTATCCTCACCCGAGGATATTTTTCCATTTTTTGTACAGATAGAGTGGGAGGGAGAGAGAGGAAGGGAGAGAGAGAGAGAAACATCGATGTGAAAGGGACACATCGAGCGGCCGCCACCCGCACGACTAACCAGGGCCGGGGACAAACTGCAACTGAAGTACGTGCCCTTAGCGGGAACCGAACCCGGGTCTCTCCGGACCGCAGGCGGACGCTCTAACCGCTGAGCGAAACTGGCCAGGGCCCTTGTATGAGTCTTTATCATAGTTCCATGGAATATGAAAAAAAACTTGCCTTTAATTTGGAGTGATAGACTAGCAACTTAGCGTAACAACCAAGTATGTTATCTCTTCAAAAGAAAGAAAAAACTTTCTATACTTGCAAACCATTTTTTACACTAGAATGTCTGTAGGAATACATCTGTACTGTTGCTGTAGGAATGACACATTAGTGCCTTGCCCATCATGAGAAACCAATAACTACTTGTCACTAACTATCTGATGCACTTTCATTTTGGGGTATATATTTTTACCCAAAATAAAATGTTCTTGCTCTTCCATGGTATCTTCAACCCAATGAACTCAACACTTGGTGTGTGACACATGTTCTTGTTACTTAAAAATGATTCAGAATGTAACTGTGATAAACACGATATAAATTCTCTGCTTATTTTTGAGGGTTTGGAGAGATATGATTATTCCTACATTAGAAAAATAGGTGGCAGATTTTCTCAATAATGTGAAAGCCCAGTAAAGGTTCTTCGGTCGTTTGGTCTTCAGCATTCACTAAGCACCTTGTTTTGGTTTGTAGGTGTGGCCTATTAGATATGTTCTTTGTCCAATCATTCTCTGAACTGCAGTATAACTTTAGCAATGTGATGACATGATGACAGATTTATTTGCTTTAGCAGGAGTTTTATGCCAGATGGTGATGACTAGTGCTGAATATGGAGAAAAATATTATTTCCTGAGCTATTTGAATTTGCTTTTTGTAAACAATTCCTTCATCCATCACTCCAAATTCCATTGTGGCTATTTAGCACTTTTGCAATCTCCTAGAGAGTGCTTAAGGTACAGACTAGAGTCACATGGGTATGGTATAAAAATCACTCTTCACCTGAGAGTTGATGTGGTATGATGCTCCTGCTTAACTTGTGGCCTGTATTCTGAGCATCTTCACTGTTTATGTGCCATTAAGCCCTTTGTTATTTTGGTAAATTATATGGGTTATTTTCTAAACAGAGTTTTAAAATGCATAAAACACACATATATGATAACAAAACCACTAATACAGTTATAAACTTATTAAAAATTAAAATCATAATGTGTTTTGTTATCAATAGATCATATAAAGTGATATCTAGTATTGGGTCTAGTAAATACTTAGAATTCAAAATAATGATAAGTTTAACTCTTTATGAGTGCAACAAAGATGTTATAACATGATACAATGACATAGTAGTATAGTGATAATGCTGTTTTTGCTTATATTCATAACTGAGAAAAATTCTCAGTATGAACAAGATTTGGGGAAAATAAAATTATAATTTTGTTTTCACCCAAGTTTACACATACTAGAGTATTACTGAAATCTCTGATTCTTGTGAATAATATGCCAATGGCCAGATTGCCCTCTGCCCAGGGTACATGATGAGACAAAGCATTATGGTATCTCTCCCAGGATTCAGGCTTCCAGGTCACCCTGACAAAGCCAAAGTTTTAAGAGTCGTTTAAGAAGGGTCCTACTTTTTTTTACAGAATGACAAGGTGACTTGTCTGGCTCTCCATTTTCTCTTTGTGCATCTGGATATCTCACCTAGGGTTATGTGCTAGACAAAGTTATCTTCTAAAATGTTTTTGGATATTCTCAGTATTTCTGCCAAAATTATCATAGATCACACATGATAGGAATTTAAATAATCTTTACTAACTTCTTAAATTTATAGGATCCACAATATTTACTACTTTTTTTTTATTGATTTTTTTAGAGAGAGGAAGGGAGAGAGAGATAGAAACATCTATGAGAGAACATTGATTGGCTACTCCTGCATGCCCCCACCACTGGGGATCAGGTCCACAACCTGGGCATGTGCCTGACCAGGAATCAAACCGGCAATCTCCTGGTGCGTGGGATGATGTTCCACCAATGAGCCACACCAGTCGGGCATTTTAATCTTATATACTCCTATATCCATTTGAAATGGGACAAGAGCCTAGCACTTTCTTTAACTATATGAATTACTAGCACTTCAAGATTAACATTATATCTTTATTTCATTAATAACAATTTTAAAATTAAATTTACTGGGGTGACATTGGTTAATATGATCACATAGGTTTCAGGTGTGGGTTTCTATGTTATCAGATCTGTATATTGCACCCAAAGTCAAATCATCTTCCGTCACCATATGTTAGGCCTCCTTTACGCCCCATATCCCCACCTCTTTTCTTCTGGCAATCATGACACTGCTGTGTGTGTTCATGAGTTTCTGTTTTATGTCCCACATGAGTGAAATTATATGGTTCTTGGCTTTTCCTGCCTGACTTATTTCACTTAAAATAATATTCTCAAAGTCCAACCATGTTGTTGCAAAATGGCAGTATTTCATCTTTTCTTATGGCTGACAATGGCAATTCTACCAGGTATGAGGTGCTATCTCATTATAGTTTTGATGTGTAGTTCCCTAATTGCTAGTAAGGTTGAACATCTTATATATCTATTGGCTCTTTGTATAACTTCTTGGGAGAGATGTCTGTTCAGGCTCTCTGCCCATTTTTCTTATTGGGTTATTTGTTTATTTGCTGTTGAATTTTATGAGTTCTTTATATATTTTGGATATTAAACCTTTGTTGAAACTATTGTTTGCAAATATCATCTGCCATTTGGTCAGCTTCTTTTTTATTTTGTTGTCGTTTCTTTTGCTGTGTAGAGGTTTTTTAGTTTGATATACTGCCATTCATTTATTTGTGCCTTTACTTCCCTTGCCTTTGGGGTCAAGTTCATGAAATATTCTCTATGGCCAAGTTCCATAAGTTTGGTACCCATGTTTTCTTCTATGTCATTTAATATTTCAAGTCTTATATTTAGGTTTTTGACACATTTTGAATTAATTTTTGTACTTGTAGACAAATTGTAATCTAGTTTCATTCTTTTGCATGTGGCTTTCATATTTTGCCACCACAATTTATTAAAGAGGTTTTCTCTTACTCCATTGTGTTTCTGGATCCTTTGTTGAAAATTATCTGCCCAAATATGTGCGGTTTGGTATCTGGGCTCTCAATTCTGTTCCACTGATCTGTGCATCTGCTTCTCTGCCAATATCATGCTGCTTTGATTATTGTAGCTCTGTAGTATAATTTGAAGTCAGGTAAGGTGATACCTGCGACTATGTTCTTTTTTCTATGGATTACTTTAGCTATTCAGGGTCTTTTGTAGTTCCACATAAATCTGATAATTGTTCTATTTCTTTAAAAATTTACATTAGAATTTTGATGGGAATTGCATTAAATATGTATATTACTTTGAGTAATATGACCATTTTAACTATGTTGATTCTTCCAATCCATCAATACAGGATATTTTTCCTTTTTAAAAAAAATTTTTTTTCTTTATTGTTTTTTTTTTTAGTGAGAGAGGAAGGGAGAGAGAGAGATAGAAACATCGATGAGAGAGAACATCAACTGGCTGCCTCCTGCATGCCCCCCACTGGGGATTTGGCTCACAAACTAGGCATGTGCCCTGACTAGGAATCAAACTGGAGACCTCTTGGTACATGGGTCAACGCTCAACCACTGAGCCACACCGCCTGGGCTATTTTTTCATTCTTTGTGTCTTTTCAAATCTCTTTTAATAAGACTTTGTAGTTTTCAGTACATACTTCTTTCCCATTCTTTATTGAGTTTATTCCTAGGTATTTTATTATTTTGGTTGCAATTGCAAAAGGATTTTTTTTTCTTTAAATCCTCATCTGAGGACATTTTTTTATTTTTTGTTCAGATAGAGTGGGAGCGAGAGAGGGAGAGAGAGAGAAAGAAACATCAACATGAAAGGGACACATCGAGTGGCTGCCACCCACGCGACCCAATGAGGTACACGCCCTTAGCGGAAACTGAACCCGGGTCTCTCTGGACCACAGGCCAATGCTCTAACTGCTGAGCCAAACTGGCCAGCGCTTCATTTCTTTTTCTGAAATTTTGTTGTTAGTATACAGGAAGGCAGTGGATTTTTTTCTTTTGCTTCATTGCATTTTCCAGTTTGTTCAATGCTTTAAAGCTCAAGGATACTTCTGCTTTCAACTGTACATGGGCCCGAAGCATCCTAGCTTTTGGCAAGCAGTCAGGAGACTCATCAAATATCAAAACTGGAACAAGGCAGACAAAATGCAGGGTACGTCTGTGAACATATTATACATTTAAAAATTATAATATAAGTAAAAGAGAAATAGTTTACAGGTGAAATGAAACTATCTGAAACTAACATACCACAAGTTTCTGAACCTGGACTGATACGGTAAGTTTATTTATACACACACAGACACACACACACACACACATTATGTATAAAAAGTTTTGTTTACCTCAAGTGGAATTGGCAATCATGCTTATAGGCAGTAGATTTTTATACATTGATTTTGTATTCTATAATATTATGGTATTTATTTATTGTTTCTAATATTTTTTTGGTGGAGTCTTTAGTGTTTTCTATATACAGAATCATGTTGTCTGCAAAAAGTGAGTTTCACTTCTTCCTTTCTTATTTGGAAGCATTTTATTTCTTTTTCTTCAAAGCCTTGTTGTTCCAGCCAGGACTTCCAAAACTATGCTGAATAAGAGTGGTGAGAGTCCACATCCTTGTTTTGTTTCTGATCTTAGAAGAACAGCTTTCAGCTTTTCACCATTGAGTGTGATGTTAGCTGAGGGTTTATCATATATGGCCTTTATTATGTTAAGGTATTTTCCTTTTATTCCTATTTTGTGAGTGTTTTAATAATAAATAGATGTTGTATCCTATCAAATGCTTTTTCTGCATCCATTGATAAGATCATATAATTTTTATCCTATCTTCTGTTAATGTGGTGTATTACATTGATTTGCAGAGGTTGAACCATCCTTGTGTCACTAGAATGAATCCCACTTGATCGTGCTGTATTATTATTTTTTTGATGTATTGTTGTATTCAATTTGCTGGTATTTTGTTTAGGATTTTTGCATCTGTATTAATCAGAGATACCGGTCTGTGGTTTTCTTTTTCTGTGTTATCCTTGCCAAATTTTGGTGTCAGGGTTATGTTGGCCTCATATAATGTATTAGGAAGTGTAACTTCTTCAATTTTTTGGAAGAGTTTGAGAAAGACAGGTTTTAAAACTTCTTTGGCCCTGGCTGGTTAGGCACAGCAGTTAGAGCATCAGCCCGCGGACCAGAGAGTCTCGGGTTCAGTTCCTGCTAAGGGCACATACCTCAGTTGCAGTTTTGTCTCCGTCCGGTTGGGGTCATGTGGGTGGCAACCACTCGATGTGTCTCTCTCATGTCAATGTTTCTCTCTCTCGCTTCCTCTCCCTCTCCCTCCTGCCATATCTGAAGAAAAATGCAAAAATGTCCTTGGATGAGGATTAAAAAAATAAATAAATAAACTTCTTTGAATGTTTGTAGAATTCACTGGAGAAGTCATCTGGTCCTGGACATTAAATTTTAGGGAGGTTTTTAATGGTTGTTTTAAATTCTTCACTGCTGATCAGTCTATTCAGATTTTTCAGTTCTTCATCATTGAGTCTAGGAAGGTTATGTATTTCTAGGAACTTAGCCATTTTCTCTAGGTTATTGAATATGTTGACACATAGTTATTCACATTTTCCTAGTATGATCCTTTGTATGTCTGTGGTGATTTCTCCTCTTTCATTTCTGATTTTGTTTATATGGGTTTTTTCTCTTTTTTCCTTAGTGAGTCTAGCCAGTGGCTTGTCATTTTGTTAGTCTTTTCCAGCTCTTTATTTTATTAATTTTTATATAGTCTTTTTGTTCTCTATTTCAGTTAATCCTGCTCTAATTTTTATTATTTCCTTTCTTCTACTCAATTTGGGTTGTTTTTAGCAGTCTTTTTCCAGGACTTTAAGATCTA
The DNA here is from genome assembly GCF_014108415.1 of Molossus molossus. Taxonomy (NCBI): domain Eukaryota; kingdom Metazoa; phylum Chordata; class Mammalia; order Chiroptera; family Molossidae; genus Molossus; species Molossus molossus. The sequence continues at coordinate 83,584,634 of NW_023425401.1, read as the reverse complement.
ATGTTAGGCCTGTAATGATATAAACTTCCTTCTTATTACTGCTTTCGCTGCATCCCAGAAGTTTTGACATGTTGTGTTGCTATTATCATTTGTCTCTATATATCTTTGATCACATCTTTTATTTCTTCTTCACTCAGGTATTTTTTAGTATAATTTCTTTCTTTATTGTTGAAATTATTACATACGTTCCTCCTTTTCTCTCTCATGAACAACCTCTCTGTGATTCCAACCTCGACCTTCACTGCACTGTTGTCCGTGTCCACAGATTATGCATATATGCATGTAAGTTTTTTGGTTCATATCTTCCTGCCATTCCCGTCTTTTCTATTTGAGGATTGCCTGTTGACTCCCTACTTCTATGTCTCTGGATCTATTTTGTTTATTAGCTTATTTTGTTTATTATATACCACTAATCAATGAGATTATGCAATACTTGTCTTTCTCTGATTGGTTTATTTCACTTAGCATAATGCTATCCAGGTCCCTCCATGTTATTTCAAAGGGCATTGCATCTTTCTTTCTTACAGCTGTATAGTATCCCATTGTGTAAATACACCAGTTTTTTTGCTGTGCAGAAGCTTTATAGTTTAAAATAGTCTCATTTATTATTGTTTTCCTTATCCTAGGCGATGTATCGCTGAAAATTTTGCTATGTGTGATGTCTGAGATTTTGCTGTTTACATTTTCTTCTAGGATTTTTATGATTTCACAAGTTACATTTAAGTCTTTTATACATTTTGAGTTTATTCTTGTGTATGCTGTAAATTGGTAGTATAGTTTTATTTTTTTGCATATACTTGTCCAATTTTCCCAACACCATTTTTTTAAGAGACTGTCTTTACTCCATTGTATACTCTTGCCTCCTATGTCAAATATTAATTAATATAATGTCTTGGGTTGATTTCTGGATTCTCTTATCTATTCCATTGATCTATATGTCTGTTCTTGTGCCAGTACCAGGCTGTTTTGATTAAATTGGCTTTGTAGTATAACTTGATATCCAGAATTATGATCCCTCCAACTTTGTTCTTCTTTTTCAAGATTGCTATTTGGGGTCTTTTTTGGTTCCATATAAACTTTTGGAGTATTTGTTCTAGATCTGTGAAATATGCCATTCTTATTTTAATAGGGATTGCATTGAATCTATAGATTGCTTTCAGTTGTATAGACATTTTAATGACACTGATTAGTCCAATCCATAAACAGGGTTTATGCTTCCATTTTTTATATATCTTCCTATATTTCTTTTGTCAATGTCTTATAATTTTCTGAGAACAGGTCTTTTACCTCCTTGGTTAACTTTATTCCCAGGTATCTTAACTTTTTGTTGTTGTTGCAATGGTAAATGAGATTTTTTTCTTTTGGTTTCTTTTTCTGAGTGTTCAATATTGGTATATAAAATGCCATCAATTTCTAAATGTTAATTTTGTAGCCTGCTACTCTGCCAAATACATTTATTAAATCTAGTATTTTTTGTTGGAGTCTTTTGGGTTTTCTATGTACAATGTCATGTCACCTGCGAATAATGACAGTTTCAATTCCTCTTTTCCAATTTGGATCCCTTTTATTTTTTTCTTCTTGTCTGATCACTGTGGCTAAGACTTTTAGTATTATATTGAATGAGTGGTGAAAGTGGACATCCCTACCTTGTTCCTGTTCTTAGGGGAAATGCTTTTAGTTTTTGCCCACTGAGTATGATGTTGGCTGTAGGTTTGTCATCTTTGGCCTTTATTATGTTGAGTTATTATCCTTCTATTCCCACTTTGCTGAGAGTTTTTATAAAAAATGGGTGCTGGATTTTGTCAAATGCTTTTTTAGCATCTATTGATATGATCATATGATTTGTATCTTTCATTTTACTTATGTGGTGTTATCACATTTATTGATTTGCAAATAACTGTATCAGTCCTGCATTCCTGGGATAAATCCCACTTGGTCATGGTGAATGATCTTTTCAATATATTGCTGGATTTGATTTGCTAATATTTTATTGAGGTTTTTGGCATCTATATTCATCAGGGATATTGGCCAGTCATTTTCTTTCTTTGTAGTGTCTTTATCTGGCTTTGGAATTAAGATTATCCTTCACTCAGAAAAAGAGCTTGAAATTCTTCCTTCTTCTTGAATTTTTTGCAATAGTCTGAGAAGAAAAAGTGTTAGTTCTTCTTTGAATGTTGGGTAAAACTCTCCTGCGAAGTTGTCCAGACCAGTAC